>NC_086321.1:57116319-57722033 GCF_036172605.1 Pelobates fuscus
TATTGTGTTATTGTGTACGTTTCACTTGGTAACCGTACCACGTGGTGCTGTTGCCAGAGGAAACGGGTGTGACTGTTGAATAGTACGCGTGTATAGTATTCGTTGTCGACGACGTTCCATTGTTAAGTATGGGTGCGTCGCAGTCAACGATTCCGGATCCCTTAGGTTGTATGGTGAAGAATTTTAAAAAGGGATTCAAAACTTGTGATTTTGGGGTTAAAATGTCTCCTGTACGTTTGGTCACTTTGTGTACTAGGGAGTGGCCTACTTTGGTTGCGGCATGGCCGCCACGTGGCAGTTTGGATCCAACTCTGGTACAGCGCTTACACGTGGCTGTATCAGGTAGGCCTGAACTTTACGGCCAGTTTCCTTATATTGATTGTTGGAGACAGGCCGTAAATGACTCGCCAAAATGGCTCCGGACATGCCACGAGGAGCAATGTCGCCTCATGGTAGCTAGGACTTGTTCGTCCACTAGGACTGGTGTTAGGCCTATTTTGGACACGCCCCCTGAGTCCGAGATCCCTTTGCCGCCCCCTTACTTTCCGTTAAGAGGAAGTGACGCAAATGCAGGAAGTCCTGCAACCCTCCCCTCATTACCCCCATCCACTTCCGCTTCCTCCTCCAGTACAGGATCCACCCCCCCTCGTACTAAATCTCCCCTTCCGGAATCAGAACCAACCCCCATTAAAAACGAATATCCTGATTTGGCGCCACTTCAGACTTCCGGTCAAGCTTCATCTAGCTCGGCTCGAAGTGTTTTATTTACAACCTTTTCCCAAAACCAAGCTCCCACATCCCCATACCCTATTTCTCCCCGACTGGAACCTATGACTGACGCCCCTCCACGTAGCCCCATACAGACCCGACAGTTGACCGGTGCCCAACAATTAAGACACTATCAGATGCCTCTTCGTCTGAATCCTGGGCCAGCCTATATCGATGCCGCAGGCCAAATGGCACATGCTGACCCAGTCTTTGTATATGTCCCATTCACGACAACCGATCTTTTAAATTGGAAGACCCACAATTCCTCGTATACTGAGAAACCACAAGCTATGACTGATCTGTTCACCTCAATAGTACAGACACATAACCCGACATGGGCTGATTGCCAGCAGTTATTAATGACTTTGTTTAACAATGAGGAAAGGACAAGAATAAATCAAGCAGCCATTAAAGCACTAGAGGATAAAGCCCGTACTTTAAACCAAGCCAATCCATCAGCATGGGCCGCAACACATTATCCCAACACCGATCCCGATTGGAATGTAAATGGTGCTGATATGGTTCAACTCAGAGCCTATAGAGACGCTATAATTGCTGGCATGAAAGCCGGAGGAAAGAAAGCCATTAACATGTCGAAGACAGTTGAGGTGATTCAGAAAAGCGATGAAGCGCCCAGTGTCTTTTATGACCGATTATTGGAGGCATACCGCTTGTATACCCCCTTTAATCCGGAAGACGCAGATAATTCCCGAATGGTGAACTCCGCCTTTGTCAGCCAAGCTTACGGAGATATTAAGCGCAAGCTACAAAAGTTAGAAGGGTTTGCAGGTATGTCAATCACCCAACTAATGGAGGTAGCGAATAAGGTTTATATGAATAGGGAAACAGAAAGTAAGAAAGAGGAGGAGCGCAAGATGCGTAAAAAGGCTGATATGCTAGCGGTAGCGATCGCAGGCGTAGATAGACGGGGCCCAGATAGAGGCGATAGTAGATGGAGTAGGGAGCCCTTGAGTAGGAATCAATGCACGTATTGCAAGGAAGAAGGGCATTGGAGGAACGAATGTCCGCAAAGAGAGCAGTACGAGAGAGACCAACCCAGGGCAGGCTACGGAAACTTTAGAGGCAGAGCGAGAGGTAGAGGAGGCCCCGGAGGGAGTAATGGTAATAGAGGGAGTAATGGGAACAGAGGAAGTGTTAGGGAAGACAGGTATATTCCAGCAGCGCAAAGGTCCCGCGATAGAGAAGGTAGGGACTTTGTAGGATTGGCTGACACGGTCATGGAGGACTATTGATACCGACCGGGCTCCATCCCCCTTGGTCGAGCGGAGCCTATGGTCGATGTATCAATAGGGGGAAAAAGGAGTGCGTTCATGATCGACACTGGTGCTGAACATTCAGTGGTGACTAATCTAGTTGCTCCTCCATCTGGAAGGACTATTACTGTGATAGGAGCAACTGGAAGAAGTGCTGAAAAAACGGTTCTTAAAAGTCGACTCTGTACATTGGGAGGCCACGTAATAAAACATCAATTCCTTTATATGCCTGAATGTCCAGTCCAATTGCTGGGACGTGATATGCTATCAAAATTACAAGCGCAGATTACGTTCCTACCAAATGGAACAACATCTTTAAAGTTTAATGGACCTTCAGGTATCATGACATTATCCGTACCAAAGGAAGAAGAGTGGCGACTTTATACAGCGTTGACTAGCCAAAACCCTAGGAGTGATGAGACATTATTTAACATACCAGGAGTTTGGGCAGAGAACAACCCACCAGGACTGGCCCGCAATATTCCACCTATAAAAATTGAACTAAAACTTGGGGTTTATCCAGTGAGCCTAAGACAATACCACATCCCGCAGAAGGCTAAGAAGAACATCCAATCCTATCTGGATAAGTTCATACGGTATGGTATCCTAAAATTCTGTACTTCCCCCTGGAACACCCCATTGCTGCCTGTTCAAAAGCCCGGTACAGATGAGTATCGACCTGTGCAGGACTTGAGAGCAGTCAATGATGCGGTTGTTAGTATACATCCAGTTGTACCCAATCCATATAACCTGCTTGCTTTAATTCCGGGCGGGGCTACTTACTTCACAGTCTTAGATCTCAAAGATGCCTTCTTTTGCCTCCGAATTGCCGCAGAAAGTCAATGTATTTTCGCTTTCCAATGGGAGAACGCTGTAACGGGCTCAAAACGCCAGATGACTTGGACAAGACTGCCCCAAGGGTTTAAAAATTCACCCACCCTATTTGGTTCAGCCCTAAGTCAAGATCTACTGGATTTCGAGTCCATCCCAGGAGAGTGTGTATTGTTACAATATGTAGATGACTTGTTGATAGCAGCAGTTACAAAAGAAATCTGTCAGCAAGCAACGCACGATCTACTACACATTCTCTGGAAGGCAGGATACAAGGTGTCTAGAAAGAAGGCTCAGTTGTGTTTGCCAACTGTCAAATATCTGGGATTCCATATCTCTGAAGGTCAAAGAATTATGGGGCCAGAGAGAAAAGAAGCTGTCTGCCAAATACCAATACCCAAGAATAGAAGACAAGTGCGAGAATTCTTGGGGGCAGCAGGCTTCTGTAGGATATGGATTCCCAGCTATGCGATACTGGCAAAACCTCTGTACGCAGCTATCAAAGGTACAGAGCACGACCCCTTCTTATGGACCCAAGAACAGCAAACGGCATTTGAAGATGTGAAGAAGGCTTTGATGAGTGCCCCAGCATTAGGTCTACCTGATCACACACGACCATTCTACCTGTACGTACATGAGCAAAGAAGAATGGCTGTGGGAGTATTGACACAGTACTTGGGATCATGGCAAAGACCTGTTGCCTACATGTCTAAGCAATTGGATGCAGTGGCCAGCGGACTTCCACCTTGTCTAAGAGCCGTAGCTGCAGCCGCCCTGCTAGTAGCTGAAGCCGATAAACTCACTCTGGGTCAAGAACTTTATGTACGAGTCCCACATGCAGTACAGACGTTGTTGGATTACAAAGGAAATCATTGGTTTAGTAACAGCCGTATGACCAAGTATCAAGCAATGTTGTGTGAAAACCCAAGAGTGCATTTAGAGACTGTAAACACCTTAAATCCAGCTACCCTTTTGCCACAACCTACTGAAAGTCAACATGATTGTTTGAAGGTAATGGATGAAGTATTCTCAAGTAGACCAGATCTTCGTGATTTTCCCATCCAGAACCCGGATGTTCAATATTATACCGACGGCAGTAGTTATGTGAAAGAAGGGATCCGCTATGCAGGATATGCAGTGACAACAATAGACAAGGTGATAGAAGCTCGGCCACTGGCGAAAGGAACATCAGCACAAAAGGCAGAATTAATAGCACTAACACGAGCGTTACAATTGGCTGAAGGTTTAAGAGTGAATATCTATACGGACTCTAAGTATGCGTTTTTAACCACTCATGCCCACGGAGCTTTGTATAAAGAAAGAGGACTACTGAATTCAGAAGGCAAAGAAATCAAATACGCAGCTGAAATCCTACAACTATTGGAAGCAGTGTGGGAGCCGAAAGAAGTCGGTATCATACATTGTCGAGCGCATCTGAGAGGAGATGGTGATGTAACTAAGGGAAATCGGATGGCAGATAGTGCAGCTAAGCGTGCTGCTGAATCAGGAAGACAGGAGTATGTGGGGCATATAGCTGCTCTTATACCAACTCCACTGTCCCAATGGACTCCAGTTTATACAGCTCAAGAAGAGGAGTGGTTAAAGACTGAACCGGGAAAGTATTTGGAGAACAAGTGGTATCAGCTAGAAGATGGAAGAATAGTCATACCAGCATCACTAGCGGTAGAAATTGTCCAAAATTATCACAACGGGACACATTCTGGGAGAGACAGTACTGAAGAATCTCTCAGAAAACATTTCTACATACCAAGATTGTCCAACTTGACTCAGGCCATTGTACGAAGATGTGTAACGTGTGCTAAAAATAATGCAAGACAAGGACCAGTAAAGCCACCAGGAGTCCAGTTTATGGGGGGACTCCCCATGTCCGATCTACAAATAGACTTTACAGTGATGCCTAAATCGGGTGGACATCGTTACCTGCTGGTAATTGTGTGCACCTATTCAGGCTGGGTAGAAGCATGTCCTACTCGTACAGAGGAAGCAGGAGAAGTTGTGAGATTCCTGCTACGAGAAATAATACCCCGATATGGACTACCCTGTTCTATAGGATCGGACAATGGTCCAGCTTTTGTTCATCAGTGCCTACAACAACTGACTCATATGCTTGGTATAAGGTGGAGGCTTCATACTGCATATAGACCCCAGAGTTCTGGTAAGGTAGAGAGAATGAATAGAACTATTAAGAACCAGTTGGCTAAAATGTGTCAGGAAACCCAACTTAAGTGGAACGTTCTCTTACCCATAGCTCTATTGCGAATCCGCAGTACCCCTACCAGAAGGATTGGCCTCTCTCCTTTTGAAATCATGTATGGGTGACCACCTCCCGTACTTGGTAACTTAAGGGGGGATTTGAGTCAGTTGGGAGAAGGAATTACCCGGCAGCAGGTTGTAGAGTTGGGTAAGACTATGGAGGAGGTACAGAAATGGGTACAAGATAGATTACCTGTGAATATTTATCCCCCTGTTCATAGTTATCATCCAGGAGATCAAGTGTGGATTAAAGAGTGGAATAATGTACCGTTAGGGCCCAAGTGGAGAGGTCCTTATGTTGTTCTTTTGTCTACCCCTACAGCGATAAAAGTAGCCGAAGTGACTCCGTGGATACATCACTCCAGGGTTAAACCAGCAGCAGTCGATTCTTGGCAAGTTACAGCAGATCCAGAGAATCCCTGCAAGATCCGGTTAAAACGCACTACTCAGTCGGAGTAACGAGGAACTATTGTGGATTACAAATTTTATTGTTACAGGGATTTGGTGCGTGAGTGAGAAGGCCATAATAAAGCCTGTCCGCTTACCAACACATAGTATATAAGCCAGGAAAGTCTCGAAGGGACACCTGTGAAGACGAGCAGAACTCCATTCCCTGCAGCCCTCACATCCTGGAAGCTGAGGTGCCTTCGCACGGACGAAGACTGAGGATGACGGCGAAAGACGTGCTTTTGATAGTGTTTATTTATATGTGTTTTTATATTCAGGAAGGTAGAGGTACCGACACTCCTAGCTGTGAGGTATGCATTAAGACTACGAGAACAGGTAACCATATTTCCCAAACCCTAATTTGGCATTCACAATACGAGTGTAAAGGAGATGTATCGAGATGTAGATACTTAAATATAGACTATAGTGTGTGCCATTTAGGAGTAGGAGAACCTAAGTGCTTCAGTCCGGAGTATCAACCTCGTACAATTTGGTTGACTCTCAGTAATGGAGATCCTCAGGGGACCCTAATTAATAAGACGGTGTTAGAATCCGTACATTCTTCGGGTGTTCTGCTATTTGATGCGTGTAAAGCGATATCGAGTGGTAGAAAGCCGTGGAATGTATGTGGGGATCTTAGATGGGAGAGGACGTATGGGTCTAATGATAAATATATTTGTCCCAGTAGTAAAAATAAATATGTAAGTCCTAGATGCCCAAATAAAGACTATAACTTTTGCCCATATTGGTCTTGTGTGGGGTGGGCGACTTGGGGACAGACAGTAGACAAAGACATGATAGTGACTAAGTTGCCGACTAGCCCATATTGTAAGTCTATGGAATGTAATCCCATCCATATACTTATAAATAACCCCGATAAGTTCTTAGACAAATATGGCAATTTATTTGGGTTTCAGATATACGGGACGGGTTTAGATCCTGGGACAGTATTGTTTATAGGGATAGAGACTGATACGGTATCCTCCCAAACTCATCAAGTATACCATTCCTTTTATGAAGAGATGAGTATAGATAATAAGATCCCCCATAATGCTAAAAACCTGTTCATTGACTTAGCTGAAAGTATTGCCGGTAGTCTTAATGTTACCAACTGCTATGTGTGTGGAGGTACTAACATGGGAGACCAATGGCCTTGGGAAGCAAAGGAGGTAATGTCCGGTTCTGAGGCAGTTGACCAACTAATATCTACACAAGCCGATTATCATATGAGTGTTAGAAGTAAATCTGAGTGGAGATTAAAGACCTCCATCATAGGTTATGTTTGCATAGCAAGGAAAGGAATAATGTATAATACTTCTGTAGGAGAATTAACTTGTCTAGGGCAAAAAGCTTATGATGATGATACAAAGAATACAACTTGGTGGTCGGCTTCAAATGTCTCAGAACCATCTAACCCGTTTGCTAGATACGCCAATTTAAAGGATGTGTGGTTTGATTTATCCATCACATCTACCTGGAGAGCCCCAGCAAATTTGTACTGGATCTGTGGTAAGAAAGCCTATTCGGAGTTGCCACAGGACTGGGAAGGGGCATGTGTGTTGGGTATGCTCAAACCATCCTTCTTCTTGTTACCGATTGAAACAGGTGAGACTTTAGGTGTTAAAGTGTATGATGTGAATCATAGGAAGAAAAGGGGACCCATAGAGATAGGCACCTGGGAAGATAATGAATGGCCTCCCCAGCGTATCATAGATTATTATGGGCCAGCCACGTGGGCTGAGGATGGTACCTTTGGTTACAGAACCCCTATTTATATGCTCAACCGAATTATAAGATTACAGGCGGTGGTTGAGATTATCACCAACGAGACATCACAAGCGCTCAATCTTCTAGCGAAGCATAACACCAGGATGAGGACAGCAGTCTACCAAAATAGATTAGCCTTGGATTACCTTTTGGCAGTAGAGGGAGGTGTATGTGGGAAGTTTAACCTGAGCAATTGCTGTCTTCAAATAGATGACGAAGGGCAAGCAATAGCTGAGCTTACTAGCCATATGGTTAAACTAGCGCATGTGCCTACTCAGGTATGGAAAGGGTATAATCCAAGTAGTTGGTTTGGTAGCTGGTATGAGTGGTTTGGAGGGCTTAAGGCAGTGGTAGGTGGAGTCCTACTGATTTTAATGTTGTGTCTACTCCTGCCG
Organism: Pelobates fuscus; assembly: GCF_036172605.1. Taxonomy (NCBI): domain Eukaryota; kingdom Metazoa; phylum Chordata; class Amphibia; order Anura; family Pelobatidae; genus Pelobates; species Pelobates fuscus. Next base: position 57,124,076 of record NC_086321.1, read on the forward strand.
TGTCTTATACCCTTAGTAGTTAGGTCTGTGCAAAGCCTGATAGGAAATATAGCAGAGAGGAAGGCTGCTGCACAGATAATGGCGATTTATAAGTATAAGGCTCTAGATCAGGGAGAACCAATGCAGGAAGATGAGTGTTAAAAGATTCACATCATAAGATAAGTCTGGTCTGGTTCAAAGTAACTTGCGGTGTAAGCAAACCAAGGTTAAGTGATGCCTCAAGTAATTGTGAAATATCAAGAGGCATCAAAGGGGGGAATGTGGTGGAATCTCGGTAAAAATTAATTTAGTAGGCCGAGATTACCACGTGGCATGTGTACGTGCATATGCTGACGTATCGATCAGTTGGTTGCACGAGGCAAGATACGATCAGTAGTGTACGGAGCATGTGCAAGAATACAGGATGTAGTATTCCCCCTCCTCCATTGTGCTGGACAGGCCATGCGGTCAAACAGGAAGTTAATTCTTATTTGTGTTGATTGGTTAAGAGAATGTGCGGGTGGAGCTTAATATGGGAGGAGTTATGTGCCTATATAAGGAGCCTGCACTATTGTCCGGGGCTCAGAACTTGCTGTATTTTGGTGACGTTAGTCCCTCTGAGTCCCGATCGGTGATCCAATAAAGAATCTCTTCCTTCCTGAAGAAACCTGTGTCCATCTCTCTGTGCTTGGCTTCCGTCAGTTTCTCCGGTATCAGTTCTAGTGCCATTCGTCCCTCTAACAAAGTAGTGAACCAGGCTAACAGAGTTACTCACGAAACTTCACAATTTAGCAAACCTAATCTGAATTGCAAAATTCAGGATAAAACAGCTAGAGGAATAATTCTACAGGAGAAATTCCCCAATTCCCCGGTGGGCACGTCTTGCTTAGCTATCTTGAAATTCAGATTTAATTTGCTAAAATGTGAAGTTTAGTGTTTGACCTTATAAATATAAAATGTTTCCAGAGATGTCCCATTTACCAGGTAAATGTGTTGATGTTCTAGAATCTCATTATCAAAAGAATCATTAAATAAATTAATTACATTTAGCATTTTACACTTCCAATGCACTTTAATAATTAGAATATTTTCATAAAATGAAATCTTTCACTGGTGCAGGAGCCATGGCTCATTTTTTCTAGCTCTAGTTAAAAAAAATATTAATAATAAATTTAAAAAAACAAAAAACAATTGCTGGATAATATACTGTATATATGAATGCCTGGTGCTGGGTGAGAGCCATGTACATTGCTGCAGACCCAGGACTGACTGGGTGAATGCAGGAATGTGGTCCTCACTGCAGAGCTGCCTGCATCACGTTGCCATAGTTACTGATCTCTTCCCCTCTCCCTCCCGACTGTCAGCGCGTAATCTCCTCCCGTTATCCCGCAGCCAGCCTGGGAGTGACGTCACCCCTCCTCTCTCCCCCTCCCTCTTTCTCTCTCTCCCGAGTCCTCCATCAGAGAGGCTGCTCTCTGCTCCCGGTCTGCTAGGGGAATCCGGAGCCATCCGCAACCATGGTGAGTGCTGGACACCCACTGAACCCTCACTGAAAGGCTGGGGACTCTCAGCCACCAGAGTAGCGCCCTCTTTTTTGGGTGGGGAGCCCGGATAGATAAGGAGGTGGGAGAGAAGGGATCTACCCCCCTGTTCCTTGACTGTGGGATACGGCCATTTTATACAGGGCTGGCCCTCCTGGCTGCTGAAGTTGGGGGTCATAGGATAATGCAGGATAGAGCTTTTAGGGGTGTTAGGGGCAGAGGTCACACACACACCACTTAATTGCGTCATTATTTTACAGGTTGGGTCATTAATTTGCGTCACTAGCAGGGGTAATAAACGTCACATCCTTGTGTCTGGCTGGGGCCAAGGGCACTGTGGCTACTGGGTATCCCCCTCCCAGGGACCATGCCCCCCCCCTTCTAAAACTGTGTATTTACAAGGGTTAAACAAAATAGCTACTTATAGAATGGATTCTGTCACTAGAAGAGTTTAATGGAATATCCCCTTAAATAATGGATAGCTACCTTCTGCCACTAGAAGGGTTACTATGAAAATCCCCTTAAATAATAAATAGCTGCCTTCTGCCATTAGAAGAATAACATTGAAAATCCCATTAAATAATAGATCGCTGCCTCCTGCCATAATAAGGGTTAACAATGCATTCCTGTATATAAATGGATGATCACTGTGTTATTGGAAGGGTAAATATATTGTACAGCGCTACGAAATCTGGCGCTATTGAAATAATATCTTCCTCCTATGTAATGTATAGGTTCCTAAGACATCAGACGGGTTGAAGAACATCCCTCTATAGTTAACAATATATGATATTGAGGGATTAACCAGATTTCGCTTTGTTTTTGAGACACTTAAAGAATTTTGTGTAGTCATTGGTGCCCTGAAAAACTATAAGCAAGCCTGATTAAAGGGACAGATATTTTAGCTTGGGTGTGTTTCTTAATGTCATAGAACATTGAATCCTTTCTGCATGGTGTCCCTGTCACCAGACATATTGCTGTCCACTTGCTGGATATGTGTCCACCTGTCATGTATCGGGTTTCATATCTAGTGGAAAGTAAAAACCCTTTAAGTGCCAGCGAGACAGATAGGGGTACAGTTGATGGCCAGCTTGGCAATGCTATTAATAAATATCTACTATTACGCCAAACAGTGCTGTGGTGCTGTTTGTGTTAAGGCAGAAACAGGAAAATTTTGTTATCTTGGCAGATGTAACGTATAGATTATTCTAGGCGAGTGCACTAGACAGCTTTAAAATCTCAAATACTCTCTCCTGGGCCAAACAGAATCCATTCAGCTTACGTAACACATGCTGTAGAATTAACCCACTGATGACCGTATTATTATTAATTACAACTATCTGGGATATTCTCTAAAGTGTTAATTAGTGTGAGTAGTAGACCAGAGTAGCCTACCCGAATATATAACTGATTTGGAGAATTTTATAGTTCAGTTACTTTGGCCTAAAAATCAAAGATTACTATAAAATTGTGTTCTGTTAATTTACTGTCAATCTCGATGACTTAAATGGTAACTCCAGTATACATCTTAAACATGCCCCTCAAACGCAGTCTATTATTGGTATATGTACTTGCAGAGATGTGTATGTATGTTTTGGAACACGCAGCATGATGATTCCAGGCGCCGCTACTAGACAATTATTGGATTGGCAGACTGCAGTGATTGCCACGCAGGCAATCCACAATTCTTCTCTATGAGAAGCCTTTGGTTGGTCCAGAGCTCATCATCCCTGATGATCTCACAGTGGGAGGAGCAGCTGCAATGACAACAAATGTCTCAAAGCTGGATTGCGGGTTAATTTATTTTTATTATTTATTTAAACAATGGGGGGTTGGCTAAATCTAAAGTACAAAGATCATTTAAAAAAATATATATATTGTACAGACATACCCGCGAGTGTACGTAAAGATGCCTCGCGAGTACAGACATTCCCGCGCCTCTTCTGTCCGCGAGTGAACAGGAAATTAAAGGTTCTATTCTCGCCCGGAGCAGCTCAGTTCAGTGTCATTGGGGCAAGAACCTTTCACACCTTCTAACATGGCACAGGTTAATCATCTCAAATTTATAATGCCTACTCCTAGCTGAACACACACACACACACACACATTATTATATATATATATTTTTTTTTTTTTCCTGCCCCTACATTGTCCATATTCTGCAATCTGCTGCCATCCAGTGAAAGGGTTTACCCTGCCATTTTCTATAACTATGACTTAGCTGCATTAGCCACAATTCTGAGGATTCAAAGTTAAACCATAAATGCTTAAAGTGATGAAGAGGTGTTTCTAAACAAAGTGTGCGAATAAGCTGCTAACAAATACAATTTGGCACTGTATTGACAGAAAATGGCCCAGTGGCCAGGTTTATTTTACTTTTCCTCCCAGTTTAAGGTTGTCAGATGAGTAAAACATTAAAGATAAATGGTACAATCTGGAATGAGATTTTTCTTTTTACTGGAAATAAAATCACTGGAAATCTGCAGTTGCAGTATCAGTAATGCCTGTAAATTACTATTGCAATGCAGTACATACATTGGGAAGTGAAAAAAGATATTGCTTCACATTAAAGGACCTATAGTGCCCTGATGGTGCCCCCATCCTCAGGCTCCCCCTCCTGCCGGGCTGGATGGAGAGGATGGGGCTAAACACGCACCTTTTCCAGCGCCGGGCTCCCTCGGCGGTGGGGACTCTCCTCCCATTCGGCTGAATGCGCACGCGCGGCAAGAGCTGCGCACGCATTCAGCCAGTCTCATAGGAAAGCATTCTCAATGCTTTCCTATGGACGCTGGCGCCTTCTCACTGTGAAAATCACAGTGAGAAGCGCCTCTAGCGGCTGTCAATGAGACAGCCACTAGAGGCTGGATTAACCCATTTGTAAACATAGCAGTTTCTCTGAAACTGCTGTTTACAGCAGAAAGTGTTAATCCTAGGTGGACCTGGCACCCAGACTACTTCATTAAGCTGAAGTGGTCTGGGTGCCTATAGTGGTCCTTTAAGTACATTTTCGTTTTACATACATGCTCTGGTCCCATTGTGTACTTAAAAGTGGGGTATGCCTGTATTTGAGAAATACAGTCCTGTCAATCAGCTGCATGTGTGCCAACAGTTGATAGACAGGCTAGAGCAGGAGAACCCTTGAACAGGCTAGAGCAGGAGAACCCTTGAACAGGCTGTTCTCCTTCTAACTATCAGAGCAACTACAGCACATGCTGTGATTATTGCTCTGGTAAGAGCTTTTTGCTTAACCTGAGGAATCTAGGAATGGAACCATCTAATTCTAATTGCGATGGGCTGGTAAGTAATGAAGGGTGAAGGCTGGCACCCTGCTTGAGGAGGCAAGGAATTTGTCAGGTCTTGAACGTACAGGTTAAAAATAATTTAGATGGAAAACATTCATAAACTTCCTCCAGGTAATTAATATTTATTAACCTTTCTGCGGCCAGTTCTGTCACATAGAACAGGGGTAGGCAACCAGATGTTGAGGACTACTTATCCCTTGATGCCTTTCAAGTGTCATAGCTGTAAGAGTATCATGGGACATGTAGTCCGCAGCATCTATTATGCTATATCTAGAGCATTGGAACGGACATCTGTGATTCTGCCCCTGTGTAAGGTAAGTTCTCCAACTCTGCTCTGGTTATAGCTTGGGTACTTTAACCTAAATTTTGTCACCCAGGTTTTTATTCAATACCATTCAGTGTTTAGTGAACTCTTTGTATGGAATTTGGACATGTGCCGTGTATCTTTCATTAGCAACAAATAAAAGGCTCAAATTAATTTGGAAAAATAAATAAATAAATAAATAAAAATCACAATGTGCAATGGATGCTCTGATTTGATAGTAGCCAGCAAGGTATTGAGGAATGATTTAACCAGACCCTGTTGCACTGCAGTGTGTTTGCAGGGTTTGTTAATCCCTAGGAAACACGGACCCACTGCTTCAAAAAAGGTTACTGGTTGTTGATTGACATGTTCGTGATCCTGCTTTTATCCATTATTTAGATATGTTCCCAGTGGGATCTCAGTATTTTATGATTTGAAGAGTGTTTAGCGGCCTTGCTTTTATATAGGTTAGATATAAAGTTCACTCCCCAGAATGTTAAATATTCTGTTTATCAGCGCCCTGATGTGTCTGAAAGATAAATGTTCATTTAGAAATCCACCACCCTTTATCCTGGAACTGAGCTCCTCCATCTTGGCTCCCTGTCAATCAATGTTATAAGTTCTGTTCTTTGCCACAGGCTGTCAGTGTAGGAAGAGGAGAAGAAAAAACCAATAGGGCAGATTTATCAAAGTGGAACACCATTTTGCACCCTTTATTAAATCTTCTTTTCTTGTCTGTCATTTCAGAACGTATTCCAATTTATTCTGGGACACAGGGGATTTTATCAAGTGTTCTGTTTCATTTCTCTCTGAATTTCAGTAGTTTTTTCTGAAATTGATATCTCTTGTAAAAAGTGGCAGAATTTAAGCAGAGAGAGGATTTGTTCATTATTTTTAAACTTGATAAGTCCTAATGGGCAACGGGCTGGGTTTTCTTGACTTGTACATAGATCTCAAATGCCTGTTAATTGCTGCATTGAATTCCCATTCATAAAACGGTCTTGGAAAAAGGTACGTTTCTTTTAAAGCCAGTTTTATGAATGGGGGATTCAATGATATGTTGAGAGCGTCAGCTGACCACTCTCAGCCAATCAGCGGCGTTGCCCGATTCTGCAAGAACCTGTCAGTTTGGAGATCTTTAGAAAACAGAATGGCTGGGATATTTGGCACTAGAACCAAGACTTTCAGGTTAAACAGTTTAAGAATGGTTTACCCATTAAGGTAGCCAGCGCCAGGAACATCTTGGCACCATAACTTCATTTTAATTAAGTTGTTATGGTGCCTAAACTGTTCCTTTAACCCATTTGCCAGGTAAGTGTAGAAAGAATTCATAAAACAAAGTAGTCCTAAATTGGTCTTATTTTATACAGAAAAGTAGATCAGAAATGAACAGGTTCTGGAAGAGGAAGAGAAGATGAAACGATAGAAGCTAGGCAAGTTTGAGGTGACAGCCACTCTAAATGTATACTTTATTTTTCTTCTTATGTGAGATACATCCTTGCAGTGTACTCCAATTTATGACCCAAATCTTCTAGCTGCCATATCCTTTATGTGATTCAATCGTAATCTGACATTTTTTTCCAATTTTCATTGAGAACATTTTTGCCTTACCCTGCTTTTCACATCTAGTCATTTCTTTCAGTCTGCTTTGTAGAATTTGTTCTTCTGACGTAATTCTTTTCAGTCTGATGTTGTGGCCTTTGCAGTAATGATTCATTTGTATTCGGCGTATGAGGACAATTGTAGATCAGCTTGTCATTCATATCTGAATGTCTCTCTGCATCCTTAATAATTTCCTTGTCAAACGAATTGGAGTTGGCTTTAATATTGGGGAGGGGAAGTTAAACTATACCAATAATCTCATGTAATAAATCTTGTGATCACAGCTATTCTGCTAACTTACCATAGGTCTGCCAACATAATATAACATAAATTATTATTCTGTCTGATCGACAGCCAGACTTGAATAACAAAAGTGTGTGTATAAAAGTGGCAGTTTCTATCAAAATCTGCACTTTTTGTAAAATGAAAAGAGAGGACATGCACTTCACATATTAAAGGAGTGCCAAAGGTTGCCTACCCCTACTCTACTTTCCTGTTTCTGAGCTGGGAGTGAGGCAAGGAGGATCTCACAGACTAATTTCCAGTTTTCAAACACTGCCCAATGCGAAGGTGCATGTATATGGCTGAAGGATCCTGTCATCTACAGGTGATCCTTACTTACTGACGTGTTCCGTTCTTACGACTCTGTCGTAAAAGGAATTGGTCGGTAAGTGAGTGCGCTAGAGAGCAAGTCTAGAGCAGGGAATCCATTAAATCTATGTTTGGGGGAAATTCCTCAAACAAAGACCAGCTCTCTAACGCGTGGAATCCCTGCGCTAGAGAGCTTGTCATAAGTCCGAGCAGTCGTAAAGCAGGTAAGTCGCAAAGTAAGGAATACCTGTACTAAATTTAGGCATGCACAAGAGTGCAACATTGATAACCATGGAGAACTCTGCTGATTCTCCATAGACGGAACATTTTTACTCTCAAGCACCACTAGTGATGGCTAAGGGTTTGCGAAAGCTTGACCGCAGTGGCTCTAGCTTTTGTCTGGCATAGGAAAAATACATAAGGCAAAGTAGTCCTAACTTTTTCTTATACGATTTGACTGGGTTGGAATTTTCGTGAAATTCCAACAAAGTATTTATGAACATTTTATAAAGATCTTATCTTAATGACATTTTTGTTTTTTGGGGTGGGGTGGCATGGTGACAAAGCAGGCTGCTTTAAAAAAAAGGGGGGGGGGGGGGCTCCTGGGAGATAAAGCAACGCTACGGCATAATAAATAAATGTATTTATTTATACCACTAGAGTGTTCCTTTAACTAAATATGTGCACTCTGTGTCCATGTATGTCTGTTTACTGTGCTATTTGCTGCAGAATTAGTTGTCTCCAAAGGTCTTGGAAATAATTTAAACCACTTTGCTTCTTCTTCCAGGTGAACTTCACCATAGACCAGATCCGAGCGATCATGGACAAGAAGTCCAACATTAGAAATATGTCTGTGATTGCTCATGTTGACCATGGCAAATCCACACTCACCGACTCTTTGGTGAGCAAAGCTGGTATCATTGCATCTGCCAGAGCAGGGGAGACACGTTTTACGGACACACGCAAGGATGAGCAGGAACGCTGCATCACTATTAAGTCCACGTAAGTACCAGCAAGTTATTTGAACACAACGAATATAATTGTCTGCTCTTAAGAAAACTTACTTGGAAAATGATTTACAAATTCAGACTAATCATGTTTGCTGACAACGCTAGCTCAAAATATCAGTGAATTAAAGAGACTCAACTATTTAATTTTTTTATTTTTTTGCTTCTGGATATGTTATATATATTCTTTTAAATGCTAAAGAATGTAATTTTAAAATTAAGTGGGTTTAATGACTTCCATTTATACATTTGCACGTGAAAGATTTGGTTTTAACATGCAATAGATAATGAATTCTTAAAGCAAACCGTTCACATATGACGTTCACTTTAACATGTACTCCTAAGACCGTAAACATGTCAGTTTTCTTTGTGATAACTTCTATATTTTTATTTATTTTTTGTTTTGTGTAGGAGCCTTCCCTATGCTTGCCAGGGGAATAGTTCTGTGAAGAGAGCAGGAGAACCCCCTGTAATAGGATTCTCCTGCTGTCCGTTATATAGACATGTATGCTGCCAGCATAGAGGTCTAATAACAAACATTGATTGACAAGTGGGTTAGCGGACAAATAATTAATTTTATTTGTAAGTCTTTTTCTAGCTTTGTAGAGGTCTATTTTTGTGTACTAGTGTGTACCATGGCAGATACAACTTTATTAACACTCCTGAATCCGTTAATAAAAACAAGTACCACCATCTTTGAAATCATCCACCAGAAGACCTTGTGTTGATCTTCTCTGCTGATTGGCTGGTATGGTCAGTACTGCTCCATGTGATCAGCTGTCAGTGGAAATAGGTGATAAACTGAATTCCATGTAACGGAACTTCAGTTCGATTTTTAATTACCTTGAGGTTTAGTGATTGTGCAATTCTTTCTTGTCAAATGATGGTAAAAACTGTTCTGAACATTGGATGCTGCTGTCTCCTGCTATATGTTGATGGTGAACATTGCTGTGAATGCTGCACTTGCTGGATGCTGCTATCTCTTGTTATGTTGATGGTAAACATTGCTGTGGATGCTGCTGTCTCCTGCTATATGTTGATGGTGAACATTGCTGTGAATGTTACAGTTGCTGGATGCTGCTGTCTCTTGTTATGTTGATGGTAAACATTACTGTGAATGCTGCACTTGCTGGATGCTGCTGTCCCCTGCTATATGTTGATGATGAACATTGCTGTGAATGTTACAGTTGGTGGATGCTGCTGTCTCTTGTTATGTTGATGGGAAACATTACTGTGAATGCTGCACTCGCTGGATGCTGCGGTCTCCTGCTATATGTTGATGGCGAACACTGCTGTGAATGTTACAGTTGCTGGATGCTGCTGTCTCCTGCTATATGTTGATGATGAACATTGCTGTGAATGTTACAGTTGGTGGATGCTGCTGTCTCTTGTTATGTTGATGGTAAACATTGCGGTGGATGATGCTGTCTCCTGCTATGTTATGGCTTTTGAGAATAAATTATGTATTTTTCCTTTTTTTGCAGTTAAATAGTGTTTAACCTTGTCAGTGCATTTCTATATTCTTTGCTCCCTTGCTCTGGATAAGGCACACATGCTGAATCAGTGCCTGTACCCAAACCCGCACCCTCTGCAGTGTGAATATCCTAATGTCTTCCTCAGCAGGATCAGTTTCAATCTCCAGCCCTGCGCTGGTGCTATATTTAGCTTATGTTCTTTACTGATGATGAATTGAGTTGAGCTCTAGGTATTCAGGAAACTTCATTAAAAGAAAACTAAATAGATTAACTTTTGTTTTTCTTCTGTAATACTCTATCTTTGTGTGTGTGTGTGTGTATGCATTTGCCAAAAGCTGCCTCTATGTTTAATTTTGTTATCTAATGTATAAGTGTGTTTGTAAATTAAAATAAAATAGTGCAGGCTCTATGTTCATTTCTTCCAATATCAATGCTTTTCCGCAGTGCTCTGCATATGAGCAGTATTTGGTCGCCTGCCTTGCAGGATGACACTCCCCTTGAATGGTCACAAGCGTCACTAGTAATAGGAATTGATTTAATGGTGCATCCCCATGCTGCCCTCTCCAATGCTAGCAGGCATGCCTGAGAATGGGGCAATCCTAGCGAAGTGCAGGGAAGAGATAGGGTGCATGTGTTTTGAAGGCAGTTCTCCTCTTGTGAACTTTGTGAACTTGCCATGTATAGGAACTTCATTCTGAAACGTGTCTCCTTTTCACACTACGCCTGCTTCCTCTCCTTGTCAGTTGGGAGCTAAGGAACCAAAAAAAGACATTACACATAATCCTAGCTGCTCCGTGTCAAATGTCCCCTATATATGACTAAATAATATGTACAATTACACAGTAGTTATATTAGCCTGTTCGCACATTTCAGATCATATTTGCATCACTATTTTCAGTTCTGAATGTAGTTGATTTCTTTCTGTATACGCATCTGCATTTAATATCCTAAAGACTTCTTAATAGTTGCAGCCATGCTTGGACAAATCCCAGGGTCCACATTGCCACGGATCTTAACATATTCCTGCTGGCACATAACATTTTTTGCTATAGTATTATCATCTCTATGGATACATATCTTACTCTATTTTTAACATAAATTCATTAATTTAAGCTGGTTCCTAAAATCTTTTTTTTTTTTTATAAATTCTTTATTTTAAGATTTTCGTTGTCTTTGTGGTAAGGGTACAGAAGAGAAGAAGGGGATTAGAGTTTTATAACATAGTACATATAGCTTGGTTATCTTTGTTATGACAATCGTGTTTGTAAGGCGTATGTAGTGCTCAGTCTTTGGGTTTACTATCTTGTGTAATTCATCTTTTATTGTTCTGCCCACAGAAAAGGAGGGGAGGTAATAGGAGTGCCCTATTGGGGTTCGTCCCCGCCCACCTGCCCCCCCCCCCCACCGCCGCCCCACCCCCCCTCCAAGTCCTCGATGTATTTCATATGTGTGAGCGTGTGTGAGGAGGGGCCGAGCCGCGGCCAGGGGGGCAGGGGCCAGCCGGTGTGTGTTCCCGTTTGTATGCCTCAGTGTTTTGCGCTCTGCCTCCATTCGGGCACAACCTTGGTGCGGATGTTGACTTTCGGTACCTATCCTTGTATGGGGTAGTGAGATTTGTGATGTGCTATTGGTCTGTACCGGTGTACCGTCTTCTGTGGGTTGGGTGCCCCTTTGGTGTGTCCACGGCCGAGGCATTCGTGTCTATGGGGGGCGACTGGTGGTGGTGGGCTTTCGCGTGCACTACGTGGGGGGGGGGGGGGAAGGGAGGGGGCCTGGAGGGTTCGTATTTTCAGAAACCCTCTCTGTAGAGGGGTCAGACGGGGGGTGGCTGCTCCCCGCCCACGCCCGCAGGGTCCTTGGGGGGTGGGAAGGGGGGAGAAAAGAGAGGGAGAGAGAGAGAGAGAGAGAGAGAGAAGGAGAAAAAAAAAAGGGAAGGGGGTTTTGGAGGGGAGGGGGGGCCATGCATTGTATTCCGTGTTGGTGGTAGTTCTCCGCTGTGTTGTTGGCGTTGTTCGTACGCGATGCTCGCTCCTCTCGGGGTTATTTCAGGAGTGGCTGTTGGTTTAACAAGGGTCGTTTGTTGAGATCTCAGTCAAATTCCCGTGGTTCATGTCCCAGAGGTCCCATGTGCGGTGGAACGCTTTGTACGTGTCGTTTATTTGCGCCGTCAATTCGTCCAGATCACGGGTTTCTTTAATTTTCCTAATTATGGTGGAGATTGTAGGGATATTTTGGTCGGCCCATCGCTCTGCTATTGCTCGTCGTGCCGCTAGGTTAATCCGGGCGGTGAGTTTATTTTTGCTCCTAGTGAGCGTGTCTAGGGGTTTGCTGAGGAGCATGGTCCACGGTTGCGGCGTGATTGGCTTGTCTAAAATCGTTTCCGTAAGGCTTTTCACTTTGTCCCAGAGCGGCGTAATTTTGGGGCAGGTCCACCAGCAATGCAGGTAGGAGCCCGTCTCGCCGCATCATTTCCAGCACCCGTCATCTGTTTTTTGGCCCATTTTGTATAGTCTGTGTGGTGTCAAGTACCAGCGGTGCAGCGTCTTATATGCCTGCTCCTTGTGCGTAACGCATACAGTTAGGGAGTTTGTTGCTTCCCATATTTCGGCCCAGTCGCTGGGTTCGTCCGGTGGTCCCAGGTCCCTTTCCCATGCGGCGATGTAGGTGAGGTTGATTTGTGAGGCATGAGTCGTCAGTGTATTGTATATGATGGAGATTTGTCCTGGTTGTAGGGGGGCGTCGAAGCATTGTTTCTCGAATGGCGTTGGTGGTGAGGTACCAGCTTGTTTAATCATAGGCTGTTGTGCCAGGTCTCGCAATTGTATGTATCGAAAATAGTCCGCTGTGTTCAGAGTCTCCGCTTGTGGGAGTTCTGTGTATTTAAAGATTTCTCCCCGGTGGTACAGGTGAAGCAATCTCGAGATGTCTCTTTGATCGAATGCGAGGAAGTGTTTTGCCATCATGCCCGGGGGGAAAAGTTTATTGCGGTAAATTGGGGTTACGGGCGACAGGAAGGAGGATAGATCGTATTTTGGGTTGAGCTTGTCCCAGAGGGTTAGTGTGTGGGTGATTGCTGGCGAGGTAGGTGGCGGGAGTGGGCGGTGTGTGCGTGGCACCCACATGTAGGAGGAGGGTTGGTCCCAACCTAAGATGTCATGTTCCAGGTCCACCCAGCGTTTGGTGCCTGGGGGAGCATGCCATTGTTGGATGTGGGCCAGTTGGGCCGCGTTATAATAGTGCTGGAAGTTGGGTAGTCCCAGTCCACCTCGTAGTCTTGGGATATACATTGTGGTTCTGCGGATCCTGGGTCTCTTAGCTTTCCATATGAATTTATCGATGGCCGCTTGTAGGCGTTTGAAATCCTGCTTTGGTATCGGGATGGGTAGCGTCTGGAAGAGATAGAGGAATCGTGGTAGGAGATTCATTTTGATGGTAGTGACTCGTCCCAGCCACGACACCCCTAGTTTGTCCCAGCGTTGTAGGTCCGAATATGCTGTCGTGAGGAGCGGAGTGTAGTTGAGGCTGTATGTGTCTTCCAATGTCGAGGATAGTTTAGTGCCTAGGTACGTGAGAGCGGTTGTGGTGATGTGGAATGGAAATTAGTGGCGGAGCAGGTGTAATTGTGTAGGGGTCAACGCTATCGGCATGAGTGTGGATTTGGTTAAGTTAATTTTGTAGCCTCAGATGTTGGAGTATTCATCGATGAGGTTGAGTGTGGCGTGTAGGGAGGGGATGGGGTCAGTCAGTGTCAATAGGACGTCGTCTGCGTAGGCTGCCACGGTGTATGCCTCTTGCCTGATCCGTACTCCTTGGATGTTGGGGTGAGTGCGAAGTGCTTGAAGCAGGGGTTCCAATGAGATCGCAAAGAGCAAGGGAGAGAGGGGGCAGCCCTGCCTGGTCCCATTAGCTATGTGAAAGGTCTGGGCCTCCACGTTTGGCAGTAGAAGTTTCCCTGTAGGTCTGTGGTATATTGCGCGGATGATGTTCATAAAACCTGGTGGGAATTTCAGGTGTGCCAGGACGCCGTACATATATGGCCAGAGAAGGCGATCGAATGCCTTCTCTGCGTCCAACGATAACACGACCGATGGGATGTTTCGGTACTTGGTGTACCAGATCGTGTCGAAGGTCCTCCTGGTGTTATCCGCCGCCTGCCGTCTGGGAATGAATCCCTAAAATCTTAATTGAGGCGGAAAGTGTATTTAGTGCAACTGCTTTATCTTATCAAAGTTATTACAGTGTCTGGAGTCCCCTGGCACTGTCCTTCCATTCAGTGTTTAACCATTTTAATAAAGTCCCCAGCAGCCCATTTCCCGTGTGCTGCATGAGCTAATGAGTAGGCATTAGTCTAAGCATCAATGGGTGGCTGTGATTGGGTAAGAGTGTCGGTTGAGACTATTAAAGCACCCATTTGTGGCGTGATTTGGTTTGACTAGAAGGAAGTGTGTAATCTCTGCCTTGGTCAAACCATCAATGGAAGGCTGTGTTGTGGTTGACCAGGGACCCTTATTAGTGCTTAACTGCTTGTTTAACACTGTATGGTGTGATAGTAACAAATGACTCCAGGCGTCGTAACCAATTGAATGAGATGAAATGGTTATAATGCTTACAGTGTCCCTTTAAACTCCATACTAAAGGCTGGCAAAGCATCATGGGACTTGTAGTTCTTCAAGATCTGGTGATCTACAGTCTCCCCACCCCACCCAGTTTGAAGGTACACTCAATTGTATTTGTCTTCTGTAACTCATTTGGTCATTGTATCAAGATTGGCTCAAATACATTAGCAGAACTGATCAGAGTGCATATACCACGTAAATATGAACCCAAAATCAAAACTCCCATTTTCCATATCTTTGTTAACTTCTCCATTTTAAATACTAGTATTAGACGTATTGTGAATGTCTAAAGAAAAATGACAATTTTTTATTTATTTTTTTTCTTCCAAAAAGTAATATGTTGAAAATATTTACTTGAAGCTATCATGATGTTGTAAGTATTGCTTTATGGATTAAAGTCATGTTGTTTATTCATTTATTACAATTATCTTTCTGTAGGGCTATTTCCTTGTTCTATGAACTCTCAGAGAATGACATGGCCTTCATCAAGCAATGTAAAGATGGGTCTGGTTTCCTCATTAACCTTATAGACTCCCCAGGACATGTGGACTTCTCCTCCGAAGTGACCGCTGCTCTCCGAGTCACAGATGGTGCTCTTGTGGTGGTGGACTGTGTATCCGGTGAGCAGACCTGTTGAATGTAACATGGGTGTCATCTTAAATAAATTGGGATTTCAAGAATTTCTGGCATTTTGTTGTCCTGCAGAATATATGGATTAAGGTTCCTTCCAAGATGTCTGCAGAAATTCAAATGCCATGGTGGTGTACACTTTTATAGATATAAAACTGTTTTTAATGTATACATACCCAGAAGTTGGTGAATTGGTTGTCAATATTTGCATCCCTATATTTTTGGTCATGCTGTAAGAACCAGGATCTTTTGTGGAGTGTGCACACAGAGTATGTGCATGCCATGCACCCTGCTACTGACTTTCATGGGCCGATTATTGTTCCATTAGAGTCCAGATGGGTTCTGCCATTGAGCTTATTTAAACAAAAAAGTTAGATAACCTTGACATCATATACAGAAACAGCAAGAACATTATATCACTGGTTTGCCAGTTGTAGCAGAGCAGATAAATAAATGGTATTATTAAAATGCTACAGTTAGTAATAAATACATTTATTAATAATGGTGGAGTGTAATGAAGTTTAATTCCCCCCACCTCCCTTTCTAGTAAAAGCCTCTGGGAGATCCTTACTTGTGACAACTTCCTGGTCAATCCAATGCTTCTCATAGGGAAACATTGGGGAGTAGGGTGTACATGCAACAAGTGCTGTGCTGACAATGCTTTGCATAGAGATCTTTTGAGTCCAATGCTTCTCATATAGCACAAAGCAATCAGGAAGAGCACTCACTTGTCTCATCGACAGCCATGAGGGTGCACTTTAGGAGCTTTATGAAAGTGTTGAAGGGAGTAAGAAAGATGGAACACTGTTGACCCTTGAAGCAGCACTGTCACCATTTAGGGACTTCAGATTCGCAAAGTCTGCCGACTATGACATCGGTGGTGGTCGTCGAGGGGGTGTGCAATTGAAGGTCCAATTACTTACCAGAACCTATCCGGCGTGGGTGCCGCCATCTTGGTCCAGCGTGGTCCTTGTTGGCGCCAACGTCGCTGAGCGAGAAATCCGCATTGAGGTCTATTGAGGATCCCACCTGGGTCAAGAAAAGTCCAGCAGAAGAGAAATACAGAGACAAAGTCTCCCTATTTTGTCTCTGTATATCTCTTGACTGTGTTGGGATTTCAGTAAAATTCCAACACAGTCATAATAAGTATTTCATAAAGATATAATCAGTATGTTACTAAAGATAGAACTCGGTTTTTAGGAGGGTGTACAGTGCCGCTTTAAGGCAGATCAGCGCTACGGTTATTTAGGGGTTTAGAGTATTCCTTTTCATATTCTGATGTTATTAAACTTATGGTTTAAATCCTTACTGATTTTTTTTGATCTATTAATTGATTGTTCTTCAAACATAATATACATTGAGATCTTTTTCTCTGTTCTAGGTGTTTGCGTTCAGACAGAGACCGTTTTACGGCAGGCAATTGCCGAGAGGATCAAACCCGTGCTTATGATGAACAAGATGGACCGAGCTCTGCTCGAGTTGCAACTGGAACCTGAGGAGCTGTATCTGACCTTCCAACGTATCGTGGAGAATGTCAACGTGATCATCTCTACGTACGGAGAGGGAGAGACTGGCCCTATGGGGAATATTATGGTGAGCGCCACGTATCTTTTAACTTTCTTCTAGTTTCCAGGTCCTGAAGATTAATGGTGTTTAAAAATGGAAACAGTAAGGACATCTTATTTTAAAAGCCATGTATATTTAAAGAGGCATTGTAATCACTATAAGAATGTAGTGAATTGGCTATAGTGCCTGTTGTTCCCTTTCATTATCCCTCTATTCAGTGTTAAACCATTTCAAAAAATGTAACGTTAAATAAGGATTCCTGGCCACCTACAGTCCAGCCCCTAATGGAGGTGTGGCTAAGGCAGAGATTACAGATTTCCTTGTTGTCTTACCCTTCATACCAGCTGTGGGAGTTCTGATAGGCTAAAGGGTGTCAGCTGACACTCTCAGTCAATCACAGCTGCCCATTGCTGCTCAGGCTAATACTTCCTCGTTACCAAATCAGCACTGAGAGGATGAGCTGCTGGGAACTCTCATTTAACAAAATATAAAAACATTGAAAACTTTTTAATACTGAATGAAATGATGGAACCAGGGATCTCCTGACATTGTAACCATTTCAATGAGATGAAACAGACACATTGCCTACAATTTTCCTTTTATATGTGTTTTTAAGTTGGTTAGAAACAGAACTTTTCCTTGAAGGTCAGATCAATGTCATCCACTTTTTTTCGAAGTGGTAGCTAAATTCATAGCCTAAATTTCTACCCAACCAGGCAAATACCTCCAAATGATCCTAGATTCATCAGGAAAGTTCCAGTTTGGCACTTATTTCTATTTTCTCGCTGTCTTGTGTCCTGAGTCTTGTCTACATATAATCCAAGAAAATTGCTGATTTAATTCCATTTGTTGGCTTTGGTTTTTCTTCAATTTTTTTTCCCTGTGATACAAACAAGACTTCATTATGACATTGTTACTTGTAGATCGACCCTGTTATTGGTACTGTGGGTTTTGGATCTGGTCTGCATGGTTGGGCTTTTACCCTGAAGCAGTTTGCAGAAATGTACGTTGCCAAATTTGCTGCCAAAGGTGAAAAGGCACAGCTCAGTCCACTTGAACGTGCAAAGAAAGTTGAGGATATGATGAAGAAACTTTGGGGAGACAAGTGAGTAAAACTTACCAATCTGTGTCACTGACAGAACTCAAACACACTGGTCGGTCACTGGCAGAATGTTAAATAGTAAGCCCCTGCAAACAAACATTATTCTGTAGCATAAAAATATTAACCAGGTTTCTAGGACATAGAAACATAGAATGTGACGGCAGATAAGAACCATTCGGCCCATCTAGTCTGCCCAATTTTTAAATACTTTCATTAGTCCCTGGCCTTATCTTATGGTTAGGATAGCCTTTTGCATATCCCAAGCATGCTTAAACTCCTTTACTGTGTTAACCTCTACCATTTCAGCTGGAAAGCTATTCCATGCATCCACTACTCTCTCAGTAAAGTAATACTTCCTGATATTATTTTTAAACATTTGCCCCTCTAATTTAAGACTGTTCTCTTATTGTGGTAGTTTTTCTTCTTTTAAATATAGTCTCCTCCTTTACCCTGTTGATTCCCTTTATGTATTTAAATGTTTCCATCATATACCCCCTGTCTCGTCTTTCCTCCAAGCTATACATGTTAAGATCCTTTACCCTTTTCTGGTAAGTTTTATCCTGCAATCCATGAACCAGTTTAGTAGCCCTTCTCTGAACTCTCTCTAAGGTATCAATATCCTTCTGGAGATACGGTCTCCAGTACTGCGTACAATACTCCAACTGATGTCTCACCAGTGTTCTGTTCAATAGCATGAGCACGTCCCTCTTTCTACTGCTAATACCTCTCCCTATATAACCAAGCATTCTGCTAGCATTTCCTGCTGCTCTATTACATTGTCTGCCTACCTGTATAATGTTATCATATCCCCTCTGAGGCGCCGTTTTTCCAAACTAAAGAGATTTAACTTTTTTAACCTTTCTTCGTAACTATAATGCTCCATTCCTTTTATCAATTTTGTAGCTCGTCTCATGATATCCTTCTTTAGAACAGGTGCCCATAATTGCACGGCATATTTAAGGTGTGGTCTTACCAGCGATTTATAAAGAGGAAAAATTATATTTTCATCCCGAAAATTTATGCCCCTATTTATTTATTTATTTATTTATTTATACATGACAAACCCTTACTGGCCTTAGCAACTGCAGATTGACATTGCATATTGTTGCCTAATTTGTTTTCTATAACAAATATGCATACAGTAAAGGGGTTTAAGTATGCGTGGGATAGGCATAAGGCCATCCTAACTATAAGATAAGGTCAGGGACTAATGAAAGGATTGGGCAGACTAGATGGGCCGAATGGTTCTTATCTGCCGTCACATTATATGTTTCTATACAAATATATATTCGGGGCCAGTACAAACCATTATCTGGAAATCTATTCATTAACCGGACTTTACGTAGGACACAAGGTCACACATTTAGGCTGGAAGAAAGGAGATTTCATCTAAGGCAAAGAAAAGTGTTTTTTTTTGGGGGGGGGGGTTGTTTTTTTACAGTAAGAGTAAGAAGGATATGGAATTCTCTGCCTGAGAGGTGGTTTTATCAGAGTCCATACAGATGTTTAAACAACAATTGGATAAATACTTGCAAAAACATAACATACAGGGATATAATTTCTAATTAGTGGGGCAATAGCTGCTTGATCTAAGGAGACATCTGACTGCTTTTTGGGGGGGGATCAAGAAGGAATTTTTGAAGTGCTTCAGACTAGGTTTTTTTGCCTTCTTTTGGATCAACCGCAAAAACATATGTGAGGAAGGCTGAACTTGATGGACGCAAGTCTCTTTTCAGCTATGTAACTATGTTTCATTGTTGTGTTTAAGTTATTTAAAGGAACACTGCAAGCACCATAACCAATACTACCTGCTGTAGTTAAAGTGGCACTGTCATGCCGAACTTAACTTACCCAATCGCTTCATTTTCTCTTCCTCTCTCGGGATCTGTTCTTCTTTTCTTCCTATCTTATCTAGTTTTCCTTAAAACATAAGACAAAGTAGGGACCTAATTGTCTTGTGTATTTTTCCTACCCTTGACCAGATTTGACCCACTTCCTGTTGGCCATATACATTTTCCCACAATACTCACTCTTTTCTCCGTGATCTTGCAATGCCTCCTTTCACTTTTCCCGATCGTCCTGTCATTTAGACAGGACGCTGGCAAAACTACCAAATTTCGTCATAACCGAATGAGTATACTTTGTTCATTCGTGTTAGGACGCCATTTGGTACTTTCTGTTCAAAACAGCATTTCACTTGAATGAATGATATGCCGATCCTATTCGTGCCGGGGCTGCATTTTGCAGCTGCTTAGTAAAAGTTTACTAATACTAAGTAAAAATTACTTGGTATTCGGGGGGGCTGAGCCTGGATGCAGAGATGATCAGACGTGCATCGGCTGAGCTCCACAGACTGGGACTGATAAACTACGAATTACCGGGGCCACTCGCCAAACCGACCAGTCACCGACGACTTCCCAGATAAGGGAACGACGGTGCATCCAGGGATACCAAAATCCAGCCGTTTCGGCACTGAAAAGCTGTCGTTCAGGCTTGCGGCCTACACAAACGTGGGCAGAGGAGAGGCGGCCGCTCTCCGAGCCCTATACCCGGCGAAGTGCAAATAGCTCCAGGCTGTCCCTCACCCCCCCCCCCCCCCCCACTGGACCGGGTGGGGGTCATCCCGGTCCCCCCCTGACATACCCAGCACCAAGAAGCCGGCTACAAGAAGCCATCAAGCGACAAGATTAAGCAGCAACCGTCAAACTTAAAATGGCGGACACTCCTGACACACAAGCTCCTGACACAGAACAAATTGCGATGTCACTCCAGAGCACGTTTGAGCGTTTGCTCCACAACGTAGACAGGCTCTTTGCAAACTTCTGGGCAAAGTTAGAGGCCCACGCCATGGAGACACCGTGTCAGAACCAAGAGCACAGCAGAGAGAAGCAGGAGGTGAGCAGGCCCCCTCAAGGCGACCTCCCACATCAAATGTCTGACACAGCGCAAACGGACCAGACCAGGCCCAAGACCACCAGGGGCAAACTACCCCGACATCTGCTGCGGAGGCTGAGAATCCACCGCCGCTGGCGGCAACGCTACAGCAGGAGCACCAGCCGTCCCTTACATCAAAGAGACTTGGCCACGAAACAGAGGACCCGAACCTCTAACCCTGCGATGCTGCTCTTCACCACGACCCAGAGCTGGAGGGAATTCGAGCCCAGCTTCCACATGGCACAACCCATGGACAGTCTTTATTCCCCCCCAAGTCTGGGCATCGGCTGACGCTGGACTCTCTGACCAAGCCACCCTTATTCTGACACCAACATGCTAGAGAATAAGGCGTAAAGTATTTTCTGTTCCATTTTTTGTGTTTCATTAAAAATTTTCTGAGACCTCTCACACTGCTTTTCATATAAACTCTAACGATGTGGTCGCTAGGAACCCTGAGAAAACATGCATAACGTAGCTTTGATTAAGAGTATACAGCCTAGGGGGTTACTCATACTAGCCATGCAACCACGCCTGACTACTCACATACCTAATCTACTTAACATTATACATGTCTGCTGTACCCATAGGTCCCACCAGTTTTATTTTTCACCCAGACTTGTATTATGTCCAAGCTTTTAAATATACTGCGATAGGATACAGCAAAACAACTCTAACTCACTCGCAAGCTAACTACATTGCAGTTACTGTTAACCAATGTTAAGCCTGTTATACCGCCTTTGGTAATATTTTTAAAAATGTGCACACACTCATGCCACGAATAAGTTTATATGAATGTCTATATGTCTGTATGCACTATATGTTGTGGTGTATGGGATTGCCATGTACCTACCTGCACAATAAAAATACAGAATTTAAAAAAATTACTTGGTATTCATTAATAAGGGAGTTTTAAATCTCCCTTCTGCCCCTACTCACTATACCGTGATTAGGGGCATGTCTGCTAAACAAGAACATTCAGGACCACTTTGTAGACAGTGAATGTTGATGTGTGACTAGTTTGCCCTGATAAATCCACAGTAAATCTTCGAACATTACTTAAAGGGATACTACAGTGCTAGGAATACAAACCTGTATTTCTAGCATTATACTGCCATCTGCCCCCTTACTCCCCTCCTCCCCCCAGATTGACAGCCACTCGAGGCAGTCTTAGCCCTGCAAGGTAATCATTGCAGTTCCTCTAAAATTGTGCCCGGGACATCGCACCCAGACCACTACAATGAACTGAAGTGGTCTGGGTGTCCCTTTACATTCCATTGTTATTTAAAATCTGGGTAGAGGAAAAGGTAAATTAAGAGTTACACCGGCTGTTTTTCAGCCCTTCAACAAATAAAGGGGAAATGTCTTAATGAATGCCGCTTTCCTTTAAGATACCCTGTTATGTGCCTGCATCCCTCTGTTTGTACCTAGATTCAAACAAATAGTTAGAATAAATGACGTTTGATAACTGAATTACTGTAGTTACTTTGAGACAAGCAGACTGCATGGGAGTATTTGAAAGTGCCGTTTATCATCATATAACTTATAAATATCCTGACATATCCCAATTATTCTATCGGCAGACATTTTGTGCTATGATAGAAATTAAAATGTATATTGTCAGAATCACTCTGAACAGAGCAGACTCCATTTTGTTATTTTCAAGCTAACAAAAGACGCAAGATTTCTATCCTTTCTGTAAAACTAACCACTTGGCCAGAGCTAAGGAATGCTTGTATAAACAAATCAAAAGATAAGAAATGAGAACGGGGGATGGACAGACTGTCTAAATGCTAATGGAATATAAATAATTCTAAACCCAGACATTTGTGACAGAGAAGATTAAATAATTAAATTTTACTTTCGATATTGTATAACGTCCAATTGTAATTTAGAGGTCATATTTAGTGTATAACTGTCATATTAGAAATTATAGCTAAATTTGCCAGACACATAGTCTGAAGAAAGCCCAAAGAAACTCTTTGAACTGACAGAAAACTTAAATTATAAATAACCATAAAGTTAAGCTAAATGATGTCAGATTCGGCGATGCAAAGAAAGCAAAGGAGTGAGCAGTCGGGGGCAATGCAGAGAAATCCATGACAGATATCCACTCTAGGACACTGATAAATTCTTACACACCTCCATGCATAGAGACATTCAAACAAGTTCCCGAGACTACCTACTAATCTGATGAAAATATCTACTCAACTGGTAATTATACTGGTTTCATTTAATTAATCTTAATTAATTAAAATTTTTCTAATAGCATGATATATGACTGGATAAATCACGATCAGATTTCGATATTTAGAAATCTTAGTTACTAAAGAAGTATATAGTTATAACCATTCCATTCTGCAGATGGAAAGGAATAATAATTATATATTAGTGTGATTACATCACATGTTAGCATATCGTGATATTTATCCAGGTGTATTGATTTGCTCTAAAATAAGATAAAATATCTGTTTAGGCAAGTTAAAATTCTGCTTATAGAACATGGTAGATTACTCTTATTGGATGGTTCCAGGAAATGACTAATGAGCTGGTTTAAATGTTATTTTATTTAAAATTACATGAGAATAGGTCTTAATTACCTAGGAGGTCTAACCAGCATTGAAAGGGTTATTCTAACTGTCAGCTAAAGTTTTATGGCTTTAAGCTGCAAGCTCTGTGTCTGTGTGTAAGTTTCACTTTCGTTTCTCTGTGAAAGACAGTCATAAATCTTGTCTTAACCATTGGAATGTGTATTGCCATTGTAGTATATATATTATACTAAATATTCATTGATTATTATCACGCATGTTACATATTATTATTTAATTTGTCACAATAAATTGTATCTATTTTTATAACAAATTGTGATTTTATTTATATGGAATACATTTCACTTACACGATAACGATCTTTGGGATCTGAGAATTGAAATAGTGGGCAATTCTCAACTGTTTACTATTATTATCCCATAAATATCCCCACAGATAGTGGCAGAAAACAAAGGACAAAATACCAAATCGATTCAAATATCTATCAGAAATTCCAACCATAATATGTCATTACAGTCATTCCGGCCATAATATGTTGTGCTTTAGCCATTGTAATAAATCTGTAGAACAATTTTATTTTTTTTATTATTATTATTATTATTATTATTATTTATTTTTTTTAAATAGACTATTTATCTTTTCAGCATTTGTTTAAAAATGGATACACTGATGTTTTGTTTTTTTTTTACTATAATTCTGTTTTTAAGGTATTTTGATCCAGCTGCTGGAAAATTCAGCAAGTCTGCCACCTCCCCAGATGGGAAGAAGCTGCCACGAACATTCAGCCAGCTCATCTTGGATCCCATTTTCAAAGTAATGAAGTTTGTTTAATTAACATAATATATAACAAACACCCTCAGCCTAGAAAATTCTAGACTAGGAGTGTAGAAAGGGTTACAGAGGTAATTAAAGGCATAACCCTAGGAAATACAATACAATATGAGAAAAAATAGAGAGGAGAGGAGGCTCCTCAAGGAGTCAGTCTCCTCATTAGTAGTACCTCTTATGTAAAAATCAATCTCAGGACTTGAACCTTTTTTCAAGTCCTGAGATTGATTTTTACATAAGAGGTACTAGTAGTGAGGAGACTGACTCCTTGTTTGAGGAGTCTCCTCTCCTCTTTGTTTAATTAACGTATCAATAAGACTTTGCAGGGAGGCAATAATACATAATATAAACATTTATATAGCTGTTTTGGTCATATTCCCACATTTTTTTTTAAACTCTTGTTCTGTTATCTGTTTTTAGTGATTTAATCTACCTTGAAAGGACCACTCCCCCCCCCACACACACACAGCACCTCGACTTTAACTGCTGTTTGTAAAAGTGCTGATTTCGATTTGAAGTTCTCTTCACAATTTTGTTGGCTCCACAGAGCTAAAGGAAGTGGCAGGTACACTCCACTCTGATTGGTCATTTTCCCAGTACAGACTGAAAGTCTAGGCTGGAGGGACAAAAAGGAGCTTGCATAGAGTGCAGACGAAAGATCTACAGCCTTTTGCAAGCTGGTTTTAGATGTACCCCAACTAAAAAATACATACTTAAATGCATGCATGGTTTTTTTTTTTATACGGATTACTAAATAGTGATTTATTATTATTATTGCCATTTACCGGTATATAGCGCCCACAGATTCCGCAGCACTTGTGTGTCTGTGTCCTTTTAATTTTAGTCCTGACTCTTGTACCCAGCTCTGTAGTGCTAAGAAATCATAATTTTCCTTGTATTTAAAGTGTACCTGTCGTGGAACATATAATTTTATGTAAATATAACATAAAAAGTCATCTGTTTTCTTTGAAATGGTTGGCAGGAGCTTCAATAGAGTCACTAGCAACTTCCATTCACTTGTGCAAGCTATTCTCATTTATGGTTATTCAGCATTTCTTACTACTCTTTAGCATTCAAGTACATGGGAAGTATTCCCTGTGGTTTATGGGAAACGTACAGCTATAGGTTGTTTGTTTTTCTTCCCTCTGTGTGCTCACCATTTCAGTTTTTAAAAACAATAAGAGGTCGGAGTAATGACACGAAAGGCTTTTGCATTTCACTGAAAAACCATGTATCTGAGAAAAAAGTCAGAATGTGATGTCATCTAATTATTCTAGTTTGTTTAGTTTAGGACAGATTCCATTCCAATCTAAATGACTCACATTACACAAAGAGTTAATACAAAGACCGTGTGATTTGTAACCGTGATGTCAAACTCATGTGTTATGTGTGCACGAAATTTACATCCCAGAAATCGGCCAGCATTGAACATGACTTCTACTAGTCATTCACTGTGTTATAAACTATCTATTTTATAGAACTTTTCTAAACTTTTCACAATTTGATTATACATTTCAAATACAAATTCTGAGTATTGGATCGAACTGCTCTTGCTTGATAGTTTTCATGGCTGCTGTCTTGTTTAAATAATCATTAAAACATATTAAACTCGCCTGTATAACATTGGGATATTGCGCTATTTTCCCCTCTAGATATTTGATGCCATTATGAACTTTAAAAAAGACGAAACTGCCAAACTGATAGAAAAACTGGATATCAAGCTTGATGCAGAGGACAAGGAAAAGGAAGGCAAACAACTTCTTAAGGTAAGTGTGGAGCCTGATGATGAGCACAGCAAATGGACTGGAATCAGACGAGGTGTCATCGATTGGAAGCAATCAGCATTTTCCAGAGCTGAAAAAACATTAAACATCCACACTGCCACTAGCAGTCATGTACAGATAGACATCCTTGTGTCTCTTCAGCTGTTAATGGAGTAAACCTCCAATGGTCCCTTGATGTTACCAACTTATATAAAAATGGTAATGTGATCACCTTTATATACAGTTAAAGTGTGACACATTATCCAGATAGGTCATTTGGAGAAAAATCGAGATTGTAGAGGGGGGGGGTTGTGTTTGCTTGCTACTGCTTTTGTTTTTGTTTTTTGTTGCATATTTTAGTTTCTCAAGCCTGTTTTTAATTAACTGTAAAAGCTTTAAAATGACCCTCATCTCAGTACAGGTATGTTGGCTAATGTCCGATATATCTACGAATTCCATCTGCATGTGATAGGAAAATGACTACAAGGTTAATAATCCTTTTTACTGATATGCGTCCCAAGTGTCAAGTTGTTTGCTCCAATTATCTTTTCCCTTAGTACCTTCTACGAGCACATAGGACCTTTCCATCTCTTGAACACAGAAGGGTGGCAAGGGAACACCACTATGTTTTTGGGTTTTTTCCAGGATATAAAGGCACAGTGACGTATATAAAGGCATAAGTGACGTACACATGCTTCATCCCAGCCAGTCTGCTCTGTGATTAGTTTGTTAAAGCTAATGCCATAAAGTCAAAGTATTGTTTTTAACCCTTTCCTATACTGTTATTTTTATGCTATATTTTGTGCTAGTTGAAAGAAGATCAGTCTGTTAACTAAAGGCACTGCTTGTATATAAAGCTCACTTATTTACTTATTTCCCCTCTCGGTTTATTCCACCAACACACATTTGCTATAATAGCCGATCAGAGAATATGTTTGGGTGATTGATCATAAACTGCCAAACCGAATACTCGGACATTTTCTCTTAAGGATTGAACAGGCTTGAGAAAAATTTGCTAGACCTGTATTTCCCATGCTTGTCCTTCCGTTCACTTTATACATCAGCTTTTATAACGGCCATGTCTTTTTAATGTATTATTGATGGAAATATTGCCGAGATTGTTTTAGCACACGCATAGAACTTTATTTATTCATTACATTTCCTGTCTTCATCTTGCTGCTAAGTTTATATCGAAAGCCGCACGTGGGCCACAGTTCAGTTTGTTTAACTGAAATCTCGTATTTCCTAGGTAATGCATGACCTAATAACGAAGCGTTTAGTCTGTGACGATAGTTCCTTACTATGATTGTTTACATATTGGTACTGCCGTTGCACCCAGATTCTGTAAGAGAGATACATCTGATAAGGATTTGCACTGACCCAGTCTCTTCGCTTTACCACAGGTGAATTAGCTTCATTGACTGAGCCTGTGATTATCCTACTTCACATTAACAGGAATAGCCTAAGAACCTAGCAAGCCATTTGAGGACAGGATTAAAAGGAAATGCACTGCTTTCTTGTTTGGATTTTAAGTGAACCGTTGGGCACTTTCCCCCTTTACAGCATTATGTAGATTATTTTTAAATTGTAGCCTGAAGGTAGAGCCCAGCAAAAGTGAATTTTATTTTATTCATTCGTTAATTATTGTGGGGAAGACTGGTGAAATAGAAACTTTTTGACTCTCACCTCCCTATCTGACTGCAGAGGCCCAGAATTTGGCATATTGAATTGCATTTTTAAATAAAGCCTTGTAATGTGGGGGAAAGCACCAGCCAAATTAAAAGTACATCTGAACGGACCCACTGTATAAAACAATCTATATACAGATGAATTGCAGTTTAATAATCTACAAAATACTGTAATGAAGGAGTCTAGTCATGTTGGGTCCACAATATTGCTAGCATTCAATGTGTCAGTCTGCCATTTTGCTTTCATTGTTGCTTTTCCCATTGCCAGTTATAATTGTGTCCTCTGTTGCTTTGCCATTGCTGTTTTTAATGTGTATGTTGTTTTGTATCTTTCCCCTCATTTTTAGAAGTGAACCGATAAAAAGTCTGTTAGTGACAGGCAGAGAGCCCCTTTCACTAACAGGCTCTTACATTTCTGACCAAGGGACATGGTTTGCCAGCATGTAAACACACTCGACGTAAGCAGACACCCCATCCCACTGCCTTCTATCGAGGAGCCCAAACCTTCAGGTGTGACCTTATTCAATAAGTGGGGTGCAAGGGGTTTGAGGGACATATTCTACTGCAGTTACACATGGTGTAAATACAAAATGGGAAAATATTAAATGGTTAATTCTGTAAAATGTACTACTTCAAAAAGTGAACCGGTCCCCCCCAAATTATCCCAAATATCCAGATTACTGGATGTTCATTAAAGGGGCACTGTAAGCAACATACCCACTATAGCCCAGTGCAATGGCTATGCTTTCAAGTTATGGGCTCCGTCCCCCATTTAAAAAAAAAAAAAAAACATTCAGAATCCATCTGGAGAAAACAAAATGGGGCATTACCTTGAGCTTTAGTTATGTTGATTAGAGTACCCGCTGAATGGATACAAATTTAACAGTGACCTAGTTTGTTAAGCCTTGGAAGTCCTTCTTAAATAAAGAAAAGTCTTTGTTAATGGAGTAGGTAACCAGTCTAACCATTGCATCAAGTACATTGTATCCTCATCGGACATCCAGATATTCTGTACGATGTGACCAAGCATTGCTAGTTGCTCAAATGAATGTGTGAACAGAGCTCTGAGCCAGGTGGGTAATGCAGTTATAGTGTTCCTCCTATCACAGCAAGGCTCCTGGCAGAGTAGACGCTGATTTGCTCAGAATGTCTTACAAAAAAAAAGTATGCAGAGAGATATTACCTAGTGCATGTCGGCAATGGATTATCACCTTCAATTCACAAATTATTAAGAAAACAAATTCAAATGCCCTTTTGTTATTTCCAGGAGCCTTTATTGTTGCCATCACAAATTTGACTTTGTGGTGGGATGAATTGAAATAAAACAAATACATTGTTTTGACTTTTGAGGAAGTGAAGCTCCTCAAATAGTGTCAGAAGCTAGGAGTGAAGATACGGCACTGAACTTTAAATGGTAAAAGTATAGCACCAGGGCCCTTGCACTGTAGTAGGCTGAAGTGGTTAGGGTATTCAGTGCCCCTTTCAAAACTACCTAAGAAACATGCTTATTGATGTATATAGAATAGGCAGGTTAAAGATTTGTGCAAAGAATTCATACATACGCAGTCGTACATGTTGACTTATAACATGGTGTATGGTCCAGTTATCGGCGTGGGTGTAATTGTTTGTTTTGTGCAGGCTGTAATGCGCCGGTGGTTGCCAGCAGGAGATGCCTTGCTTCAGATGATCACAATTCACCTGCCTTCTCCGGTGACGGCACAGAAATATCGCTGTGAACTGCTGTATGAAGGGCCACCTGATGATGAAGCAGCTATGGGTAAGGTCAAAACACTTGTTATAGGGAGTATTTACGGAGTGAAGGCGAATAATTACAATTTGAAACAGAAAAATAAAAGTAATGTGTACTAGCGGTTATTACAAGGAATATTATACAAATGTGAATATCAGATTTTTAAATAATTCAGCTGCTATCACACTGTGATGTGTTATCTTTCCATACACACCCCAAAAAAAAATAATCAAAAAACAGTGTGGCGCTTATTACCAATAGAAAAGTTTTAAGTGGAAACAACAGAGTACCTTGAGACATCTGTCTTAACCTTAACGGGAGAGTCTTTAAAGAAGACCTTGGTACCTTTTTAAATGAACAAAAATAGATACAATAGTGTATAACTTTGTGGAAGGGTAGCGTAATGATAAATGAGACAATTGAACACTCACACTTTCATGAGCTAAAACACTTAGCTCTAGTGGAGACCGCTTGGGGTGTCCATGGAGGTGACCCTTCCATTCTTTATACTGGAAACTTTTTTTAATAAGTCCTAAATATTGGCTCAGAAGAAATTTGTACATAGGGTAATAGAGTAATGTACTGCAAATTCAGAACAGGTACTTCACAAATGGATACTCACAAAGATGCAGCCAACTCCAGGCTCTATGAACAGTGCAGTGTGTGGTTAAAGGACCACACTCCCTTCTTTCTCAATAGCAGGAACAAGATGCCAAGTAATGTTAAAAAGATGTAATTTAATAAATCTACCAACAATTACTTAAAAAGTAAGTATTAAATAGACACTTGCTATTGCCAGGATGCGTTTCGCCACTTACAATTTGGGCTTCATCAGCTGGGCTTTCACCACATATTACCCAGCTGATGAAGCCCGAATTGTAAGTGGCAATAATCCATATATAAGGATACGTTGGGGAAAAAAGCAAGACCAATGTATTTACATTTTTGTTGAATTAAAAAGTTCTGAACCATGCAGACAAGTGCAGCAAAGTTCCTAATACTCCCCTGGACGATGCGCGGGGGCTTGTAGCTCCCTCTCGTTGCAGGGATAGGGCACAGAATGATCTTTACAGGTGCAAAGGCAACTTCTTTCTTGAATTAAGTAGAACTTCACCAAACTGTGTTCTTTTCTTTCGTCTCCCTTTCTCCTGCAAACTTCAATTGGGGAGCTCTGAAAATTTTTAATTTTGTGAATGGGTGTAGTCTTGGGTGTTGTATAACATTGGATATGAGTGCTACAGGTAGATTAATTTAGTGTTCCAAGGTGCCCTAGATGCCATGTTCATCTCTCTCTGCTGATGGGTTTTACAGGTTTACAGTGTGTCTCATCTGTGTGTAATATAGATAGCACTATAAAAGTAATGTCGCAATTCTTCCCTTAGCCACTGGGTGTCTATCCTGGATAGAATTGTAGTTATTCTTCTGATTCCTATGTAAGTTAGTTATGTTCTAGCCAGTGGACATTTAAAGATGACATAATTAGCTCTTCAAATATAATACCTATTGTGTCATGTGACTTTATTAGTGAAATAAACCGATCCCCTTTTGTTGCACTATAATGTGATTACACTTTTTACACAGGTGTGAAAAGCTGTGACCCTAAGGGACCTCTGATGATGTACATCTCAAAGATGGTCCCCACCACTGACAAAGGACGTTTCTATGCTTTTGGTCGGGTGTTCTCTGGTGTTGTGTCAACAGGACAGAAAGTACGCATCATGGGTCCAAACTATACACCTGGAAAGAAGGAAGATCTGTACATCAAACCCATTCAGAGGTAAGGCCATCTCAGTGCATACTGAAAGTGTATGAAACATAGAATGTGACGGCAGATAAGAACTGTTTGGACCATCTAGTCTGCCCAATTTTCATATCTCACCATTTGATTCCTGATGCCTCTTGCACTATTACTTAGTGCCTTAAGTACCAAAGTAGCCGAGACATTTTGCCTTGTGTAGAACTGTAATCCATCTAGTTAATTTAGTGAACTCCATGTATATACTTATTAATGGGTAGTATTACTTGTACTATTTTGATCTATCCCAGCAAGATGAAACGCTGAGTTAACCTGTTGAGTTTGCAAGGTGAGAGAGAGAGAGAGGTTTTTTTGTTTTGTTTTTATTAATAAAATTTTATTTTCCTTCCTCCCTCATTAAGTATATTAATACATATCTATATTCACCAAAACGGTCTTATATTCTTAAATTACTGCCAGGGTTATTCACCAAAATGTGAATTGTCACATAATCACTATGAGGTTGCAAACCTAAGGCCTGAGCTGGAAGCCCAAGTGTGTTGGGGAATTTTCCCATTTTATTTATTTTGGCATGCAATGCAACTCCCTGGTGTTTTTCCATCCGTGAAAGAGTTTAGTGAAAAATGTATGTGTTTAGAACCCAATTAAACTTTCTCCTGTCTAGAACTGAGAAGAAACTTTGTCTTTTGTGAATGAAAATGTGACTTAAGCTCTGTGCAACAAATATTCCTTGTCCATAACCTTGTTTCTTATTTCAAATCTATTTATTTGTTTCTTTATTAACAGAACCATTCTTATGATGGGGCGTTACGTTGAACCCATCGAGGATGTACCTTGTGGTAATATTGTTGGTCTTGTTGGCGTAGACCAGTTTCTGGTGAAGACTGGCACCATCACCACTTTTGAACATGCCCATAATATGAGGGTGATGAAATTCAGTGTCAGCCCTGTTGTGCGTGTGGCAGTAGAAGCAAAAAACCCAGCTGACCTTCCAAAACTGGTGGAAGGCTTAAAGCGCCTGGCCAAGTCTGACCCCATGGTTCAGGTGGGTTACTGACTCAGGATAAAATAAAAGTTTAATCTGGTAAATAAGATTAAATAGAACACCTGTCAGCTTGTGCTGTACTGAATGTGTCCTAAACATATTGGTAATATAGTCTATTTTATTTATCATACACCCTACATGTATGTAATGTTCTCTTTTTATATTTAGTGTATAATTGAAGAATCTGGGGAACACATCATTGCAGGTGCTGGAGAGTTGCATCTTGAAATTTGCCTTAAAGATCTAGAAGAAGATCACGCATGTATTCCAATCAAGGTATGGATATCAGAAACCACAGTGCATTTCTGAAGACCGCACATAGATATTCCATATCCATGAAAATAACCCTATGGTTTGGCTTAGAATTATATCTTTGTTTTCCTTAGATGTTTTAATATGGTTTTACTGTGTAAATGTTAAAGGTAGACTAGGTCCCATTATAATAATTTTTGTAGGAATCATGTATTTACATGTTGTCCTTAAAATTAATTTGTCAACATAGTTTCATTTATCAGTTAAGCAATAATAGATATCATCAACATGTTAAAAATTAAACCTGTATTTCCAGAAATCAGATCCTGTAGTATCTTATCGTGAGACAGTGAGCGAGGAGTCCAACCAGCTGTGCTTATCCAAATCTCCTAACAAGCACAATCGCTTGTACATGAAAGCCAGGCCTTTCCCAGATGGACTGGCAGAAGACATTGACAAAGGGGACGTGAGCTCCCGTCAGGAATTAAAGATACGTGCCAGATACCTGGCAGAGAAGTATGAGTGGGACGTTGCCGAGGCTCGTAAGATCTGGTGCTTTGGACCTGATGGAACAGGACCCAATATCTTGGTTGATGTCACTAAAGGTGTCCAATATCTCAATGAGATTAAGGACAGTGTTGTGGCAGGATTCCAGTGGGCCACCAAAGAGGTGAGAATAGGTTGCACTTCATAGATTTGTCCTTCCTAGCACTAAAGAACAATGGACATAGAAATAGCCATTACAACTTTATATGAATATATGACATTTATAAAATAGGAATGTGTAATGTTTTGACACTTTGAAAAAGAACCAAGTGTTGATACTGTAGAATTTACGATTAAACCATTTAAAAAAGAAATGTAATCTGATTAGTCAATGTTACTATTTCTTAATGCTATGGTACTCATTTTTGTGGATCTTGAATGCATAAGGAGATCTGTGGAATTTGAGTACTTATTAATGTGGAGCATTGACTATGTAGGATGTAGAACATTGAGCTTTGAACAAGTATTTCATTTTAAATGTTTTACTACATCAAATTAGCAACAATTTAGTGTTATATTTATTCTCTACTGGAACACGGTTATGAAAAGGGATGAGCAATGAGATGGTAGACTAAACTAGAGTTAAAGAATGTACTCTTGTTTTCTGTATTGCTGGGAAGCTTGGAAACATTGCTGATTTAGAATTGATTAGTTATGTGAGATACAAATGTGATTTCAGGGTGTTCTGTGTGAAGAGAATCTGAGAGGAGCTCGATTCGACATCCATGATGTTACCCTGCATGCTGATGCCATTCATCGTGGAGGAGGACAAATAATCCCTACAGCCCGGAGAGTCCTTTATGCCGCGGCTCTCACAGCCCAGCCCCGACTGATGGAACCCATCTATCTGGTGGAAATTCAGGTGAGGTATTCTCAGTCAATAGTGAACATGTATAGCTTGGAGGAAAGACGAGACATGGGGGATATGATAGAAACATTTAAATACATAAAGGGAATTAACACAGTAAAGGAGGAGGCTATATTTAAAAGAAGAAAAACTACCACAACAAGTGGACATAGTCTTAAATTAGAGTGGCAAAGGTTTGGAAATATCAGGAAGTATTACTTTACTGGTAGTGGATGCATGGAATAGCCTTCCAGCTGAAGTGGTAGAGGTTAACACAGTAAAGGAGTTTAAAGGGACACTATAGTCACCAGAACAACTACAGCTTAGTGAATTTGTTCTGGTGAGTAGAATCATTACCTTCAGGCTTTTTGCTGTAAACACTGTCTTTTCAGAGAAAATGCCCTAACTATAAGATAAGACCAGGGACTAATTAAAGTATTAAAAACACTGGACAGACTAGATGGGCCGAATGGTTCTTATCTGCTGTCACATTTCTATGAAGAACCATGTCGTTTTCTGGATTCAAACGTGTCTGTGCTCTGTTTTCAGACCTTGCCACTTGTTTCAAAGTGTTTCCAAGTGTTTACTTTTTTTATAAAGCAAATATATTGGTTGGGGTTTCCTACAGGAAAGTGCCAACACAGAATCGTGAGTAGAGGCAAGATGGGCTTTGTTTTAAAATGAGAGTAATTGGAGTACTGTGCAAGGACAATAGTAACGTGGCTTTTGGGCATATCATGAGATATCATGGATGGTGTGACAGATCGCCTGCCACCCCGACTGGGTGCCTCTGTAAATCGATGCTCCTAATGCTCACGGAAGGCTCCAAACACCATCAGCACTGCAGAGTCCCACAACCGGTTGGTTGGGGATCTCGCCGTTCTCCACTCACCCTGGACCCATGATCAGGATCCAGCTTCCAGTGAGTAAACCTCTCCTCCGAGAGAGTATATCTGTGAAGCTCTTATAAGAGTTAGTGATATAGCTTGTATAGCAGGTCCCTACAAACATGAGGTGAGGCTCTATGTTGAGGGTAAAGCAGAACTGGTTTAATGGTAGCCACAATGGCATTTTTATGCAAGTCACTAAGCAAGGTGTACATCCACATGGACCTTGTTGGGGACAGGGACATAAACGTATACACCAATGATAACACATTTACAATGTATGACACTCCCACATACTATACAATAAGCCTTCCCCTTTACTTAGGAGATAATTGAGTCAGGCACCATACTAAACTCAATTATCTCCAAACACAAAAAAACAACCATTTTTACAAAAAACCCAAAATACCTAAAAACACATAAAATCCACATAAAAGTTACAACCCCTGACAGCCCTGATCTGGGTGACCAACATACGCAAAAATCACCCAGATCAGTTCAGGGTTTCATTAATTTTATGGAAGTCATAGTTTTTAGCGACCGCAGGCATGGTCCCATAGCTGAAAATAGTTCCATAGAATTGCAGCTAAATGCCGCTGGAGGACAGACCAGGAACTGCAAAGTTTTCATGACGAAAATAGTTCCAGGGTATTCGCGCTAAATCCCCCTGAAGTCTATTCGCGGGTTTGGTCCATGCGAACAAGATGGCCACCACCTCGTGGTCTAATGGCTTCGGGAATTCGAAGTGCCGATTCGAAAGTTCGAATTATTCGTGTTATAAGTCCGAACAGGCACGAATAGTGTTTTCAACCAGTGTGTAACACAGTGACAGGGTAAGAGGCTGGCAAGTATGCCCCTCCAATGATCCATGACGAGGTCCAATTTGTCACAGATGGATAATAGAGTTGAATGTTAAAAGCCAGTTTCAAAGTTAAAGACCAGAATGCCATTGTAGTAGCAAATTACAAGAGTTCCTACTCAAATAGTATTGAACAGGTAGTAGCATGGACCATTGGCTAATGTGTGTCTGAGGACCCTACTCAAACACTTACTTAAAAAAAACAGTGTACATTGTGGTTACTGTGTCTGGCAAATGGGAAGAAAATTCTAGTGATTAGTGGAAAAATAGTGAATGAAAAGGAAATAAAGGGGGGGTGGTGTGTTTTAGTAGGAAGAGGGCCGACAATATTAGGAGGGGTTGGGGTAATTCTAAAACCTATTTCATAGCTGGATGATGAAAGATTCTGTGGAATAGGATCTATAGAGCTCAGTGGCACAGGGCTGTTGTGAGCAGGGATTCTTTCATCCTTAACATTTTGGTCAATTTCAGTGGAATCTTCCTTTTTATATTTCACTTATTAACGTATGACAAATAGTTTAAATAATGGCATGCTCCATCCTTAAACAGACTCCTAAATGTGTAAGTGTTGGCTAGTTATATGGAATAAATTTATAAATTACAAAGAAATACAATAGTGAGCAATGGAGGATGAGATAAGTAACAGCAATGAAATAATAATACTTACTTCTGGCTTTAATCCCAAGCCGTCATTACAATTGAAATTGAAAATAATATGACATGGGAAAAATACTTAAAGGCACTCTACAGTCACCAGAACAACTAGAGCTTATTGTATTTGTTTTGTGCTGGCTTTGCCCTTGATCTGCCTCCTTGACAGTCTCAACCAATCCAATGCGTTCCTCTGAGAAAGCATTGTGGTTGGGTCAGAACACAACTTCTGATAATGTCAGCCAAGCAGGCAGATCAGGGGCATAGCCAGCAGCAGTAGATCTGAGTTAAGGTAAGATTTTATTATAATCAGGTGGGGTTAGATTATGTTTTTAACACTATTGGGTGAGGAATGCATGTTTGTGTTCCTTTAATTGTTTTTTTTTTTTTGTAAAAAGATGCAATACCTGTTGTGATGTTCTAATTACATCCGGATGAGAAGAAACGCGGCTTCATATGTTTTATAAATAATTCCTTTTGGTAACTCCTTTCTAAAACTTATTTTTCACACAATGATGTAAATGAAATAATATATCAGTGCCAGACAATACAATAAAATCGTGTAAAAACAAATCTACAAGTATGTAGTATAGGAAACAGTGCTGTCATTGTTGATGTAAATGTTTTGCTCATCCTCTGAATACTTTATCTAGTGCCCAGAACAGGTAGTTGGTGGGATCTATGGCGTATTGAACAGGAAACGCGGTCATGTGTTTGAAGAATCTCAAGTTGCTGGAACACCAATGTTTGTTGTGAAAGCTTATCTTCCTGTAAATGAATCATTCGGTATGTATGACCATCTTTTTGTTTAACTTTTCCTGGCGATTTTTGCTACTACAGTTTACATTTTCTGTGCCAACATTTTATATAATTGTCCTTTTATTTGACAATGTGATCCACAATTAACTTATCAGTGGTTTATTTTAGAACGTCATACCCCACAGTGAGTTTACAGTGGGATGTATTCGCTAAACATTAGAGGTTTGGATGCCTGAGGGGACAAATTTAATCTAGCAATCTATCTAGTAAATATTTACTTGTAAACATGCACATACCTGATCACTGATTCTGATTTCTCAATAATGTCCATCGATATATTAGTATTAAGGCTGAAGATTGCACAGCCTCTGACATACAAATAATTATACAATTTTGGCAAATGCAAAATTAATCACATTCTTTACATGTTGTTTTAGTCTACTAAATCTCCGGTAGATTTTAGTCGACACGGTTAAATTCTGATGGGTTCAGTTAAAGTCTCTTTTGCCCTTTCCCCGGTGCCTTTGTGTCCTCCAGACCCTCTGGATGCACCTCTCCCAAGCCCCTGTCTGTCTCTTTTTTGTCCCTTCTCCAGCCCCTCTGTGGCTCCCTCACATGCCAATGTTCATTTTGGCGGCAAATTTCAATTTAGTTTTAGTCATAGTCTTTTGACTTAAAAGCCATTTAGTCATCTAAATTGTTTTGGTCAACTAAATCTCAAAAATGATAGTCTACTAAAATCGGACTAAAATTGACACTGCATAGTACAGTATCTAGAAATGCCTTAAATTATTTTTTTATGGAAGCTTAATGTTTACAAATCAGACAAAAAGAAAAGTGAAATGCGCACTATGCTTTGACTGTGATGTTTATTTATTTAATTTGATTTATGAGTTGTTGTTTTTTGTTTTTTTATTGACTTTTGTGACCATTTCGCAATCCTTGTTTGTATCAGGTTTTACAGCCGATTTAAGGTCCAACACTGGTGGACAAGCGTTCCCACAGTGTGTGTTTGATCACTGGCAGATTCTGCCTGGAGATCCCTCCGATGTAACTTCTCGACCATGTCAAGTTGTTGCAGAAACTCGCAAACGCAAAGGTCTAAAGGAAGGAATCCCTCTGCTGGA
The DNA here is from genome assembly GCF_036172605.1 of Pelobates fuscus. Taxonomy (NCBI): domain Eukaryota; kingdom Metazoa; phylum Chordata; class Amphibia; order Anura; family Pelobatidae; genus Pelobates; species Pelobates fuscus. Next base: position 57,162,029 of record NC_086321.1, read on the forward strand.
CAACTTTCTGGATAAGTTGTAACCTCATCTTTAACACTATGGTCATACTTTGCAAACTCATCTTTTACCACAACACAAGATGTCTCATAAAACTGTCAAATGTCATCACAAAAGGATGAGAGCACCACAAAACTCTCTTTAGAAGAAAACACACATGGGATTGTTTACCCACAACAAAAAAAATAAACATTAAAAAAAATAAAAACTTCCCAAAAATGCTAATAAAACCTATACTTGTTAAAATGTGACTATGTATTGTCTAATTGTTTTTTTTTTTTATTGTTTTCTTGCATCCAGACTATTTAACTGCTTGGAGTCTTTAGCTCATGGATTACTGAGAAAAATCGGTCTCACATTTATTTATGTTTAACATTGTGTGCCGGATAAGTGGCTCAAATGGTTTGCCTATCAACAAGCTATGTTAGGAAGACCATATCAGAACCACCTTAGATTTTATTGACTGCGATTGCTAAATGTTTAGATCTTTATAGTGCAGAAAGTGGCTGAAAGTGCAGCAGTCTAGGTTGGATGAGATTGACATTGATGATGTGGGAATGTCAATTCTGGTCTTGATGGAGGTGGTCACTCAGTGCTGGAAAGACTCTTTGTTTATAGCAAACTGTTCTCAAGCAGTTAAATATTAAGTCATAGGTTGGCACCAAGGAACTCTAGGAAACATAAACACGACAGCAAGCCATCATCGGCTAGGAGTGGCCCTTCAAGAAGAAAATCCATTAAAATAAAAACTGAAACTTGGTATTTCAAGACACTGCAGTTAAAACCCAAATATCCATTCAAAGCTATGGATATTTTACATAGTCTGCATTGTAACCTCCAACTGATAATGCTGTGCGTTTGATTGGTTGCTTCAGAATGAACTGTGCGCTGGCTTCTGATACTATGTAAGTTTGAGCTATTCAAACTGCAACACCCCTGTTCCATATTATACTTGATGTATTTATTTTGAGTTGTATCTATTGGGCATGACATTGCACCTCTTTTTTGGGGGGCTTTTGATTTGTTTGTGGATAGGCAAATGTGTGCATATGTCTAGTTAATTCCCTTTAGAATTTTCAAGTGTGCATGATCACAGATGGGTCATGTACAGTTTTAATCAAAATTAATCAACTCTCATTGAAAATCAGGTGTATTGTCAAAATTTACAGGCTTTCAGCTGTTTGCAATGAACAAATCAAACAAAAGCAACTGAATTGGCTCAACACAACGAATGGTTTTTCAAGTGGCTTCCCTTAAATTCAATTGAAAATGCAACTTATAATGACTTCTCCAGTCTCAAAATGATTCAACTTCATGGGAAGCATCTTTAGTAGTTAGTATAGCACCCTTGATGGTATTACCTGCTGCAAACTATATGCGTAGCCACACACCAGCTTCTGGAAGCATTCCTAAGGAATCCTTGCCCATTGCTCATGAGCAATGGCCTCCAGTTCAGTAATATTATCGGGTTTGTGTGCTGCAACCACCTTCTTTTCTAGAGGTTTTCTATGGGGTTTAAATCGGGTTACTGTGATGGCCAGTGTAGAATTTTCCTGGACTACTACTGCAACCAAACCTTGATGGAATATGAGCTGTGCTTGGGATCATTGTCTTGTTGGAAGGTCCAGTGACAACCAAGCTTCAGCTTCCTCATAGGCAGCATTCTGTTTTCTCTTAGGATTTCCTGATACTAAAGTGAATCCATCTTGCTATCCACACGCTGCAGGTTTCCAGTGCCAGAGGATGCAAAGCAGCCACAGAGCATTACTGAGCCACCACCATGCTTCACTGTAGACAGTGTTCTTTTCAGCGTACGTTTCATTCTTCTTCCACCAGACATTGTGGCGAAAAGTTCCAGTTTTGTTTAATCACTCTAGACAACAGAATACCAAAACTTTTGTGGCTTATTTATATGATTTTGAGCATATTGGAGACGACTTTTCTTGGGCTTTTCGGTCAGTAGTTGTGTACGTCTTTGGGTTCTGGGATGGAAACCTTCTGCGTTTAATAAGCGCCTAACTGTGCTCACTGAAACCTCAATGTTTGTTGCCACCAAGTCTTGCTGCGGGTCTTTTGCAGTCACTCAAGGGTTTTTCACAACCTGCCTTCTCAGAAAACAGTGTAACCACTGTTCCTTCAACTTTGAACTTGCAAACTTTGCTTCCAGCGGTGTCACTAGGAAAATTCAGTGCATTTGCTTTCATTTTGTATCCTGTTCCTCGTTTGTGATGGGTGATGATCTCTTCTCTTAACTTTGTGGTCCATTCTTTTGACTTGGCCTTACTTCTAACATGCAGTCAAACGTGACACTCAATAAACCCCTAGCCAGTTAAGGTATTTTAAGCATTCCAGCTCAAGCACACCTGGGTGCAACTAATGAAGCCCATGATTAGTTGCATTAGGTCTGCATGAGACATCACCTGCTGTGTATATTTGTGCTGTTGAGGGATTCTATTTAGGGAGTTGAATAGTTTTGAGACTGGATAAGTTATTATAAGCTGCATTTTCAGTTGAATTTGGGGAAAAAACTTGAAGCATCTGTTGTGTTGAGCCATTTCAATTGTTTTGATAGATTTGTTCATTGCACACTGCTGAAAGTCTGACAATAAACCTGATTTTCAATGGGGGTTAAATAATGTTGATTACTACCGTATTTATTTAGGCATGTCCACAATAACCATATAAATGTCCTTCGCTAGCACACACATTTTGAAAGATGCTTCCCATCCGTACCTGCCAAGAATCCACCTAGGTTTCTTTACAATTAGCAAACATTTAGGGGAACCCCAAATAAAAGATTAAAAACGGGAATAGAAAAATATACAATAAGCAGATTTTTGTTTTATCAATGCTAAACGGGGAAAAAAATTAGTCATAAATTACATAAGTAATGTAAGCAATAAATTACATAAGTAATGTAGCAAACCCTGAAATGCAAATAAAGCAGTTGTATAGCTAAGAAAAAGGAACGTAGTATGAAAGGAAGGAGCTAATATCACCTTCATATTATTATAATTTTATTTTTCATAAAGCCTCGATATAATCTGCAACACTGATTTTCTATAAATCATTAAAGGAATAGTTTGTCACCAGAGCTTTAGCTTTATGAAACCATTTTGGTGTATAGGTCATGCCCCTGCAGTCTCGCTCCTCTGTTCTGTCATTTAGGAGTTAAATGACTGTTTATGCAGTATTTTCAAATCTTTCAGCACAGTGTGTTTACTTTAGAAGTCCTTATCGCTGCTCTGTTAATGGAATCACACACAAGATGCTACTACGGACTGTAGCGGGAAATCTAAATTAAACACACTGCAATAAAAGCTTATTAAAAAGCTGCTCTTTTTCAGGAAGTATGCAGGGGAGGTGTGACGAGGACTCCATAAAGGAAGCAATTTAACTTCTAAATGGCTCAGAATGGAGCAGTAAGACTACAGGGGCATGCTTTATACACCAACACCGCTTAAAGGACCACTATAGGCACCTAGACCACTTCAGCTCAATGAAGTGGTCTGGGTGCCAGGTCCCTCTAGTTTTAACCCTGCAGCTGAAAACATTGCAGTTTCAGAAAACACACACACTGCACTCTTCATACAAACTGCACCTTTCTCACACTGCACTCCTCTTCCCCACCGCACACCAAAACACACACACACACTGCACCCTTCATACACATTGCACCTTACACACACTGCACCCTTCAAGAGCATTGAACCAACATGCTCGCTTTGAGAGCAGACATGCTTGTCATTGGTGATGACAAACCATCCCCTCTTTGAACCCGCCGCCTTTTTGGTGGGCCGCTGTGACTGAAAAAATGCCCTGGCTGAATTTCATTCCTAGTCTGCCCCTGACCATAAGTAAATGCCTATCCTGAGCTATTACCAAGCAAAAAAGAATAAAAAGGTAGCATGAACACACAACATGCTAACACAGTATTACAGATCCTGCTCCCTACTTATCGGGCAACTTAACTCTGATAAAATAAACACATCTGTTCTATTTTTTTGTTCTGTGCTCTTCAACAAGCTACTTAATGTTGTTAAAGGGACACTATATATGGTTAGGAATACAAATAATCTTAAAGCTTTTTTTTTTTTTTTTTTTTAGAGCTAAAATGCCTTTTTACTTTACCCTCAGATCCCAGTCTCTGCACTGCCATCCCACCTCTTTGGCCGAGCTCATCAAGATCGATGATCTCAGCCACTCCAATGCTTTCCCATAGCATGCACTCTATGAGCCCATACGATAGAAATTCAAAAGAATGGTCCACAAAGTTTTACTGTAACTAGTGTAACATAAATTTATGTCTTGGATGGTAACTTTGCTTTGCTTTTCGCATCACATCAGAAGTCTTGGATGTCTGCTTTGCCTTGAGTTTCATCCATCTTGGTCTATCTTCAGGTTAATGTGGTTCTGTTCATTTACCATTCATCCCATCCATTGACAAGTCAGTAATGCAATACTTATTTTGCACCAAAACCAAAGGACACCACGAGAGACTTCTAAATAAGCACACACTCTTCAATGTAGATAGTGTTTTTGCTCATTGTATCTATTGAGTGCAGTTGTTCCAGTGTAGACCTCTAAACTATGTGTGACAACATGCTGAGACCTGGAAACTTGACATTCTAGAAATGATATTAAATCCAACTTTTCACTATACTTCAGTGTCATCATCTCCATAGATTTGGAACATGCTTCACACCTGCTAAGTGCTAAAATAATCTGTTCTGTTGGATTCCCTGTTACAGGATAGAAGATGCAGGTCCCCATCTGTAAGCAGAGAGTAGGTGGTACAATTTAAATGTAAATGGAATCAGTAGCAGTCTTTGCATTTAATTCAGCAATCCTAACTTCAAGAAGTAGTTCTGGATTTTTCTTCATCTCTTAAACACTATGAAAGAAATATGGAATGTAGCAATCTAGTACAGATTGCTGGGTCGCATGTGATATTTTATATCAGAACAGTGTGTAACATCAAATACACTGTTTTCTATGTTTATTTTTAGATAAAATTGGGGAGTTGACATCACGAAAACTGACATCAATCAAGGAACATTGACTATTAATGTAGCTAAAATTAGGTTTGCTGCAGAAGACTTTCTGTCGTTGGCAATGAAGAATGGGAGTGTCAATCATAACTGAGAATGTTAATGTAGCCCCCATGTTCTTATCTGTCTACCAGCTTAACTGAGCTTGCAAACCTCCCCACAGCAGACATCTGCTGAAATTCTATGTTTCAATGGAACCTTTGTGAAAAGTCAGGATCTATAGTGCTCCTGCAAGATAAAGCTATGGCAGACGTGGATTTATAGTGCAGATATTATGAACTTTTACAAAATGAGTCACTTTAAATCCTGTTCATGTATTTGTATATTAAATATGGAATATTCAGAGGTAATATCTCTAAAAATAAATAATACGGAGCCAAATTTTACGGTACACAATAGCATCCATATACCTGATGCTGAAATACTGAGAGGATGCCCGGAGGTTGGTATTTGCATTCTGTAAGAAATGATGACCCTCTTACAAGGTTATTCTTTTAGGGAATGTGTGACAAATAAGACACAAATACCAGCGTTTAAAATAAATGTGTTGTTAATATTGATTTAGGATACTGTTACAGATTTTAAAAGGTATATACACAATACACATTATAACCACATCCAGTCCATAACCAAAAGATGCATAGAAAAAAAGGCAATACTTGAACATCTAAAGGAAGATCTTCATCTTGGGCCGTCTGGGACAGTCTCGCTCAGTTCATCATTATGATATTGTATATAAAGGACCAACACATTTCGCAGCACGTGTAACCAACAAAATAGGTTCAACTTACACAAACGTTATGTTGGATTCCTTGCTTAAACATGCTTAAAAGCACATGTGACAATTTGGGAAGGGGGAACAGAACACTACCTGGTAATAAAAGGGGGAGGGGCTTAGGTAAGACAAGCACATGATTGCTGGGACAAAACAAGTTTGAAATAAACAATGGGTGTTGTGAAGAGAGTATAATTAATTTGAATTGATGGGGCTGGAGCATGCACTGTGTGAGCCATAGAGCAGCATCCTCAATACAGCTGGTGTAGAGAACATAACTTGAAACACGATGTTCCGTTTAATGACACGCATAATTACTATTCAAACAGGAAGGCATAGTTATTTAATATAAATATATGAAAGAAAAGAGAGAAAAAAATCCACAGTGACAAATTGAAAAACAAGACATAAGAATGCAGTCCTGATTTTCTTTTTTTTTTACACAGAGAATGCATTTTAATATGAATAGGGTCCAATAGTGCAATCAAAATTAACTATAAAAAAATAATAGTAATCTATTAAATAGCCCCAAGTGTCCTCACATCATTTGGCCTATACACCTCATTCTATCTGTAACTGATCTTATCCAAATCAATGGAAACCATTTATTATTCTCCGAAGTATGAAAAGCTGAGCAGACCTACCTAGAAATAGAGTACCTTACATACCACGTGTGTGTGTGCGCTCGCTATTTAGAAACAAAGTGGGGCGCATGTAATGCAACTTCAACACCCAAATCCTTTATTTCTCCACCAGTAGGACAGCAAGGTTGATTAGTATGGGAATTATGACAGCTTCACAAGGGGATTCTAATTTTTAGTTGGATAGGGGGGAAAAAAAACTCACAAAGTCTTTATTTCCAGCTTAAATATCTTGGCCTATAATATGTAGTTCCTTTGTGTGTTTTCATCAGTTATTGGTTTAGTGAATAAACACTAGCACTATTATACTGAAAAGGAAATACATTTCACTCATGTTCTTTCATGCCATTAATTCCCCCGGTGTCCACTAGATGGCATTGCTTGCATGTGTTTGTGTTGTTTTCTATTTGCCAAAATTGGAACTGTGTATGCAAATGGAAGTAATCTTAACCCCTTAAGGACCGGCCTGTTTTTGCGATGTTTGTACGTTAAGGACCAGAGCAGTTTTAACACTTTTGTGGTGTTTGTGTTTAGCTGTAATTTTCCGCTCTCTCATTTACGGTTCCCATACAAGTTATATATTGTTTTTTTTCAGGACAAAAGGGTCTTTCTTTACATACCATTATTTGTATTATGTCATATATTGTATTTAAAAAAAATAATAAAATATGGTGAAAAATTTAAAAAAAAAACATGTTTTTGGACTTTTACTTGAAAAATCTTTTACTTATCTACAAAAGCTAATGACAAAAACTGCTAAATAGATTCAAAATTTTGTCCCGAGTTTAAAAACACCCAGTGTTTACATGCTTTATTGCTTTTTTTTTGCAAGTTATAGGCCTATAAATACAAGTAGGAAATTGCTGTTTCAATATATATATATTTTAAATGTATCAATAGTGACATTGTAACACCGTTATCTGTCATAAATCCCCGAAACACACCTAACATGTACATATTTTTTTAAAGTAGACAACCCAGGGTATTCAAAATTGGGTATGTCCAGTTTTTTTTAGTAGCCACCTAGTCACAAACACTGTCCAAAGTTAGCATTTATATTTGTTTGTGTGTTAAAAATGCAAAAAACGCTAACTTTGGCCGGTGTTTGTGACTAAGTGGCTACTAAAAAAGGCTGAACATACCCCATTTGCAATACCTTGGGTTGTCTTCTTTTGCAAATGGTATGCCATCATGGGGCTAATTCTCATTGCTTGTCTACCATACGCTCTCAAAGGCAATCTAACCAATCCGAGAAATTTCAATAAAAAAAAAAAAGTAAAATCAAGCCTTATATTTGACCCTGTAACTTTCACAAACACTATTAAACCTCTACATGTGGGGTACTGTTATACTCAGGAGACTTTGCTGAACACAAATATTAGTGTATCAGAACAGTAAAATGTATCACAACAATAATATCCTCAATGAAAGTGCTGTTTGTGTGTGAAAAATGCAAAAAACTTCAGTTTCACTGACAATATCATCGCTGTGATATGTTTTACTGTTTTGAAACACTAATATTTGTGTTCAGCGAAGTCTCCCGAGTAAAACAGTACCCCCATGTACAGGTTTTAGGGTGTCATAGGAAGTTACAGGGTTAAACACAGTGTTAATTAAATTATCTGGACTTTCGGCCTGGGGTGGCAGGGAGGTCCCTCAAATTGCAATCATTAAAATTACTTAATTAGGTAAAAATATTACATAAATACGCACGTAGAATTTTAATATATATACATATTTATATATTTGACGTCTACGTGTATATTTATGAAATTATTTATGTAATTATGTATATGGACATATGTATATTTCGTATTATTTGTATTTATTTATTTATACATAGATATATATATCATTACATTCTAAGTGTATTTTGATATAAATATATATATATCAATATCAAAATACTGTTAGAATAAAATTGCATATATATATATTTTTTTTAATTATTAAAAATTCTTTTTATTTTTTGTTATTTATTTTTATTAACATATTATTTGTATTTTATAATATATATATACCATATATATAGTAATTATATATATTGTATATATTCGTGTGTAATTTAAATATAAGTGTATTTTTATATTAATATACGTATATATAAATATAAAAATACACTTAGTATGACATTATATATATGATACATATACATATATTATATATAGATATAATACATGTATATATATCATATATATATATATATATATATATATATACATATTATTATTTTTTTACACTGATTGCTTTATTTTTTAACTTTATTTTTTATTTTCCACTTGCAGGGAGACTGCCTGTCAGCACAGACAGTCCCCCTGCAGGCAGACACATGGACACCTATTGCGGTCATGTGATCGAGTGATCACATGGCCATGGGGTCTTGATCTGCCGAGGGGAGACTGCCCGGGCAGACAGGCAGTCCCCCTGGACCGGGAGGAGCACTGATCGCCGCCGGGGGGCCGACGGCGATCAGGTAAGTAGCCCCAGACCGTTATGACGGTTCAGGGCCGTCAGCGGTCCAAACGCACGTTTTACCGCTAACGGTCCTGAACCGTCAGCGGTCCTGAAGGGGTTAAATCTAATTTAATGACATAACATTACAACAGAAAAAAAGGCATCTGTTCTTGGAATTGATTCAGACCAGTGCTCCGTTAACACTTTCAGAATACTGTATTAGATTTAATTTGTTAATTTTTAAGAAGCACACCTTCAAATAGTTTGAAATGTTGTTTGGCTCTGAAAAAGAAGAATCTGAATAGTTGTGTCTATTGCATTCTTACATTTCTGCCTGTCTCTTCAAAAAACTAATATATCTATATTTTAACCCCTTAAGGACACATGACATGTGTGACATGTCATGATTGCCTTTTATTCCAGAAATTTGGTCCTTAAGGGGTTAAAGGGACACTATAGTCACCTGAACAACTTTAGCTTCATGAAGCAGTTTTGGTGTATAGAACATGCCCCTGCAGCCTCTCTGCTCAATCCTCTGCCATTTTCTGAGTTAAATCCCTTTGTTTATAAAACCTAGTCACACCTCCCTGCATGTGACTTGCACAGCCTTCCATAAACACTTCCTGTAAAGAGAGCCCTATTTAGGCTTTCTTTATTGCAAGTTCTGTTTAATTAAGAGTGTCTTATCCCCTGCTATGTTAATAGCTTGCTAGACCGTGCAAGAGCCTCCTGTATGTGATTAAAGTTCAATTGAGAGATTGAGATACAATTATTTAAGGTAAATTACATCTGTTTGAAAGTGAAACCAGTTTTTTTTTTCATGCAGGCTCTGTCAATCATAGCCAGGGGAGGTGTGGCTAGGGCTGCATAAACAGAAACAAAGTGATTCAACTCCTAAATGACAGTGAATTGAGCAGTGAAATTGAAGGGGAATGACCTATACACTAAAACTGCTTTATTTAGCTAAAGTAATTTAGGTGACTATAGTGTTCCTTTAACACTTTATTGATTTGCAGAAAGTAGACCTCTCACGTTGTCCCATACAAGGCCATTCCATGACTTGGTTCAGAGGGTACAGGATTTTATTATCATGTTGACCTGAACACTTGTAGTGAGAATTGTGGGGAATTCAAAAAGGCTCCAGTTCAGCTATTGTAGCCTTAAATTTAAAATTTACTTTAAATTCCCAACAATTCTCACTTTAGTAAATATTGCCGTTGGAGTGAAATTCAAAATATTTCAGCCCCTTAGTGAGCACTTCAGCATTATGGGGGGCTCTGATTGGCTGCTCTTTGTGGCAACTTGTCACTTACCGCTCTACTTACAAGTGTGTTGTCCAATGGAAGGTTCTCATTTAAGGAGGTAATATGAACCCCTGAAACATGAGAAAAGATAGAATCTTTATGAAATACTCAATTTGACTTTGTGGGACTATCACTGAAATTCCAACCCAGTCAATAGATGTATTGAGACAAGCAAGGGGCTACTTTGTCTCTGTATATTTCCTCCATCTGACACTTCTAGACACTAGGTGGAGCTACCTCCATCTAGAAGGGTCTATCCCCCCAGCCATCACCAGTGATGACTGCAGGGAATTGGTTCGGCCCATGGAAGGTCTTGCGGAATCCTACATTTACTGCGGTACTCTATTGCATGCACTGAGGCACCAGGAGCTGATGAAGACCCGTCAGAACAAGATGGTTGTGAAGGTGAGGGACAGATTCAGATAAGAAGAACTCACCTTTACCAGCAGCAGTCATTAGACCCCAAACGGAAATGTCATCATCAGGCATCTTTACAAATTCAAGACAGTGACAGTTCCCCTTTAAGGTAAACTTACAAGAAGAACTCTTCAAGGTAAAATATCTACTCTAACATTAGAATATAATTTGGTCCTGAAACCAAGAAATCGATTTAACCGTTATTGTTCTAATTTCCCCAACTAAAAAAAATGCTAACAAAAGAAACAATACTGTACGAGTTAAATAATAATTATGTGACGTTTTATATGTTTGGTAGCAGTTAAGCCTACGCGGGGGTTCTCCATTCAGCACAGTAATACCAAGTGTTCTTCGTTTAGGCACTTTTGGGGATCCCCACAGGGTTTTTGTGCCGTTTTTCTTTGAGCGTAGGAAGAATTGTGCTCAGGAAGTGCTGCGTACATAATCTTACTTAAAATGTTCCCTGATCGCAGAGCCACAGGCTGAATTGTATCCTGAAACAATAGTTAGAACTAAATGTATAAAAATAGATTTTTCGGTTCTCATAATAATTTGTGTAAGGAATATAATTTCTATTTTACAGCAGTAAAAAAAAAAAATAGATTTTATTTATGTACCATCCACTGGATTTGAGGATATAGCTTAAAGGAACACTATAGGCACCCAGGCAACTTCTTGGTTAACTGAAATAATTACCTTGCAGGGTTTACTCCACCTCTAGTGGCTATCTACCAAACAGACAATGCTTTCCTATGGGGTTTGCTTTTCTATGGGGTAGTCCTAACGCGAAATCGGCACTCGCCATGCATGCGCATTAGGTCCCCCCCCCCCACGGCTGCCGTCGGCAAGGAGGAGGCAATCAAATAAGTAACAGAAGGGTTTTTAACTCTTCCAGCGCTAGGGAGGGGCATTATAGGTCTTTGTGTTCCTAGCACTATAGTGTCCCTAAATTATAGTACCTAAATTACTTTAGCTAAATAAAGCAGTTTTAGTGTATAGATCATTCCCCTGCAATTTCACTGCCCAATTCACTGTCATTTAGGAGTTAAATCACTTTGTTTCTGTTTATGCAGCCCTAGCCACACCTCCCCTGGCTATGATTGACAGAGCCTGCATGAAAAAAAAAAACTGGTTTCACTTTCAAACAGATGTAATTTACCTTAAATAATTGTATCTCAATCTCTAAATTGAACTTTGATCACATACAGGAGGCTCATGCAGGGTCTAGCAAGCTATTAACAAAGCAGGGGATAAGAAAATCTTAATTAAACAGAACTTGCAATAAAGAAAGACTAAATAGGGCTCTCTTTACAGGAAGTGTTTATGGAAGGCTGTGCAAGTCACATGCAGGGAGGTGTGACTAGGGTTTATAAACAAAGGGATTTAACTCCTAAATGGCAGAGGATTGAGCAGTGAGACTGCAGGGGCATGATCTATACACCAAAACTGCTTCATTAAGCTAAAGTTGTTCAGGTGACTATAGTGTCCCTTTAAGTATTTGGTCATATGTGTTTTAGGCAAGTTGGCAAATGAGTTCCACCTGTGCAGGGCGTTTTTAATCAGTTTTACAGTAATTCCCAACTTGGCTTAATGGTTTATCAAGTTGACGGCCTTCATGATGTACCAATTTAGGAAAAACTATGCATAATCTATTATACTGGATATCGGTAAACAAACTAACTGTATAAATATATTCAGGATATGTTTAGACAAAGGGAGGAGTACTTGCTATACTGGAGGTTCAAACCAAAAACCATATTAAACAAGCAAAGATGAGTGGCATAATGCTACTTAAAGGTTTACTCCAAGCAGCACGACCACCTCTGTATTTTGAAGTGCTCGTGGTGCTTGGGGTCTGTATGTGCAGTATTTCAGTTTGAAAAGCTGCACATACTGAGATACTTAGGCTAGCTGCCAAAGGTGTAATTCCCTGTTTAGTGTACATCACATTTTAACCACAAGTGAAGGTAAAAAAAAAAAATAATGCCTGTAGTGTAATCAATAAATGAAGTATAATAACTTAACTTCACTATAAAGTTCAGCCTCCCAGTCAGGTACCCTTAACACTCCAAAACATATATACACACAAATGGGATCTGGCTGAAAAAAAAGATCTACAAGGAAGAAAAACAATACATAGTGCAATATTGCAGATAACGATCATTTCTGCGCTTTAAATGGTTGTACTCATAAGAAGGTAGACATGGTCTCAGCCAGAGTCAATTTCGAGGTGCAATTTCACCTCTAATAGCTCCATAAACTGTCATTTAAAGCTGGCTAATGTAATTTCTGTGCAGGGCTTGCACACCCATAAGGTACCACAGGCAGCTGTCTTATGGCAAACCAGCCTGGGGCGGGGGGGGGGGGGGGGGGCGCAATGTCCGGGTGATTGACAGGAGGGGATGGCCAATTGTTTTATTTAATCGTTACTTGGATACACTTTTTTATTTATCAGTATATATTGAAAGGAGGTCATGGAAAAGTACAGTTATGGAATAACACTGCAAAATCTCTAAAGCATTGGCTTCAGTTGTACAGCAATTACTGCACAAGCATCCTATATCCTACGGATTCTCTATGGCTAAGAGAAGCAGAACAGTGGCAAGGAGACCCTCTCAGATTAGACGTAGGTAACCTCTTTATTTAACAGGAAACAACGGACCAACAATCTAAAGACACTTTGCAATACTTCAGCATTATCGATAAATGAATACGGTATATTAATAGCGCCAGAGTGTTTGTTTAAATAGCCAGATATGCAATGTCAATTTACTAGTGCCTGAAAATATCCACGTAGTACATTAAATAAAAGTTGAGTCAGGATAAACTCTTTGCAATTTGCTTGCATGACTTGCTGTTACATAAATGATTCATTTACTCCCCGCTTCTGTAAATATATTTCTTGCGGAAGTCATTTCGGACTAAGAAAAAATCAACGTAACGTGTATGTGAGGTTCAAGAAAAACAGCTGATCAATCGATTTCCAAATCAAACGGTGCCAACTCCTCATTTACTCAAATCAAACACACATCACAAACTGAACAGTGAAAGACGTTATAAAAACCCGGGCACAGATAAAGCTAAATAACAGCGCTTAGGCGTGGAGGTTAGGAAACAAAGGGGAAATAATTGAGTGTTTATATGAAAGCAACATATTATGTATAGTGCAAATGTTCATATATCTTTCCTGATAAAATATTTTATAAATAAATAAATACACACACACACACAGAGTTACAACACAATATACACACACACGCAGTGCAACACATTCACGGTATACAATATTTTCACACACACTTCTTTTTTCTTTTTTTTTAACACAGTGACAGTTGCGACTGTGCCTGAGTGATTAGGTAACAGTTAAATTGCTGAGGTTTCAGTGACGTACAGAGAGGTACAGAGAGGTACTAAGATGGCGGAGGAGAAAGGATGTTTGGGGTCAGGGTAGCAGGAAAAGAACAGAGGTGTCTAAACAAGGATGTAAGAAAAGAGAAGACCAGTGGGCAGTCTTAATTTTCCAACCTTACTCACAGGAACTCTTTATTCTGCATCTTCTATTAGAAGGGTATCATAGCACTCTGAGAGTAACTGCCAAAACTATCATTTTTAAAACACAGCTGCTTCAAGGACAGAAAGAAACAGAACGACAAGAAACCAGACATTTGAACGCAGGTGTTTAGAACCACAAACAGCCTTTCTATGACAAGTCTTGTCTTAAAGGAACATTGGAAGGGCCATAACCACTACTAGCCTGCTGAAGTGGTTCTGGTGCAAGGAGTGCCCTGGTGCCCTCCAGTGCTAAATTTGAAGAAGGCAAAGTCATGGCAAGCATTGCAAATGAGGAGGAGAAATATAAACTTTGTTTCATTTGTCTTCTTTTGTATATGCTTGCTCTGTGCTGACTGCCAGATGCTTATAACAGTATTTGTCAGGGTTCTAAGATGGCAGCATCCAATTGCAGGATAAAAAGATGTGAGTTTCTACGTTTAATTTCATTTTTCAAACCTCACAAATAAGTAAATTTTAAGTAGAGGGGTAAGTAAACATAGTGTTAAAAAATATGGTAAGTGACCATTCCCCTCTAAGCCTGGCCACACAGGACAATAATACATATTTATAGCCCATTTTCCCTTTTTATGTTTTCTTTTTAGCTTCTAGCCTTTATCGTTTTTGTTTTGATCTCTATCAATCCAGAAATTAGGGCTCAATGTTTGTATTTAGCTTTCTTTGATTCATTTTACATTGGACTGGAATATTCCCAGCATCTGATAGTTTATAGATCCACTGTTTAATTCTTCTGCTTTGATTATTTCTGTCTATACTGCAGCTCACTGCGTACAGATGTCCTTGTGAATGACATCTCTTCGAAGCCAGGCTAGAAAACGAAGCTTCCCATAGGCCAGTTTCTGTCCTCCCTTTGCTGAATATCATGTTAATAATGGTTTAAAGCACTAGCATGCCACATACAAAAGTGGAGACTACGTAACAAGCTCAACAAAGAGCTCTGATTGAGGTCATTACCCCGCAAGGCAGAGAGCTGAATATCTGCTTGCTTGACTCACATATTCTCTCTGAAACATCTACCAAATGTATTAGTACCATCCCATGAATCACACAGTCGTACAAAAAGGAATAAACTGAGGTTTAAAAAATATTACATTTGTGAAGATACATAAATCAAGCCAATTGCAGCTGCAAATTAAAAGGGAATTGTCACATTTTACAACTGTCATGGTTATTCACTATAGTGAGAAATGTTGGACATTCAAAGTGATGCAATAGCCGGACTGGAGGCTTAGCTGACTTGGAGATTTTTCCATTTTGGCTAGAACATAATGAAGCAGTTATGGTGTAAAGATCATCTGTGAGGTGTAAAAAAATCTAATTAAATGTAGAATGTACATTTTGACTAATTACTCTGGGAGGGCAATATGAGATTATTGGCACCATAACAACTTCAGCAGACAGTAGTGTTTATGGTTATTTATTATTACAATTTATTATAAAATGTGATTAACTGTTTAAGATGCTACTTGCCAATGAGAGCTATTTGGCACAGGATATTATTAAAAGGACACTATAGTCACCTGAACAACTTTAGCTTAATGAAGCAGCTTTGGTGTATAGAACATGCCCCTGCAGCCTCACTGCTCAATCCTCTGCCATTTAGGAGTTAAATCCCTTTGTTTATGAACCCTAGTCACACCCCCCTGCATGTGACTTGCACAGCCTTCCATAAACACTTCCTGTAAAGAGAGCCCTATTTAGGCTTTCTTTATTTCAAGTTCTGTTTAATTAAGATTTTCTTATCCCCTGCTATGTTAATAGCTTGCTAGACCCTGCAAGAGCCTCCTGTATGTGACTAAAGTTCAATTTAGAGATTGAGATACAATTATTTAAGGTAAATTACATCTGTTTGAAAGTGAAAACAGTTTTTTTTTCATGCAGGCTCTGTCAATCATAGCCAGGGGAGGTGTGGCTAGGGCTGCATAAACAGAAACAAAGTGATTTAACTCCTAAATCAGTGATGGCGAACCTTTTTGAGCCCGAGTGCCCAAACCGCAATACATGCCAACTTTTTTTCCCTCAAAGTGCCAACATGGCAATTAAACCTGAATACTGAGGTTTACGTTTAGAAAAAACTACTCGTACAGTTAACAACTTTTGTTTTAAAAGAAGAACACAACAGAGATTTAAATTATAAAAATTTAAAATAATTATATAAATTAAGCTTATATTAGTATCTCCAACAAATGCAATACATACACACAGACTGCTGAACACATTCACACACCAACTGCTTAATACAAACACACACACCGAGACACAGACAGACTGCTAAATACACACACAGTCCGCTAAATACACGCACAATGCTGAGTACGCAGTCTGCTGAATACACGCACGCAGTCTGCTGAATACACACACACACACACACTGCTGAATACATAAAGACTGCTGAACACACACACATATACTGCATTGAGGGGTGCAGTGTATGTGTCTGTGTGTAATGTTGTGTGGGGGGGGGTGGGGTGCAGTGTGTGGGGGGTTGGGGTGCAGTGTGTGGGGGGTTGGGGTGCAGTGTGTGGGGGGTAGGGTGCAGTGTGTGGGGGGTAGGGTGCTTTGTGTGGGGGGGTAGGGTGCTTTGTGGGGGGGGGGTAGGGTGCTTTGTGTGTGGGGGGGTAGGGTGCTGTGTGTGGGGGGGGGGGTAGGGTGCTGTGTGGGGGGGGTAGGGTGCTGTGTGTGGGGGGGGTAGGGTGCTGTGTGTGTGGGGGGGTAGGGTGCTGTGTGTGTGTGGGGGGGTAGGGTGCTGTGTGGGGGGGGTAGGGTGCTGTGTGTGGGGGGGTAGGGTGCTGTGTGTGGGGGGGTAGGGGTGCTGTGTGTGTGGGGGGTAGGGGTGCTGTGTGTGTGTGGGGTAGGGGTGCTGTGTGTGTGGGGGGGTAGGGGTGCTGTGTGTGTGGGGGGGGTAGGGGTGCTGTGTGTGTGGGGGGGGTAGGGTGCTGTGTGTGTGGGGGGGGGGGGTAGGGTGCTGTGTGTGTGGGGGGGTAGGATGCTGTGTGTGTGTGTTTGGGGGAAAGGGTGCTGTGTGTGTGTGTTTGGGGGAAAGGGTGCTGTGTGTGTGTTTGGGGGAAAGGGTGCTGTGTGTGTGTTTGGGGGAAAGGGTGCTGTGTGTGGGGGGGGGGGTAGGGGTGCTGTGTGTGTGGGGGGTAGGGGTGCTGTGTGTGTGGGGGGTAGGGGTGCTGTGTGTGGGGGGGGTAGGGGTGCTGTGTGTGTGTGGGGGGGTAGGGGTGCTGTGTGTGGGGGGGGTAGGGGTGCTGTGTGTGTGGGGGGGGGTAGGGGTGCTGTGTGTGTGGGGGGTAGGGGTGCTGTGTGTGTGGGGGGGGGGGTGCTGTGAGTGTGTGTGGGGGGGGTGCTGTGAGTGTGGGGGGTAGGGGTGCTGTGAGTGGGGGGGGGTAGGGGTGCTGTGAGTGGGGGGGGGTAGGGGTGCTGTGTGGTGGGGGGGTAGGGGTGCTGTGTGTAGGGCTGCTGTGGGTAGGGGTCCTGTGTGTAGGGGGGTAGGGGTGCTGTGTGTAGGGGGATAGGGGTGCTGTGTGTAGGGGGATAGGGGTGCTGTGTGTATGGGGATAGGGGTGCTGGGGGTAGGGGTGCTGTGGGTAGTGGGGGTAGGGGTGCTGGGGTTAAGGGAGGGTAGGGGTGCTGGGGTTAAGGGAGGGTAGGGGTGCTGGGGTTAAGGGAGGGTAGGGGTGCTGTGGGTAAGGGGGGTAGGGGTGCTGTGGGTAAGGGTGCTGTGGGTAGGGGTGCTGTGGGTAAGGGGGGTAGGGGTGCTGGGGGTAAGGGGGGTAGGGGTCCTGGGGGTAGGGGTGCTGTGGGTAGTGGGAGTAGGGGTGCTGGGAGTAGAAGGAGTAGGGGTGCTGGGAGTAGAAGGAGTAGGGGTGCTGGGGGTAAGGGGGGTAGGGGTGCTGTGGGTAAGGGGGGTAGGGGTGCTGTGGGTAGGGGTGCTGTGGGTAAGGGGGGTAGGGGTGCTGGGGGTAAGGGGGGTAGGGGTCCTGGGGGTAGGGGTGCTGTGGGTAGTGGGAGTACGGGTGCTGGGAGTAGAAGGAGTAGGGGTGCTGGGAGTAGAAGGAGTAGGGGTGCTGGGGGTAGTGGGAGTAGGGGTGCTGGGAGTAGGGGTGCTGGGGGTAGTGGGAGTAGGGGTGCTGGGGGTAGTGGGAGTAGGGGTGCTGGGGTTAAGGGAGGGTAGGGGTGCTGGGGTTAAGGGAGGGTAGGGGTGCTGGGGTTAAGGGGGGGTAGGGGTGCTGGGGGTAGGGGAGTAGGGGTGCTGTGGGTAGTGGGAGTAGGGGTGCTGGGGGTAGGAGGAGTAGGGGTGCTGTGGGTAAGGGGGGTAGGGGTGCTGTGGGTAAGGGGGGTAGGGGTGCTGTGGGTAGGGGTGCTGTGGGTAAGGGGGGTAGGGGTGCTGGGGGTAAGGGGGTAGGGGTGCTGGGGGTAAGGGGGGTAGGGGTCCTGGGGGTAGGGGTGCTGTGGGTAGTGGGAGTAGGGGTGCTGGGAGTAGAAGGAGTAGGGGTGCTGGGAGTAGAAGGAGTAGGGGTGCTGGGGGTAGTGGGAGTAGGGGTGCTGGGAGTGGGGGTGCTGGGGTAGTGGGAGTAGGGGTGCTGGGGGTAGTGGGAGTAGGGGTGCTGGGGGTAGTGGGAGTAGGGGTGCTGGGAGTAGGGGGAGTAGAAGGAGTAGGGGTGCTGGGGGTAGTGGGAGTAGGGGTGCTGGGGGTAGTGGGAGTAGGGGTGCTGGGAGTAGGGGGAGTAGAAGGAGTAGGGGTGCTGGGGGTAGTGGGAGTAGAAGGAGTAGGGGTGCTGGGGGTAGTGGGAGTAGGGGTGCTGGGGGTAGGTTATTAAATCAGTATCCCCCCCATTCCCTTCCCTTCTTGTTACCTTTGGTGAAGGGGAGGGGGGAACACAGTCATCCCTGGTGGTCCGGTGGTGGTATGCAGGACAGGACAGGTCCTGCATACAGGTCCCGCGATGCTGTGTGGAGCGTTGCCATGGTAACGCGCGGCAACGCTCCACACAGCTCGCGGGAGGACGGGAGAGCTGCTTCCTCGATCCCTCCCCCCTGCTTCCGGTCCTGCCGACACGGAAGCAGAGTAGGCGCCTGCCGTTTTGGGCAGGCAGGCGCCTACTCTGCAGTGATGGCAAAGCTATGGCCGCGTGCCCACAGAGAGGGCCCGGCGTGCCACCTGTGGCACGCGTGCCATAGGTTCGCCATCACTGTCCTAAATGATAGTGAATTGAGCAGTGAAATTGCAGGGGAATGATCTATACACTAAAACTGCTTTATTTAGCTAAAGTAATTTAGGTGACTATATTGTTCCTATATTGTTCCTTGCAAGTCTATCACATTCACATGTACAGAT
Source organism: Pelobates fuscus (assembly GCF_036172605.1). NCBI lineage: Eukaryota > Metazoa > Chordata > Amphibia > Anura > Pelobatidae > Pelobates > Pelobates fuscus. Next base: position 57,181,579 of record NC_086321.1, read on the forward strand.
GAGGAAGAGAGCTTCATTAAGTCACTAGAAAAAGTCACTAGTAGACTAATGTTTTATAGAAAAATGTGAACCTTGGGCGTGCAAATCTGCCATCTTTATTTGATAATATATATTCAGTGGCATATTTTGGTCTGGTGAATACGCACGACCCATGCATCCCTAATTTTCAATTGACAGAAGTATGAATTGAATATGAGCAAAACTTGGTAAAGGTTTTGGACTGATGTAGAATTCCAAGGAAATGCACCGTTGGACATATAAAGAACTACAATTAGAAGACCTCATTCCAAATTAACATTATCTACTAGTTTGGCGAGATTTTTTAGCTAGATGATGTTGAGTAAAAGAAAACAAAACCAATAATAAAAGAAGCAGGTTTACAGAGAAAACCAAGGATACCCCCCTGATCCCCAAAAAATAAATAATTGAACACAGGGAAAAACAAGTCATTAAAATGTGTCTAATATAGAATTGTTTCAAAAAGTTGTCTAATGCTCTATAACATTAAGGTACATAACATTAGCAGTACTATTAAATACACTGCAGCAAAAAATTGGGTTTTGATGGTGTGTGCCAGTTGAGACATAATACTGTATACCGAACTGGTACACAGTTTGTCAGGCAAGAATCCAAACCTTACATGTGTTTGAAGTGTATGAGTGGTGCTCATCTCATCATTCGCATTGTATCTCATAAACGTAGAACGTAGAACATCATTACAAAAAAGAATGTTCATATTCTGTTCAAATGTTAACAAAGCCTTTTTTAAATAATTGATCTACACCAGTGGTTTCCAAACCGGCCCAGGACAGTCCAGATTTTGTCAGTATCTCCACTGGAATAAAAAAGGGAAATATATACACATTTGGACTGTTACTGATTCAGGACATTTTGCAGCTTACTATGTCCTTTTAACGCAAAACACTGAATGGTCAGATCATGCATCTACTGCAATGATGATTGTGGAAAAAATCTACTTTGGCAAAGGCACATGGCAATTTAAAGGAACACTATAGGGTCAGGAACACAAACATGTATTCCTGACCCTATAGTGTTAAAACCACAATCTAGCCCCCCTGGGCCCCTCATGCCTCCATAAATGTTGCAAAATCTTACTTGTATTCAAGCTTGAAGCTGTAACTCTGTATGCTGTTTGCCTCAGAAAAAACGAGCTGTCTGCTGACATCATCAGAAGTGGTGGCCTGATCCAATCACAATGCATCTCCATTGGATTGGCTGAGACTGACAGGGAGGCAGGTCAGGGGCAGAGCCAGCATTATTCAAACACAGCCCTGGCCAATCAGCATCTCCTCATAGAGATGGATTGAATCAAGGAATCTCTATGAGGAAAGTTCAGTGTCTGCATGCAGAGGGAGGAGACACTGAATGTTTGGATGCATTTTAGGCAGCCATGACACAGGAAGGATCTCTAACAGCTATCTGAGGAGTGGCCAGTGAAGTTATCACTAGGCTGTAATGTAAACACTGCATTTTCTCTGAAAATACCGTGTTTACAACAAAAAGCCTGAAGGTAATGATTCTACTCACCAGAACAAATTCAATAAGCTGTAGTTGTTCTGGTGACTATAGTGTCCTTTTAATGTAGCACAGTACCATCACATTAAGGCTTTGGTCAAGTTGTATGAACGTGTCACTTTTCTACAAATGAGATTGATGACATTTGTCTACCTGTGCTTAGGAACACCAATAAGTTGGTGATGAGGGACACAAGGGAAATTAAAATTTCTGATGAGACCATCAAACTTGAAACTCTTTGATACTCAAAATATACAGCGAGCTTCCTCTCAATTTCTTAAACAAATGCAGTGGATTAAACCTGAAATCCAGGCAATCAATCTCCAGAAGGACGAATTCTTCCTAAACAAGAGGGAAAAAAAATTCTATTACACAAAAGGTAATATATCTAAGTCTGTACTATCTGGTAATCTCTAAAAATAACAAGCAGACTCTACCATTAGCTATATTTTTTTTCAAGTGCTTGGTCATAAGCTATTCAATACAAATGAAATCTGTAAACTGATTGCATTATACTGTTCTTCTTTGTACAGCATAAATAAATCTTCCAACTCAATCAATGATTTCCTGGAGTCCGTACACAGTTGTGCATGCGCAGAATTCACAAAACATTCTTATGTGAGTGTATGTTATGAAATTTTCATGTCTCATTCTAGGTGTTCCAGAGAACAGGGACACCAAAATAACACAACCCTAGTCTCAAGTTGAGATAGTTAGGAGCTATGTATGTAAATCAATGTGCCATGGATTTTTTTTATAATTTAAGAATATTTTGAAAACACAATTTGAGTCCTGATTTCTACAGTCAGACAGAAAGGAAGAATAGAGAACTTTGGATCCCCAGATGTTGTTGGATCACATTTCCTTAGTGGTCAGGTCTACAGAAATAGATAAAACATATTTGATTAAAACATCCATGTTAGTTATTGACCATATTAAAATGAAGACAGTCAAAATCCATATCTCATCAAATGACAGTGGAAGTGATACGCTAACGGGGCAAAATGCAGCCTAACAGAAAAGATCAAAGAAATATGTCTAATGTGTTTCACAAATAAAGGTGCATGCTCCTGAGAAAAACAATGTCCTACTTTGAGAATCACAAAAAGAGTTACAACACATTTCAACGTGTATTCAAGTAATGGCGACTGGTTACGTTTTAAGATGGTGGGGCACTAAACTACCCAGAATTGTACTTCTCCCCATAGGGTACTCATACAATACAGGAAGCTGAGCTTAATACAGAGATGATCATACAATACTACAAGCTTGGCACAACATAAAGATATCTATGAAATACATAGAGCTGAGTACAATATAAAGATAACCATACCACAAACGGAGCTGAGAAAGAAATAGAGACAATATACAGAGCTGTGAACAATACAAAGATAGCAATACAATACATAGAGCTGGGTAGACTACAGAGAGACCCATACAACAGATAGAGCTGAGTAAAATACAGAGAAATAACACACAGAGCTAGGCACAATAAGGAATACTTATAACTATCCCACACAGCCATGATCACTGTGATCGGTTATGCAGAGGTGCAATACAGAGATTCCCAAATGCTTCATCTTTCTTGTAAATATTGCTGCTTTTATGAAATATGTCATCTACTCCATTAGCTATCAGCGCACAGTGTGCATATGGTTAAAGCATCAAGATACTGATAGACTTCAACCATGTCAGCTACTCCTGTCTCACTATTAGCTATCAGCATACAGTGTACACAGGGTTACAGCTGATAAACTCCTTATTATATATAATTAAGCTGCAGTGGTAATATGGAGCCAAGAAGTGGCTGATGTGGTTAACAGAAGCAACAATGATTACAAATTGAGAATTAGATCAGTCCTCAGAGTCACATCCCCAGTCCTGCAGTTTAAAGCTTGGCTACTTTTTAACTAGCTACAGCTTGAGTGTCTTAGGTCTTAGCTGTAGAGTGACTGAGCACTTTAAAGAAGATGGCGGGTATCTGCAGTAGAACTTATTAAAACTATTAATGACAGGCAGCACGTTGCTCTGAGTCAGAAATGTCCATCTCCCCTTGTCACCCCTGGACTTCCTGGCTTTTCATATATTTTTATATATTTGAGTAAATTCCCCTGCTTAATCAGTGCTAAGGCAGTCACTGGGGCTATTGAGGAAGAAAAAAAGATATTATACTTACATTTGGCAGATGCCAGGATCTGCTGCTGCTGTGTTCTCCCTGTGCGACTTCCAAGATGGCTTCTTTCTCTCTCCTGTGGGCACTGTAAGCCCACCCCCTAGTGCTATCAACCAATGACGACCCGTGAATAGAGAGGCCAATAGCATAGCCTCCACTCATGGGCAGTTGGCCCAAATGACAACTCAATGGAATACTCACTGTGTTTTTTCTGTGTGCGCTGTTTCCTTAACCCTTCCGAATGTTAGGACGTTCCATGCTGTCCTGCACAGAGTGGGCTTAAATGCCTGTAGGACGGCATGGAATGCCTGCCGACCTAGTGTGAGCAGGGTTAAATCTTTCTTCACTCCAGGGAGCCCCAGAAACAATGGATACATGTGGCTACCCTCTTTCTGCTGGGCCCAATTTTAGTGGCAGGGTATCCCAGCCTGTCCCCACCAAATTGTGACCAATGCTGGGCTATGCCAGCTGCCCAGCACCAATCAGTGTAATCGGCTGGGAAGCCGCCTCCATTCATTCTTACAGTGACTATGATTATGACTACTATCTACTGTTTTAATTAGAAAAAAAATAATTTTCTAAAATCAGAATTGATATTAATAGAGTTTCCTTAGGGTTAGGGTTAGTAGTGGGTTTAGGGTAGGGTTAGATTTAGGGGTAAGAGAAGGGTAGGTTTAGAGTTAGTGTTAGGGTAAGGTAATGTTTATGGTTAGTGTTAGGGTAAAGTTAATGCTGGGTTTGGGTTAATGGTGCTTTGGGTGTATGGCTAAGGATAAGATTAGAGTTAGTGTAAGCATTAGGTAAGGGGTATTGCTGGTATGGGGGTTGGTATATGGCTATTGTTAACTACCAAAACTTAATTTAGATCCTTGACATATGAGCCATTTAACAATCAATACTGGTAGACATGTGCATTTCGTTTTGGTCCGAATTTAAATGAGGGGGAGGGTTTATACTGCTTTTTATATAGTGATTTCCATTTTGGTTCAGATTTTACTAGTTTGGTTGCTTTACATTTTTGAAACGAAACATGTAGGACGAAACTTTTGGACGAAACATGTAGGACCAGACATAGCAATATGTTATACATATTTTACTTTCTTTCTTTACACATTTATTTTAATAATAAAGCAGATGTAATATATTCTCTTCAATTTAAGTTCGGCCCTTCATACTGCAGTGCTGTTGACAGGAGCGTGGGTGACTTGGATCAGCCCCCCCAGCTACATCAGGGGAGGCACCCTAAGGCGATATATAATTCTTCATCCTGTGAGTATAAACCAATAGCGCGTTATAATATCTTTCATTACAGTGTTACACTATTATTTTTTCATTTTATTTTATTTTTTTAGATTCTCCATTTTGTCAGTTGTACCTATACTGCTGAGAAATACATGATCTGGGTATAACCCCCCCCCCCCTCCCCCAATCTTATATTTTCCCATTTTATGGAGTCATGAATTGGGTTGACCTTTTACTCTGGGCTAAAACTTGCCAGTTTGCCTTGATGTTAAGTAGTTACCAGTACATCCTAGAAAATAAGGAGTTATAATTCTAGAAAATAAATTGTTATAATTCTATGGGAGAGAAAAATTCTGGGTTATTTTTATATGGTCACATATGACACTAGTGAATTTTCAGTTACAAATACAATACAATGTTTATTTTAAATTTGACCCCAACATTAGAAACATTAAATTTTTCCATGGGGAACAATGTAGGTTTTCGGTTTATGACCATATGTTCTGAATTAGCGTACATACTAGGGTAGCATTTTCCTTAGCTTATCCCCAGTAGCATAATAGTAGGTTTCAATGGAAATTAAGTTTCTACTGCTGTCAGAAACAGAGTTTTATTCAGCTGCCAAAAGTTACCAGCCAGCCTGCAGGCATCCTAAAATGACAAACCTCTAGTTTTGAAAGACAAGGATTGTAGTTTTAAAAGGAATACTGGCAAAGACATTCATAAAACAGAGATACATTTATGTTTGAAACAAACAAACAATAATATTTGACATTTATTTTGATGATGGCCCAACCTCAAAATTTACTTTCATACATTGTACGTCGTGGGTACTCTCCGAATTCATGTCACCAGAGAGTTACATTTCATACAGTGTTGTAGTATTTATTTATTCCACCCACTGGCAGTAAAATCTGCTCTATTCTGTGCAGCAGATTTTAATGAAAGAAATCGTGGGCTTTTGGATTTTTTCTAATCTCAATGTTTATTTGAATGAATTACTTAAAGGAACACTCTGGATACCATAACAAATTCATAGAAATAAAGTTGTTATGGTGCAAGGAGGTCCACTCACACCAGCCTATCAGCGACTTCCAATCCTAGGATTCGTTTCCAGCCGGAGACTACATCAGAACTAGCTGGGAAGAGCTGACAGGTGCTGGATTCAAGATTCTGGGGTTAAACAGTAATCATAACTTGACCGTGAAACACTAATCATAACCTCTGGGCCGGCAACCAAGGACCTCTTAGCACCATAACAACTTAATTCAAAAGACGTTGTTATGGTGCCCATAGTGTCCCTTAACACTGTACTTTAACAAAAGAATTCTGATGAGGAGACAACTAAAACTGGAAATTGAGTCCAAAATAGTCAAATTGGAAACAATAGCAGAGTTGGTTAAGTGCAATTTGGTCTAGGGCTGTTCCAGCTTTTTCCAGAAACCACTTGAATTTTACATTTAGTTTTGCAGAGTTTTTGGAATTCACGAACACCTGGTGTGAAATCAGCCACGTAATAATGGCCTGGATCCCGGATCACAAACAAATCCATGTGGAAAATTAATTCAGTTTATACCAGAAGCTCATGAATTTCACATAATGCGAGGCAGACGTCAAGTAAAGTAAAGTCGGTTAAGTAAACAAACCCTCCCAAACACTGCTATTTACTAAACTGGGAAGTGACCAGAGAATTTAACATTTTAAGCTGAAGTAGCATAATTGGAAAAATTCTCCAATTTGTTTGTTTTTCCAGTTCAGAGATTGTTATCCTAATATTTTAATTTCCTGTCAATAGAACCAGTGACAAATCTTTTAGGTTTTACTGCACATGAAATTCCTACTTGTTGAAGAAATTGTTAAAATAATTAAAATGCAATTATATACTATTGAAAGGTACACTGGAAGCACTACTACCAGTGACGGCTGCAGAGATATAAGCTCTATTTATGGAGCTTCCCATGGTCGCTTGCGCATGCACGAGAGTAGAGCAGTAGCGATGGATCCTGACAGCTGAAGCGCCAGGAGCAGAAGAGGACTGGTGGAAGTAGATGGCGGCATGCACAAGGGACAGGTTCAAGTAAGTTAAACTCATCTTTACCTGCCCCACCAACCACCAGACCAAATCAGGCAAAGTCCCTGTGGTGACACATCCACTTTAAGGGACACTATAGCGTTTAGATTACAAACATGTATTCCTATTCTACAGTGCCCTGTTGGCTGTTTATGTTCCCGGCCCCATCTGCAGGGAGACATAAAGGTATTTTTCTTACCTTTTCTCCCTCCCAGCTTCGGTCTCTCTGAGGAGGTTCCATCTCCTTGGCTGAGATCATCCAGATTGATGATCTCAGCCAGTCCAATTCCTTTTTCATAGGAAAGCATTGGGACCCATACTGTATCAATCATATCGTCTCTCAGAGACCTTATGAAAGAAAAAGCAGCGGTTTGAGATGAAGTGGTCTGGGTGCCTATAGTGTCCCTTTAAGGATAATAATACTCTAAACATTTTATACTTGGGTAAACTAAGGCAAATTATCATAACTTTTTAACTTATTAGCAGGACCCACATCTCCTTTTGTGCAGGTGTCACAACATACAATACTGTGGAATTATTGTGGATTTTATATATAATTATATAAGTCTAATAATCATAATATTTCACCAAAAAGGATACATTGAGTATTATCACGGCCATAGGGGAAAACTGCAAGTTACATAGTTACATAGTTGCAAAGAGACTTGCATCCATCAAGTTCAGCCTTCCTCACATTTGATTTTTGCTGTTGATCCAAAAGAAGGCAAAAAACCCAGTTTGAAGCACTTCCAATTTTGCAACAAGCTAGGAAAAAAATTCCTTCTTGACCCCAGAATGGCAGTCAGATTTATCCTTGGATCAAGCAATTATTACCCTACATTGAAAGATTATATCCTTGAATATTCTGTTTTTGCAAGTATGCATCTAGTAGCTGTTTGAACATCTGTATGGACTCTGATAAAACCACTTCTTCAGGCAGAGAATTCCACATCCTAATTGCTCTTACAGTAAAAAAAACTTTTCTTTGCCTTAGACGAAATCTTCTAGTTTGAAACGTATTTTAAGTTTTCTGGTTTTGTTCTTCCAAATTGTGCCAACCATTACCATCCATCCTCAACTTCAATCAAGAGGCTGATAAAGACGTGTTTTTTTTGCCAGAATTAAATGTTCCTATTTTGCGTGCATGCATGGCCTGTTTTTCCTACACTGAGATGTTTTCTCATTTCAATGTATGTTCTGTAATCCAGATGCACTCTTTACCCAGCTCAATGGTATTTTTTAATTTTTGTTGTACACAGTCAATCTTGAGTTGCTCCAATAGCAGAAGCAAGATCAGTGAAACACATAGTATAACAGTGTGGCAATAGATGTAACTGCACATTTTTAAATCTGTATGCAAGAGGAAACACCATAATGAGTATGTCCGTGTACATGAATTAAATAGCAAGCCACAGTTTGGTTATGGAAACTGACAGCATACAAGGTATATGTGGTGCAAAACATGTTAGCTCTACATAAACAGTTAGCACGTTAGATTAGTGGTGAGCTAAGCTTGGCTGGAAATTGTGATACAACATGCTAGCTTAGAGAAGGCTTGCTGTAGGGCCACTGGGTACTCGACTCCGTTGGTTGTCCAGACTTCAACCAGCACTGCTGGTATGCCGCAGGAGACCGTTTATAGTTCGGCCTGGCATGTAGCCATCAGTAGCTCCTTGGTGGAGCCAGGTATCACACTGCGGCTTGTAAGCTGGGTAGTGGCCACTGCACCTGAGTTTATCTCTCATTGGCTTCCGTCCCTTAGGAGGGACTCTCACTGTTTTTTACAGGAATCATCCTTCTCCAGTCAGCAGGGTTGAGGGAGCTTTGGGTTACGGGGGGTACTAGGCTGTGTAGTCGGCTGGCAGTCATGACCTTCTTACAGGTCCCCGGCCCTGATTGGTGTCGGCAATCTGGTACAGGAGTGTGGGTAACTGGCTCCACAGTGGTGGTAGGGATTCTACAATAGATGCGCTCCCAAAAAGCTTGATACACACTGTCAAATCTGGCCTCAAAGCTTGCTCTCCAGACTTGGATCGTTTGGGCCTTCGAGTGTGGGAAATGTTCCGGCTCGACGGCCATCTTGGACTCGCCATGCAGTAATCGACTTGTCAGGCGATACCCATCTTGCAGGTGAAGTTTCCCCAGTGGGGACAGACATATCCCCCATCGGTCCAGATGGGGGGTTGGGGGTCGGCATAAGATTCATCATGAGGAGCAAGCCCTATGTCGGGAGATCGGCCGCCTTTCCCAAGCACCAGCCCGCAGTACAAGCTAGACCTCATAGCCGGACAGCTCAGCTTTCCAGTGTATCCGCACAAATTTGGAGTCTCTGGGTTCCCACTCGGTACCGGTCAGTCCACAGTGCTTAGGATGCTGCAACCAGTGTGTGTTTTTTAATAGTTATAGCAGGTTTTGTGCTAAATTGTGTCGGAGCTAAGAGAGAACACGTCTTGCCATCTTAGAAGCCAGGCCCCTTCCCCTCTCAATGGTAATTTTAATGATATAGTATCTGCCTTAGAAAGATAAATGACGGAATTAACCCTTCAAATTACTGGACTATCTCACCCTTGTGTATTTAGTTCAAACATTATTAACCTTGTTTTCAGAGCCAAAGGGGTGTATATTGTATGCGTTAACTGTTAATATTTTTCAAAAACCAACATACACCGCAGTGCTGTACAACTGAGGGATGACAGACAGTACAATACAGATATACCAGGTGTTGCCGAAATGGTTAACATTTGGACTATCGGTGCATGCAAGTCTCAATCTGTTCTACATGCACTGTGCAATTTCACATGAGGCATTGCAGTAACTCATGATTGCAGGAGCTGTGTCCTTGAAAAGGAGATTCTGTGACCTTCACTGTGCTTAGTCAGGAAAAATAATACATCTTCTATGAAGCAGTGACCAGAAAGAGGGAGACAGAGAGAGAGATACAATGAGGGAAGAATTCAAAGCATGCCTCACTCATTCATGCATCCTGAGTGCCAAAATAAAATGCACAGGGCTTCTCAGCATCTAGAGCAGGCATCCAGCCACTGCTACATAGTGTTGCAGAGACAGCTAGTGGAAGAGATTTCTATTCTTCACAAACAGCTCTACCCAAGTCACGTCCCTGTGCAAAGAGAAAGGGGTGCAGATATGACTGGCCAGGATCACAGGACCTGCTGATGGCACAGGGCATGCTTTACATGCATGGCTGCTGCTGCTGAATCCTGAATTTTTTAAAACAAATTTTACATGTGCTTTGCTGTTGCCCAAGTCATCTGGAACATCAGCTGAAATTAGAGTAAATAATTGCAAGCAGAGGTTTGTGAAAGGGGGAGGAGAGAGACTGAGAGAGAGAGAGAGAGAGAGACACATTGGGGAGAAAGAGAGAGAGACTGGGAGAGAGAAAGAGAGACTGAGGCATATTAGAGAGATTGGGGAGATAGGAGAGACTGGGGGAAGGGAGAGAGATACTGAAGGAAAAAGAGACTGGGGGAGAGAAAGAGAGAGAGACGGGGACTATAGATATTTGGGGAGATAGGAGAGACTGGGGGGATGCAGAGAGACATACTAGGGGAGAAAGAGACTAGAGGGAAGAAGGCAGATTTGGGAGAAACAAGACACAGGAGAAATAGACTGTATTGATAGACAGACTGAGACTGGGGGCAGAGAGATGTCAGGGGGCTGCCTGTGATCTGCATTTATTCCACCCATCAGCCTGGGGGGCTCAGCCCTGTTTGTTTTACATGCCCCCCACGTTCAGTGCTCCTGGAATCTGGCCACTGGGGCAGGCACTGAGCATACACAATGGGGCACCTTGTCCTCTGCTTGCTGGAGCCTAGGGGGGCCGGGCTGGGGGCTTGTCATGTTTCCACTGTGAATAGCAAGGGCATCGTCCCTGCAGCTCTGCAATAACACTCAGCCTCACTACCACCACCAGGACCCCCGGCTGCATTGCGTTTGGGGGGGCCTCTGCAAATCATGGGATACGCGGACCCCACTTCCAGCAGAGATCTGCTGGGCAACAGAACTTTATTCTTCATTTTCATATGCGCCTTTGCCCTGGTGACCTTGCTGCAACAGATCCTGTATGGCAGAAACTACATAAAGAGGTAAGTAGCTCCCCAGCCTGGCACTGCCTCCCGGCTGAGACATGCTTTCTATACACCTGCCTCAAACAGTGTTCAAGGTGACTTCTTAACCCTTTCATCAGTAGCAACTCTAATGATGAACGTTCCATTTCTAAATTATTGATTCTACTGCAATGTGCTTTTATACTTATATCTATTTCTGTGCATCCTCTTAAAAACCCAAACAAAAAACCCTTAATAATTAAAACTCACTGTGACATATACAATATTTTATTTTTTATAAAAAAATTATATTTCATGTAACCATCCCACTTCAGCTGCTGGTGTCCCCTATAAGTCAGTTATAGCCCAGATTTGTCATATTCAAGCTCTTAATTGTATTGCACTTTTTACATACACAGAAGACACATGTTCTACATGAGATCCTTGTTTTATTGCAATATTAACTCATTGTTAGCTGTATGTAAAGCTTGCACACTGCCAGTCTGTGAAGAAAACGGATTTAACATTTTTTTTTATTTTTTTTTGTTACTCACACTTTTTGGGACTCAAAGAGTTAAATCACAGCACTGTGTATTGTTACCTGTTCATAATAATAATGCCCTTGAGTTAATTGTCTACAGAATATATATGTTGATAATCAATATCAAATTATTATTAATTATATACTTAATCATTTATTTATCACAAACGTATTTGTTGTGGCATTATTCTCTCATTGCACACGTTAAAAGGTTAATGATTGAGTGAGCAGATGCAGTGCGAATCTAGCATCTTGTCTGCAAAGCTTGCAATCTTTTTTCATGGTATTTTTGACTGGTTAGATAGTAAAACAGTTTTGTGTCTGAGCAAAGTAAGCATGCCTAAAACTGTAAGATCCTTATGGTATAGTTCTGTCCTGTGGAATCTAGAAAAAAAACTGAGTATATAAGTAGAACTGTTTAATAGTGTTTTATAAACTACAGGCTTGCATTATAACTGTCATCAATGTACCTCTCAGGAGCACTCAGGGTTTAACCCAAATAAACAGAGTCAGAGTTTATACTCCAGTCTCAGAGTAGGGGAATAAATGGACACATTTCTATTTAAACATTTTATAGGTAACTCCCTCATATACTGCAAAGTCATAACTGAGCCTCTGATTTGAGTCATGGCTTTTCTTAAAACAACCTTTTGGTTTTAATTCCCTCAGGTGACTTGAGTATATTTATGGTGGGCCTGCCACCTGTAAGTGTGACGATGACAAATTCCGGTTCACTTTTAGCAATAATATCTCCTTATATATTAATCATTATAGTTACAATTTTTTTTTGTTATTGTTTTAGAAGATGTTAGCAAAAGTGGTTTAAAACTGTCTAGTTACGTGTGTGTTGTTCCTTAATCTGCATTTAGCAAAAATGGTTCTGTCACTTTGCAGGTTTAATTTTTAAGGTAATACATTTTTGTCCGTCTATTTCCCCTCCTTGTCACTTTCACCTAATGAAAATTATAAGAAGCAAAATCTTTGGCAATCTGTGACGATGGTCGGAACTTAAGTAAAGGTCAATTTCTTTTGCTAAGCGAGTTTACCCACAATCTATCAGTCAAAAGAATCCCATTGATGGCAAACTATTAGGTTATGGGCATTCGAGAACAACATGGTGGCACCTGGGTATTGAGATCTGGCACAAGGAAAAGATAATAAATATAAATAAAGACACCTGGCAATAGGGAAAGTATACATATACAATGGGCATAAGGACAGGAAAACTGAGAGAAAATTAAACTGACAGTACCACTTTAAATACTAGCCTTCTCTCCAGAACTGACTGCACCACCATTTTATAAAAATATTGAAAATCACCTATAACTTATATTAATGTTTTTTATAATCTGATGCTACATTTTCTTATAAAATTTACGTTAAAGATTTAGTAAGTGACATCACAATCCAGTTAAATCCAGGCACAGCCAAGGCACACGATGCAGATGAGGAGAACAGAAACATTGTTTCAGTTTCATATTTGCCCCTATGTTCAAACGCAGAAAAGGGCAACCTTTATGGTGATGATTGACAAGGAGTCAAGATGGGGTTCCAGCACAGACATAGATGCTTTCCATTGCAGGTGCGCCCCCTGCAAGGGGAGAAGCTGACAACAGCTGTCGCCAATGCACAGTGCGTGCTGACCACAGCTGTGTTTTTTTTGCACAGACTTGACATTAGCCAGCCTGGAACATAGTTGTGCCTGGGGTGTAACCAACAAGAAGGATATGCTGCTTTTAAAGCTGAAAATCTGCTCAGACAAATTCCTTCCTTCATGACGAAATTTAAAAGCAGATGTAGTCATTGACGTTGGAGTAACCCTTTAAGCCACCCAAGCTCCTTGCATCTAAATAGCTATATATATGCAGCTCAAAACATAATATATAAAAACAGTACATTGAGCCCCTTAGTCTGCCTCTGAGATGCGTTTTACCTCTTCTTGGGCTTTCTCAACTGGAATGAGAAAGTATGAGAAAGCCCGAGAAAAGGTGAAATGTGTCTTGGAGGTGGTCTGAGTTTTTACTGTTTTTATTTTATAGCGCTAAGCTGTAAAATCAACTTTTGTCCATTTTATTATATATTCGGAGTACTATGATTTCGGTGTCCGCACAAATCCAAGCTAAGTTATTGCACCAGGGGGGTAGTGCCACACTCATAGCTGCACCACGCTGTTTGTACTCAGAGCAAGTTCAGGAGAGCAAATTTCTTTTTTCGCCATCTATTATAAAGTCTAAATATATTGAAGATATTCCCTACCTCTTGGTAATTGGTTATGAAGGAGTCCAGAAGGAGTGGTGGTGTGTGTGCTACGTGAATGCACAAAAAATAATCTTGAAAGTCTCTGGATTGGCACACCTACACACATTTGTTTCTATTCAATAGCATCGTATTGCACTATTGTATATTCTTTTCTTTTACATGGTTTATGAGTCTACATTTCCCCCATTTTTTATTTTCTGATTTGGTGTTGAGTGTAAGAGGGAAACTTGAGTACGAAAGAAGCTGTTTTATTACATCTGTTTAATTCACCTGGTTTATATCACTTCTTTGTTGCAAAATGAAATGTAGCCTCTAAAACCCAAATTACAATATCATTTGCTCCAATGCTCCACTTTGCAGAGAAACACATTTACCTGCCACAACTTTGTACTCGTCTTTACGTTCTCTGCACAGGGACTGTAAATGCCACCTGCTTCCTCCTCCCACAGTGATCTCATAGGTCAGGATTTAATGGATGTATTCTAAAAGCCAATGAGAAGGTAGAAAGAAGGAAAGTTTCTAAACACACTTTGGACAGACAAAATTGGTAATGTATAATATTTTACACTCTGTATGAAATACTACAAAATAAGGGATTCCACATAGTTTCTAAAATATATCCAGCAATATTTAAGATCAAGATGAACAAATCAAATCAAATGGAAAAGTATGTATTTTACATGTAAAATACATATTGTTGATGAGTGTACCATTGCTAAAAATGTTCTCCATCAATCTCGGTTCAGGCAGGTAATCTACAAATAGGAAATGACCACCCTTGAAGCCCTTCTCAACATTGGCCGTCTGTTGCACAACCCCCTGGAAATTTATTTCTGTGTATAGTAACTCAGAGTGCAGAGTGCACTCACTAGTCACTCAGAGTGCAGCGGGCAGCTGTGTTCCTCAGCCTTCACTCTGATTCATCACTGAGCACCAGGACCAACACAAGAGATTACTTTGGTCTGATGCCTTATGGCCACCAGGGAATTTAACTAATGCTTGACTACCTAGGATCCTGCACCGTTGCAAAAGACAAATCCTGCACCGGAGACAAAAGATAGCTGGAGGAAAACAAAACACAGAACAACACCACTAACATCAAGCATCACAAACAGCCAACACGCTCATCACACACATCCAGCGCACATGACACCCAGTCATCACATACACAGCCAGGAAAGACATATTACATACAACCAGCACACATGCACATACTGCACAGCTAGTACACACAACACACTCAGCCAGTGCGCAGACACAAACAAATCACACACAGCTAGTACACATGCACAATAGGAAAGGGGCAGATGTAGAGACTTAGGGGGGAGGCAAAGGATGCTATGTCCAAGGCTTTAGGCAGGGGTCCCAATCTTTCTAATTAAAGTTATTTTGTGTGGTAGATTGGGCTACCACTTTAGTCCCATAGAGAAGTAGATTTATTTTAAATTTCCACACTCCTGCTAAATCACTCCATAAGCGGGATATGAATATAAGAGTATATTCTGATCAGAAGTGATGAACGATGAGCATTTTGGCAAATATCTAGAATATCAGCGCACTTTTACATTGAGAGAAAGTTAATGGAATGTAAGTCATGCCGTTTGACGTTGATCCTAATCATACCCAAATATTAGTGGCTTGAAGTAGTTAAATTAAGAGGAATTAATAAAATCACCTCCAAGTTTCTTTGTGGAATTAATTAATACATACAGAACATGACTGATTAATTTTTTTTGTGTTGTTCTGGTAGTTGCCACCAGTTTACATTCCAATAAACAGTGAATGTTTCTTTAATGTATTTAACAAAGCTTCCACAAGTATTAAGGCCGTTTGGCCTGTATTTGTGGGAGGGGCTTAAATTAATTCACTCCCCTATAAAAGGGACACCCCTTACCTGACTCATATCACTTGAGGTCAGCATCAGAATTATTTCCACTTCCGGGTCATCCAGACGCCATTTTACCTGATTACTCCATGAGGTTTTCTAAGCTGAGCTGTGTCAGGAATCCAGCCAAAGGGTTTTCCGGCCTACCACCTTCTTTCTTCAATCCATCGCCGTGGATGGTGTCCAAGTGACTCACAAACCGTAAGTCGACCTACCCGTTACGCCAGGCATCAGTCCCACGGCACCATGCACGGGTCAGGTCCTCACTTTACGGCTGCATTTTGTCTAAGTATGTTCTAAAACCATTGCATGTTCATGCATATCATTCGTTTAAACCCCCTACCGGTCTTTGGGTGTACTACAGGCTTCTTAGACATTATCGCATTTCATGTACAAACCAACGAACCACTGCATTTTCGCCTACACACTGACCCCTACCGGTCATTCGGTGTACTACAGGCTTCTCAGATATTATTGCATTTCATGTACAAACCAACGAACCACCGCATTTTTCACCTACACACTGACCCCTATCGATCATTCGGTGTACTACAGGCTTCACAGACATTATTGCATTTACTATACAACACCATTGATCAACATTTACAGCTATCACTCAAGCATGGGTTGGAGCTTGGTTAAGTAAGACCAATATCATCAACGCAGTAAACGGCTACCATCTACCCTACAAACTGGCACTTACAGGGCATAAAATAGGCAATCCTTTCCCCGCTCAACTTTCGGGCTACAGATTAGCCTACTATCGATATTCGCAGATACTCTGTGCTGGTTTAGATAACATATCCAGAGGCCTTACAGTCATACACTATCTAGAAGACTTCTTGTTGATCAAAGATAACATATTTTTCACTAGAAGCCTCACGGCAGCTTAGTCTGGTTGGCCACTTGGGCGTCCCAGTACTCATAAGAAACAGAAGGCCCAGACACTATCATCACATTACTGGGCATACGACTTGAGTCGGCATCCATACACGCAAGTTACCACAAGACAAATAGGGAACATTCTCAACTACATCAATCACTACCTCCTGCTTAGTACTTACAACTGCAAGGAACTACAATCCCTACCCGGTTGCATAATTTTGCCATGCTAATCATACCACAAGACCACGCTTTAACATCCAGAGTACTTTCCCCTTTTTTCCACACTTCCAACATGACGATCAGAGGATATCCCTAGACACCCCAGCAACAGCAGACCTGCACATGGGGGGGAATTTCTTAACCACTAGGCATGTTAAAAGCATGTTCCTTCCAGGATAGTCTGACACGTTTCCAACCAGATGGTCAGACGCGGCGTCTACCACGGGTTTGGCAGCGATCTACCGGGAACGATTGCTTTGAAGCTGTTGGCCATGGCATCCAGGTTTGGAAATTCTTCCACCACCTCAGCCCCTTTGGGGATCTACCCCATTGTAGCAGCTGCTGTGGCATGGGGTAAATCATGGTCAGGGTCATCAATCCGTTGTTACTCAGACAACTAAGCACATGTCATATCATCAACGAACGCCACTACTCATCCATAAGGTCATGATAATTCTGCTGAACTCACTTGGTTGGCAACTTATCACATTTCTTTTACTTTCATGTACCAGGCGGGGTATACATCCCTGCCGACAATTGTCTCAATTATATTCCAGGCATGTTCATCATACGCTTCCTACAGCCGCCCATACAGTCACGGCCACTCTTTCGTTCTAGAGACAAAATCACGGATTAGACACGGATCACGGATTAGACATACTCATGCAGCATAGCATGCACTATCCCACCTAGCACTTTCGTCCCATACTTGTAGAACGCATAACACAGCTTTTCACCTGGCTTAAAGAATCTCATTGGAACACGACATAGCTCAACCTGTGTCATAACATTTCTCCTAGGTTTTGCTTCTTTTTGCCACCTTAAACTATCTCACACACCATTAATTATATATTTTACAGGCATTCAACAACACAGGATAACCTATGGCCAAAACTACCATAACTTCATGCCATAACTTCATGCTATCATACCAGACAAGAATATACTCAGAGGTTTTCAGGAATACATTCCCCCACGTTCCTCTCAGAGATTACCAATAGCCATCCAACTTTTCATCCTTATCGGACCTATTAGATCTACAACCATTCAATTATACTACCAAGTCGGCCATTACCAGTCATGCACATTGCCTTTTATGCCTTTCTCAGGCCAGAGAATCCACTACCATCACCACCACTCAGACAGATCATTGTCTTCAACGATCCCACGTATGTAAACACATATATCATTACCTATTGACTCTACCACATTCTGAAACGAGTCAACACGCACCAACAGTAGAGATAACATACTATCCTACCCACAACAAATGGTGTCCACTTTTGGTCCTACCTTCAAAATCCTTCCAGGACTTAAATACTGTAATGCATTTAAGGAAATGTCTGGTTAATTTGTATATATTTGTTGACTGTATTAAATCTTTGATTATTCAATTTTGCCCTCTTTATTTACAGGCCTACCGTATCGTCGGTCTCGGCACACCACAACCGACTTGTTCCCTTTCTACTATCCTACGCTTATGCTGGATCCTTACTCCATATACGGCTATTTGCCCCTTACACAAGTATTTGGCCTGTATTTGTGGGAGGGGCTTAAATTAATTCACTCCCCTATTTAAGGGACACCCCTTACCTGACTCATATCGCTTGAGGTCAGCATCAGAATGACCCTCCCACCCACTCCTCATTTCAACATTTTCTCTTTTCTTTCCATTTACTTTACTTTCCTTTCTCACTCCTTGGTGGGCTCTCTTTATTTACAGGCCTACCGTATCGTCGGTCTCGGCACACCACAACTGACTTGCTCCCTTTATACTATCCTACGCTCCCTTTATACTTACTCCATATACGGCTATTTGCCCCTTACACAAGTATTTGTTTATCACTTTAATTAGATTAGTTGAATTGAAAATGACAGTTGATGAATGTATGGAACAATAGCCAGACTGGGAATGTAGTTTGTTTGTTTCATTTTCTGGATTAGTTTTGCAGTAAACCCCATACAAGCTATCTATCGATGTGGTGGAGTATCTGATGCACTAACCGGGCAGCTAAATCAATATAGACAAGTACAGGAAAGGACATGACAACGCACATCTTGAAAAAAGCCATATTACAAGGGTAAGCTAATGGTGAACAATGAACTCCAGTGGAGTACCTTTCTACTCCTGGAATAAGCTGCAATGGGACATGGGGAAATCATTAAGAAAGCAATAGGTATACGTCAGCTTGATGGTCTGAGAAAATATGTAAAATGCCCGTAAAAGACGCCACCATTCTTTACGAACCAGAATACGCAGTCTGGTCTGGAATTGATGCATTCCTGACATGTCTTGGATCATGTGGGACAGTTCCAACTTTGTGCTCTTTGACACTATCCCAGGTTTGTTTGCCTCTGGGTTACCATACAAAAAGCACCATAAAGATTGTGCAAGTACATCATTAGATTCACTTGTGATTATCAAAAATAATTAGCAGCGGTCTTCCTGTAAGTTTATTTTTAAGTGGCTCCGTCACCTTCTGGGGTCTTTCCCTGGTAGTGACGATGTTGGCGCGAGTCTCCTTAGGCAAAGCCTCTTTTCCCCATGAGCCATCACTAGTGACAGCTGGGAGCTTGACAAATTTTGACAGCGGTAGTTCCACTTTTTTGTCAAGCGTAGGAAAAATACATAAAACAACGTAGTCCATAGTTTGTCTCAATATATCTTTGGACTGCTTTGATATTTCAATGAAATTCCAACATAGTCAATGTGAGTATTTCAGAAAGATTTTACTGTTATGAAATGCTCATTTGAGGGTGGGCACTTTAAGCTTTCATTACAAAAGGCTGTATTTGGTAACATATTAATAGATAACTTTATGGAAGAAGGGATAGACTCTGTAGAAGGGGCAGGTATACACCAATAACTTAAACATATATATTTAGGTTATTAAATATTACTATTATTATCTACATCGCATTAGATGCCTTGATGGCGAAAAACAAGGTCTATCCGAATCCTATTATAACACAGGAGATCGAGATAATTGAGAAAGACATTAATATGATAATAATAAAGCACACAAGATATTGATAGATTGAATACAAATAGATATTATTTAGGAAACCGTGCAAATAAATTCATATCATAAAAATTAAAAAAGGGTAGCTCAAAAATTATAGATAATGATGAAATAATCACCATACAATATCAGGGAGAGTTTTGTTAATTTCTAAATATTATTAGTTTATTACTTTATAAAATGTATAGTATATATCCTAGTTTATTATTATTATTTTAACAGTTTGCCTTCTTGCACAGCCTTTGGACAAATTTGGAGATTGTTTTAGGTTTTAATGCAAAATTAAAGTGAATTCAAATAGTGACGTGGCCTTCTACTGGATTTGTTCAGAGTAAACACCTTTAAATTTGGTAATTGATAAATGGTTTTATATAAAGGATTCACATGTGAGACACTAGAAAACGGATAGACAACCTTCAGCACTCCAGATTACATCCATGTTTTTTGGACTACATCCCCCATAATGCTCTGACATCCATAGTGCTGGCAAAGCATCATGGGAGGTGTAGACCAAAACATCTGTGCCGAAGGTTGCCTATGTCTGCACTAGAAGGTACCAAATAATAACAAAGTATTTAACCAGGAAAAGCACATTCAGATTACATTCAGATTACTCTGGGTTTCAAGTACATATTGGGGATGTTACCTTAGCCCAATATCCAGCTTAAACTCCTTTACTGTGTTAACCTCTACCACTTCAGCTGGAAGGCTATTCCATGCATCCACTACCCTCTCAGTAAAGTAATACTTCCTGATATTATTTATAAACCTTTGTCCCAACTCACGTCCTATCTATTTGCCCAACACAGTTGCCAATGAAAAGGCAACCCAAAACACTGTTGGCAACCAAATTAAATAGTGCTGAAAGAACTTGCCCACATATATGAATATATGGAAAGGTGTGGCAAGTTGTGAACCAAGCAGCCTGCCGGGGGAGCTGTGCTGATCAAGGAAGATTTTACACATCAAGACCGCTATGTGACAGCAATCTTCATGGCAGACATAACTTGTAAATCATGCAATATAAATCACGTAACGCTGCGTAATGAAGTATGTTTGGATCTAAATTTTGCTACAGCGTCCTCTGTGATAGGATACATACAAACTCTATAGACTTTCTATATTATTATTATTGCTCTCACTTATATGGCTCCAACATATTCCGCAGCGCGTTACAGTTATAAAATGGGGATATTTGACAGTAAGTAGTTTACATACAGAATTTAACAGAGACAAGAGGTGAAGAAGGCCCTGCTCAAACGAGCTTACAATCTATACATGCATGGTATTTATCTGGAGGAGAACACATATATATATATAGAAAGCAAAACAAAATAAACATAGGAAATAGCAAAACATATATATTTAGGAGATACAAATGTTACACTGTAAAAAGTTAGGAGCCAACAAGTATATTTATGAAAGCACAGGCTCATTGTGCCCCGACCAAGTGAACCGATATTGTAACCCAGGCAAAGTGCAAGAGCCTGGGATACTTCGTCCAGGGGTACAGTACATTTAATACAGCCTTACATTATAGGCATTTTTATACTGGTGTCTGGTTAAAAAAATATAGCCAGTCCTGCACAGTGTTATAGGTAGCAGCATGTACTACAAGTTCCATGATACTTTGCTAGCCTTTGCAGAATTCTGCTTGTAGCTAATTTATAAACGATTAATGTGAGTATCAGGTACAGAATTACCCACTACCCTACCCTGTTAACGTGTTGTACCCCAGCAACTAGGTGCTGGATTGTCCTCTTTGCACAGGCTACACTTTGGGTATTGTGTGGTGTGGTAAACCCCAGAAACATCTGCACATTTGGGCTAGAATATGAGCTGAACCTGCTTAAGAGATGAGCAATACCACAAAAGGTTGATGACAGACTAAGAGCCTGGAATTTCCACACCCAGACAGATAAGCAAGTAGTGGTCAACCAACCCTACATTGTGGTGGTAGACAAGGAACGGAAGACTGTAGTGATAGTGGATGTGGCAATGCCCACTAATCATGACAATAAAACGGAACATGTGAAGGTGGACAATTATCAGTGTCTTAAAGAGTAGCTAGAATGGATGTGGAAAGTGAAGGCTGTAGTCATCCCAATTGTGATAAGAGCACTTGGGGCTGTGACACCCAAGTTGGGAGAGTGGCTTCAACAGATTCCAGGTGGGACATCTGAGATCGCTGTCCGGAAGAGTACAGTTCTAGGAACACCTACGATACTGCGCAGAACCCTCAGACTCCCAAGCCTCTGGTAGAGGATCCAAGAATGAGGGATACACAAAATATATACCAAAAGTCAACTTTTTATGTATTTTCAGTTTGAATGTTCTTTTTTAATTTTAGATTAAGTAACCAAAATATATTTATGAGTATTTCCTAAATATAAAACCTTTATGAAATGCTTATATTGCTTGCATTCGAATGCAGTCAAAACATATCATAAGACAAAGGCCTTGAATGACTATGTTTGGATAAACTGAATTATCTACAGAATGTCTATGGGCATATTTGTAGATAATTTGAAGCTTATCCAACAATATTAAATTAAGGGCCAAAGTAGCGACTACTTTGCCTTATGGTAAAAACATAGGTTGTCAAACAATGAATTATTAAAATATTATTACGCCAACCCCTAAACTGCCTTGAAATTACTTTTGATTTAGATCTCACCTTTTCCCTCCACATTGAGTTTATCTCCATATCGCATATCTTACATCGTAAAAGGGAACTGTCATTTCTAAGGTTTACTTTTGTATTATTATGTTTAATTATCCCTATATATGATAAATATGCATTTGTGAAAAATAAAATGATATCTACAAAGCCACACCTCTTGACTGTGACTCAGTGTCTCCATCTTAGCTCCCTGTCAATCATTGTCCGCCCTTTGCACCTGGCAGAATACAGAAAGCATATAGGGAAGGTAAGAAATGAAACAATGTTTCTGACTTTTATCTTCATTTACAATGTATACCCTAGCCGTGCCTTGTCTGAACAGGATTATGATGTAATTTACAACATTTTATTCAATGGTGTAAAAGGCGAAATATAGTTCATATTCACCCCAAGTTGTCGCTAGACCCGTGCACTCATCAATGATCAATTAGGGCATTCAGTAAGAGGGGCGCCCTCAGTGGATGTACAGCCTGTCTGGACTGCCCTCACATGAGAATGGCCAGTCTTAGAATAAAAATTGGGTCACCGGACGCAAGCAGCAAGCCGGCAGCAGCAATTACAGTGCTGATCTACTACCCGCCCATACTCCAGGCACACTCCAGGATATGCCCGGACAAAAAGCCTTGAGTAAAAGAGGGCATGCTGCCACCCTGCGACGTGCCTGAGAGATGTAGGAGTGTAAGGCATGGCAGTTGGACATCCTGAGACAGAGAGGAGGTACCACGCTATCTGTAATGGGCTACTTCTAGTACCCTCAATACTCATCCAATTATAGGAGGGAGGGTTGCTTGCTGTATGTATGTGTGTACGTATAAAGTACTTTGTGTGTATGTTTATGTATTAGGCAGTTGGTGTGTGTGTATGTGTGTGTGTGTGTGAATCAGTTTGGGGGCCTAAAATCCTTGCACTGGCCCTGCATTGTTGATGCTAAAATGTGACAGGTATGTCACTAATCTATCATGTTCCATAGGGACATTGCAGTGTGTGCGTGTTTAACTCTAAATGGATGTTTCTGGCATTGTGCCCGTCTATATTTGTTTTGGCATGGTTTCAGATTTGCTATTTAAATTTCAGATACAGTGCTTATTTATGTCCTTTAATTGATGTAACTGATTAACGAGGAATAATTAGTTAAAATTGCTTGTAATCAAATCAAATTAGAAGAGGTGTTTGTGCTGTGCACCATACTCATGTTCAAACGCAGGAATATTATTGGGTATTGGTTATTTGTTAGAAATAGTGTTTTCAGGTCCTTTTACAAGTTCTTTTTAATTGATACACTTGCTAGGTTATTAGTGGTCCCATTAACGTTTTGTTGACTTCTCTTCGTCAAGTCTTTGATTTCCAACATAAGATATAGGGCTTAAAAATGGTGTAGAAAAATTATCAGAATGGTTCATTGTCAGCCTTTAATGTGTTGATAAATATCGATATGGGATTGTAATTTCCCTAAATGTGTTAAAAAAGAAAATATACAGGGAGTGCAGAATTATTAGGCAAATTAGTATTTTGACCACATCATCCTCTTTATGCATGTTGTCTTACTCCAAGCTGTATAGGCTCGAAAGCCTACTACCAATTAAGCATATTAGGTGATGTGCATCTCTGTAATGAGAAGGGGTGTGGTCTAATGACATCAACACCCTATATCAGGTGTGCATAATTATTAGGCAACTTCCTTTCCTTTGGCAAAATGGGTCAAAAGAAGGACTTGACAGGCTCAGAAAAGTCAAAAATAGTGAGATATCTTGCAGAGGGATGCCGCACTCTTAAAATTGCAAAGCTTCTGAAGCGTGATCATCGAACAATCAAGCGTTTCGTTCAAAATAGTCAACAGGGTCGCAAGAAGCGTGTGGAAAAACCAAGGCGCAAAATAACTGCCCATGAACTGAGAAAAGTCAAGCGTGCAGCTGCCAAGATGCCACTTGCCACCAGTTTGCCCATATTTCAGAGCTGCAACATCACTGGAGTGCCCAAAAGCACAAGGTGTGCAATACTCAGAGACATGGCCAAGGCAAGAAAGGCTGAAATATGACCACCACTGAACAAGACACACAAGCTGAAACGTCAAGACTGGGCCAAGAAATATCTCAAGACTGATTTTTCTAAGGTTTTATGGACTAATGAAATGAGAGTGAGTCTTGATGGGCCAGATGGATGGGCCCGTGGCTGGATTGGTAAAGGGCAGAGAGCTCCAGTCCGACTCAGACGCCAGCAAGGTGGAGGTGGAGTACTGGTTTGGGCTGGTATCATCAAAGATGAGCTTGTGGGGCCTTTTCGGGTTGAGGATGGAGTCAAGCTCAACTCCCAGTCCTACTGCCAGTTTCTGGAATACACCTTCTTCAAGCAGTGGTACAGGAAGAAGTCTGCATCCTTCAAGAAAAACATGATTTTCATGCAGGACAATGCTCCATCACAAGCGTCCAAGTACTCCACAGCGTGGCTGGCAAGAAAGGGTATAAAAGAAGAAAATCTAATGACATGGCCTCCTTGTTCACCTGATCTGAACCCCATTGAGAACCTGTGGTCCATCATCAAATGTGAGATTTACAAGGAGGGAAAACAGTACACCTCTCTGAACAGTGTCTGGGAGGCTGTGGTTGCTTCTGCACGCAATGTTGATGGTGAACAGATCAAAACACTGACAGAATCCATGGATGGCAGGCTTTTGAGTGTCCTTGCAAAGAAAGGTGGCTATATTGGTCACTGATTTGTTTTTGTTTTGTTTTTGAATGTCAGAAATGTATATTTGTGAATGTTGAGATGTTATATTGGTTTCACTGGTAAAAATAAATAATTGAAATGGGTATATATTTGTTTTTTGTTAAGTTGCCTAATAATTATGCACAGTAATAGTCACCTGCACACACAGATATCCCCCTAAAATAGCTAAAACTAAAAACAAACTAAAAACTACTTCCAAAAATATTCAGCTTTGATATTAATGAGTTTTTTGGGTTCATTGAGAACATGGTTGTTGTTCAATAATAAAATTAATCCTGAAAAATACAACTTGCCTAATAATTCTGCACTCCCTGTAGTGAACAAACATGGAATACCATTTCTAAACAATTCTGACGGAATGTATCATAATATATCAGATTATCGATAAACCTAATGTGATACCTCCCTACTTTGACAAGTCCCAGATTTGGGACGCTGGTGGGAGGGGAGTAAAGTGGGCAGGCCAGCGAAATGATCATGTCACTCGTTCTACCCAAAAGGGGTGGACCTGTGTGGAAAGGGAGCATGTCCGCCCACACAACTGGCACATCAAACTGGTGTGAATACATTCTAGGCTACCTGCCAATCATTTTAGCCAGCCCACTGAGGGCTGACCTTGCAGGAAGCACGGTTTCAGTTCTCTCTGCAAGGTCCTAGTGCCCTAATCATAGCGCAAGTGCTACTAATGATGCACTCATGCTAAGATTGTTGCGGACAGTTCCCAAAAGCTGGACACCAAGGAACTAAGGAGAGACACGACCTGAAAATCGTGACTGTCCTGCTGAACTTGGGATGTTTGGGAGGTATGGTATTTTAAATAAGTGCATAGAGGAAAATTCTACTTTGAGCTCTTCTTTTCCACTCACAGATACATCTAAAGTATAATCTAGTTGCTGGGTTTTCATTCTGATGTCTTAAAAATACCTTTTACTTATGAAGAACTTCAAGCTTTTACCGGTATCCAGTAAATTTAGAAGGCTTCCCAACCATCCTGATTTTCTGAGAACAGTCTTGATTTTCAGGTTCTGTTCTGCTGTCCTGTTCCTGGTGTCTTGATTTTGGGGACACTTCTGAATTGTCCCAACAAGCATAAGGCAAGCGTAATATTAGTTGCTCTTATAATATGCTCAATGCATTGGAACCCTGCAAAGGGCACTGAAACAGTTCTCCCTGCATAGTCTGCCTTGATTGGGAGGCTGACCTGTCCCTGCCCCCCTGCCCCAGTGACACGAATCACACCCCATGCCATCCTTTGTGGTTTTAGGTAACCTCTAAATTGTTAGCCATGAGCTTTTTCCGTTGAAAACTGAACATGTAATTTTAAAGACTAAAATATTTAATTTACACTGACTAATTTCTAAGCACATGTTTTATTTAACAGTGTAGTTTTCAGAAATGCGACTATTCCACTTTAAGCAGCCGTCACATACTGTTTGCTGGTATACATTAAAGATAAAGGGGGTGGAGCCTAGCACTCAAACGGAATGGCCGCAACTTACTGAAGCTCCGACAAAGGAGACCAAAAGACGGGGTAAAACAACGCTCTCACCACAATACTGAAAGAGCAAATTACCCACCTTGAAACACCCGGAGGGGAGCTACAACCTGATGCCTTTCTTATTCCCGCAATCTAGCAGGAAAATACGTCGGAGGCCTGGGGCCTACTCCGAGCCTTCGCAATACACGGGCAACGTGGGAAATACCGGAGTGGCCAGAATGCTATCTATACTCCCCTACTTACCAGACCCAGCACCCCCACGAACTACCGAAAGCATGGGCAGAAAAAAAACAAAAGACTCCACAGAACATTAACAAAGACACGCAAGACATAGGCGCAATGCTAAAGCGCCCAACTGTCACAAAGGTGACGCAGGAGCAACCCGAGGGCCCGAGCGATCACGAGAGGCTCGAAGAGGGGCCCACAGGCACCGCACATATCGATCTGCTCACAGCGGAACAGGTGCCAGGACAAAACCAAAATCCAGCCACAAAACAGGACATAGCAGACCTGTTACACGAAATGAGGCAGCTGCATGCCGCAGACTTGGACCTACTCAAAACCGAAATCGCAGCAATTACGGCACATACTCAGGCCTCCGAAGAAGACATTTTGGATCTACGACAGGAGGTACAGGGTCTGAAAGAAACTCTATCTCAACTACAAAACTCCCAAACCACGCCTCTAACGAGAGCGGACCAAGCAGAGAACCGCCACAGGCGGACAAATATTAAGATAAGGGGCATTCCAGACTCTGTAAGCCTAACGGAATTGCCCCATTACATCAGGAGGCTCACCACCTCGATAATGCCACACGCCCAAGCGAAGAAACTCACCTTTGAAGGCTTCTTCCGCATCCCGAAGCCGAAGCAAGCACCAACAGGAGCCTCGCAGGACGTGATAGTCCGATGCCACTCGACCACCGACAAAATCCAAGTAATGACCGCGGTCCGGGGCAAAACACCCCTCAACTTTGAAACCGCGCAACTAACATTCTACCAAGACATCACCAGCACCACGATGCTGTGTCGTCGATCGCTGGGCCCTGCGACCAGCCAACTCCGCAACGCTGGCATAGAATACCGGTAGGCACTGCCGCGCACTCTACTAGTCACCAAAGATGGGAACACGAAAAGACTGTCCACACTACAAGAAGCAACCCTATACATACAAACCCTGGGACTTCACACGCTGGCTGCGGAGATAGCAACTACCTCAAGCTCACACACCTGGGACCCGGAGAGATCGGTGCCCTTTACCCCGAGAGGAGCCGAACGCCCAGCGGCCCCAACCTGAAAGGACTGTCCACCAATATAAAGATGCACCACACTGTTGATTGAGGACTCTAGTTATAATTACAAGTTATTGTTTTGTATATTTGGTTTTGTTTAGACTTACAATGCCTTATTGCCCACTAATCTGACTCGAAGTACACATACAAAGTTTATCACGACATAGGTCATACACCGTATACCGGCCAAACACACATCGGCGCACTCTAACGCTTCACACGCAAGGACTCTAGAGTAACTCCAGAGTCGCACTCAACTTTTCCACACGGGACCCCGACAGGAGTCGAGATCCACATGTAGGCACCCCCCCAGACACTTGACGCTCCCACTAGAGTTCAACCTCTACCGACCATCACAGACGCACAATTCCTACTGGAACAACAGACGCATAAACCCCTTACAACGCTATGGTGCAGAAACCATACAGCCCAGCAGGGCACTTGACACCAGGACGACATGCATACACCACCACTTGGCACCCGAGCACATAACTAATCTCACCCCATAAAACATAAAATACGTGCTAGGAACGCTACCAATGCATTATGTACCTGCAAATGTAAATTCCTCTCAATGTTTACTCAGAATGCATATGTACAACCTATTGTCAAAAGCAGCACATGAAAAATAAAGAATAAAAAAAATAAATAAAAAAAATAACCATTCTGTGGGATCACCATATGAAATGGAACATGTGATTAATAAGGTTTGAATGTTCATTTGTTTGATGTTGTTTCTGTTGAAACAATGTAGATGCTGGAAATCATTTTAATCTTGTCCTAAATTCTCCTCTCTCCGTTAGCCTGTACTGTGGAGCATTAGAGGTCTTCTGTTGCACAAATAAATTCTCCCCCTACAGGGACAGTACGAAATTGTAGACCTCATATGTCCTGCATTCCGCTGTAACAATACATCTACAAACAGCTTTCCATTGGCACACAAATGATCACGCCATTCAGTGACATTAAACAAGATACCAACATTTGTTTCCGATTAGGCCACCGTGATAAAAAAACAAAACAAAAATAAACTCACATAGATATTCCCTAGATTTAGAAATGACAGCAGAGTTGTAGAGTTTATTCACTAAACGGTGAGTTGTGCTGACAATCACATTTCCACATTTAGACCTAAATAATACAGCTGGTATTCTGGGAAAACATTTCCAGGTTTGTTGTGTACGTCTGCATCTTAAAATCATCTATGTCTCTGTTACTACGACTAGGGCCGGTGCAAGGATTTTTGCCGCCCTAGGCAAAAGTAAAGTTTGCCGCCCCCCCCCCATGTGACATCACAATGCCCCACCCATATGATCTGCCATGTTAACTAACGCAAGTGCTGCAGTGCCGCCGTGTTTACATTAAAAGGCCTGCAGGGACAGGCTATAGACACCAGAACCACTACATTAAGCTGAAATGGTTCTGGCGACTATAGTGTTTCTTTAATGTGAGGTAAATTAGAGATTAGTGCCACGAATAATATACTAGATTGCCTACTTACAACCAGATGAAGATGGTGATGGGCTCTGGCTGCAGTCTGGCTCCACTGGTCTGGTGTAGAACAGGCTCTCTGGAGGCTGTTTGTAACTGTGGTCACAAAAATCAATGTTCTGGGAGAACGGGAAGCAGCTCCATTTTTTTTAACGCCCTTTACACAGCTCAAGGTCTGGGTCCCAGGGTCCACCTTCATGTTCCACCAATGAGTTTGTTCACAGGAGGTGGAGTAGGGGATGTCCTGATGTGTGTAAGGAATGCATTGTGTGAATCTGTGTTTGTATGTGTAAGGGCTGCAAGGTGTGTTTCTGTGTATGTATGGGATGCAGTGTGTGCGTCTGTAAGGGGTGCATTGAGTGTGTGTAATGGTTGCATTGCTTGTGTGTGTGTGTGTCTGTGTGTGTAATGCATTGTGTTTTTCTGTGTGCAAGGGGTGCATTGTCTTTGTGTGTAAGGGGTGCATTGTGTGTGTGTGATGGATGTCAATCTCTCCCCCCTCCCTTGTCACTCTCTTCTCCCTCCCTTGTCACTCTCTTCTCCCCCCCTCCCTTGTCCCTCTCTTCTCCCCCCCTCCCTTGTCCTTTTATTCTCCCCCCTTCCCTTGTCCCTCTCTTCTCCCCCCTTCCCTTGTCCCTCTTTTCTACCCCCTCCCTTGTCCCTCTCTTCTCCCCCTCTCTTCTCCCCCCTCCCTTGTCACTCTCGTCTCCCCCGTTGTCACTCTCTTCTCCACTCCCAAGCCAGTCAATTCCCCTCCCTGTTAATTTCTCCCCCCCCCACCCTGTCAATTTCTTCCCCCCCCACCCTGTCAATTTCTTTCCCTTCCCTTTCAATTTATTCCCCCCACCCTCCCTGTCAATTTATTCCCCCCACCCTGCCTGTCAATTTATCCCCCCTGTCCATTTATTCCCCTCCCCTCCCTGTCCATTTATTACCCCCCCCTGTCCATTTATTCCCCCTCCCTCCCTGTCAATGTATTACTTCCCCCTTACTTCCCCCTCCCTCCCTTTCCATTTATTCCCCCCCTTCCCTTTCCATTTATTCCCCCCCTCCCTTTCCACTTATTCCCCCCCTCGCTTTCCATTTATTCCCCCCCTTTCCATTTATTCCCCCCCCCCTTTATTTATTCCCTCCCCTAACTATGTTGTAGCGTGGCCGAGCCCTGTATGGTCCGCGGGTACAGGGAGCTTTTGTTTCCTGTACCCGGCCGGACTAAAAGGAAGTGCACACTCAGACAGATGCTCCCTGTACCCGCGGACCATACAGGGCTCGGCAACGCTACAGTGAGGGATTGACAGGAGGGAGCGCTGAGCGCTTGCCTCCTGTCAGCCCCTCTCCTCTGGCTACGCCCGGGCGGTGCGCCCTCATGGACGCACCAGCCCGGGCAAAGCTGCAGCCGCTTGAGGCTCTCTACAGAGCGCCCGGGTGGCTGCAGCATGAGGGGGGCCGGCGCTCCTGGCGGAGCCTCTTCCCAAGGGGCGCCCTAGGCAGCTGCCTAGTCCGCCTTACAGGTAGCACCGGCCCTGACTACGACACTGATATTAAAACAATTTGCTTGTACAAAAATTAGTTCAGTAGAATTGTTTCATCAAGACCATTAACAAAACTACTTATTGTGATCAATGACAGTGTCAGATATATTTTTGGTGGAAGAAGATTGAAGGGACATTCTCTGCACCATAACAACTTTGTCAGGCTGAAGATTGAACCTTTAGGGGTTTAGCGGTTCTCCTTCCTTTTTTGTCAGATGATTGAATCAGGAAGCCTCGGACAGGAGTGCCGCTATTTGATTTAAAGTGTCAGCGGATGCTCTAAGCCAATCTGTAGCACCATATTCACAAAACAACTTGAGAAAAATGTCTTGTTTCTCAAGCCATTTTGTGAATGGAGAGCTTCTATTTGGCTTAGAGCACCGTAGGCAACCTTCAGCACTCCAGATGTTGTGGACTGCATTTCCCTTAATGCTTCTACTACCATAATGCTTGCAAAGCATCAAGGGAAATGTAGTTCACAACTGGAGTGCCAAATGTGCCTACCTGGAGGTTCCCTTTAATTTACATCTAGGTAATACTAATGTTAAAACAACCAATCAGGCAAAGACTACAATTTCTATCATTCACTTGCAGCCAGGAGAGAAGTATTTAGTTCCAACCAAGATCATAGCTAGGTCACTCAATCTAATAAAATAAAAATAATATATAGCTACAACTTATATCTTGCGTTCCCCAATACAATCCATGGGAACAAAGCTATTAATGCAGGACACAAGTCAACTACTAATGACATTAAGCTAAGCTCTGGGCCTTGCCTCACACTGACAATTAGAACATACATTTAACAAGTTTTTATTTTACCTACAAAATTAAATGTACAGAATTGTTATTTTGTATTTATTTTCTCATTATTTGCTGAAATAATTAAGGGGTGAGGGTCACAAGACCCTTCATCCCCATGCCAGTTCACACTCTCCCTCTCCAATTTAGACTTCTACATTTCCCTCTTCTCTTCCTCCTTATCATATATATCTGTGAGTGTGTAGCACTTAGTGTATCATAGTGTCTGAGCTGTGCAGCTGTGTAAATGCATACAGGGTTAAAGGTAATGTTAGAAGTGACTAGAGTAAAGGGCTGTTTTAGTTTTGAGAAGAGTTAACATCATATTTAGATTACATAGGGCATTTAGTATTAGAAGAATTAAACTCTCGAGAGGAGCCTGTAAGATATTCATCCTCACCTTGCGGTCAGCGGCCATGCATCTGCACGAATGACACTTGCGGCATGTTAATGGACGCCAGCCACTGTGGATCCAAGGCTAATTATACCCCCACGCTCGCCCACGTAACTAACGATGTCGGCGTGCACGTGACGGGTGCATGCGCGCACGTTTTGGGATCAAAGAGCGATCACGGCCAATCAGAAAGGTAAAGCAGGTATAAAAGCATAGAATTGCCTTTCTTCATTGCCCTGTCGTGGTTTCCCTAGTGGTTGTCCAAGAGCGCGTTCCTTATTCCGGTTATTCTGATTATTTGACTTTGGCATTGATTTGGACTTCCCTGTTTTCTGGTATCCCTGACCTCTGGCTTTCCTTTATCGTTGTGTCTCTTTCTGTGTCCCCTGACCTCGGCTATTCCTGACTATTCTTTGGTACGTGAGTCTGGCCATTCTAAGGTCCGGTATACGTTACCTATTAACGTATACCGTCTCCTGTGTTCGGGGCCGGTGCAAGGACTTCTGTCTACACAGGCGAAGACACATTTTGCTGCCCACAAAATTTATCTTCACCTGTCTGTCTAATATTCCCACTTTTGCCCCTCTTACCCATTTTTTTGCCCCTTTTGTGCATCTTACCACCTTTTTCTCATGTTTTCCCTTTTTGTATATTGTATCCCCTGTTTGGCATTCTTTTTTATGTGTTTTGTGTCTTCATCCCACTTTTCTTTACCCCCTTGCGTCACACACTCACTCGCTCATACACACACACACACACTGACCATTACACACATACTGCTTACACACACACACACACACTGCTTATACACACACACAGTCTCTTACACACTTGCACTGCTTATACACACTCACTGGCTCTAACAGACACACACAAACAGTCTCTTACACACACTGCTAATACACACTCACTGGCTGTAATACGCACACAGTCTCTCACACACACAGCTTATAGACACACACACACACTAACTCTTACACAGACACACACACTGGCTCTAACACACACACTAACTCTTACATACACACACTGGCTCTAACACACACACACTAACTCTTACACACACTAACTCTTACACCCACACACTAACTCTTACATAAACATACTAACTCTTACACACACACTGGCTCTAACACACACTGGCTCTAACACACACACTAACTCTTACACACACAGACACACTAACTCTTACACAGACACACACACTGGCTCTAACACACACACTAACTCTTACATACACACACTGGCTCTAACATACACACACACACACACACACACACACAAACTCTTACATACACACACTGGCTCTAACACACACACATTAACTCTTACACACACAGACAAACACACTAACTCTTACACACACAGACTTACTGTTTCTTATAATTGCTAAACAGAGGTCCCGCTGCACTGTTGAAGCTTTCCTCCTCTCTCCACAGCAGTTGGCTGCCGGGATATCATGTCACATATCCCAGCGGCCTGTAGTTTAGGAAGAGATTTGCCGCGCTCGCTCCTTGCTGCTCCGCCCCCCCCTCCCTCAGTGGCTGCATATTTCCCAGCCAGCTGAGCAGATTGCTTCAGAAATTAACCGGCGGGAGCGGAGTTCTCCATGCTCTCGCCGGTCACTTGGACATTTTTGCGTCCCTCGGGTCCATGCGCCATAAGGCGGCCGCTTGTGCCGCCTTATGGTAGCGCCGGCCCTGCCTGTGTTACACAGTTCTACGTGCTGGATCAACTAGTAATCCTGACAGAGTCATAGCTGTGGTATAAGGGATGTTTAGAAATATTCACTCATGCTCCTCCTGCAAGGCATTTCCTGTATGAGAGGTTACTAGTGGGCTGATGGGAAGTGATCCCTTCCACTTCCTGTCCAGCCTCACACCTCACAGATACTAGAGGAGCTGGGACAGAGTTTCATACTGTTTCTATAACTATTCCTTCAGCTCTGCTAGCAAGCATAGGAGGCTGACTGGACTACAGAATACCGTGGCCAAGGCTCCTGATACTTATCTCTCCCCATGAGCACACTTGAACTCCAAAAAGCACATTTTAAGTGCTGTAAGTGCTTGTAGGTAGGTGCATACTCTGCCTAATGGGAAATCTGGCCTCACTTCCTTCCTGCCTCCAGAGCTTCTCTGTGGCTCAGGCTGCATCTTGAAGAAGAGTCCCATATGGACTGCAGCACAATTCACTCAGCGTGTGGCTCTGCTTCTTTCTGTGACAGAGCTTGCGCCTATAGCAGCAGCATTATTTAAGTATGCCAGGCCCACCCGCTACTCTCTTCGTGCAGCACTTTGGCAACAGTGAGGGCCCGTCACATATTATAGAGACAGAGCTCTTGGCTGTTAACTCCAAAAGGCAGCGAGCTTGGCCCTCTAGCCATCTGGGGTCCTGGTGCAGTCGCACCGGCTGTACCCAGTGGTAGTTCCGCCACTAAACCTGGCTATACATATTGCAAATTTTAGTTTCTAGCACCTGCAACACAGCCAAAAAGCATTTTTAAAAATCTTTATAATATTATTAGGTTAGACATGTGTGGGCCAGTGTGTTTACTGGAACAAAGGGTTCTGATACTAATTCTTGAAGAATGACCTGAGAGACATACTGTGACCTAAGTAATATGTTAGCTGAATATCTATTTTGTTCCTGAGAGCATAGAACTCTAAATTCAGCATTTTCCCCAGAGTACAAGATTTTTATATTCTTCTAAAACAGCTTTAGCCTAATTTTACTGCATTAAAAAAGTCATTTTTCAAGATCCTTTTTTCTTTATAATCTACTTGGAGGGCTGAATTCACACTGGATATATGTATTTTTTTTGCCATAGCATTTGTTGGCGATTAAGAAGTATTTGTATTTCAATACATCATAATAACTGAACTATACAAAAGAAGAAATAAGTAATTTTCTTACTGTTTGTGAACATTTAGAGTAGAAGAGCTTAATTATTGATTGATAGTAGTTCTTCTTCGGTCCCATTGCCATGTGTCATGGTGCCCAATATTCATTACACTCATCTCATAAAGAGTGTTAGGAATTCTTTATGAGATTGGGGATGTGCGTGACTGTTCAAGTTCTGAAGGTCAAGAAGCTGACTGGTTTGCTGGTGTGATGCATGACAACTCTAGAGTCTCCCTCAAATACTTGAATTGGAGCATTATGGGAAATGTAGTCCAGAACATCTCGAGTGCCAAAGGATTATTATTATTTATATAGCGCCAGCAAATTCTGTAGCGCTGTACAATGGGTGTACTAACAGACACGTAATTGTAACCAGATGAGTTGGACGCACTGGAACAGGGAGATTAAGGGCCTGCTCAATGAGCTTGCATGCTAGAGGGAGTGGGTATAAGTAGGGGTAATGAAATAGGTTGCTAGAAAAATATTCACTGGTAACTTAGTAGGTTATTTTTGACAGTTGCAGGAGAGGAGTCATGTAGTGGGGGATGGGGATAAAAACCCACTAACAGTTTAAATTATATGCTTTCTTGAAGAAGTGTGTTTTCAAAGATTTTCTGAAGGAGTGGAGACTGGGTGAAAGTGAAAACGGGTGAAAACGGAAAAGGGAAGGTAGTTCCACAGAAAAGGTGCAGCCCTGGATAAATCTTGGAGGCGAGCACCAGATGTGGGAGTATGGACAGAGGATAGACGTAGTTCTTTGGCAGAGCGCAGGGGCCTCGACGAGACATACTTGTGTATTAGACTGATGCTTACTTTTGGAAAGACTTTAAACTGATAAGGAACTCAAAAGTATAGGCTCCTTTACACGGAGAGGCAACTCTGTGTCAGTGGTTTACCTGAAGGAATCTGAGGATCTATCCACCCTCTGGACATTTCTGGTGCTTGCCAATCTAAGTTAGAGCAGGAAGCCTAGTTTGCTCTAATTTCGATATCTGTTGACAATCCCCCCTTGGACCCAAGTTTGTCTCTCAGTGGAAGAGAGATCTTGGTGAGAAATTCTCAAGGACATGTGGGTGGAGACTTTTGAGAATAGGATGAAAGTAATGGCTTGTGCCTTAAATAAAGATGGGGCCTATAACGTGCTTTCCTGCTGGTACAAAATAGGTACTTGCTATGGTATGGGTTAGGCTAAGCACTTTCTATTCTAACATCTCTGACCTGTCTTGTGCTTTGAAGAGGTAACTGAAAACCACAACCAACAAAATAACCCTGTACTCATTCTATCTTTATACACATATTATTGGCAGTTGGACACTCATAACATTGTGTATTATGAGCCAACTTGCTCAAACTGCCCTGCAGGAGACTATATATTACAAAGCACTTAGAGGAAATATGACGTAGGCAGCAAAATTGGCTGTAGACTCTGTTGGCAAGTACGGTACCTATGGCCTCATGGCTTCGTGCCTGGGCTACGAATTGTGCCAAATGTATATATATATATTTTGAGTGAGACCCAGTGCTCAAACATTTTAGTAGTTTTTTTGTATTATTCCTTATTTACGACCCATGGTTTTCCTTTTCAATGTTAGAGTCTGTGAAAACACCCATGGAATTTTTTTTTCTGGTAATCCGAGCACTTTTGAGTTAATAATACTGCTGCTGTTCCTACATCAATATGGATACAGAGACGTCAAAGCCAGAATGGACCACAGACTTGTGATCAGCAGAAACACACAGGAAGATGTGCTGAGGCAATAGAGCTATTTTAAGACGTGTTGCTTTTAGTGATTTACAGAATTGAGGTGAAGCAGAACAGCTACTCGTATAACCGTAAACCTGAATCTCTGGTGCGGAGAGACAATGTACCTGATGGCTAAATAGCGGAACTGCTGTCAAGGATTGTGGCTCTCCCTCCCCCTAAAATCCTAAATTATTTGGTTCAAATCCTATTATTATGTTCATAGAAACATATGTGATCATTCACTAAACAGTGAATTGTGGTGAGCTGAAAACTGATATAAAAAATATATATAAAAAATATATTAAAAAAAATGCTAAAATAAACAAATGTGAGCTATATCAACCACAGTTTACAATTTTGTTCTCAGTTCACAACAATTTACTGTTTAGTAAATAAAGCTTATAGAATTGGACAACATATCAAATGCATTTATCTAATTGATCATTAATCAATGCTTTCCTATGGGGAAATTCTGACACTGGAGGTCCTCATGCAGAGCGTGAGGACCTCCAGCGTCAGATAATGGACAAAAGGTCCATTTCGATTCCTGAAGCCCTCTAGTGGCTGTCTGGTAGACAGCCACTGAGGGCAGACTTAGAGCTGCAATGTAAACATTGCAGTTCTTTGAAACTGCAATGTTTTACATTGCAGCACTAGGTGTAATAGTGACAGAGCACCCAGACCACTTCAATGAGCTGAAGTGGTCTTGGTGCCTACAGTGTCCCTTTAATAATTTTTCTTCAAAGGGACGCTGTAGGCACCCTGACCACTTCAGCAAATTGAAGTGGCCTGGCTGCACTGTCCTTTTTGCAGTACCAGAGAAAGCTCTAAGTCTACCACAGAGGACTTCCTGAACCGAAACGGACCTTTGGTCCGGTATCTGACACTGGAAGTCCTCACGCTCTCCATGAGGATCTCCAGCGTCAGATTTTCCCCATATGAAAGCATTGATTCAATGGGAAGGTCTAATGCGCACAGGGCAATTGCCGCGCATGCGCAGTACACCCTGCTCAATGGGAGAGGGGGCAGAGCGTCGCCCCAGTACCGAGGGGTGAGGCAGCATGAGTGGTAGTGCCAGGAATACAGCTTTGTACACCTGACACTACAGTATCCCTTTAAGAAAGTTTTATACCGTCCTATGCCCCCATGGGCATATTTACGAACATGTAAAAACAAAAGGGCCCTCTACTGAAATAACAGGGAGGGGGACCCGTGCACCCACCCATTGGCATTGGGTGGGGGACTTTCATGTAAGAAATGGTGGGCAGACAGACTAATGTACAGCCCCTTTTTACCAACTGATGGGGCCATTGGCAGTGGATGGAGGCTCTCTAATTGTAATATTAAAGGGGAGAACCTAAAGTGCCCCTTAAACACCCCTATGGGAATTGGGTGGGTGCTCTAATTATATATATATATATTTGTGTACGGCACATTCCGAGGACGTAAGGAAAACAGGGTTTAAAAATAAGTAGTTCCTTAATAGCAAGTCAGTTGAGGTGTGCCGAAACTGACGTAAGGTTAGGCCTGTAAAAGAGGGCCCACCTAGGAATATGATAAAATTGAGGGTGCGGTGGGAGGGGCACTTCCGAGATCGTCGAAGACAGGTAAGCAGGGGCTCACTGAGTTTAAATAGGGAATTTAAGTTCCTCCCACAATTACAGGCCAAGCCTTCTATTTGTGTACGGCACATTCCGAGGACGTAAGGAAAACAGGGTTTAAAAATAAGTAGTTCCTTAATAGCAAGTCAGTTGAGGTGTGCCGAAACTGACGTAAGGTTAGGCCTGTAAAAGAGGGCAAAAATAATAACCATTGAAACAAAATGCGTTTATTAAGCGGTACATCATTTAGTCATATCACAGAAAGCCAGCCTTATCTCTTTCTCTGGATTGGGAATGTATCTGTTGTATGCAGATGATTTCCACCTCCCCATGTTTTTAATTATGTGTGTCGGTACACGATTACCTGAGGCAGCTGTGGCTGCTCCAATGCGAAAAGAATGGCCCGAGAAAGAACGTGGGTTTTGTCCCAAGCGGAGTAAAAGGGTGCGTATGTAAAGCATGAAGATTTTTGTGGTCAGGGGTTTCCCTAGTAAAGCTAGAAGTGGGCTATCAGGAGCGGAACTAGCTTGGGCTGCTACTAGCCTATCCAATACTCGGACGGGACACCATTTGGTTGACGTGGGATAAAAGTTAATTTCCACTGGTGGGCCTGTTTGGCTTGTTTTGGTACGGGTAACGGACAAAGTGTAGTGATCTAGATTTTTAATTAAGTGTTTCTTTTGGAGGCACGAGCTGAAAACAGAAGCTCTCTCTACAGTGAACTCTTTGGGTCTCAAGAAACCATAAAAGGCTAGATAAGCCGCTGATTTGATAACGAGGTTTGTGATATGTTCGAAAGGGGACGTGTCGAGTACATCGGACAAATTCTTAAACAACTTACTATCTATGGGAAGGCGTTTAGTGGGTATGTGTACTGACAAGTTGTGAATGCCTTTGAGGACACTTTTAAGAGGGTAGGAAGATAGGAAAGGAGACTTGTTGGGAAAGGAGGTTAACATGTAGTGTTGGATTCCCGTTAAGTAGAGTTTGATTGTGTTGTAAGATAGATTAAGAGAAAAGTGGCAAAAAGTTGTGAAAGCAACCATGGTTTCAACAGAAAAAACATTTATTACACAGTAATTACGAATGAAACACAAAAACAGTTCATAAGCTCTGTAATAGGCTTTCCTTGTGTTGAGGGATAAACCCGCCTGAGCAAGCGTGCCGCTCAGATGTAGGAGAGAGCTTAATGCATTACCAGGTCTTCGAACTTTGGAGGTACCCTGGGTCGCTGGGAAGCAGTAGGATGTAGCCTGAAGAACTCCTGCAAATTGAAGCGTGACAGAGCATCAGCGGCAGTATTCTGTATACCTGGGACGTGAACACAGGATATGCAGAACTGGAGATTAGCTGCTAGCCAAGTGAGTCTCCTGACTAGGTTCATGATCGTGAGGGACTGAGAGCGGCCCTTGTTGATTATGTTACAGGTAGCTAAGTTGTCACAAAAACACCTGACTGACTGCCCCCTCCACTCTACCCCCCACGTGTAAGCTGCTGCTACGATAGGGTAGATCTCGAAAAG
Source organism: Pelobates fuscus (assembly GCF_036172605.1). Lineage (NCBI taxonomy): Eukaryota > Metazoa > Chordata > Amphibia > Anura > Pelobatidae > Pelobates > Pelobates fuscus. The sequence goes on from NC_086321.1 coordinate 57,221,659, forward strand.
AGAGGAGGTGGTACTGAATCCCTCGAGTGACGTGGTTTCGACCGGCCAGGAGTCGTATAGCCACTCGTCTCCAAAAATGGCCGCATATCCTAAGGCCCCTGAAGCGTCAGTCCAGAGTACTGGGGAATCGTCGGAAACGGGGGGAACAAACAGCGACCTGCCGTTCCACGAGGAAAGGAACAGCTGCCACATTCTCAGGTCAGCTATAGCCGACTCGTCTAGGGTTGTAGTGGAGTCATCGTCAGGGAGACCGTGCAACAGTGAAAGGATCCTGGAAATGAACGACCTACCCTGTGGAATTATTCTCAAGGCAAAATTAAGTGAGCCTAAAAGTGACTGTAGCTGTTTCCTGGTGCAAGTGCCTAGTGACATGCAGGTGCTAATGTAAGATAGAATCCGGTCTACTTTCTCCTGGGGTAGGCTGGCGTGCATGGTGACAGAATTGAGTGTAATCCCCAGAAAAGTAATTTCGGTTTTGGGACCTTCAGTTTTGTCCTGGGCTACGGGGACACCTAAATCTTTGAAGAGCGTGAGCAAGAGATGAAGGCTGCGTGGAGTGCAGTGGTGAGGTTCTATGGTGAGGAAGTCATCTAAATAATGTATCACAACTGGGCATCTGCAGAAGTTAAGGAGAAGCCATGTCAAGGTTTCGGCGAATAGGTCGAATAACTTGGGGCTACTTTTGGAGCCGAAAGTAAGCCTGGTAGCGAAATAGTAGTTGTCTAGCCACTTAACTCCGTGCAGATGCCAGAGTGATTTATGGATGGGAAGTAACTTAAAGGCGTTGGTAATATCCGACTTACTTAACCAGGCCGCCTTCCCGGAGTTAATAATCGCCTGAATGGCATCATCAATTCTAGCGTACTGAAGAGAAAAATCTTCTGACGGGATTAGTGCATTCAGGCTAGGTGTGGGAGAAGCGTGTGGTGCAGAAAAATCAATAATAAGCCTCTTTTTGTTGTTAAACTTCCCAGTGGCGATACCTAGAGGGTTCGTCCTCCATGAGGAGAAAGGAGGAGTAGTGAAAGGGCCTATCATGAAGCCGTTATCCACTTCTTTCTGTAAGAGAACTTGTAGGGTATCGGGGTCTGTGAGAGCTGACTGAAGGTTGGGGCACTCCAGGATGCCTGAGGGGAGAGAGACAAAGCCTGTGTGAAACCCGTGAGTGAACCCTGACGTGAGAAATTCCACCAGATGTAAAGAAGGATGATTAGCCAGGTAACGTTGCAAACTCGGAATGTTTATTGGAGTAGAAGCCTTTTTAGGGTACAATTTGTTAGGGCACATCGTCTTGGCATGTGCCCTGAAACAAAGCGAGCACACATGCAGCAGCCTACAAGCACTGTAACTACAACCCCCAGCATTAAAATTATTGCAGACCTGAGCTTTTCCCAAGAACACTATGGGCCTGCCTAATTTATCTCTAACCTCCTTCTGGCTGGAAGTTGACTGGAAATCGGAGTTGGCGCTGCTGGTAGAGGGGATAGCTACATTCTCGGGACAGAAATTAATAGAGTGAGCTGCAGATGAGCAAATGGCACAGGAAGGGGTTTTGAGACCTGCAAAATGCATGAGAAACAATTCTGTATCTAACTGACCCCAGTCCGTGACTGTATTATACTGGGACAACGAAGCGGCTGACCTAGCGGAGAACGACTTGTGATAGTCGTAGAAGGCAAAGCCCCCGTACTTATAAGCCAACTCTATTACCTTGTGAAGGTACAAATCCAGCTCCTCTCTGCGGAGGGGAAAAGCAGTACAGATAACGTCTCTGTATAGGCCAAATGCCAATACAAACTCAGGGATGTTAAGTTTCCTATTCAACCTAGGGTCCCTGGCCCTCATCACTACTGACAGGTCCTCAAACGTGTATGCCCTGTTTTCAACCACGTCTTGAGCCGCTATCAGTAGCGAGGCCAAGTTAACATCCTTTCCCTCTATGATGTCACGTCTGAGAGACTGCGGTATCAGGTGAATAGGATTAATAAGGTTGGAAACTTTCCTAGCCGGTGGAGGGTCACTGTTACCTCCTAGAGCGGGCGTGGGTTGGACAACCGGCCCGGGCATCTCGGGGACTGAAGGGACGTTATTAGCTTCCAGGTTATCCAATCTGTTATTGATGGTGGCAACTGAGGACACCAGGGAGGCCATCATGGCGTGTAATTCAGCTAGGCTATTAAGTACGTTAACCTGTGAACTAGGGCCAGGCCTTTCGTTATCCTCAGTAGAGTTCAATAAACGAAACAGTTCGTTCTTCCTAGCTGAAGCCGGATAAGGGATATTTCTCTTTTTAAGTTCAGCGGTAATCTTAGGGATAGTCCAGGAGCGATAGCTGGAAGCTGGACTTGGAGGGGTTGGTTGCGTTCTCTGCGTGCCCGACCTGAGCGGGGTGCTGGAAACCGACAGATTGTCTTCTAATACCGAAGCGTTGGACATTCTAAGGGGCAGAGAGGGCGAGTTTAGTGTTGAAAATAAAAAGCTGGAGGGACCCCACTTACTAGGCTAGTGCCCATAGGCGAAATTGTATTAGCTTAGCTTTTGTTGGTGGCAGATGAGGCCCTAACTACTTGCCAAGCGGCTATGAGAGGCTCTAACTATGATTTGGCGCGTGGGGCCTTGGTGCCACTGAGGTGGGTGGCGGGGAGTTGGCCTCTCGGTGACCTAAAAAGAAGCAATACGATTGGCCGTGACTGGTGAGGCCCTAACTAATTTTGAAGCAAGGCTATAGCTATGCGTTGGGACGATTGGCCTGAACCTCGGAACGTAAGGGCTGACCTATGCCTTGCGGGACCTCTAACCTTGTAGGCAAAGAGCCCACGGGAACATACCTAAGTTGGCGGGAGAAAATACAACTAGTCCTCGAACCCCCCCCCCCCCCCCCCCGCCAGGACACACCAATAACATACCTGCTGAGGAAGGAAACTTTACTTGACCTAATAAAGTATAATCCTGCAGGGAACCAATGGAACTAAAGGAAAAGAAACGTGACCTATTTATGATATGTACTATTTAACTACAACATACACACAAGAACTGGGTGACACCGAGGCCTACCTCTTAACAAAGCTGCGAATACGTACACCCGCGAAGGGCCACTTGCGAAAAGTGTCAGTACTAGTAAGAACTACAACAAAAACAGGACAGGAACAGCCATTTAACACAATGGAACAACATACCCCCTATACACACTATTTAGCTATTTATGACATTAAGGGGACCACATAACTACTTTAAACACCGAAGTTGAGAATACTGGGCACTACTAAACCGCTTAAACCCCTTTCATATCAAACGTAACTACTAAGACTTAGCTTAAAACGTGAACACATCCCCTGAATACGGAACAGAATGAAGATAATCGTACCCCCTGAACGAAAACGTATGGCAACCCGTTGTGGCTGAAAGAGACTACGAGGTGTAAGTGTAACTGAACGTGTTACACTGACCGAGAAAAGCAGCGGATTGAATGCGAGCCCGTGAGCGACAGGGCTAAACTTACGATTCCGATGCCGTCCGAGAGAGGCAGGAAGCGGAATACTCACGAATATAGCCACCGGGCGTATGAACCGGGCTGCCGGCGGGCGGGAATACTGACGTTACGGATCTGCAAACCGGAAGTACACTGAAGCACTTCCGAGATCGTCGAAGACAGGTAAGCAGGGGCTCACTGAGTTTAAATAGGGAATTTAAGTTCCTCCCACAATTACAGGCCAAGCCTTCTATATATATATATATATATATATATATATATATATATATATATATATATATATATATATATATATATATATATATATATAAGGAGGTGTACATGCTAATATCCACCATAATGTGGCTAAGGGACCCAAGCCACACCACTTAAAAACCCTTTTTTGAGGCTGAAGCACAAAAAAATTAGAAGAAAGAACATTCTTGAGTTTCCACCCAATGCTTATATGTGGTGGCTGAGGAGGGACACTAGTCTTCAATACCAGATTATAATTAGGACCCCCTGTGGTGTATCACCAAATGAATATATATATATATATATTACACAAGGTTCGTCTACATTAACCCCTTAAGGACGGAGGACGGTTCAGGATCGTCATTGGCATTTTTGCGTTGAACCTGAACCGTCCTGAACCGTCCTAACCGTCCAATGTACTTACCCGATCGCTGTCGTTCCCCCGGCGGCGATCGGCGGTGCTCCCGGTGTGGGGAGACTGCCTGCAGCCCAGACAGTCTCCCCATGGCGGTTTAGGACCCCTGTGGCCATGTGATCGCCCAACAGGGCGACCATATGGTCACAATAGGTGTCCTAGTCTCTGCCTGCAGGGGGACTGTCTGTGCTGACAGGCAGTCTCCCTGCAACTGTAAAATCAAAAAAAAAAATTAAAGTGAAAGTTAATAAAAAAAAAAATATTATTATATATGTGTATATATATGATATATAGACATATATTATACCTATATAATATATGTCTATATATCATATATATATAATGTCATGCTAAGTGTATTTTTATATTAATATGTACATATATTAATATAAAAATACACTTATAATTAATTTATTGTATATATATATTATAAAATACGAATAATAAATAATTTAAATTAAATTTAAAAAATTAAAAATAATAATAAAAATTAAAAAAAATTATATATCTATATGAAATTTTATTCTAACTGTATTTTGATATTAATATATATATATTTATTTCAAAATACACTTAGAATGAAATTGTATATATATCTATGTATATATAAATAAATAAAAAGAATGCAAACTATTCATATGTCCATATACAAAATTACATAAATAATTATATAAATATACACGTAGACTTCAAATATATAAATATGCATATATATTTAAATTCTACGTGCGTATTTATGTAATATTTTTACATAATTAAGTTATTTTATTGATTGCAATTTAAGGGACCTGCCTGCCAACCCAGGCCGAAAGTCCAGAGAATTTAATTTGCTATCACTGTATTTTACCCTGTAACGTTCTACGACACCCTAAAACCTGTACATGGGGGGTACTGTTTTACTCGGGAGACTTCGCTGAACACAAATATTAGTGATTCAAAACAGTAAAACATATCACAGCGATGATATTGTCAGTGAAAGTGACTTTTTTTGCATTTTTCACACACAAACAGCACTTTTACTGATGATATAATTGTTGTGATACATTTTACAGTTTTGAAACACTAATATTTGTGTTCAGCAAAGTCTCCTGAGTAGAACAGGACCCCCCATGTACAGGTTTTATAGCGTTTTTGAAAGTTACAGGGTCAAATATATGGGTCAAATATTTTTACATTGAAAATGGGCAGGTTGGTTACGTTGCCTTTGAGAGCGTATGGTAGCCCAGGAATGAGAATTACCCCCATGATGGCATACCATTTGCAAAAGAAGACAACCCAAGGTATTGCAAATGGGGTATGTCCAGTCTTTTTTAGTAACCACTTAGTCACAAACACTGGCCAAAATTAGCGTTCAATTTAGTTTTTTACTTTTTTCACACACAAACAAATATGAACGCTAACTTTGGCCAGTGTTTGCGACTAAGTGGCTACTAAAGAAGTCTGGACATACCCCATATTGAATACCCTGGGTTGTCTACTTTTAAAAAAATATGTACATGTGGGGTGTTATTTAGCAATTTATGACAGATAATAGTGTTACAATGTCACTATTGATACATTTTAAAAATGTATGTTTTGAAACCGCAATATCCTACTTGTACTTATAGCCCTATAACATGCAAAAAAATAGCAAAAAGCATGTAAACACTGGGTATTTTTGAACTCAGGACAACATTTTGAATCTATTTAGCAGTTTTTTTTTTTTTTTTTTTATAATTCTTTATTTTTGGTGTGCACAAGAGTAATCACAAGCTTTGGTGCGCCACAACAGCGACATCTGGGTACAATATTGAATATTTGCATTACAGGTTGTGGTAACTGATTGTCAGGCACATTTTTAGTTAAAGTAACAAATAAGTAGTTGTTTAGGTTCTCGGGTAGCGTAATTTAAGTTTAAGTATTCAATGCAACTAACATTTCTAAATACGTTTGACTCAGTAGCTTAAAGTAAGTGGACCTGGCGAGTGTCATTTTTTTCAGTTCCTCGATAGTAATATGATCATGCTGAGCTACGCTTATCTGAGCCTAAAAGAGGGACATGCATTCCATACAGTGACATTTAGAAAATTACATGTCTATCTAAGTACACAAATAGTTAAATGGGTAAATGCAAGCCTTAACAAATTTTGTTCTGCAAGTAGTGGTACCACAGGAGTATGTCACCCTGACTGGTCTGGGTTTCTTGTTGGTTTGTGCAGCATAGGGTAGTCCGGTGTGATTGCCGTGGATATGGGAGCCCAGAGCAAGCCATGCCAGTTACAGTCTGTACCGGGTCTCTCCATGGGAGGTATGGTGACAGTCTATCAAATGCAGCAGTAGCCATTAAATGTGGGTTTTTTCCCCCCCGGTGCCTCCAGAGCTTTGATAGTCCTAGTGCTAGGTACCCTCAGAGCCCTCTCATATGTTGCCTCTCGTGGCTGTCGCTGGATACCTCCCTTACTTTGCTGTGGGTCCTTCTTCTCGCTGGTTTGCGCTCTGCGGCTGCATGAGGCCGCATGAGGCCCCTGGCTCTCGTAGCTTGTGCCTCCCGACGGATTTACGGTGCATGTTAGGGGTCTCCTGGCTTTGCAGTGACGTTCTGTCTCCTCTGGTAAGCTGGTGAAGTGACACTAAATGGTTGTCTTTGTAGCTTCGTTGGTTTCTTCGCTGTAAGCGAGCGTCGGCTCGATCACCCTGGCAGCTCGCGCACATGGCCAGCGGCCATCTTGTGGACTGTCGCCCATTTGATGTTCCTCGCCAGGGAGATAGTTTAGGCCCAGGTTGGTATGCTGGTTAGTGCCTCCGCAGACCGGGATGACCCCCCCGGTCCAGAGGGGGGAGGAGGAGCGCGAGCCGCCGGCTAGGAGACCCGGGAGGGCGGCCGTCCCATCCCGGCTCAAGCTCCAACTAGCTCCGGGTCCAGCCGGGTTGCTGTTGGTGCCGGACAGGGACCCATGTGGGTACTCCGATCTTCCCAGTATCTGGGGGTTCATGTGGGCTTTGGCATGATTTGCCGGTCGCAGGTAACCTCCAATTTACTCCGACTTTCAGGCCCCGGAGCGGGAGCTCAGACAGAACACGTCTGATCCCGTCGGCGGTCCGGCCCCGCCCCCTATTTAGCAGTTTTTTTAATTCGCTTTTGTAGAAAAGTAAAAGATTTTTCACATAAAATTCAAAAAACTTGTATTTTTTTCAATTTTTCATCATATTTTTTCATTTTTTTAAAATTAAATTACATGAGATTATATAAATAATGGTATGTAAAGAAAGCCCCTTTTGTCCTGAAAAAAACAATATATAATTTGTATGGGAACAGTAAATGAGAGAGCGGAAAATTACAGCTAAACACAAACACCACAAAAGTGTCAAAAAGATGCCTGGTCGCAAATGTACAACATCGCAAAAAAAGTCCAGTCCTTAAGGGGTTAAAAGGTATTTATTAGAAGGCAACAACACAATACTATAAATATATCACAAACACACAGCCCAGACCCACGGAGCAACAACCCTTTTAAATCTATCTATCTATATAGTAATCCCCTTCCCCACACGTTTGATCTCACCCACGGTTAGGCCTTCACATCTAGTAATGGCTCACTGCTGCAAGTTCGACATCACATCCACCAAGGAAGAAAAGGAAGCAACAGAGTGTAACATAGTTCACCATGATAGCACATGGCGTCTGCACATCTGCTCTGCAGCACAGCCAAGAAGGAACAGAGAGGAATGGAGATAGGGGGAAGTGGTTCTCTCTTTCCTGTATAGGTATTGAATTACCCAATTACCAAATCAAAGGGTACAGCTTATCCCCCTGTAAGAAAGATCTACATGAACTTGGTCACAAGTTGGGGGGGACACTAGTTCCTCTCCCCTGACCACAGTATAGTACGGAGGATGTCCCCCATTTTGTTTTATGGCATGACCCCACCCGTTGGCCACAGGGACAGGAGGGAGGAAAGTAATCTGCCCTCCCCCTTCATTTATTTAACTCTTGCCCACCAAATGCCCGCTAGATTTAATATGTTAGTAGATATGCTTGGGTTGGGCAAAATGCTCAGTGGTGACAGATCTGCTTTAAATTATTTAGCGCTATTGAGTTTGTATGTAATTGAATGTAGCAATGGTAAAATTAGTTCTGTGTCTGTGGCTACAAAGGTTAGCCAAGCAATGTCAGATAATCCCCACCCATATTGCTAATTTAGATGTCAAAGTGCTGCAGTGTGATCTTGATCGTGCCTTGTCCCTTCATTCTTATCATTCCACTGCGCTTGGCAAACCCAAGTTATTTTATCTGCTCTCTGATTCATTATTGTTTGATCTGAAAGTGCAGTGCAATGAAGCCATTTATACCCCCTCTGGCGATGCTAGATTTGGAATATAATAAACACACACATCCCGTTATCTGCCTAATCTATCGTTTGATTCCAAGTTAACCCACTCTTCCCCAAAATTAGGATGACCTAACTTCCACTATAAAATAACCCGGATGGTTTTCTAAATTCATGCTTTAATGTGGGATTTTTTAAGCATCCAAAAGTATAAAGCCATCCTGCAGTTTCTGTAAATTAGTCATTTTCTTAAGTAAATATTTTGAAAAGGAACGCTAAAGTTTCTGCTTGTATGCCTTTGGATTGACCGTGATATTTCTGCGTTTAATGATACCTGCTAATTATTCTCATTAGCTTTTCTGTTGGTGACATTCATTTAGAATCTAAAAGGAAACGTTGGGCAATTAGTGAGTAGTTTATTCCACCTTTGGAAGTGCAGGGCGATTCTTTAATTATTCTCAGTTTTGTAAGTTCATGTTTGATTTCTAAATTGCTCTATACTGCAATTCACATCACTCTCATCCCAGCCGTTTTTGTGTACATCAATCCCAACAAGTGATCAATTATACTTGTGATAAATGTCTCAGACTTTTGTAACTAGGAACAAGCCTCCTGTCATATAATACAATTATATGATCTACTTACGACAACGGGGCATGTTTATTATAGTAATTTTTGGAGAAAAAAAATACGCATCCATATTTTTTTTTTAACTAGAAATTTAGAAGAAAAATAATAAAACAACCAAATAAAAGTCTTAGCCCTTTATGGTCTCTTGCCCCCGTTACTTTATATTACACCCCTTGTGTCTTTTGCGATACCACTTGCGTTTCTCTCACCCCCATGAGCCTCTGAACCCCCCTGTTTTCCTTGTGGCTCTGACCTCCTGTCATGGCGTTGCAGACCGCAGTATAGGATCACCGTTCACTACATTCTCTCACCCAGACATTGCGCCAACTGACACTCGGAATATAGGACGCAGGCAGTTTTTTACCCCAAATTTTGGGGTAAAAACTGTGTCCTAAATTCCAAAACATATTAAACCTCATTCCAGCAACCAAATCTTGTCTTTACTAAAAGCAGAGCTTCCAAAAACTAACAACCTTCTTGTCCAAAAACTAACAACCATTATTTTACTATCAAGAGATTTTAATTTTTTTTTTTTTATGGATTTTGAAATCTAAATGAGCAGTGACACATTTATAAATGAATAGTGTTTTGTTACATTCAGAGGGTTTGTTTACTAAATAGTGTATTGAGCTGAAGCTGAATTGACAATTGAACTGAAAAATATATTAAGAATAGAAGATAGATGTGTTTGTCGATTTACGAGAATTCATCATTCGGTGATTAAAACCCTATGTGACTGTTTCACTGCCGCGAGGCGTATTGATGTATAAATATCTAGCATGGAATTATAGTTGTATGTATGTATTCTGTGCCCCGAGAACTGTGTCTGATAGCTGGAAACAATTTAAATAATCACAGAATATGCCAATCACCAATCTTTTCTTTTTCGAATCAGGCACATTCAAACACCGCCAACTCTTCTGTATTGTAGAATTGTTCTGTCTTCTTGATTAACTCTTTAGATGTCAGTAGTGCTGTTGCAGACATTCCTGCCAACAGGCAGTGGATTGTTACCTGGGAGGCTCAGTAGCCGGGCTCTAGCGATTGGGATCAACTCTGAATCGAGGTAGCTAGACTAGATTAGCCCTACTAAAGGACATTTATAAAGAATAAAAATACCGCAGTTACCTCTTAATTTAGATAATTTAGGTACAAATATAGACCTTTACCTTAAAGGGACACTTCACTGCCCAAATTTAAAAAATATCTGTTTTGTGGATATAGCCGAAACAAAAATGCATGCAGGGTAAAGCTAAAAACAGCTGCAGGTGTTCTGGGCCATTGCCTGACTTCTAACCAGGAAGTAACAGGACCTGCTTCTGCTTGAAAGCCAGAGAGTGTAACAAGGTTAATTTGAGCTAAACTGAAGAGACAGCAATTGCTCAGAGCACCTGACTTGCAAAGACTACTCATTGAGCTGCATTGGGAAGTCTGTGATTAGACAGTCACAGAACGTTTAGGCGGGGTTAGTAGGAGAGGGCTTGCAAAGGCTGCAGATTTTGCAAGCTGTTTTTAAATATAACTCCAATGAAAAAAAAGTGTAATTGAATGCATAAATGCATGCATGTTTTTTTTATTGGGGGCATATCTATTAAACAGTGATTTTTATTTGGACAATGGAGTTTAAAGGAACACTATAGGATCAGGAACACAAACATGTATCCCTGACCCTATAGTGTTAAAACCACAATCTAGCCCCCCTGTGCCCCTTATGCCTCCATAAATATAGCAACGTCTTACTTGTATTCAAGCTTGAAGCTGTAACTCTGTATGCTGTTTGCCTCAGAAAAAACAAGCTGTCTGCTGACATCATCAGAAGTGGTGACCTGATCCAATCACAATGCTTCTCCATTGTTGCTGAATGACAATAAAACTTTTGTTTACAGAAAAAAATGTATTAAAGGAACATTATAGTGTCAGGAAGGCAAACTTGTATTCCTGACCCTATAGTGCCTGTGTGACTATTTAGGTCACTGGCCCCTCTTAGCTTGTCTGAAAAGGTGATTTTACACACCTTTAAAGGGACACTATAGTCACCCAGACCACTTCAGCTCATTGAAGTTGTCTGGATGCCAGGTCCCCCATGTTTTAACCCTTCAGATGTAAACATAGCAGTTCAGAGAAACTGCTATGTTAACATTGCAGGACGTCGGCGGGGGAGGAGAGGTCACCAGCGCCGAGGGAGGGGGAACCTGAGGGTAGGGGGGTCCTAAGGATGATATAGTGTCATGAAAGCGAGTTTGTTTTCCTGACACTATAGTGATCCTTTAATCCCACGCTGGGCTGGTCTCGCCATGGCTGGTCCCACCTTGATCCGCCTTCGTGACTGAGATCATCAATTTTGATGATCTCAGCCAATGGAATGCTTTCCCGTAGGAAAGCATTGGGAGGCTATTGCTCTTGCGCTGCAAAATGCGGCACTGCATCATTCAGCATCTGTTCATAGAGCTGCATTAAATTGTACATATTAAGACAAACTGAAAACGTGGCAAACTTGGAAAAATTCTTATTTTAGCGAAATGCCCTGCAGTTGTTTGCGATAATGTTTGTATTATGGATTTTTTGCTAGAATTGGTGGTTTAGTATATTGAGCTCTGAACTTCTTCCTTGTTGTAGAAATACCTTATGCTGATACTATGTTAAAGAAGGGCACGGTTCGTGCCAGTAAGGGTTTATTTAACTCCTTAGATTAGTTTTATTCATTATACTTGTCCTACCAAACATACCCCTTTTTACATGAGAACTAATGGATAATTTGGAGCTAAATAAGAGCCTGTTCGATCTTTCCGATCTGCATTTTAGTTAAGAGTCAAATGCTGTTTTCTGAGCACTTCAATTTATGCTTACAATAAATGTGGTTATTTCCTGATATTATGTCATTTACAAGGACGTGATGGAAGAACAGAGAAACATAATATAAACTGCCTCCTTTTTTTATTAGAGGGCTGCAGTTTAGCTGGCAGACTGGAGAGGAATTGGGAAATTGGAGCGGGATCTTTAATTTCACGGATGACGGAGCAGTGAAGACGGGCAGTCACGCAGGCGGCAGGTACAGACCCACACAGAATAACAATGGATTGGAGAGAACAATGGTGAATGCTGTGCACTTTATTCCAGAGCAGCTTCACATATTATAGTCTGTGGTTTATTCGCATTGCGGGGTTGGCCAGCAGGTAAGCCTGCAAGTTGTTGTAGAACTCTAACTCCCATGACGCTTTGCTAACCAGTAACCACCAGTAACCACTGGGGAGCACGTTCTCCCTTAATGATAGATTTTACTATGAGGGCTTTTTGTTTTGGACCTATTGGTCCTTAAAGCAGAGAATTTTTTAAATTTGACTGTTTTGGTCCAAATTGGTTGGAATGTCACTGCAAATCACTGGCTAGTGAATACACCCCACAACAAGGGTGAGCAGATTTTGAAAACAAAAAACTGGAACACCCATTAGCGATACAAAAATCGATAAAAAATACATACATTTTAGAAGTCTTTAATCTATTCCTGGCCAGAAGTGGTTGTTACAGCTCATCCCCTTTCTATTACTCAAATGAGTGTCTTTTCATTTACATTTTGTAGGTGCATGATCAGAGCACACATATACCCTAGAGCAGGGCCATCTTAACAGCATAATAGGCCCCAGACACATAATAGGCCCCAGGCACATAATAGGCCCCACACACACAGACAGACTGCTGAATACACGCACACACAGACTGCTGAATGCACACACACAGACTGCTGAATGCACACACACAGACTGCTGAATGCACACACACACAGACTGCTGAATGCACACACACACAGACTGCTGAATGCACACACACAGACTGCTGAATACACATACACAGACTGCTGAATACACACACACACACAGACAGACTGCTGAATACATGCAGACAGACTGCTGAATACACATACAAACACAGACTGTTACACACAGACTGCTAAAAACATACACACACACAGATTGCTTAACACATATACACAGGCTGCTGAATACACACAGACAAACTGCAGAATACACACAGACCGCTGAATACACACAGACTGTAGAATACATTTGCATACACAGCTGAATACATACAGACTGCTAAACACACACACAGACAGACTGCTGAATACACACAAACACACAGAGACTGCTGAAAACAGAGAATGCTGAATACACACAGCAGACTGCTGAATACCCACACAGAGACAAACAGCTGAATACACACACACTTGAAACAGACTGCTGAATACACACACAGACTGCTGAATACACACACACAGATTGCTCAATACATACACAGGCTTTTGAACACATACACACAGGCTGCTGAATACACACAGACAGGCTGCTGAACACACACAGACCTCTGAACACAGAGTGAGTGTGTGGAGGGTGCAGTGTGTGTGTGTGTGTAGGGGGTGCTGTCTGTGTGTGGGGGGGTGCTGTGTGGAACGTGCTGTGTGTGTGTATAAAGGGGGTGCTGTGTGTGGGTGGAGGGGGTGCTGTGTGTTTGGGGGGGTTCAGTGTGTGTGTTTGTTTTTGGAGAGAGGGTGCTGTGTGTGTGTGTGTGTGGAGGGGGTGGTGCATGTGTGGGGGTGTAGTATATGTAAGGATTCAGTGTGTGGAAGGGGTGCTGTGTGTGTGGGGGGGTGTAGTCTGTGTAGGGGTTCAGTGAGTTTGTGGAGAGAGGGTGCTGTGTGTGGGGGAGGGTGGTGTAGTGTGAGTAGGGGTTCAGTGTGTGTGGGGGGGATAATGGAGCAAATATACATATTTTAAAAAAACTAAAACACAATATATACTTTTGAATCATAGGTGGTCCAGTGGTGGCGTGCACAGGTCAGCCTGCAGCTCTTCTGGCTGCAGGCTGACTACTCTCTCCTCCTGCAAGTACAGTGCAGTGTCTGAGCATTGCTATGGTGATGTGTGGCAACGCTCCGACCTGACTGTTCGTGGGAGGAGCGTTCTGCCTCCCAGGCCCAGCACCCTTCCTCTCTCTGCAGCAACAAACTGCCTTGGGGCCGGCAGGGGAGATGAAAGGATATCCCCTGCCGGCCTCGGCACATGAGGAAAGGAGGCGACTCTGCAGAAACCGGGACATTTATGTGGCCCGCAAAAGATTCAAGGGACACCGGGACAAGCGGGCGAAAACCGGGACGATCCCAGTAAAACAGGGACGTCTGGTCACCCTGCCCACAACTGACTCTTTAAATGGCAAAGTAAAATGGGGAGTTAGAACTCTTACAGTCAATAAACTGGCAAAGCATCATGGGAACTGTAATTCCACAACAGCTGGAGAGCTACCTAATGGTTTCTCCTGATGTGTAATATGGGAGATAATGCATAGCCACCCTTAACTGCTGTGAACTACAACTCCCAGCATGCTACACCAGGCCAGATTTACGTTTCAAGAGTTTGTATGTGCAGTATTTTCAGACACCCCAGCTTCCCCATAAAAATGCAGTTCTATGTTACCTGCTGCGATACTAAACAAGGAAAAGATGTATTATCACTCTTAGTAGTGAATACAGAGCCTGCGTGTTATTAATATAATAAGTAGTTATACAGCACTAACATATTCCACAGAACTTTCAAATGTTACAATCAGAACATAAAACAATAAAAAAATTATCTAGCAAATTAATTCGAACAGAAACAGTAGGTAAATAGGAGGAATTGCACTGGGTTACCCTAATATATTGGATTAGCACTGTACCATTGATGGTAGCCCTCTGGATTTAAATGAAATGTGTCACAATACATTTGTTTTTATAATAAACGTGCTAAATACATATTTGCAGTCGGGCCATAAGACGTAATATGGAGGCACAAAAATGCCTCCAGTAAGGTATAAGAAATAGTGTTCCCAGACTGCCATGCAGGACCGGTCTGAAGGAAGCTGACGTGGAGTTTTGTAATATAAAATGGATTGAGAGAAACGTTAAAGAAAGCTAGTTTATAAAGTTAAATTGGAAAATAATAGAATAAGGAACTGAATGGAAATTGATCAATAGCTATTTACCTCTGAATGGGTGGGATGCAGCAGAGGCGGGTTATCTGTAACAAGACGACCATGTCGGTTGATGCAGGTATATATTTAATTTAATTTAATTTAATTAATTAGCCTTTACACTTGTGCTTGTGGATATAATGCCAGTATTGTGGAGTCATTGTCATGGAGTTGGAAGCAATTCCGGGTGTCTAGAGTTGGAAACAATGTACTGACTCTTACTCCAACTAATTGTTCTGTATATGGTGGCATATGATTAGATCTTAAAAAATAGGAGTGTTATAAAGGTTTAGGCCTGCTGTATTCGCCGGACAAGTCGACCCCCATGTACAACTTTTAGGGATAAGGTTAGGCCTGCGAACTCATACACTTAAATTTGGGCCCAAACTCGGCAGCAGAATTTAGATACAATTCTATGTGTGCCCATGTGCGCAATGCTATGTATATGTGTATGATTGCCTCTATCAATTATCTTTTATTCCATGGTTGCTTCCGACTAACACGTTCTTTAATTAACTCCACAGATTTTCTATTGGATTTAGGTCAGGACTATTATCTGGCCATTCTAGAAGTGTAATATGGATTTGGAAGCCCCAAACTACACGTAATAAACTAGAAGAAAAGCAGGAGGCAAAAAATCTAAACCAAATGTTTGTATAGATCTAAAATATTTCTGACCTGCTACATAAACAAAACAGAATCTGATTTCCCGAGACAAATATTCCCATCTACAATACCATGATTGAAATCTATCCTCCGGCAGTAACATTAGCTCAGAACTAGGGCTCGAATCCCTGTAACAAACTATGTAACAAACTATGTCTAACTCTGAAAAGTAGGCATGAATTATCACCGTTGTAAGGAAAACAGTGCTCCTTGTGACAGGATAGGTAGCGATATGCCAGGCCTAGATCCAGATGCAGCATGTAACCTTTGAGCTAGAGCATGGGTCCTCAAACTCCGACCCCCCAGATGTTGCTGAACTACAACTCTTATGATTCTCTGGCTATCTATGTAATTCAAAGAATCATGGGAGTTGTAGTTCAGCAACATCTGGGGGGCCGGAGTTTGAGGACCCATGAGCTAGCGTAACCTAGAACCCGGACTATATATAGAGAAAACATATAACTCTGGGATAGTCCATGCCTTTATGCATCAGAGCTGTTTTGGCAGTATGAGGGGGCACTACACGATATTAGGCAGGTGGTTTTAATGTTGGGGCTGATCAGTGTAGATTGCAGTACACTCAATGCACAAAGATTACTTGTGCGGGTAGAGCAATTAATGCGTACAAGTCTTATCTGTAACTAAGGGAGATTTTATAAGTGTTTAGAATATTTTACCATGAACACCAGGACTTGATGAGCTCCCAGTGATCTAGCAGGTCGCCCAAGCAAAATAGATCAGAAACTCTTAATCTCAGCAAAAGAAAATCTACATACACCCTACTAAACAACAGTATACAAAATTGTAGACGGCATGCAGAAAACAAAACTAATGCTGGCTCGCATGATAGGTGTCTCTGTAGTAACCTGCGTTAATTGACCATACGTACACAACCACCTTAACTAAAAATCTTACTAAAGAGCGCCAGCAGCAGATGTGATCCACACAAACCACCCACTTCTCCCCAGATGGGATTCAAAACGAATCGGGATTCACATTAGCTCCTGTTGTGTCTATATAATACATGGCTGTACATGCTAAGACCATCCACTGCCTTGAGAATTGAGTTGAGAAACACTCATGCCCTAGCTGTACTTTCTAAGCAAACCTACTCTCTCTGTTCTGCTTGATTCGGTCTCCCAAGTCTCACCAAATGTTTTTTTACTTCTGTGCCTGGATGCACCCTCTATATTTACCCACTATGTAGTATTTTATAAGGTCCCCCCACATTCGTCCCACATGCCACCTGTTGATCAGATCCTAGCCATATATGATCATTTCATTTACATTCCTCCTGTTTTACTCAATATGACACACAGCTAGTGAGATTGCTGGGAACAATGGAGAGCTAGATTGAGTGTGAACCCTTTAGGTTAGGGGTGCAGCCAATTTTCCCTTGTAGGGGGTGAGGTCTGTGACAAACAAATAGCACAACATTGTCTTAAAATGAATGCAGCCCTAGAGCTACAGCTGCCACCTCTCTGTTTTAATCAGGAACCTTTTATAAATATGTATACTGTGGGCTTCGGCTTACATTTAACTCAATACTGCCCTGTAGTATACACATTATAATTATAGTATTTGTTTTTTAACACCACAAATGACGTCTGTCAATGTGTTGCCACATTGTAACCGCTATTTTCTTATTAGCATAATTAACTCTTCACTGTCCACAATGTGCGTCGTACCTAGTCTAATCTTATTCTAAATGTTCCACTTGTAGAACTTTTATCTTCTCTGTTAATTTATATTTTATTTATTTTATATTATGATAGCACCCCTCCTCTTTTGTTGATTTTCAAAATTATTATTATTAGTAATATTTAACGGTCATAATTATTATTAATATTTATAAAGCGCCAACAAGTTCCGTAGCGCTGTACAATGGGTGGACTAACAGACAAGTATTTATAACCAGACGAGTTGGATTCACAGGAACAGAGGGATTGAGGGCCCTGCTCAATGAGCTTACATGCTAGAGGAAGTGGGGTAATGTGACACAAAAGGTAAGGGTAGGGTAGAAAAGTAGGTTGCTAGGATAGTGTTCATTGAGGGCTTATAGTTTTATTTTGATGACAGTTTCAGGAATGGAATCAGGGTGCTGGGAGGGAAAGCTGTTCACAGTTTAATTGATATGCTTTACTAAAGAAGTAAGTTTTCAAAGATTTTTTAATGGAGAGGAGACTGGGTGAAAATCTAACAGAGAGGGGAAGGGCGTTCCATAGGAATGGAGCAGCCCTAGAGAAGTCTTTAAGGTGAGCGTCAGAGGTGAGAGTATTAACAGAGGTTAGAGCGTAGCGGCCTAGACGGGACATATTTGTGTAATCTTCTAATGATGCTGTGGTGATTCCGTAATGATGTATTCCTTCAGTGATTCACAAAATTACTTAGTTAATTATGTGTTCATTAGAGAAATCAAAAAGCCCTAGGATTATGATCCTCAAGGACACCCTTGCTTTAAAGATATGATTGTAAATTTGATTGAGTATTTTTTAATAGGGTAACATTTGGCTAACGGCCATCTATTGACTGGGTCTGAAAAAACTGAATAAAATGAACAAGTCTGTTAACCATTTCAATAATATTATTTAGTACAGTCAGATGTATTGTTGGCACTCAGGCTGTTTTGGACTACATTTCCCAAGATGCTCTGAAGTCAGTAAGGATACTATTTTCCCATTTTAATTAGAGATGCTTAGAAAGTAATTAAATGGACACTCCAGGCACCCAGACCACTTCTGCCCATTGGAGTGGTCTTGGTGCCAACTCCCACTACCCTTAACCCTGCAGGTGTAATTATTGCAGTTTTTTATAAACTGCAATAATTACCTTGCAGGGTTAACTCCTCCTCTAGACCTCTACTAGACAGCCACTAGAGGGCACTTCCGGGATTATAGCACGCTGTAAGGACCTCCAGCGTCGCTAAAATCCCCTTAGGAAAGCTTTGAAAAGCATTTCCAATGCTTTCCTATGGGGAGGTCTAATGCACGTGCGCGGCATTGCCGCGCATGCGCATTAGGTCTCCCCCGCCGGCGGGCATGATCAGTCTCCCCCTCTGGCTGACGTGATGAAGGGGAGGAGCGTGGGCAGATACAGAAGCAGCGGCGAGGGACATCATCGCTGCCTCTGATAAGTCACTGAAGGGATTTTGACCCCTTCAGCAACCGGGGATGGGAGAGGGGACCTGCAGTGCCAGGAAAACTGATTGTTTTCCTGGCACTGGAGAGTCCCTTTAATATTGTGTGGCCGTCAACGGTGAGATAAAGACTAGAAGCCACCATTTACCTTTGATTGGTTACATCCATGAAGTGTATATTTTTTCACAAACAGTTCACATTTTATCTAATGTAGTAGTTGCAGGTTTATTTACTAAAGTGAGATTTGTTGGGATTTCAAAGTAAATTTACATTTTTAGACCAAAATAGCAAAACTGCAAAATTTTCTCCAAGGCAACCATTTTGGCTATTTTGGTTAAATATTAACATTTAGCATGTTCACAAATTTGATTTTGCAATACACCTGCATCCATTCAAATTCAGCATCATTGTACATCATTAACCCCTTAAGGACACATGACACATCTTTAGAGTCTATGCGTAATTTTTATTGTGACAATTCTGTTATTAAGTGGTTAAAAAACTCAAGACACATTATTTTGCTTTCATTCACACAATCAGTTCTTCTAGTTATGACACAGCATAAAATAGTTTGGAATCTTTAGGTCCAACAAGAGAGAGTTGATTCCAGACTTCCAGTAAACATAAATTTTGTTTCAAATTTTGCGTTTTGGATTACATAACTTGTCTGTGTGTGTAACGAGATGGCAAGCAGACGGACGTGCTAATACTGTGGTGTGGCAGATGGCCATACATAATGTAGCAATGCCGACTGCTTCTCAGATGCCAGGTTCGTATTATAGCTGTGTAATAAATGGGAAATGAACTAGACATTCATTCCTGGTCATGCTGAAATATGAACAGACATTCCTTATCAGTACATATTACTTTGATAGTGGTAAAAGTAACATGTGGAATTAATAAAAACACTGACCTGACATTTTAAGACTGACTAGCATTTTGTTTGCCAGTTTATTTAAACATTATGACAAAAATTATTTATTTCTTTTTTGCTACCAATTAAATTTTCTCACTCACATCAGCCATTGTATTTTGTAAAACCCGGCTAAGAGTTATGGGAGTTACAGTCCACAGCATCGAAGGCAGGTAATCCCAAACCCTAAAGACACCCGTACCCTAACCCCCCTATTTCATCAATAATGACGTGGGATTAGTATGCGGGCTACAGTTATAGGATGTGAATAGACCCTATTGTAAGGATGTAATGCCATAATAGTGTCACTATGAGGGACATTTGAAAGATGACATATTGAAACATGCAGATTATATGTACATTGGGAGAGTCGGTGGAGGTCACCCATAATAACAGCGAATAGGAGGAACAGTGATATACTGCGGCAGCCCACTGTGCTTTTGATTATATGAATTAGGCATTAATGACTAGGAGAAGTTTACATTGACATATAAAGTGTCAGAGTCACCTCAGAGCAGTGGCACATTTTATTTAATTGTAGCATAGGGGTTTATTCGTGCAAATTTAAATCTGATTTGCAAAACTTTGTCTAAAATAGCCACGCTGTGATTATTTTACCAGACCGGGTTATTTTTGTCCAAAGTTTTCCATATGGATTCCCTTTATATACAATTTAGACTTAAGTGAATAATCCCCATATTGTTTTTTGACAACAAAACTGTATTAATAAACAGTGACTTTCTGTGTAAAATGTAGGTGTGTATGTGCCAGTGTTTGTATCTGTGTATTAGTGTGTATCTGTGTGTATGTGCCACTGTGTGTTTGTGCAGCCACCTCACTGAAATAAGGGATGCTTATTGTTTGTGTTTGTGTGGCAATATATTTGCCTGACAGTGTGTATTTGTATATGAAAGTGTGTATCTGTCGCTGTGCATTTTTGTAAATGTGTGTCCGTCAGAGTGTATATATGTGTCAGAGTATGTATCTGAATGTTTTTGTTAGGGAGTGTGTTTGGTTGTATGTATTTGTCTGTGTGCATTTGGCAAAGTGTTTCTGCATATGTGTCTGAAACGTCTTGGAATGTGTGTCTGTGCGTCTGGAAAGATGGGTGTGCTTATACCTCCCAAAACTGGAAAGGTATGCAGATCAGGATAGAGGTTGTGCGGGCATTCCCAGCGGTGCAATTCACGTCACTGGCGATGCCCATAATTGGGGGCCCTGCATGGAAAAGGAAAGACTTGCTTTCTGAACGGGCCTGTCTGACTGACTCCCAGTCTACATGACTGCAGAGAAAGCTTTAGCAACTCTCTCTGCAAAGAGTACTAGTGCCTGTGCATAGCGCATGCACATCTAATGAGGCGCTCACACTGTGCTACATGGGACAGTTACCTGGTGTCCCCAGATGCTTATAGTCCTTGTGGGCTGAAACATCGATATTTTGTTTAAGTCACTATGTTTATATGTAGCGAATAATGGCTACATTATATATACTTACAAGTCCAGTGAGTGCTCACAACAATGTATATCTATATATATGTGTGTGTGTACATCCTCCTGTACATTTGGCCAATCATAGTACCATTCTTCACTTGCTCTGATGCCGTGATTATTCTTACTGGGAGCTATAAGCCCTCTCTGAGATGGGGTCAGTAAGCAGGCATCCCATCCATGCACACAGTATCTGGCGTGAGCAGCTCGCTAGGTTTCAGAATGTGACTTTATGCTCTGCAGGAGCTGAAAGCTGAATCTGAGTGTTATATAACCCAGCGATATATCAGCCCAGGGTTCCTTCTGCTCGTCTGCACTGCGTTCAGTGATCCCCTTTCTAATGTACCCCAAGCAGGGCCAGGAGAAATGGGGCACTCATCATAACACAAAGAGCTTTTTATTATACAGCAATGTATCACTGTACCTCATCGAGCAGTAAACAGGTGGTTTCTGTTCTTTCATACTGTGACCAGCCAAGCCAAATACCACCTTAACACAGAGAAGCCTTTTATCTTCCAAATTCCACGTTCATTATCAGCCCTAGGAACCAATTATGTCCAGTCTTAAATTTGAGATCGGCTGCAATCTTTTCCAATATTTCACTGACCCGTTTCAGGTTAAAAGATTTGAACTGTTCAGTTGTGTTTTTGGTTTTTGGTTTTTTCACTTGATAGATACACTTTTGTTGAAATTCTAGCAAAATAATTCTGGGGTTAATTAATGCACTGAACTGGAAATTGTAATTGGCAAGATAACTGTATCCTTTAGACCCAAATCGTCAGATTTCAAATACCAACCATCTTTTTTTAGCTCGGCGATTATTATTTTAAAGGTTCAATTCTTCAGAAGTCCTGAAGGGACCGGCAAAGGGCTTGTCTTTTTGGTGCTGGAAAAGACATGATTTCTGTTCATTTGACAGAAATTGATGTCCATTCAAAATGATCTTTATTCGCCCTGACTGCTTTTTAAATAGCTTTGGGAATTGCTCATAAATTGATTTAGAACGATTACATGAATTAATAATAAGTAAGCCATTAATAAAAGTATTTTAAATAAAAAGAGAACATGACCGGCAATGGTGTAAGGAAATAGAGGGGGACCCCACTGCTGGGTCACATTTTAATTTTTTTTTTTTTTGTCAATCTTTCTTTTATTGAGGCATGTGATTATGGTGGTACAGAATAAAGAGAGGGAGACTTGCAGGGGTTATACAGGTTGTAGACATCATGACACAGTGCAATATCTCCTAGGATTAACAGCCTTGTTTTATATTATATAAACAAGCTTAACTTAGAGGGTACAAAATAAAGTAAAGAGGTCAAGGTGATGGACATTATGTATGATATACATGGCTTTATAGCGTAGGTTCTTAGCAATAACAGGCGAATAATTATTATACTGAAACATGGGTTAAAACACGCTGAGAATTTGCGCCAGGCTTAATAACAGGAATATCTTGAGGATCAACATGAGGATAGCTGCCCGCACCCAAGAGTGTTACAGAATAAGAGACAGCAGAGTGGCATGCATAGTGATAACGTTAATGGTAATACAATAAGCACTTATTATAGAGTAGCAGGCTTAGTTAGTCTAGCTAGTATAGTATAAAGATCAGGTAATATATCGTGCTGTGTGAGTCACTAAAATTAAAGAGGTTACCAATAGGCTAAACTAGCTTGTCTACATCAGCATCGGCTGAGTGGAGATAATTAAGCTGATAGGGTTAGGTAGAGGTACGTTTGCTAAGCAAGGGGAGACCTGTTGGAAGCAAAGAGAGGGGCAAATACCACCAAAGGTCTGCCACTCGGGTTAGTCCTTAAGTTGTCAGGTAACAGGGAGCCAAAATTGGGCCCAAAGTCCCGTGTGCATCCGGTGCCTTTAACCCGCTGACCAGGATCTCTGTTGTGGCTACGCTGCTTCCGAGGGCCGCTCATTCTCGGCCTGAGGCCTTAATAGGCACTCGCGCCCTTGTGCCATTGGACCCATCATCAGGACCGTGGGCCCAGGGTTCCGCCGGGCCTCTAGCTTCTCCCTGGGTGTATGGCAGGCTGTGGGGGGGATCCTCCCGGTGAGCGCCCAGCTCAGATGAAGAGTGTGCGGGCCTCTCGGAAATGAAATATACGTGTGCGGTGGTTGTTGAGCTCCATGTGCCAGGGGTATCTCCGGGTGTTTGGGCCCGTACTTGGTAGTGCCCCGTGTGCCAGAGCAGGTGGTGGCTGCAGGTCGTCCTGCGTCTGAGAGTGCAGGTCTTGCGCACGTGGTCTCCGCCATCTTGTGTGCGGGTCTCGGGCTGCATGTCGGTGCTTGTATAGTGAGCTGGTAAGCGTGGCTTGGCTTGGACCGGGATCACTCCCCCGGTCCATAGGGGGGGACAGGACCGGGTCCGCAGGCTTTCCACGCATGTCGGGCTCCGTCAGGCAGGATAGCGTTGCGGCGGCCGTCCGCTTCACTCACCGCCAGTATAGGTCCCGCCTGTAGCAGCGGGCCCCATCCTCCGAGGGACTAAAACTGTCGAGAGCAAGCCTCTCCTCAGCTCAGGCAGCCCGTTATCACCGGGGGCGCAGTTTTTGCCGGTAAACTCTCCAAGAATCACGATTAGTAGGCTATTTGTGCCTCTATTTGCAGGAGCCGAGCTGGCCTGTGACCGCTCAGCTCGGCGGCCCGGCCCCGCCCCCACATTTTAATTTTATTAAACCCGTTGAGTGCCAGGAATATAACCCACATGCAGTATGCTTGACTGCTGGTCATATTTCTGGAACTCAGAGGTGTAAATATGTAAAATACTTTAAGATAATTGTGCAAGTAAATATTTTAGTTTTCTGATATTTCTATTGCAAAATGTAGGGTGCAGAAATCTCCAAAAGTGCAAATATGAGGTCCGTTTGTTATCAATCAGATGTTAAAATAAATGCCCACGTTCAATGCTTTCTATGGAATTTAAAGCTAATTATTAGCAAACCAGAATTGTTTTATTTTCACTTTTAGAGTTAATCGCTGAATTTAAACTCAAATTGCATTTAGCCATGTATTAAACTGAGATGTTTGCCAAGTGTTACGGTTCGGAGGCACCTCCGTTTCGTAGTGAATAATCATATAAATGAAAACATGCCTTTCCATGTAAGCACAGTGCTTAAGTAGTGCTGACACTTTATGTAATAATATGCCTGCTTCAGCTGTGCTCTGATAGTGTTTCAGATCAACAGGAAGACATAATTAATGCCTGACAGGATCCCACAGCCTACTGCACAAATCATCTGCATGTGCAAATTAACACCTTTGCTACCATGTGCTTAGTCAATAATCCCTGGACTGCCACACACTATGGTTGTTCACTAAACTCCACATTCTAGCAAACTCAAATCTCAAGAGAAAAAATAGACACGGCTATAACTAAGGTGAAGACTTTTTCCATATCAGCAATTTTAAGTTAAGTTTTTCCATATAGATTTTTCGGTTTGTGCCAGTTCCTTGTTGTTAGGTGTCTTTGGAGACCCACGCTATTCATTGCTATTTCACAAGCTGCTGAACATGGGCTGTTGGAATAGCGAGGGAGATTCTTGTAACTACTTACATTACATGAATAACCTACCTTGTCCTCAGGGCTTCCAAATCCAGCATGTTTTCCCAGGTATAATTCACATTTATATGGTAACGTCATGCATACCACCCAGGGCCGGTGCTAGGATTTTTGACTACACAGGCAAAGATGAATTTTGATGCCGCCCCCCCCCCCCCAAAATAAACTGCATCTATGCAGCTATGCAGACGCGTTTCAACTCAGTCCGAGTTTTCATCAGTGCATAAAAATCATCCAGCTGCTTTTCCTTTTAAATTCGCCGCTTTTTCTTTTTTCAGTTTGGGTATTTACCCACTCTTTGTGTTATGGTTGCAAATATGTAGCTTATAAAGTCAAACCATTTGATCCCTCTCTTGTCTTTGACCAACAAATACCTTTTATTATCTCCATATGCCATTTCCATCTATTTTATATAGAATCAAACTGCTCATCTCCTTCTCCACTGCAAAACTCCAGTCTTCTGTCTATCTTGACCAACTCAATTCCTCTTTCTTGGACTTATTCAATGCTGTATGCGGTCATTTTAACAAATTCTAAACAGGGAACCTTAAAGGAACACTATTGTGGTAGGAATACAAATGTGTATTCCATTTATGGCCATTAGACCCCCATTCCTCACTTGTAAGGAGTAAAATGGGTAGTTTTATTAACCTTTTCCCCCTCACAGCGCCAGTCTCCGTTGCTGTCCACCTCATTGGATGAGATCATTGAGATTGGACGCCAGAGTTGGGAGTTATGATATAGCAGAGTTTTACTCCTCTATTTCGTAGGAAGAGCTTCTAATGGTTCTCTGACTGACAGTCACTTGGGCCATTTAAACTTAGATGTCTGGAAATCTGCAGACTGATTTGCATTGTGTGTCAGCCAGCGTTGTGCGCTATGGGCTGACACAACCTCGTTCAGAAGCCACATTCACCTCGTTGCAGGTAGAAGTGTGACTCTCATAGATTTTTATCATGAATCTTACCATACCTGCAGCATATGTGGTATGTTAAAAAGTAATACTCCAAGCGCCATCACCACTACAGCAGTGGTACCAGGAGCGTCCCCCCAATGTAAATAGTCAAACTGTTTTAAAATGGGTTTATCTTACCTTGGGTCCAATAGATGCCACGCTCCCCTTCTCCACTACACCCTACAGGGAAGCCGGAAGTTCTCTGTCTGAACTAAGTCTGGCCTGAAACTCCCAGCAGAAGGTTTTGGATTCAGAAGTGGCTGTGCCAAGTGCATACGGTTTAGCTACTTCCCAAATTTATTTAAGAGAAATATTCTTATCACTCTTTTTAAAATATGGAAAAAATAAATAAATAGCACTGCTTTTTGTTCGATTTTTTTTTTTCATTAACACGTTTTTCTGTTAAAAATAAATAATTTATCCACTTGTTTTAGCGGAGGGTTTCATCACGTTATATATATGAAAAAGTGTCAGCTCATGGGGGTGTGCTGAAAAGGCACAAGGCAGAACCCTGCAGAGATAAAACACTATTTAAGTTGTTAGAGTAACTGCCAATAGAATACTTTAAAAAATAAATCCAATAAGTTTAAATCCTCAGGTGGCCGATCCATCGTAATACTTGGTACAGATTAGATGGACAGCCGGATTGTGGGCTGGTGGAAGTAAAACCAACGACTATTAATAAAAATGCAGTGCATTTGACTTGCGTGGGCAAAGTGACAAGCCGATAGAAAGCACACACCAACTGGCAAGCCATGTGGCTCTAAGTTTAAGCAAAGTGCAAGCAGCATTAGGTAAACAGGAAATAATTAACATAGCTTGGGGTTGCAGGAATAATATCCCTCCTATTAGCCTGTATCTGATGTCTGTAGAACTGATCATTTCTAAATGGGGTGCAGTGGAAATGTCTGATATGCGATAGGCCATCAGGACAGAAGGAACTTCCGTAGTGTTTATATCGGTCTGTATTTTTTTGGATGTACAGAGAATGTTGAGGGACTAAGCTGAAATTTTTTTATTATTATACCGGTAATTGGAAAATACCAACATGAGGCCAATCTTAATCTATGCTCCTTGCTGAAGTTACATGATCCCACTTTGTGACCTATAACAGGACCTGATACCCTGGTCTATATGGATGGACTGTATGCAATAATCAAACAACCATTTTGTGGGTGTAAATTAAATATAAACTAATCAAAGAGGACACAGTGTAAAGACTAGCCTGCTCACAGCACTCACAAACATTTGTTGACATCCGACTCTAGATAGCTTTGTAAGGATAATGTGGAAATAAAATTTCCATATTCTAAAGCTATTGTAGAGGGACAAGATCTTAGGTCAGTGCTGTCCAACCTGCATCCCCCCCAGATGTTGCTGAACTCAGGGCCGGTGCTAGGATTTTTAGTTACACAGGCGAAGATGCATTTTGGTGCCCCCAACCCTCATTAAAAAAAAAAAAAAAAAATGCATCTTCACCTGTGTTTCTTTCCTCCCAAGCCACAGGCACACAGGCATCATTTTTCAGTCACACAGTCAAAGTCATACAGGTACACTGTCATACAAAGACAGCAATAATCATACAGAGACATACAGACACATACAGTGAGAGACATACAAGCAGAGACATACATGCATACAGAGACATGCAGGCATACCGTCATACAGACACATACATACAGACAGGCATACAGAAACATACATACAAAGACATTCAGGCACATACATACAGGCATAAAGAAACATACATACAGAGACATACAGGCATGCAGACACATGCATACATACATACATACATACATACAGAGACATAACGTCATACAGACACATTCATATAGACAGGCATACAGACACATACATACATACAGAGGCATACCGTCATACAGACACATACATACATACAGAGGCATACCGTCATACAGACACATACATAAATACAGAAACATGCATACAAAGACATACAGGCATACAGAGACACACAGACACACACATACGTACATACAGAGACATAAAGGCATACAGTTACATACATGCATACAGAGACATATATACAGACATTCAGAGACAAACATACATCCAGTTACATACATGCATACAGAGACATACAGAAACATACGTACAAGACATACAGGCATACAGACACATACATACATACAGAGGCATACCATCATACAGATACATACATACATACAGACAGGCATACAGAAAAATACATACTCACTCACACACACACACGCACACAAACTCACAGACACATACTCGAACACACACACACACATACTCACATGCGCACACACACACTGACATACTCACACACACCGACAGACACACTCACTCACACACAAACTCATAGACACACTTACACACACACACTGACAGACACACATACTGACAGACACACACACACTCACTCACACACACACAAACTCACAGACACACATACACACTGACATACACACTCACACACACCGACAGACACACTCACTCACACACAAACTCATAGACACACTTACACACACACTGACAGACACTCACACTCACATGCACACACACAGTAATTAATAAAAAATTACATTTAAATGTCCCACCCAGCCTCCCTACCTGGAGTGCTGGCATGGGTCTCTCATTGGTGGTCCAGTGAGGCTGCTGCGCGGCGTGCGGCTGAAGTTGATTAGGAGGCGGCGAGGGAGCTCTCTGATCTCTCTGACCGGCTCCCTCGCAGGCTGTTTTCTGATGCCGCGGGAGCCGGAATATGACGTCATATTCCGGCTCCCGCGGCATCAGCAAAAGGCGCGCGAGGGAGCCGGTCAGAGAGATCAGAGAGCTCCCTCGCCGCCTCCTAATCAACTTCAGCCGCACGCCGCGCAGCAGCTCCGGGGATCCAGGAGGTGACCTGGCAGGAGGGAGCACTTCCCTCCTGCCGGTCACTGGAATTTTGCGCCCCCAGAGCCGGTGCGCCCTAAGGCGGCCGCCTGTGCCGCCTTATGGATGCGCCGGCCCTGGCTGAACTGCAACTCCCATGATTCCCTGGGTATCTGTTTCATTGAAAGAATCATGGGAGTTATAGTTCAGCAACATCTGTGAGGTGCAGGATGGACAGGCCGGTCTTAGGTGATATAAGAGACTTGTTTCCTCTAAAAGCATCCTATGGTCTACTATTGTAATATCATTATTCTAAGATCTACTAATGTAGCAGCTGTCCTCGAGTTAATATTTCTGGATAAGCTGTGCAAATTATTTAATATTTTTGGATTAACTCTTAAAATGATTTATTATTTTTAAAAAATATTGTATTATTTTTAATATTTAGACTTCTTTTCATAGGTTAATATTTTGTATGTGATACATTTTTGATATTTTAATTTTAAAAGTTAATCCAAAAATATTACATTATTTGAAAAGCTTGTGCACAAATATTAAATCAAGACCATAAAACCTTGTTGTGCAAAGACCCTTAAAAGATCTATTGAGTACAAATTACCTCCTGACTCTTCGTCTCTGTATCCACCAAAAACAACATTCAACAAGTGTCATCCATCTGTCCTCTCTAATACAACTTAGGTTACCTAGGTTCAGTTTGTATAGAACTGGGAAACCCTAAGTGGGAAACAAGCCCAAATCATCAACATCATGCTTTACAGTTGGTATTGTGTTTGTGCTGATATGCTTTATTTGGTTTTCGCTAAATGTGGATCTGTGCAAAACATCTCCACTTTGGTCATCTGTCCAAAGGACATTGTTCCAAAAGTCTTGTGGTTTGTTCAAATGTAACTTTGCAAACCTAAGCCGTGCTGCCATGTACTTTTTAGAGATAAATTGTTTTCTCCTGGCAACCCTTCCTAACAAACCCTACTTGTTCAGTCTTTTTTAATTGTTCTGTCATGAACTTTAACATTTGACATGCTAAATGAGGCCTTTAGAGCCAGAGATGTAAGCCTTGTTTTTTTTTGCTATTTCTCTGAGCATTGCACGGTCTGACCTTGCTTGGACGTCCACTCCTGGGAAGATTGACAGCTGTCTTGAATGTTTTCCACTTTTGAATAGTCTTTCTAACTGTAGAATGATGGACTTTAAATTGTTTGGAAATGGCATTATGACCCTTCCCAGTTTGATGGGCAGCAACAATTGCTTCTCTAAAATCATTGCTGATGTCTTTTCTCCTTGGTATTGTGTTAACACACATGCCCCAGACCAACAAACTGCTAAAGCTTTGGCTTTTATAGAGATGGTCACATTTTATTATTATGAGTGTTATTGTGAGTGTTGTTATAATCTATCACACTGTGCAAAAAGCTATTCAATACATTGAATTATGTCTTTTTTTAGGCATTATTTATTTAATGAACAGGAACACCATCACAAAAATGATGATTAGGACAATGTTCTCTTAGCGCCTGCAAGTTTTATATTTTGGTAACATTTTGGATGTTAAACAAAGGAATCCAAAACTATCGTCACAAATGTGACGAGTATATCAAAGTTTGCCAGAGCGAGTATATATTCATGTTTTTCTTTTTTAATGTACCAAGGCACACCCTATCCCCTCTCACCTAATATAGCAAGAAGGTATTAGTGATGTAATGGACGTAAACGCAATAAACATTGTCTTTTTATTCATGATTAAATATTAATGTAAAATAACACTTTCCTTTTTTGGTTAATTTCAGGTATTTTGAATTTTATGAAGGTCCCTTGGATTTCAATTCCACAAAATGTTTGGAGTTGAGACAAGATATCATAGATGTGAAAGTTCTCTCTATGTAAGTACATCAAAATAACCTGGATGGATGTGGATTAAATTAATACTATTATGGCACTGTTTAAAATAATATTTGTTAATTCTCCAAGTGAAAAGAAGTTAAGCCCCCCCTTAAATGATTACACAAATTAAATAGAACAGAGTACATTTTGCATGGTTTGGTCACCATGTCAGTCTGCATTTTCTATCTAAAAATCACAGCCTCTACACACTTCTTGTAGCCTTTATATGTTTGATTTAGCAACTTTTCCATTAAACTTCAATTAGTTCAGAATTATTATTCAAGTTGCCTCTCATGCACTATATGTTTGCAATCAACTCAACGATTTTCACTAATGTACAAATTTGGAAACAGAAAATTCCATGCCAAAACCGTAAATGCTTGTTTCTTTAAGCAGGTAATGTTTGATTTGAGGTGTATTTTGGTTGTTTGGTTAATGTTTGATTTGAGGTGTGATTTGGTTGTTTGGTTAATGTTTGATTTGAGGTGTATTTCGGTTGTTTGGTTAATGTTTGATTTGAGGTTTGTTTTGGTTGTTTGGTTAATGTTGATTTGAGGTTGTAACGGATCGCCTGGCACCCCGACTGAGTACCTCCGTTAAAAGATGCTCCTAGCGTTTCCTGAGGCCTCCAAGCACTCTGGCAGACACCACAATCACCGAATCAGAGAAGCATATGAATCCTCTCAAGCCTCTGAATGCTGTAGACAGTTGAATAGGAACCATACGAATAGGTTTGCACTCCTAGCAGTCAAACTGGAACAGCATGCAATAAATCCTCCCCCAATAATGAGACGACACTTCACTTTGAGGGTTAAACAGGAACTCCGGACTGGCTCATCCAGCCTGGCTTTTATTTCCATCTCACACATACAGGCTACACCCAGGGGGAGGCATAAAATAACCAATCCGAGATATGGTACAACCCACACATCCCCTCCCCTTAGCCTGAGAGATAATCCACTTATTATACAGTTTAAAACATAACTTTTACACAATACCTGTAACTTCAAAACCATACATCACATTCACATAAAAATACATATCCACAATCAATCCATTCAGGGGAACAACATATTAAAAATGGCATGAATCAGACCAGGGGTCCAAAAGTTAGTAATAGTATCTTTTAAAACCCCTGTCAGCATGACTTTCCAGCTCAGACCGGTTACCTCCCACGATGCCTCACAATCCCTCCCCTCTGGCCTGGAGATAATTGGGGAAGGAATCTAATTATCTCCAAGGACTGAGGCAAAACTCCATTACCCACATGGCAGACAAAAAGACAGTAAAAGACATAAAATTACATACTGATACATTTAACACATAAAACACACATTTCTACATATCCCCAGTTTAACTGAACACATAAATACCTACATAATATTTAAGACAGTATTACTGTGATATGTTACAACGTCTTAATGGGACATTATTCCCAAACGTCCCAATATGTCCACGGATGATTCTAAAAGGGCCAGCAGCAGCAATATAAACTAAAACATGCCCAAATATAGTTCAAAAGGGTCAGTACATTATGGTAGCAGTCCATAAGCCCCAAATTCAGTCCCTTAAAGGGCAATACCTCCCAGGGACCATAATCACTGGGCAGGAGGCTAGCAACCAGGCTTCTCCAGTTCTCAGTGGCGAGGTTGGTTCCGCCACAGAGGTGTATTTTGCTTGTTTGGTTAATGTTTGATTTGAGGTGTGATTTGGTTTTTTAGTTAATGTTTGATTTGAGGTGTATTTGGGTTGTTTGGTTAATGTTTGATTTGAGGTGTATTTGGGTTGTTTGGTTAATGTTTGATTTGAGGTGTATTTGGGTTGTTTGGTTAATGTTTGATTTGAGGTGTATTTGGGTTGTTTGGTTAATGTTTGATTTGAGGTGTATTTGGGTTGTTTGGTTAATGTTTGATTTGAGGTGTGATTTGGTTTTTTAGTTAATGTTTGATTTGAGGTGTATTTTGGTTGTTTGGTTAATGTTTGATTTGAGGTGTATTTGGTTGTTTGGTTAATGTTTGATTTGAGGTGTATTTTGCTTGTTTGGTTAATGTTTGATTTGAGGTGTGATTTGGTTTTTTAGTTAATGTTTGATTTGAGGTGTATTTGGGTTGTTTGGTTAATGTTTGATTTGAGGTGTATTTGGGTTGTTTGGTTAATGTTTGATTTGAGGTGTATTTGGGTTGTTTGGTTAATGTTTGATTTGAGGTGTATTTGGGTTGTTTGGTTAATGTTTGATTTGAGGTGTATTTGGGTTGTTTGGTTAATGTTTGATTTGAGGTGTGATTTGGTTTTTTAGTTAATGTTTGATTTGAGGTGTATTTTGGTTGTTTGGTTAATGTTTGATTTGAGGTGTATTTGGTTGTTTGGTTAATGTTTGATTTGAGGTGTATTTGGTTGTTTGGTTAATGTTTGATTTGAGGTGTATTTTGGTTGTTTGGTTAATGTTTGATTTGAGGTGTGATTTGGTTTTTTAGTTAATGTTTGATTTGAGGTGTATTTTGGTTGTTTGGTTAATGTTTGATTTGAGGTGTATTTGGTTGTTTGGTTAATGTTTGATTTGAGGTGTATTTGGTTGTTTGGTTAATGTTTGATTTGAGGTTGTATTTTGGTTGTTTGGTTAATGTTTGATTTGAGGTTGTATTTGGTTGTTTGGTTAATGTTTGATTTGAGGTGTATTTGGGTTGTTTGGTTAATGTTTGATTTGAGGTGTGATTTGGTTTTTTAGTTAATGTTTGATTTGAGGTGTATTTTGGTTGTTTGGTTAATGTTTGATTTGAGGTGTATTTTGGTTGTTTGGTTAATGTTTGATTTGAGGTGTATTTGGTTGTTTGGTTAATGTTTGATTTGAGGTGTTTTTCGGTTGTTTGGTTAATGTTTGATTTGAGGTGTATTTCGGTTGTTTGGTTAATGTTTGATTTGAGGTGTATTTGGGTTGTTTGGTTAATGTTTGATTTGAGGTTGTATTTTGGTTGTTTGGTTAATGTTTGATTTGAGGTGTGTTTTGGTTGTTTGGTTAATGTTTGATTTGAGGTGTATTTCGGTTGTTTGGTTAATGTTTGATTTGAGGTGTGTTTTGGTTGTTTGGTTAATGTTTGATTTGAGGTGTATTTTGGTTGTTTGGTTAATGTTTGATTTGAGGTGTATTTTGGTTGTTTGGTTAATGTTTGATTTGAGGTGTTTTTCGGTTGTTTGGTTAATGTTTGATTTGAGGTGTATTTCGGTTGTTTGGTTAATGTTTGATTTGAGGTGTGTTTTGGTTGTTTGGTTAATGTTTGATTTGAGGTTGTATTTGGGTTGTTTGGTTAATGTTTGATTTGAGGTGTATTTGGGTTGTTTGGTTAATGTTTGATTTGAGGTGTATTTGGGTTGTTTGGTTAATGTTTGATTTGAGGTGTATTTGGGTTGTTTGGTTAATGTTTGATTTGAGGTGTATTTGGGTTGTTTGGTTAATGTTTGATTTGAGGTGTATTTGGTTGTTTGGTTAATGTTTGATTTGAGGTGAGATTTGGTTGTTGGATAATGTTTAATTTTGGTTGTGTTTTGGTTGTTTAGTTAATGTTTATTTTGATAGTTAGGTTAGCCTTATGCCTATCCCATGCATGCTTAAACTCTTTCACTGTGTTAACCTCTACCACTTCAGCTGGAAGGCTATTCCATGCATCCACTACCCTCTCAGTAATGTAATACTTCCTGATATTATTTTTAAACCTTTGCCCCTCTAATTTAAGACTATGTCCTCTTGTTGTGGTAGTTTTTCTTCTTTTAAATATAGTCTCCTCCTTTACTGTGTTGATCCCCTTTATGTATTTAAATGTTTCTATCATATCCCCCCTGTCTCGTCTTTCCTCCAAGCTATACATGTTAAGATCCTTTAACCTTTCCTGGTAAGTTTTATCCTGCAATCCATGAACCAGTTTAGTAGCCCTTTTCTGAACTCTCTCTAAAGTATCAATATCCTTCTGGAGATAAGGTCTCCAGTACTGCGTACAATACTCCAAGTGAGGTCTCACCAGTGTTCTGTACAATGGCATGAGCATTTCCCTCTTTCTACTGCTTATACCTCTCCCTATACAACCAAGCATTCTGCTAGCATTTCCTGGTGCTCTATTACACTGTCTGCCTACCTGTAAGTCATCTGAAATAATTGCCCCTAAATCCCTTTACTCAGATGTTGAGGTTAGGGCTCTATCAAATATTCTGTACCCTGCCCTTGGGTTTTTACGTCCAAGATGCATTATCTTGCACTTATGCACATTAAATGTCAGCTGCCTCAATTCTGACGATTTTTCTAGTTTACCTAAATCATTTTACATTTGGCTTATCCTTCCTGGAATATCAACCCTGTTACATATCTTAGTATCATCAGCAAAAATACATACCTTACCATCAAGACCTCTCGCAATATCACTAATAAAAATATTAGAGAGAATGGGTCCAAGTACAGATCCCTGAGGTATCCCACCGATGACAAGACCATGCTTCGACTATACTCCATTGACTACAACCCTCTGTTGCCTGTCACCCAGCCACTGTCTAACCCATTCAACAATATTGGAATCTGAACTTAAAGATTGCAGTTTGAACTTAACTTGGAATCTGAACTTAAAGATTGTTGATAAGCCTTCTATGTGCAACAGTGTCAAAAGCCTTACTGAAATCTAGGTAAGGAATGTCTACTGCACCACCCTGTTCAGTTCTTTTAGTTTCCCAATTTAAAAAAATCAATAAGTTTAGTTTGGCATGATCTCCCTGAAGTAAACCCATGTTGTCTCTGATCTTGAAATCCATGTGATTTTAGATGTTCAACAATCCTATCCTTTAACATGGTTTCCATTACTTTCCCCACTACTGAAGTAAGGCTTACTGGCCTATAGTCTCCTGACTCCTCCCTACCTTTCTTGTGAATAGCACAACATTCGCTAACTTCCAATCTTCTGGGACTTCTCCTGTTAACAATGATTGGTTAAATAAATCTGTTATTGGTTTTGCTAGTACACCACTAAGCTCTTTTAATAACTTTGGGTGTATTCCATCAGGCCCCATTGACTTATTTGTCTTTACTTTTGACAATTGAAATAGAACGTCTTCCTCTGTACCGCATGACTAATTTGTCCTTTTTCCTAACTGAGGTCCATTTTCTTCATTTTCATCT
The DNA here is from genome assembly GCF_036172605.1 of Pelobates fuscus. NCBI lineage: Eukaryota > Metazoa > Chordata > Amphibia > Anura > Pelobatidae > Pelobates > Pelobates fuscus. Next base: position 57,257,384 of record NC_086321.1, read on the forward strand.
GTAAATACTGAACACAAATATTAATTGAGGCAGTCAACTAGACCTTTGTCCTCTTCTACATACCTTCCTTCTTTTGTTTTTAATCTAATGCATTCTTGTTTTACTTTCATTTTCTCATTTATCTATCTAAAAAAATGTTTTGTCCCCTTTTATTACTGACTGTGCTATTTTGTCTTCTGTTTGTGATTTGGAAGCTCTTATAAATTGCTCTTTCTGTTTAATCTTAAAGATCAGTCTATCTTCCTCACTCTGGACTTTTTTTATCATTACTAAATGCTAACTTTTTGTTTTTAACTATTTTGGCCACTTCTGTTGCCTTCAGCACTGCAACTTTTAAAAAAATCCCATTTCTCTCGGACTCCATTTAAACTGATCCAGTCTGATAATGAGTACTTTACACATATTCTAATTTTAGAAAAGTCTGTTTTTCTAAAGTCTAAAACTTTTTTTTTGTGTGGTGTGACTCAGTCGTCGCTTATAGGAGTCCATCGTAGACTGTTAGCACAACACCACGATAGTTTCAAAGTGCCAGAGGATTTCTCAAAATTTGGAATTGTCACCACTAGACTATAATCAAGGCTTAGTGCATCTTGGCAATTGAGGTTCTCTGACCTATAAAAGATATCATGAGAAGATCAACTTAAAAAGTGCCAACATGTTTACAAATGCCACAATTACCGTATTTTTCGCTCCATAAGACGCACTTTTTTCCCCCTCAAAAGTGAGGGGAAATGTCTGTGCGTCTTATGGAGCAAATATGAAGCTTTACTTACCTGTCTTGTAGCGTGGGCCGGCTTAACAGAGCGCACCGCGGTACAGGAACTTCAATTTCAGGTTCCGGTTTCCGGTGGGACTGAAAGGAAGTGCGCACTCAGTGTGCACACTTCCTTTCAGTCCAGCCGGAAACCGGAACCTGAAATTGAAGTTCCAGTACCGCGGTGCGCTCTGTTAAGCCGGCCAGTGTTCCTTACCACCCACTCCCCTCTCCTGTCCCATAGTGATTTTTAACCCCCCCTTCCTCTGTCCCATAGTGATTTTTAACCCCTCCTCCCCTGTCCCATAGTGATTTTTAACCCCTCCTCCCCTGTCCCATAGTGTTCTTTAACCCCCATCCCCTTGTCCAAGTGTTCTTTAACCCCATCCTCCCCTTGTCCAATAGTGTTCTCATCCCATAGTGTTCCCCCCTCTCCTCCCCTCCACCCATAGTGTTCCCCCCTCTCCTCCCCTCCTCCCATAGTGTTCTCCCCTCATCCCATAGTGTTCCTCCCCCTCCCCTCCTCCCATAGTGTTCTCCCCCTCATCCCATAGTGTTCCTCCCCCTCCCCTCCTCCCATAGTGTTCTCCCCCTCATCCCATAGTGTCCCCCCCCCCCTCCCCTCCTCCCATAGTGTTCTCCCCCTCAGTGTGTGGTGCGTCTTATGGAGCGAAAAATACGGTAATAGTTTAGATATTAATTTTTTTATCTATTAAGTAAAAAATAACTGTAATTACAATTTGCAGAATTATGTTGAGGTTATATTTGCTCCCTTGTGGTGGTTGGGCTAACTCCTTTTTTAGTTCGAAAACCAGCAACAAGAGTCACAGGTGCCCAGATTTTTGTATAAAATTATATGGCAAACTGAATGATCATGAGAATTATGAGATATCCATTCAAGGCCTCTTTATTTCACGTAGCAGAGTATTCAAACCCCAAGTACCCCTAATTCTAACTTTTCCTTACCACAAACCTTTGGAACATTGGAAATGGCTTTAACATTGATGGACCTGAAATTACAGTGACTTCTTATAAATACAAACATCTTCACAGTATCCCTCAGATAATGGCATAACATCATAACATCCACTGTGTCTCGCTGAACATATTGTGTTCCATTTCAAGTACCAGGATTTAACTCCACATCCTTAGAGCGTAATTAATGGCAAATGAGTTGGTAAATGGTTTTCTGTTGATTATAGTGAGTGCTGCATATTGCATTAGCAGAAATGGCTGATATCTTGTTCTTGTTCCCACTGTGCATCCAAGCACGTCTCAACCAGAAAACAACCAGAAAAGTTTGGGCACTTTTTTAAACAGTAAAAAGCCTCTGATGTGCCTGGTAATATTAGCTCTACATAACCCACACGTAGTATATATTTATGTTCCTTAAACTGTTGGTTTTGTTGCCATTTGTAGAACATTTAAAATTAGTTCTCAGCCTTATTTCTGATTTTTGTCAAAATATTTTTGATGGTATAATTTTTTGTTTTCCAATTCTTTATTTTTGAAGTGCACAGATAGACAAACAGTCGTGTCACGCCCCAACAGCGTATTACAGGCGATCCAGTACATAGAGCTTTAAAGTTGTAGGCAGGATAAAACAAGCACATTTTATAATAGATATATATGAACAGGCAGATTTTTAGGGCATCGTAGCTGCACAGCGCATTCTAGCGATACACTTGCTAGAGAGTTTCCAGTACACATAGCGGTAAAGAAAATGGCATATCAATGGCGTTACATTGTGGCCTAGATGGACTGTGGGAGTCGCTATGTGAGGTGTCATGCCCATTTTAAGTAGTTGGTGAAAGAGATAAATGGCTTACGTTGCCTCAATAGAGGAGAACCGTTATTAGACGGCTCCTATGGGGCCCGTTAAAGCCTGTACAGGTAGACTCCATACAGACATTTGAGCTAAAACAAAAATGGGTAAAAGTTTTATGACACGTGTAAGGGTCAGGTAAGGTGGTCCACTATCACAAACCGCTACATGGGTTGGGGTCGGTGATGGAACTTATTAGGCAGTCTACCTGGGGCAGATGGGAAGTCTACCTTGCATGCGTTGCATAATCGTGGCAAGTGATTTAGTTCAGGGAGTTAGAGGCTCTGTAACCCCAGAGCATGGGGTGGGGTTGTACCAAGGGACCAGCTTGGAGCACCTTGTAAATTAGTGACCGGCAAGTGCCTCTGTGAACTGTTTGATAGCGTTTAAGTCAATAAATTAACAGTAAAAAGAAACTATAAAGCATCAACAAACATATGCATATGACTCTGGTAAGTCAAACAGAGTATGGGTTAGGCCAAGTTAAAGTGAGTATTACTCCACTCCAAGGGAGATCAGCCTGGAGCTGAGGAGCCTGATGGGGGTGAAGACTGCCACATTCGCCACATCCCATTGGTGAGGGGGCCTGACCGGGTTGTTATTGGCTGTATTAGCCGTTAGCCCCAGGGAGTGCTTGAAGGTATCTGTTTCCGATAGGGATGTCAGCCTGAATCTCCGGCCTTCCTTTTTGGCTATGAGAGCCCTGGGGTATCCCCATTTGTAGAAGATGGATGCTGCTCGCAGTTGGGATGTCACTTCTCTCAGCGTTTCACGCCACTGCAAGGTCGGTCGACTGGAAGAAGGTTAGAGATTGCTCCTCAAATGGTGCTTGATCTCCAGTGGCTTTCAGGAATACCTCTTTGTCACTGCGTGACCTAAAGCACAGGATGTCATCTCTTGGTGTCTGGGTCTTGGGGTTTGGCCGGCCCGGCAAGCGAAACAGCCCTTCAAGTAGGAGTCCCTTTGCCTGTATAGATGTTAAGGCGGTGGAGAACAGCCTCCGAATAGATTGCAGCAGCTCAGCCCCGTTGATCATGTCTGGGATCCCCCGTACCTTCAAATTGCATATGTGGCGGAACCCACCTCGCCACTGGACATTGGAGGGGTCTGGCTGCCTGCCTCTTACCCGCTGACTATGGCCCCTGGAAAACTGGTACATTTAAAGATTTATATTTGGGCTTGTTATACTGTATATTGCTGCTACTGGCCCTTTTAACAGCATCTATGGACACTACTGTCCCTTTAAGACTGTGAAGCATACTCTAGTGTACTGCCTGCAATATTATATATGTATTTATGTGTTAAGTTTATCCTGGGTGATTTGTATTCAGCATTCATCTGATTGTTCGGTAGAATCACTCCATTCAGTATATTGAGTGAAACTACCGAACAACCAGACCACCCAGGAATGAGTGTGCCTCCAATTACCGTTTGCAACAATGTTGCAAATGGGTAATTGGCAATCAGTGCAGTGTGGTCTGTGTCCTCTGGGTGGCCGCCATTCGGGAGCCGAACACGTGGCGGCGGCCATCTTAAACTACCGAACAGCGGTGTTTTGCCGTCGAGTGTCTGGAACTGAAAACGGACACTCGACTAGGCAAGCACCGCTGAGACCTCCAGACTTCCAGGATTTTGTGGGGAAACTACCGAACGGCCCGCCGTTCGGTAGAAAGAAACTCACGAACTAGGGGATTCATGCGAATTCCCCTTAGTCTCTATAACCCAGGCAATTCGTCTGTTTCATTCACTTTTCTGTGACCGACCGCAGGGCCAAAATACATGGAACTGTTTTCGGATACTTTACCCATGCGGTCGGTCAAAACTTTGCCTGCTCATAACTCCCAAACCCCTGGTCCGATCTGGGTGATTTTTGAGTATGTTGCTCACCCAGATCAGGGCTATCAGGGGATACCTGTTTTAGGGGTGTATCATATGTATTTGGGGTACATCCAGGAATTGGGGAAAAGTGTGTACTGTATAATTGGGTTAAGTGTTATCTAAGGGGAGGAGATGTGTGGGCTGAACCATGTATGTGATTGGGTATTTTATGCCTCCCCCTGGGTGTGGACTTTTTGTGTATTATTGTAATAAAAGCCAGGCTGGATGAGCCAGTCCAGAGTTCCTGTTTTACCCTCAAAGTGATGTGTCGTCTCATTATTGGGGGGAAGGATTTATTGTATGCTGTTCCAGTTGACTGCTAGGAGTACAAGCCTATTCGTATGGTTCCTATTCAATGGTCTACAGCATTCATATGCTTGGGAGAATTTAAAGGTTTCTCGGATTCGGTGATTGTGGTGTCTGCCAGAGTGCTTGGAGTCCTCAGGAAGCGCTAGGAGCATCCATTAACGGAGGTACTCAGTCGGGGTGCCAGGCGATCCGTTACAGCATAGTCGAGTGCTGTCCTCTAGCTGCCCAATTCTGGCATTAAGGTGCTTGCAGGTAGAGCTGAGGTTGTTTATTTGTGTTGTTGGATTCTGAGGTCTTGAATATCCTCTTCCGTGATCTTAATGCAGCCTGTCAGTGTGCCCAGGTCCTCCTGAAGCACTGCTTATTCAGAGGCAAAGAAGGCCTTTAGGTCTGAGACCATGATTGTGAGGTCTGACTTCGAGGCCAGTGGGGTTTCAGGTTATCACTGGACCTGTCCCCAGTATCTGCGGGGTGGGGATGGAGCTTTCAAGAGGTCAATATCCTCATCTGAGGCCGTAATCGAGCCCTTGAACGAATCTGGATGGAGGTCTGCCATCTTGGGCCTGCTCGGTTGAGTGAGTAGGGCTATATCCCTGGTCTGCCCTTCACTGGACCCCCAGATTTTCGGGAGTGTTTCCCCATGGCATGCTGGAGTTTTTGGCAGTCCGGTATATCTCAACCTGGTGCGTGGAGCAGCCAAAAACCGTGGTAATAGCTCAAAGTAGCGGAAGCTCATGCGGCATGCGGCCGCTTAGCTCGGTGGCCAGCTCCGCCGTTTTATGTTATCAGTTTTGGCAAACAGCTACTGATACTAGCCCTTGAAAGAAGTCCTACATACTATCTGGTTATTATTCTTATTTATTTATAAAGTGCTTACAGATTCTTCTTGTTATTGAATCATAAAATGTAGCTGGTTTCCTGACAAAATACACAGATTTTCATCCACAATAATTCTCGTAAAACCTCTGCCTGCTTTAGGATTTAGATGTCCACATTCTATCCTTCCAGACCAGGAGATACTTCATACTCATCGGTTCTAACACAGCATGGTCCTACATGTTTCAATTGAGTATTGCCATTCTAGTTTCCCATTGTGCACAATTGTTTCACTTACCCAAATAGTCTGCTCTCTATTCTGTGAATACAGTGTTTCCATCAGAGCTAACTTTGCTTTTGTATAATTCCAGAAATAATAATACTCAAATTTGATTCTTTTGGCTTTCTGTTTTAAATAATTTTTATTGTGCTAAGAATGACATACAAGCTCGAGATGCTACGACGGCAGTAACAAGCATAATATGAACATACATCGAAATATAGTGTCATAGCATATGAGTAAATTGCACATTTTTATGGGTATAATTAGCAGGCTGAGAGAGTACAATCTTAAAGAATAGTAAGGCAGAGCATAAAACATGGTATATGCTAGGTAGGAGTTAAGTAAAAATGAAAAACGTAGAAGATATTCATAGTATAACATGCTAGTAATAAAACAGGCGATAAAATGCCACTTGGTACTTGTCACTAAAGAGATTTAGGTTATTAGGAATATGGGAATCCCTGTATTATGTATAAAACCATATGGCAGGTGGTTGCCTACGCAGAGGTTTATCATTCAGAGCGGGTGCATGACAGTATAAGTCATGTGGTTGTCTGCGCAGAGGCCTGTAAATCAAAGCGGGTGCATATCTGTATATCGCAAGCTTGCATACATTTTTTAAGTTTACATGTATCTGGCGCAGTAAATAGCTTAGGATTATAAATGGTAATGCGCAGTTATATGTTATGCGAGGTTATGCTAAAACCATGTTGAATGTCATGTGAGTCTTTTCAGTGCAGGCAATTTATCTTATCGCTTTTACTTGTATGTAGCGCAGGTATTGGTGGCAGCAGAGTTATGCGAGTGTCAGGCCCTCTATATGTCACTCTTGTTGCCTTAGTATCGCTGGCCAACTTTACGTTGTTGTGTGGCTTATGATAACGTATAGATCTGGATAGTTGCACGTTCATGTCTATACATCCTCGTGTGGTTGAGAGCATCTAGACGTGAGTGTGTGTTGTGTGGTTACTGTTAGCAGTTTGTGGATATAGTATAGGTGTGCCGCGTGTTGTGTATCGATCAAATGTATGCTATAGGTACTTATGCAATATGTGGATAGGGATATAGCATTGAGCGAATTGTATATGATGTTCAAGGACATGTGCAAAGAAAAACAGTAACATGTTTAGCTCTAGCAAAACTGATTCCAGATTTAGACCTTAAGTCACTTCGCTGGAGGGGGCGTAATGGCGCCCGGTGTGATGAAATTGTCCAGTGTGGACTTGTCGTCCCCCATGGTGGTATTTCTTCAGGCTTCCCCCTGGTATGGCCTCACCATAGTTACTGCAGGGCAAGTGTGCACATGATGAGTCAGCTGTGCCCCTCTGGGTCTCCCCGGTTCCCCCGGGTGTGACAGGCCCTTCCCCTTTCCCTCCCCAAGGCATGCTTCCGTGTCTTTTGGGGAGTACTACCTCACTGTGGGCACTCAATGGCCCCGCCCCTCTTTTGGCTTTCTGTGTGTTATATTCCTGCTTGTTAAAAATATTGACCCGGGAGACGAGGGGGTAAGGGAAAGAAACTGGTCAAAGAATTTAATAATTATGAACCTTTTAAGATAACATCTAATAGAAAATCTATTTACAAACACAAGGGTGGGTATAAAAAAAAAATAATAATCTGCCCCTAGATATGCCTATAAGCTCTTATGTGGAATCTTTAATGTTTAAAATGGAGGGGAGAGGGGGGAGGGTGGACGGGTAGTGTAGAGGAGGGATGGTGGGAGGAGAGGGGAGGAAAGGGGGGGAAAAGAAGAAAGCATTACTAAGCGAGTACGAAATAGTCAATTCAATTAAGCACATATATGTTTTGCTATGTTTATATGAACTTATATATTAACGCACTTGGAAATGGTTAGGTAGAACAGTGAATAGTTATGGAAATCAAAGCGGATAATAGCATTGAGGATTAATCACAATAGATTCTTAACACAAAGCAATTACTTATTCGAAGGGCTTAACTTGATCCCCCTCCAATGTAAATGTTAAAGTTCACTGTGGAAGAGATATACTCGAGTTACAGTAGATAACGCATAGTAGAATTTGAACACATTGAGGGTAAAACTCGGGTTTATCACCTGTACTAAGTATATATATATTTATTTTTCAATCTCAATTTATTTTCAAGTTCAATTTATTCAGGTATAATTGTACATTACTGTGAGAAATATAGAATTATATTTAAGAATATTAAATTATAAAACTAAAGGCAACGATGAGCTAATAAGTATAAGAATAACCTTTTAATCCCCTAATTATTATTATTATTATTATTGTTATTTATTTTCTTTTTTTCAACTCCAAAATATTTGGAGGTCAAAAACTAACGTTCTATAGCAGACGAGGTGGTGGATCTCAAAAATATTGGGTTCTTCTATAGAGAAAAAGACGCTAACCTCTCTAAACCCACCTCTCACACATGTTTGTACTCTGTTTTGTAGTTTCACAGTAATCTGCTTTCTGGGATGCTACGTTTAAAGTTGCCAGATAGTTGGTATGAATGTATGATATGTATATATATATATATATATATATAATAAAAATAATTTTTATGGAGTCTTGGATTAATTGTACACAGAGCTCTTTTGTTATTTGGGTACTGTAGCGGTGAGCATCATGAGGACAGAGGTTGGTCAGAATGAGTGTCAAATTTGTAACCATCAATACGCAGGGGTTAAATTCACCTATTTTCCATGAATCAGACTGTAACTGAAGATATGTCATCCTTATCTGTAAATTAGACTATGTGATCTATACGCTCCAAATGGTTTTCCTGTTAAATTATTGGGCTCATTATTTGAGAAAATAGAGAAATATTAAAATATTAATTATGGAGGGCGACATGAACTGTGTCATTGATGTCAGTTTAGATGAAAGGATAAGGATGGGAAATAATGTAGATAAGAAGAACAAGACCCACGCTCAAAAAATTAGCTGGCTGTCTAGTTAAATATAACTTATATGATATCTGGAGAACTCAACACCCAAGTGAGAGAGATTTTACTTTTTATTCAAAGAGACACCTATCCTGTTCTAGGATCGATGCCATCTTTACAAAGGTTGTAAATTTTGGAAAATGTATCTCCTCAAATATAGGCAATATCTCATGGTCAGACTGTGTCACGGTTTTCTGCATCTTTGAAAATAATTCTAATTACAAAGTAAGATGTGTTTGGATAATTAATTAATTTAATTTGATTTCAGACACAGCTAAACAAGATTTATGTAAGGAAATACAACAATGTTTACAATGTAACGATAACAATGAGGTTGCAGGCCCAATATTATGGAGTGCTTTAAAATATATGATCAGGGAATACTTAATCAAAATGGATGCATATATTCTAAAAATAAAAGGGCAGCTTATCTCAGACTTAAACTAAAAAGAGTAAATAAAATGAACCCCAACCCCACTTCAGTGGAAAAAATAAATAATGTGCAGAAGGAGATTAAGGGGAACCTGGATGAGAGTCTTGAAAGGCTCATGTACAACTCTAGACAGAAATGGTACCATTCAAGCAATAGAGTGGAGAAAACACTCATTAATAAACTTAAGCAAAAAAACTAAAGATCAAGGATTCAGCGCCTTGTTAGTGGGTGGGAAGGTTATATTAGAACCATCTAAAATTTTAGAAGCTTTTGAGAACTACTACCAGTCACTGTATAATCTAAAACAGGGACAGATTCCCAAGATGGCACTAGAAGATTTTCTGTCGAAACTAAAATTGCCTAGGATTACTGATCAGGCTCTAGATTTTCTTAACAAACCTTTGTCGTTGAAAGAGGTGAGGAACACAATTTCAAAATTAAAAACTGGTCAATCACGGGGTCCTGACAAATACGCTGCGTTATTCTATAAAATTGCGGACCCCTTGATTTGCCCGTTGTTGATTCAGGCTATTTAATTTTTTTGGGAGAGAGAGGGAACATACCAGACGAGCTGCTACAGGCTTCTATTTGTCCAATCCCGAAAATAGGGAAAGATACCACTTTTTTTAGAAAACTACAGACCGATATCACTAATACATTTATCCCATTGTTTAATACGGGTACCATCAAGGGAAACTTCGGACTGTAATTTTTTGCGATCTGAATTATGTACTTAACAAACTTCTCCAATGTGAATTGTGATGCTTATTATTCATATTGTATTTTTTGTTTTTAAAAAAGAAAACACTTAATAAATTATACTTGAACCAAAAAAAAATATTGACTAAGTGTTAGAAAAATACTATAATTTAATTTCTTTGAAAGTAACAGATTGATCTTCTGATTAAAGTAGCTTGAGTATTGTCTTGGTGTGAATGCCAAATTCATGGTGAGCCTGGGTAAAGCATCCTTTAATCTTCACATATGTGATACTTTAGGAGTATTTAACTGTAAATATCACATATTTTGAGGGACATTTCAGCAGAAGGGTCCACTTTTATGTTCCTCTTTAAATATTCCAGTTTAAGTAATCCAGAAATGTAATAGAATAGACATTTTCTATTGGTTTCAAATAGAATGTTTATTTATTTATTTATTTATTTGTATGACTCTGAAGGACAGGTCTCAGATTCAACTTACAGGACAAGACACAGATCTGTACTCTATATATTCCAGACACTCAACCACAGCTGCACATTCCCATACACAACTATACACACGCCAACATTAAACATTAAAAGGGACCACCAGCGATCCGAGACATAGAGAGGTAAACCTCGGATTTGTACATACCTCTATATTCTGTGGCTGGAGGGGGGTGGCTGTGGGTGGAATAAAAAGTTTTATGGGGGGCGGAAATGCCAGTGGGAGATAACTTTGACCTCTGTGTGACCCTCAGTATTATGCCTATTCTTTCACCTTTGCAGGGTAAAAGAATCGGAACTGTTTGATAGATGGAAAAGTCTTCAAATCTGCAAATGGGAACTAAACACAACAGAAGCAAATTCTTTCAAGTAAGTGGTGTACAGGAAATATACCTGGTAAAAAAGACTATGCTTTCCCTCGAAGAAACACTAGACAGGGGCAGCCTCTATTGCCTCATTGCAATGCTTTCAAAATGACTGCTAATACTTGTAACACGTTCTGTACCTGGAAATCAATGCTCTGTGAATTTTCTTTTCACAGGGAGAATTTGGGGGGAGGAGGGGATGCGACTATTTGAGTGGATCTATTTACATTCTAAACTACTGTATACATAGTTGTAACATTTTAGAATGTTCAGCATATTTTTACATTTTATACCTTCTCTAGATATTCCAATTCTTTTGATTTCAAGCTAACTTGGTAATGCTTACTGGAACTTGGAACAGGCTTTTAAGAATGGGCAAAATGGGAAATGTCATTGTCTATATGATAGTTCTGGTGGACACCGGGCAAAAAGTAAAAAAAAAAGTTGTTGATAAGCTGAGCAAATAGTTTACGATGCACTGGGGCTTCTCTGCCTTAGACCCCATGCATTTGCATAGGCGTATCCTGTCTACAACAGGGAGCTGGCGGCAGGTCCCATTTACTTGATGGACACTATGTTACAAGTTTAATCCCATAATATAACAATAACTGAGACACAGCAGTTTGTAGTAACCCAGGAAACAGTCTTTTGTAACATCATTGTTCTTTGCATTCTAGGTCTACTCTGTCAAGGTGTTGTAATGCCCCATCCTTTCTTTTCACCACCCAGAAGAACACCCCACTTGGAACTAAACTCAGATATGAAGTTGACACTAGTGGGATATTCCAGATCAATTTAGAAGTATTCAAAATATTTCCCAAGGTAATTCAGACATTTAGAAAACTACTCTTTTTCGATTTCTAAAACTGTAGATTTGTGCGGTCATACAGCGTCATGTGTTTTGTGCCGAATTAACTTCTGATTGACAGAATTAAATTAAATTCATTTGCAATCTTCCTTAGCTAGCCTTTTGCTATCTTTTATAATACACCAGTCTGAGACCTTATATCATGTATTTGCTATAGACCAGCTCTGTAAAGCTGTTTTACTAAGTAGAACTTCTCGGTACATATATTACAAAATTAGAGGTCCCCCAGACAACTGAGACTGGGAATATGCAGATACATTCAATTACTCCATTATAGGGACCTATACAGATTTCCGTGGAATAATTGGGAAGTGAAGCTTTGATAAACGCTTCCCAAAAAATGAATGGATAGAAGTGATAGCTGATTTATCTCAGTTCTCTAACTGCGCAAATCACAGGGTTATTCAGTAAAGTGGGGATTCCAGGTGAATCAAATATAAGGTCAGAGTAAAGAAACTGAAAGTATAGCTGACTTATAATATGTCTATTCCACTACCTTGTCGCAGTGCATGAGAGGTTGCAGGAAGATGGGTTCTCTTCCACATATATGGTTGGAGTGCGCCAAGACCCATAATTTATGGGCAGCACATTTTCTCACTGCTGCCAAATGTTTTATATATATTGAAAATGGGCAGCACATTTTCAATATATATAAAACATTTGGCAGCAGTGACATTGAATCGTTTACTGGAAACAGTTATTTTGGGCTTCTTCCTGAGGACATCCCTCGTAATATAGCTAAATGTATAACTGCCACGGCCTGAAATTGGAGGAGTAATCATCTTGATACAGGAAGCCATGATATTCTTAGAACATGCTAAAGAAATGTAACAGGCTGTACACTTGATGCAACACATGCTGCCTTATTATGACCCAGTGGTACAATGGCACACTAATTCTAATGCATAATCACATTCTACACAATGAACCATGTTACACATGTCTCAGTCTGTTCCTTATTATACTTGGATGCTTTCTCCCCTCCTCTTCGCTTCCTTCTTCTGATTTAATTTTTTCCCCCAGGCCTTTTACTTTTTTTGTAGTATTTGTCATATATGGTACTGTACACATTCCTTTGTGAGTTTTTTTTTTTTTTAAGATTTTAAAATGTTTATAATAAATCAGCTTAAATAGACAATAGAGCTCCAGACAAAAGTTTGTTTTTTTGTAAAGCCAACAAACGTAATACTATCTAAGTACACCAACCGGGACAGGTGACAAGAGAACACACTATGGTATATGTTATGAAATCCCCTTGCATGGGGACTTGCATATAAGGCCAGTTGTGGCTGCCATTAAACAGTTCCTCTTCATCCTCAACATAGAGCCTCGTCTTATATTCACTCTGGGGATTGTTATACTCATTATACTCCCTTGGATTATAATCACTAGCTCTTGTAAGAGCTATCCTGCTTTACTCTCTGGATTGGGAGAGGTTTAACTGGAAGCTGGATCCTGGTCTTGGGTCCAGGGTGGGTGGAGGACAGCGAGACCCCAACCAAGCTGTAATGCTGGCTGCTGGGTTTACGGTGGTTATGGTGTCTGGTGGAGTGCTTGGAGTACTCGGTGAGCACTAGGATGCATTGATTGGCAGAGGCACCCAGTCGGGGTGCCAGGCGGTCCGTCACACCCATGCTGACTCAAATTGACCTCACAGAAAATAGGCCTCAGATGGTAATATTAAAGCAGCATATGAGACGAATCTCTGGCTGCGTGCTAACACTCCATACATTTAAAGCACTTGATTTGTCATTATGGCCTAAATTAAAGAAATGCTGCTTGGTCTTTGAGGACCACTCACAGTGCCCTAATATATAGATAAACCATCCTGAACCAGCCATTGATTCATCTATGCGTAAACAGAGAGATCTTTCTATTGTTGGCCACCTGAAAGTCCATTATTATTTTGTGATGCATAAATTGCTCTGTATAATAGATGTAATAATTTGCAATGTATGGTTAAAGGAGCACTAGAAGTACCACAACCTTTACAAATATTGTACTGGTTATAGTGCCAATAGTCTCCTGGCACCACCCCACAGTCAACCATTTTAAAATAATTTTTACAATTGGCTGCGTCCCCTGAGCATGAATGGATCCCACTGTAGATACCACTAAGGCGTTTTTGCCTACTGCTGCATTAGTGACCTAAATTCCAACTGAATTGGAACATAAATGTATTGAGAGCATCAGCTAACGATCTTGGTCAATGAATTATGTAGAAATTTTCAATTTTAGAAATTCTGTATTTAAGCCCTAACTGTCCAAAACTAAATTATGGAAATAATTATGATACTGTGATAAATAGTAAATAAATATGCAGTAGGATATAATTGTGAATGCTGGGACTATAACTGTATTAGTCGTCCGTGAATCCAAAACCACTAAACAAATGTAGGTACTTGTAGAGAAAAGATGACTCAGAAAGTAATTATTGGACTTAGTATTGTTGCTGTCATTTAGAAAAAGTTTCCCAATCTTTTCATATGGCTTTTTAACAAGCAATTCTGGCAAATTCTGTCAACAGTTTTTGCATTTGCATTTCACAACAATGATTTGGCCTTGGCATGCCCTGAGTAAATCAGTATGGCCACTTTATATGTTAGCTATGACTTAAGTCTTGAAGCAGCACTGTCACTGTGACAAACTCCCCTTCCCACGTAAGTTTGCCACGAGCTCCTGGAGGAGCTTGCTTGCCAGCCTCCTGCCCACAGACTATGGGCCCTGCAGGAAAACCTGTAAAATACTACCAAACTTGACCGACTGTTAGCACTGATTTCATGGAACTGTTTTGGGCATAGGACCATGTGCACGGTCGGTCAAATTATGATTTCCAGGAAATTCCTGAACCCCTGAACCGATCTGGGTGATTTTTGGATATGTTGGTCACCCAGATTGGGGCTATCAGGGGATGTAACTGTGGAGATTTTATGTATTTTTAGGGTACTTTTGGGGTGTTTGGGAAAAAGTGTGTTTTTTCTGTGCTTGGAGATAATTGGATTAGATTAGTACAATTCCTGATCCAATTATCTCCCAGGCACAGAGGAGGAATTATCTGATTATGTATGGTAGTGTCCTGGATCTGAGAGCCAATGTAATTGTGTATTTGTTTATACTGTGGTTTACTCTCAGGTCCAGGGAGGAGTGCCCCTTGCATGAGTCATGCATATAAGGCCAGTTGTGGTTGCCATTAAAGGTATCCCAGATGGTACTCCCAGAACTATGTGTTGTCTGGTTACTGGGAGGGGAAAGGGCTACTCTTTAATCACCATCCAGTGTGGAGAATTCAACGGGGAAAGTCCTTGTAAAGACTAGTGCTCCCAGAACTGAGTGTCGTCCAGTGCCTGGGGGTGTCCAGAGCGAATTCCCCATTCGGCTTCAGGAGAGAGCAGTTCCAGGGCCCCCAGTCAAGTCATGGGGACTGTGGGCAGAAGTGCTGTGGTTTGTCCCCTGTTCCAGCTAGGAAGTAGTCCTTGGCGGAGGTACCCAGCCAGGGGTACAGGGAGCTCCACTACATTCACCACCTGGAAACTTTGCAAAATTAAGAACCCTAACAATGACATTGCTACTGATGGCCCAGTGCCCTTGGGGGGAGGCAGAGAAAGTTGAGCTTTACTTACCTGAATCTGTTCCTCGTGGGAGCTGCCATCTATTTCTGGCCGAACCTCTTCTGGTTCTGGCACTTCAGCGCCAGTAGCCAACATCACAGTTGTACTGGTCTGTGGAGGATCCCATGAGACTGCGGGATCCACCATAGACCGGAGCAGTTCCATAAAGTCATAACTGGTGATAGCTGGGGGATTGATACTTTGTGACGGCGGCAATTCCGCTCAGTGTCAAGAAACATTGCTCTATATGTTTTACTCTTTTCTTGATATTGACCTCTCTGTGAAAGGCCAAAAGTCTTTATAACAAGTAATTTCATGTTGTTCTTGGTTCTAGGATATGCCTTATTACCGTTCCCAGTTTAAAAAATGTGCTGTGATTGGAAATGGTGGAATCTTAAAGAATAGCAAGTGTGGAAAAGAAATTGATAATGCAGATTTTGTCTTTAGGTAAGTTGCTCTCAACGTATAGTTAATTGGCATAATAGAGAGAAAATTATTTCTAGAGGAGAGCCTATTGTCTGACCTTTGTGTTCATTTTTAATGATCTCTGTGCTCAATGGCTAGGATGATCATGGGCTGCTATTGGAATATATTTAATCACTGTGTTTATGCAGCCCTAGTCACACTTTCCATGGCTGTTACACACCCTCCATGAAAAGAAAACTTTTTATTTTCAATTAGTTCTTACAGCATAGTGTGTTTACTTTAGCTCTTATCTCCTGCTCTGTTAATTAAACTTTATTCACACACACGAGGCTCTAGCAGGCAATTAACAGAACAGGAGATAATAAATTCTAATTTAAACACACTGTGCTATGAGACTGCACTGGCACAAGCTATACACTAAAACTGCTTCATTAAGCTAAAGTCCTTGTGGCACAAGTTTTAAAAAAGTACACTTTGTTATTTGAACATCTTGGAGATTTTGATATATTTACAAAAAGACTAAGCAGCTCTTGCAAAAATGAAAAGAAAGTAACAAGAAAAATATGTTTCTTATTCTCATTATTATAAACAGACTTTGAGAAAAGCAGAATGTTATTTTACATAATTTAAATTCTAAATTTGACCTAGAATCAAGGTTTTATCATGTGTAATGCTTGTTTTTGTTTCTTTTAGATGTAACCTGCCTCCAATATCTGAAAAATATGTAGATGATGTTGGGAAAAAGACAGACGTGGTGACAATCAACCCAAGTATTATAACAGATAGGTTTGTTGTCTGTTTTTTCAAAGACATCCATCAAGTTGTAGGGATGTGATTGTAATATTTTTTTCAATAGTCTAGTAACGAGTATCTTTAGATACATAGATTTATATTTAGGGTAGTTTTATGAAGTCTTGAATTTAAGATTTCACGTTAGGATCAGTTAAGGGTGCAATCGATGTCATAGTTTAGAAATAGATTTAATGTTGGGAAGACACATTTAGAGGTTTATGGTTCGTGTCGTTGTTAAGGTAAAGTAATTCCTCTTTTTATATTTAGAATTTAGATAAGGCAGAGTTAAGAATTGGGGTTAGGTTTAGATAAACATAACCTTAACACTACATCTAGAATCTTCAAATGTACCATATATACTATGCTAACCTTAGGATTTGTGTTGAGTATAGGTCAATAATAATACAAAAATGTAAATACTGTTATTAATGTACAGTGGCATTATGTACAGCAAAACTGGGAATACATGTATGACTAGCGCTAGTCCTTGTGCATATTATTAACTGCTGTCACATTTCCTTCTTTGCAGGTTTAATAAACTAGAAAAATGGAGAAGACCTTTCTACGAAGTATTGCAAGGGTACGAAAATGCGTCACTGCTCCTGCCTGCTTTTTACAACACCAGAAACACCGATGTGTCGATCCGGGTAAAGTATGTCCTGGATGACTTCGAGTCACAGCAAGCAGTGTATTATTTTCATCCAGTGTATCTCATAAATGTCTCTCGCTTCTGGCTCACCCAAGGCGTTCGTGCAAAACGCGTCAGTAGCGGTCTAATTCTGGTGACTGCTGCCCTGGAACTGTGTGAAGAGGTGCATCTCTACGGTTTTTGGGGTTTCCCAATGAATCCCTCAGGGACTTTTATTACTCATCACTATTATGACAATGTCAAACCTCGCCCCGGCTTCCATGCAATGCCTTCAGAGATTTTTAACTTCATCCATATGCACAGTAAAGGCATCCTCCGAGTGCACACAGGCTCTTGCAGCTGAGAAGGTGTTTTCTTGCACAGTAGATGCTTGTGTATCCACCAGACGGAGATTATGCAATAATGCTCTGATGCAGACTATTTTTGACAAGGCCTCCATGTTCGGCTGGTGTATCCCAGCATCATTTAAAATGACTTTGTAGGTGTAGAGGAATTTAAAAAGCCAACTGAAAACAAATGGTCATCAGCACTGGTTTAACAGCTACAAGCAAATAAAGTGCACAAAATGAAATCTATGGCACACGCTGTAATTATCGGCATCTAACATTTAACACTTTGGGTGTGGTAGAGGAGAACAGATTGTTCTCTCTTCTGTCACCCAAATTGTTATGGCTTATAAGCAATTCAGACGAGGTAAGAACAAACTTTGCTGATGATTTGATTTTCAAATTCACCATTGTGCTTTTTTTTTTTACTGATTATCACATGCAATGCTTTTTAACCCCTTTCAATACCTGGTAATAAAGGGGACGCAAAGCGGTGTTCTTTTTGCAGTGGTCTCGAAGCCATGAGAAAAAGGGTTAAAGTTTTTCTCTCTGCAGGGGCAAGCTTATATGGGATAGTTAGTGGCTGGTTAAATAGCAGCCTGGTTACTGTATAGTCGGTCAAGTATGTGCCGTGTTATTTCATTGTATTAATGCTCCCTTCATTTTACCTCTGTACCACTTACCTCAAAGGCTTCAGCCACCTTGTGGCAGCCATTTTGGTAATGCAAAGTCACGGCGGGAAAGTAGAAATAGAGCTCCTACAGGATACATGCTTCTGCAGTTTGTGTGTGACTTTAAAAGTTGCTTTGTGGCAGCAACTAGTGTGTACATTTAGCCTGTGTCATCAGAGTGAATACTTAGTTTACATTCCATACTTATCTCTGTATGTTGCCTACATTGTACTCCTATGTCTTCTGGAAGAAACACTGGATAAAAGTGGGTCAGGGAAATGCATTAGTGTAACTCATTCATTTTTAACTTTTCTTTTGACTGACACCCACGTGGTATTCATGTCACTACCTTGGTGACCTTAAATGATGATGTAATATGTACTGTTCTTAATTATGTAATGCGCCTTCATTAGACGCTTCCCAGTGTCAAAAGTGTCGACAGTCCTGCTGCACCATTGCATTTTTTACTGACTGCTTTCCACCTGCGCACTTATTACTGGCTGTTCATATCATTTGCGCACTTATTACTGAGTGCGCAATCTGAAAGCACACTTATATTTTTTAAATATTGTGTATTCCAGCTGAACATTTATTGCAGTTAAATAAGACAAAACCTTTGCATTCATTATAGGCTGTGCATTACATCCCTACATTCATTGCTGGCTGTGCATTACATCTCTACATTCATTATAGTCTGTGCATTACACCTGTTTATTTATTGCTGGCTGTGCATTACACCTCTACTTTCTTTGCTGGCTGTGCATTACACCTGTACATTCATTGCTGGCTGTGCATTAGACCTGTTCATTTATTGCTGGCTGTACATTACACCTCTACATTCATAGCTGGCTGTACATTACTCCTGTTCATTTATTGCTGGCTGTGAATTACACCTGTACATTTATTGCTGGCTGTGAATTACACCTGTACATTCATTGCTGGCTGTGAATTACACCTATACATTCATTATAGGCCATACATCACACCTGTACATTCATTATAAGCTGTACATTACACCTGTACATTCATTGCTGGCTGTATATTACAACTGTACATTCATTGCTGGCTGTGAATCACACCTTTACATTCATTATAGGCCATACATTACACCTGTACATTCATTGCTGGCTGTATATTACACCTGTAAATTCATTGCTAGCTGTGAATTACACCTGTACATTCATTTCTGGCTGTATATTACACTTGTACATTCATAGATGGCTGTGAATTACACCTGTACATTCATTGCTGGCTGTATATTACACCTGTACATTCATTGCTAGCTGTGAATTACACCTGTACATTCATTGCTGGCTGTATATTACACCTGTACATTCATTGCTGGCTGTGGATTACACCTATACATTAATTATAGGCCGTACACCACACCTGTACATTCATTATAAGCTGTACATTACACCTGTACATTCATTGCTGGCTGTATATTACACCTGTACATTCATTGCTAGCTGTGAATTACACCCGTACATTCATTTCTGGCTGTATATTACACTTGTACATTCATAGATGGCTGTGAATTACACCTGTACATTCATTGCTGGCTGTATATTACACCTGTACATTCATTGCTGGCTGTGGATTACACCTATACATTAATTATAGGCCATACCACACCTGTACATTCATTATAAGCTGTATATTACACCTGTACATTCATTGCTGGCTGTATATTACACCTGTACATTCATTGCTGGCTGTGAATCACACCTTTACATTCATTATAGGCCATACATCACACCTGTACATTCATTATAAGCTGTACATTACACCTGTACATTCATGGCTGGCTGTATATTACAACTGTACATTCATTGCTGGCTGTGAATCACACCTTTACATTCATTATAGGCCATACATCACACCTGTACATTCATTATAAGCTGTACATTCATTGCTGGCCTTGAATTACACCTGTACATTCATTTCTGGCTGTATATTACACTTGTACATTCATAGATGGCTGTGAATTACACCTGTACATTCATTGCTGGCTGTATATTACACCTGTACATTCATTGCTGGCTGTGGATTACACCTATACATTAATTATAGGCCATACCACACCTGTACATTCATTATAAACTGTACATTACACTTGTACATTCATAGCTGGCTGTGAATTACACCTGTATATTCATTATAGGCCGTACATTACACCTGTACATTCATTATAGGCTGTGCATTACACCTGTACATTCTTTATAGGCAGTATATTACACCTGTACATTCATTATAGGCTGTGCATTACACCTGTTCATTTATTGATGGCTGTGCATTACACCTCTACATTCAGTGCTAGCTGTTCATTACACCTGTTCATGTATTACATGCTGTGGATTACACCTGTTCATGTATTGCTGGCTGTGCATTACACCTGTTCATTTATTGATGGCTGTGCATTACACCTTTACATTCAGTGCTGGCTGTTCATTACACCTGTAAATTCATTACAAACTTTGCATTTTAGAATTACTGGGTATTCTTCCGAGACGTGGTTTATTTTACAGGTACATCTTTTTAGACTGTACCTCCTGCTTGTACACAGAGGGTACATTTTATATATCTCCATCTTATTAGACTTTATCAGACCCGTATATTCATCCACACATGTGTATAACCATGCACATTTCTCTCAGATTGTGTATCACCGACACATAAAGAATACTATGCATCTCCATGCACTGCAGTCATAGCACAGTTTTAGCACAAATGGACTAAAAATGTCTATCTGAGATAGACAAAGGTTGTGTTCTTATTTGTTTAGTAGATTTTATTTTTTATGTCTTGATTTTCTTTTACAACAAATGGGGTAATTAAAAAAAAAAAAAAAGATTAACATTAAGTATAAGGGAACCCATTTTCGAATGTCAGGGAATGAAGTATAAAAAGGGTATACTCGCTTAACAGTGCTGAAGAGAAAACAAATTTGCTAAATGAAGACAACGTTGGCCAGTTTGATAAACTTCTCCTGCTCGGTCCCATGCCTCTCTTGGCTGTTTTGGTCCAAGTTTGGCAGATACATTGTTCGGTTCTGCAAAGGAGTTCACTGTGTGAATAATAACCCCATCGTACTTTTTAATCTCATGTAATTAAACAATGCTATTAGGACAACACTTGGCGTCTTGATATAAACTACATAACCAATAGACTGCCTCACCCGTGTTTACACATTGATAGGTTCCTTTAAATTTATTCATGTTTTTATAAGATATTGTGCCGTTCTGGAAAGAAAGATAGCAAATATTTGAATTTATGTTTTTAACTCTTTGAGTGTACCAAAGGCATTATGTAGCCATGTTCTGTGAACTGCTCTGGTGTGCAAAGAGGATTATGAAAAATTATTGACATTGATAGAATGTATAAGTTACAAGATACAAAGCTTTTCTTAATGACATCATATATATAACATGGTTTACTCATTTAAAGAGAAACCGTCACTTTTCCATGACAGAGTGGGTGTGATTCACTCTCTCTGGATTCCAAATGCATTGGCTGTTGGCATGGCAACCAATCCACTCAGATAGACCAGAAACATGTAAGCCTTTATTCCAGTGTATCTAAAAACTACGTTACTGTGGAGATCATTGAATTGTTACTTGTGTTAAATGTTTCTTACAAGATTTGCTCATTTATTATCAATTCTTTTTAAAAGGGCACTTTATTTGTCCACTAGCATTTTGGAATACAGGTTTGTATTTTGTATCCGTCACTAATTAACTCAGAAACATTGCTTTATTGCAACGGTAAAAAAACAACCCTTTTTTGTTTGTTTTTTTCTATTAAAACATATACAAACAAGGCTCAGATTTTTAAATGCAAAAATGAATAAAGTGGGAAGAAAAATTGGCAGTTTCATTATTTATAGGTTGACAGTCAAACATCAATTTTAAAAAATATACTGGCACTAAATAGCATGTTAAAGGAACCCGTTACTATGTAATTTTATTGCGAGCTTAGCAAATGTGTTAAAATAGCTATAAGTTGTGGATATATTTGTGCTGTTATGGAATTTACTAGCAACTCAATATTTGATTTAGAAAATTCCTACAAGTGCCAAAAGCTAAAGCGCTAATTAGTTGTTAATGTCTATTTTTTTTTAATAATTTAGAATTTTTTTCCAATTTAGTGCATGCCTCTCAAAGTCATAATGGATTGAGTATATTGTTACAATAAAGCAATGTTTGCCAGGTAGAAAATATAAATCAAGTGAAACTGGTATCTAGACCTACCAACAATCCAATGTTTCTTACCATCTTCCACGGAACATTTCCGGGGAATTCCTAAATGCTGGATTGTTACTATCCCTTGAGGACTGGGTTAGGAGACAATGATCGAGTGACAAAACGTCCATTTTTGATAAAAGTAAAATCATGGATTTACAAAGTATTAATTGGAAAAATAGCAGATGTATAAATCATATTAGATTTAGTTGTAAAAGTTCAATACAGATTAAGTAAATTGTGCACCTTGCTTATTGGTGAGCATTTACACAAATGTCACCTAGTTTATTAAGCTTAGTCTATATACCTGTCTAGTCAGGTAAAGTTGCACCAGGCGTTAGGAATAAAATGGAACCATTCAGGGCAAAACTCTAAAGTGGAGCAAATGCCCCCCGTGGTAGTTAAAGCCAAAAAAAATACTCACCTAAATTCAGCGCCATAGTCTCTCGGCGCAGGTATTGTCCTCACTTCCTGTTATGTCAGTGCTAGGGGGAACCTAAGGCCTTCTCTGTACAAATGCATTGAATTATTGCTTTCCTATGGGAATTAAGAAGACGCTGGATGTCCTTATACAAAGCATGAGGACGACGAGCATGGTTTCCGGAGTTAAACTCCAAGAAAAAGCAGGAAGCCACTAGAGGCAGTCTTAACTCTGCAATGTAAACATTGTAGTTCCTCTGAAACTGCAATGTTTTACATTGCAGGGTTAAGGAGAGAGGGACTGTGCACCGGTCTGGGTGGCTATAGTGTGCATTTAATGTAGCATGTGCAGGAGAGAGTGCATTATGGAAAGTGAGAGACAAATTGATGAGTGCGTTTAGGGTAACTTGAGTCAGCTTTTCTTCACACTATATTTAACATGATCTTTAATTTAGGAAAGTGCCTTTTCTCTTGCGTTTGTACTTTAATGTTTTAAGAGGCCGCTGGGGATGCATTGGTTGGAGATTCCTTTTATTTAACAGGATTTATGTAAACACGAATAATGCGAGCAGAAATGCCCTTTTAACAAGGCTGGATGATCACTATCAAACAGGAAATATGTGATTCAAACAGATTATCCTAGAGATCATTTATCACATTAATGTTTGGAAAAAAAAAAACTAACTCTCATAAAGTATCTTTCTGGAAAGCAGCGGTTTATGTTAACAACTGACTGAAAAAGAATTTATTTTGTCATGAGAGAGAAAATAGATTATTAGGATTCTTGAAATATGTATTGCAGCCAGACGCAATCGGAATCTGAAATATTATGCAGATTGTGATGTGAAAGAAGCAAAGTGGTTTAATCACTGCGTTGAAGGGGGAGGATGTAACGAACATGCTGCTTCCTTGTTAAATTTAGCACTAAATAGCTCAGTTGCAAAAATAGCTAAATTGAGTTGAGAAGGTTTTTTAAGGTTGTTCCGATTTGCAGGTTTGTTGTCAATTAGCCACAAATCAGTGTTAAACAATTAAACTCACAGTTTTCTTTTTTTTTTTTTTTATTGAAAACAATTGCATTGTAGAACATAATGGCAGAATAAGCTTTGTGAATGTTTGGGTCGTTGTCAAGGCTTACACTCTAAATGTGGATTATGCAATAGAGTGAAATATAACAAGCCGGGATTCCCATTACATGTAAGGTGTGCTCTTGCCCCCCATAGTCACCTTTCAAATATCCCTGCGCAGGAAAAGGAACAAAGTGCCAATGACATAAGTGACAATCAATAATACAGATTAAGGAACAGCGCACACATAAAAATACATTTTTAAAATTTACAAGGCTACTTAAAAATCACCTATCTCAGCAAACAAATATGGGGATTCAGTTCCACCACATGGCCATACTTTGTTAAACGACCACTATAGGCACCCTGACCACTTCAGCTCAATCAAGTGGTCTGGGTGCCAGGTCCCTCTAGTTTTAACCCTGCAGCTGTAAACATAGCAGTTTCAGAGAAACTGATATGTTTACATTAGGGTCAATCCAGCCTCACTGACAGCCACTAAAGGCTGCTTCCGTGATTCTTACTGTGAAAATCACAGTGAGAAACGCTGAAAGTCCATAGGAAAGCATTGAATAATGCTTTCCTACGGGCGGTTTGAATGCATGTGCGGCTCTAGCCGCGCAAATGCGCATTCGGCTCTGAAGTCAGCAGGGAGCCCGGCGCTGGAGAAAGGTAAGTAGCTAAAGGGTTTTTTAACCCATTCAGCCCAGCGGGAAGGGGGCCATGAGGATGGGGGGTACCTAATAACCCTATAGTGCCAGAAAAACGAGTTTGTTTTCCTGGCACTATAGTGGTCCTTTAAGCCCACCAGTACTTAACAGTACCCCAATATCGGTGGGTTCTACACTAATTCTAAGATGGGAGACAAATTAAATAACGCTAGTGCTAAATAAACTAAAGTGTTTTAATCATCTGTCGTAGGATTATATATAATATTTTAATATGTATAATAGTTTCCACTTTACAAACACTGGTAGGAGAGCCAATGCTGTAGCTCTACAACACGTGAGTTCATTTTTGCATACATCTTAGTGTTCCCTTTTACACTTCATGTATATGTTTTATAGTTCGGTCTGGTGCGTCAAGAATTACATTGTTTCTGGATACAAAGGTTTCATAGGTATTACATGTATTTATACATTTTCAGTATATTATTGTACACCCCACAGGCTTGTTGGATAATTTTAAAAAATATATATATATATATATATATATACACAGGTACACTCTGTGTAAAATGCTCCTTGGAATTGTGAGTTTTATTACCATTATGCACAGAAATTGCAGTAAGTTGGATATTTTGCCAGCTTTTGCTCTTCTGTTTGTACTCACCTAATATAAACAGACAGTTGGCAGATTTATTAAAGTGTTATTTAACATATTTATAGAAAGACAATGTTTACTGCAGTATGTTGTGACCAGCTCTCCCCAAATCTTGTAATTTATTGTTCTATGGTGTGATGTTTGTAAATTTTGTATGTTTCTGAATTAGTTTGTTTGCATAATGTCCTGGTCCTGTATACTTCTCCATAAGTCAGTCAAACCATATTGGGTGTTATATATGAAGAGCACCTTTGGGGACATTCTCTAGACCAATTCCTATAAAAATTAATAAAATGTTTTTTCCAAAAAACTATTGTGCAGTAAATATCTAGAAGTGGGACAATGATGATTCAAATTGGTGCAACGTTCCTTCTCAATGCTATATTTAGAATGTCTCTGGATTTGCTCTTTAGACATAATAACCATTGTGTTTAATTATCTACACAATATTATATTTTGACATTATAGATCCTTTGTGGACCTCAGGACTGTAGGTAAATTCTCAGCCTTTTATTCTTCTGAGAGCGACAAGTAAGGGTTATGATAGCATCCACTTATCAGCCGCCGATAAGCGATAAAGCTTGTTTAAATATCCTTTAGGGGAAATAATTTGCCATATAAGCAGATGTTATATGTGTGATTATACTGTAGAACAAAATGCCATTTACTAAAAGTTATAACTATGCAGAGCTACCAGAATAGAACAGTCTGTAGTCAGTGTATCTGCCCCATAGGACTGCATATAAACCACAATGCTATACCCCATATACAAGATGGCATATTGGTTTCTCTGCTGTAATATAGCCAATGTTCTGGTGTTAATTCTTCGGTAGTGAGACATTTTGTAAGGTCCTACTAATCAGGTGCCTTAGGTCAGGATATTTACTGAGACCAGGCTTGTCATATTAACCAAAAGTCAAATAAACTCAGTCCTCAGTGGTGCTGAAACAAC
The DNA here is from genome assembly GCF_036172605.1 of Pelobates fuscus. NCBI lineage: Eukaryota > Metazoa > Chordata > Amphibia > Anura > Pelobatidae > Pelobates > Pelobates fuscus. The sequence continues at coordinate 57,283,527 of NC_086321.1, forward strand.
AAAATAAGTAAAAAAAAATCTAATTAAAAAATATATATATATATATATATATATATATATATATATATATCAGTGAGACCACAACATTCAACCTGAGAAACACTCCCTCCCACCTAGTCCATTGCAGGCGGAATATTTATGATGGCTTTATCATGGGATACCCAGTTCATTGTCTAAATATACGTAAGGCCAGATGATGTATAATATCTGGTCCTTCTTAATAAAATAACCCCCTCCAAAATCCCCTAACTAATAATGGACTTGGTCTCAAGTGGTGATGTTTCCATGATAAGGGATCTCTAAACATATAGCCCCCCAACCCTGGCACTCCCTTCACACCTGCCAAGATCTGTGGAAGTAATAATTTAACGCATGTGAAGTTAGCAAAGTGGCAGTCCAAGCACCATCATCACTACATGTTATTGTAGTGGTTATGTCGCTAGTAGGTTGCAGGTGCCGTCTCCTGGTTCTGATGGAAGAAAATAAATATCCAGGCACACCTGAGGTTTCTTCTAAAAAGCAGTCTTTTTATTTGAAAAAAGAAAGTGGAGACAACGTTTCGGTTCCTCTCTGAGCTTTCATCAAGTGACTTGATAAAGGCTCAGAGAGGAGCCGAAATGTTGTCTCCATTAGCTGATCGGGTCAAAGTATCATTGTCGTCGTCCAACTAAAACTCATGACAGGTGCTCAGGGCTGCGGAAATTTAAGTTGTAGTATATCAGTGATATCTACATTAGACTTGTTAAAGTGTTGAGATTTATCTCATCATTTTGTAAATGTATACCATCTAGTTCCATACTTTTACATCGAAGTACCCTAATATTGATTTCTCTTTTCTGGTGTACTCCTAATATTCAAATTTCCTCTGAGGACCCATTATATTCAGAAGTATCCCTCTAGACACATTAGAATTACACTAGAGAATAAGCACAGCTCCATCACGACAGTATAGATATTTGTAGCTCCTGTACATAATGCTAATGTCTCTTCATACTATTTGACACTTGCAAGACCACAACCTTGATACAAAATGCTATAATAATAATTAATTAGATAATACATGGATGTATTTTTGGCAAGTAGCACAATTTTAACTTAATTGCTAGGCAAAAGAGGGCTTATGTGAATTGCATAATTTGGGTCAAAATAGCAGAATTTGAAACAACATTCAAAATTGTTTCTGATATGGATATTTCAGCATATGGTTTAATATTTGGTTGCCAATTCACCAAAATCCAGGGTTTAGTGGCTAGATTTTTAATGTTAATAGCCAAAGTTTGGGGATCTGCGGCAATCTCGCCAGCTACCTTTCTCCACCACTGAAAAAGTTTATAGAAACAGCACGTAAGTTAGGTATTCGTCCTTGGAATAAGTGTTGTTCTAACTTTTGCTGACTTTCAAAAAAAAATAACATTTATTGTTTCTACACTTTAGTCACTTTTTACAGTTCCACAAGGGCCGACCAACTGCAAAAATACTCAGACCTACAAAAGTGTAAACATGTGGGTATATAATTACATTTACCTAAATAGGGCTTAGAACATCCGTTTAGAATTTGCTGCAGTAATTATTTAATTAAAACTAGATCAGACGATATCTGGTCCTTCTCATATAATGACATTTTACATATTTTTGCCTTCTGTGTGAACAGATGTGTGTATTTACTAAATACTAGGTTGAGACGATTTAAACTTGTATTAAGTTTAATATATATATTTTTTTAAATGATATGCATTTTATAATTTCGTTTTACATTCAAGGCATCTTCCTGATTAGTGTATAAACTCTCATGTCTTATTTTTCTCCATGATGAACTCTGTTTTTCATTTATACATGTCCCAGCTCTCTGTTTTTGGCGAGTGACAAAATCACGAAGGAAGTTCAGATATTTTGCCTTGTTATTTATATCTAACTTATTTTTAGGTATATCTTCCTTTTAAGCAGAAATAGAATCAGAGCACCATTAGAGTGTTAGCCATGGTGAGCAGTGTCCTATTGTTTCAATGCCTTTACTTGTATTGTCACCATTTATTTGTTTGTCGTGTCTGTCTGATGAACATACAGCACTGTGACGTGTTGCTCCTTATAAATAAAAGTGATAATAACCTGTCTCACGTTGCAGTAATTCCCTTATTTGTATACATCTCAGCACTGACACATTTTTATGGATGAATGAATGTTGTTTTGTGTGTGTCTAACGTTTATAGTTCTTGTTGGTAGTGAATACACATGCCTCACGAGAGCTGTGGTTTGGGTGGTCACTGGTAGGAAGATCAGTTAGCCATGCAGAAACTCATCCTGGACAATTTTGGGAGGTGGGCTATAAAAACAGCTTCATACCAAAAAGTTGGGTAAAAATTGCAATGTGAAAGTATATTTGTTGGATGTATTTTTAAGGGGAAACTTCAGTTTTATCTCTTAAAATAAAACATTAAAATTCAACTATAACTTGGGTTAAGCTTGTTGTCATGTGATGCTCTATTTCCCTTTAAATATATATTAAAGCAAATAGCTTTAGCAAATAGCATCACGATTCAGTTCAGTCCAGGTACAGCCAGAACGCATATTGCAAAGGAGGAGGATATTTATCAAAGTGTTCTGAAAAGTGGCGATTAAATACCATCATTATTTTGATCGTATATGCTAAAGGAATGGACATTAGAGCTGTGCAAAAACGGCCGGTTGTTATTCATTGGAGAAATACATTTTGCAGCTCATATCAGGTGTGTATTAAGGGCTAAGAAAAGGAAATTTGAAAAATGTAAATGCATGTATATTTTTTTGAATGTCTTAACCATATGTATTGAGAAAATAAGTATGTGTTTTCAAACCTAGAGTTTTTGTTTAGCATTAGATATGATTTACAGAACAATGGCTTGCCCCAATGGCCCTAAGAATACAAAAAGGTGCTGAAGCTTCCAAGAGGAGATTCAATTATATTCTGGGCAGAGATTCCCTGAAAGAGAACCAGGAATGAGAGAGATGGGGTTGAGGAGATAAGTTAAAATCGGTACTTTGTATACGGTTTTATCCTGCGTAACGTGATGAGACATAATCAAAGGGGATGGATAGCATTGATGTATTGATACAAGAGTGATATAGCTTAGACCAGTGATGGCTTACCTTTGGCATTGTCGCTGTCGTGGACTACATTCCCTATGATTGTCATTCAGTTGTTCCCCATGATGAGTATCACGGGAAATGTAGTCCAAACGAGTGGCAATACTAGGGGCAGCCATTACTGTATAGATGCTTCATTGGCTATATGTGTCTATTGCAGTTTTTAAAATTATAATTAGAAAATGTATCTGAGTAACCTCCTCCTCTTGTTAAGCTACCATGTTTTTTTTTTTTCTGTTTGCGTCTTTGTAAATTCTGAATTTCATTAAATTACCATAAATGATCAATTGTATCACATTATGGATGATTCAGATTAGAAACTGCCATTCTAGTAGTTAAACATACTGCCAGTGTGTCTGATATGGAGGAGCCTGCAAACTGGCAATGGTAAATCACAGATGGTCCTCTAAACTGATATAGCACATATTTTTTTCACCCTTGATGGTTTACCCGTAACCAAAACAGGTTAATGCCAATGGGGTAAAGGAGGGATGGGCACAAGGTAGATCCCACTTATTGTAGGTCTACGACTCACTTGATGCTTTCACTGCTTTTTTTGCAAAGTATCATGGGTGTTGTGACTGACTGACAGCTGAGATCTACGTTTTGGTCACCCCTGGAATAAAGGTTCATTAAAACAAATTACCACTTTAGCCTGTTCGCGGACATTAAAGTTCATTAAAACGAAGTATCGGAATGAACACAACCTGCTATACTGTGTAATCCTGCTCCTTGTGATTGCAGCTTCGTACAGTTGATAGATACTTAGATTGATGTAAGCCATAAAACTGAAGCTGTAATTATCAGGGTTGAACCTTGTATGTCATTGTATTTGAAAATAAATATATCTGTCTAATCCTTTTCAATATAGGGGTTAAAATAAAGACTTTTTGTGCTGAAATAACAACTGGTGTGTGTTCTGAGATTTGTTTTTGCATTGCGCAAGCCTATGGATTCTTGTATAATGACTACAGTTTAAAGGGAAACCATTGGATAACACATTAAAAATCACCTATAACTTTTGTCAACTTTTTGTCATGAGCTGCTCTATTTATTTTTTAATGTGTATAAAAAATTTAGCAAATATCGTAACAATTTTTGCCCTGTCCAAGCACAGGCAGGGCAAAAGTTTAATCTGAGGAGGATCAAAATAATTATTGTTTAATTTCTCCACTTCGCTGTCTGCTTTCTGTTACTGACTGCCAGGCACAAAGGACAGAGCTTATAGCAATGACGGACAGGGAGCTAAGATGGTGGCACCCAGTTGCATGGTAAAGACTAAGAGCTGTACATTTGTACATTTCATTTTTATTTATTTTTTTACTGAACACGAATACTGAATAATGCTATTTGTAAAATATGTTGGATAAGTAATCATAATATAAAAAATAAAGGTGAATAAAAATTAAATTAACAGTGAACTGCAGCATGTTGACAAAAATAAAGGCTCAATATCCAAATTTGAAAATAATTTCAACATTGTTGAGATGGGAATTATTTCAATCAACTCTTTTGGCCTAATTAGTACAACACTAACTTCAACAAATCACAGCACATTACCATAAATCTTCAGATCTCCAGCATTGATCATTATCAAAAATCTCTATGAAAATGTGTATAAAATGATAACATTGGTTTAAATAATAGGAGGCTAGATGGAAGATGAATTGTACAGCCCAGTCTTAATAATAGCCGTGTGATCACTCCACGAACATATAATTAGAACCACAAGGGAAAAGAAGGAAAGATAATGGCGTCAGAATCACAGGGCGGAAAAAATGCGATCTTGGTCAGAATAAAGGCTGGATCAATGTTGCTACGAGGCATTCAGAATCTAGAGGAAAAAGGTAAAAGTTCCAGTTCTTAAAATGACCGCACTTGTACAGTACATGCAAGAGCTGCAACAAGCATTTTTTTTATTTTGCTTTCTTTTCTGTTTTCACGCAATTAATTTACAATTTAGATACATATATTCCCTGGAACACTTGCTCTGCTTCTCCCTTTCCTTTTTGCGGTCATCACCCACCACCCTCTTTATTCCCATCCATCACACTGAGTGACTACTGAAACCCCCCAGCATCTCTAGACTTCTCAACTCTAAGCAATGAATCCAGATTATCTCCAGACAGTTTCCAGGAATTATCCAGCTCTACTCTTACTTCCTCCAAGAACCATTTTAAAGGTGGGTATGTTTAGCAGCACAACTACATGGAAGCAGCCAACTCCTGAGGTTGGAAAAACAGCTCTGGAAGTTCTTGTAGATGCAATGCCAGTTTCAAATGGGTTAAAGTGTGGATAAGTTGTTAAAGGATCACTATAGTGTTAGAATAAATGTTCAGGTGCCTGGACCCCCTCTCTGTGGAGTTAAAAGATATTTTACTTACCTTTTCTCTTTCACTGTGACTGGTCCCACCTCTTTGGGTGAGATCATCAATCTTGATGTTCCCAGTCAATTGAATGAATTCCCATAGGAAAGCATTAGGAAGCTATTGCGCATGCGCGGCAAACGTTGCTCTGCGCCAATCAGCATCTCCTCCTTGAGATGCATTGAATCAATCCATCTCTAGGGGGAACATTCAGTGCCTCCATGTGCGCGTAGACAGTGAACAGTGCAGCACTGAACTAGGAAGTACCTCTAGTGGTTGTCTGAGTGACTGCCACTAGAGGTGTCACTAGGCAGCAATGTAAACACTGCCTTTTCTCTGAAAAGTTGGTGTTTACATTGAAAGGACGGCAGGGACAGGCTATACAACATTAAGCTACATTAAGCTGAAGTGGCCTGGTGACACTAGTGTTTCTTTAACCCCTTAAGGACACATGACATGTGTGACATGTCATGATTCCCTTTTATTCCAGAAGTTTGGTCCTTAAAGGGTTACTATGATATTTATATTGGGAGTGCATTACTATGAAATAATGATACTTGGCACTGAAAGTCTTACCTTGTGTTTATATATTCTATATATATATATTTTATATTTATTATAGAAATATACTGCTCCTTTTTTTTTTTTCTTCAATTGCCAACATAAGATCTAGAGTAGTTTGGAGGGATACTATGAACGAAATGCCCTACACCTTGTTTGCGCCAGTGTTTTTAAAAATCTTTTTGAATTAGCACTCAATGATACACAAGACAGCTCATAGTAACATAACCCATGGAATACTAACGTCTTGAAATCTATATATGTCTTCACTAGCTGGCTTTTAAAATCCTGCATAGCACTACATTATAGTTGTCTATAGAATTTCTAGGAATGAAATATGGATCCAGCATAAATCCTTTGTCACATGTTCTTCCTTATAACAGTCCTCTTATAAAAAATACACCTAAAGTTTACTTTTGTGCTGCCTAGTCCATGGAATAACAGTATTAATAATTTAGAGTCGTCCTTCAAGTGTATGTTTTGTGTACATAATAGAACAATGCGGGGATTAGTTGTGAAGGGCTTAGGATCCAATTTGTGTTCTTAGGATACTTAGTGCTACAGTAACTGTCCATGCGGACTCCTCAGTTTTAATGATTTGATGCGTTTCATTTATCTCAGTTTGGCAAATTGTCAGCATGCTTTGGGCCTTGTATGACAGGTTTATTAATTACATGAACAGCATGTATTAATATGTAGCAATATTATTAGAAATTTCTGGCTGAGTTTGTTCAAGGAATCCACTTCTAAAGGTATATAATGATCTGAGTGTAGAGGATGGAATTACCTCTGTCATTTACTAATGGGGTATGAGTACAGGACTGGGTAGTGAGCTGTCAGTGTGAGAGTCAGTGAGATCTCTACCTATTACACTGTAACGAAAATATACCCCAACATGCAGGATTCAACACAACAGAAGACAACACAGAGGGGAGATACGTCTACCGGACCTTAGAATGGCCGGATTCGATGTATATGAGAGGAGTACAGAGTCAGGAGCGATCCGAGGTCAAGGGCACAAAGAGACAGCGTAAACTAAGACTAGCCGGGGTCTGGTACACAGTAAACAGCAAGCCGGCAAACAGAACAGATAAGGATAAAGAGATAACGTAGTCAGAAACAAAGCCAAGGTCAAGTACGAAGGAACACAACTGAACACAACAAGCGCTAAAGGGAACTGAAACAGAAACCACGATAGGGCAAGGAACTAAGGGAAAAAGGTGAGTATATATACCTTAACATCTATTTTGATTGGCCCCTGTCATATCCATGCCCCCAAAAGGTAAGTGTATGGGGAGTGTGGCATGACAGGAACCAATGGGAGGCCTTCGCCACTTTAGGCTCCCACTGTCCCTTTAAGAGCGCGCCCGATACCCGCGGCGCGCTCTTAGAGTCAGGCGGGACACGTGACCGCTTCTCGCGGCTTGAACAGAGGACCTCGGCCAGCCCCTGGAAAGGGTAAGTACCGCTACATACACATCCCATGGTTACTATTTCACCCAGAAACTTTACAGACCCATTCAGGGGAGTTCCTACGTCCCAGAAACACCATGAGCTCGGGCCCAAAGCATAGCATAGTAACCCCTACCTTAACAGAAATGTGGGGTTATATCATGGCATATCCCTGTCTCTCTATATATTATGGCCCCTCCTCTCTATCCATGAACTGTGTGCAGTGTCCTCTCCAGGATGTCAATAAACCTGCTGTAAAGCAGGTATTCAATTCTGGCACGCTACCTAAAACAGGGGTGGGAAACCTTCGGGCCCTCCAGATGTTTTGGACTATATCTCCCATAATGCTCTTACAACCATAATACTAGCAAAGCTTTAAAGGACCACTCTAGGCACCCAGACCACTTCAGCTTAATGAAGTGGTCTGGGTGCCAGGTCCTTCTAGGGTTAACCCATTTTTTCATAAACATAGCAGTTTCAGAGAAACTGCTATGTTTATGAATGGGTTAAGCCTTCCCCCTATGTCCTCTAGTGGCTGTCTCATTGACAGCCGCTAGAGGCGCTTGCGTGCTTCTCACTGTGATTTTCATAGTGAGAGCACGCCAGCGTCCATAGGAAAGCATTATGAATGCTTTCCTATGTGACCGGCTGAATGCGCGCGCAGCTCTTGCCGCGCGTGCGCATTCAGCCGACGGGGAGGAGAAGAGGAGGATCGGAGGAGGAGAGCAGGAGGAGATCTCTCCGCCCAGCGCTGGAAAAAGGTAAGATTTAACCCCTTTCCCCTTTCCAGAGCCGGGCGGGAAGGGGTCCCTGAGGGTGGGGGCACCCTCAGGGCACTCTAGTGCCAGGAAAACGAGTATGCTTTCCTGGCACTAGAGTGGTCCTTTAAGGGAGATGTAGTCCGAAACATCTGGAGTGCCGAAGGTTCCCCACACCTGACCTAAAAGATGGGTGAACGGCAAAGTCCCGTTTCCCAGCAAACCCTCTCAACAGTCAGTGAGGGGTGCACAACCCTCTTAATAGCCTGATGGAGCATTATACCAGTGTATTATTTTTATATGGGGTGACTGCGCTGAGACACACCTGCCTGATGCAATGTCTTCCAACATTTCATAAGAACAAAGAGGCACACTTTAATTTTAGGGGTGTTAGTAGGGGTGTGGCCAGGGGTAGGGGCTGTTACTAGAAATTTTAGGTGACTCAGTAATAATTATTATGTCCAATTAAAATGTTATTAAGAATCAGAGCAATGTATCCTATTTACCAAGACTGATTTCTAAACACATGATTTACTGTAGTTTAATAGCACATTGCAGTGAGTATTGTTGCTATGGATTTTTGTTATATACGCAATATGGAGGCTCCTAGTGAAGAAGGACTTTAGGATGGAAAAGAGGAAAAGGGGTTTGGGGCCCAAAATAGGGACTGTCTTCCTAAATAGGGACACGTGGGAGATATGTGTATTGCAAATGAAAAAAAAATAAAAATAAACACACTAATATCCTCCTGTCCTTTCCACCACCTGTAGAGGTCTGAGGCTAGAGTCCCACATCTGGGGCAGCAGCCCCCAAATAGGTCACCCCATTGATAGTTGTGTTGGCTACTACCTGGGATAGTAAAGCGTGCTTAGCTACAGGAGCAGGAAGACTCTATGGTAACTGCCTGCCTGGGCTGCCACAATGTAACAGAACACAACCGAACACTGCGAGTGTTCGCATACAAATAAACTTAATATGAGTGGGAAGACCCTGAAATGTTAGACTACAAAGCCAACCGCAAGCGTCTGGCTGAGCAAGATGGGAGTTGTAGTCCAGCAGCCGACACAGGTTGCCCAGCCCTGAGAGCAGGTTAAGGCACACACTGTGAAAGAAGGAAACAGATGCTGTATCCTAGTGACCAGCTGTCACCCTCCCGCCCCTCACACACCCAGAAATGCCTGGGGCTGTGTACTACAATCAGAGCGTCCTTAGCAACAGGATCCGAACAGCATGTGAGAGCCATGGGGGACTCCATTACCTGCTGAACTACATCCTCTGGGAAGACTGGGTCCGTCTATCCTCAATCCTCCACCAGTGCATGACTCCTTCATATCTGCACCCAGTACCTAAGTATTACCTGACACCTGCACCCAGTACCTGGGTATTACCTGAGACCTGCACCCAGTACCTGGGTATTACCTGAGACCTGCACCCAGTACCTGGGTATTACCTGAGACCTGCACCCAGTACCTGGGTATTACCTGAGACCTGCACCCAGTACCTGAATATTACCTTGGTCCTGCTTTCAGTACCTCGGTATTACCTGAGTCCTGCTTCCAATATCTGGGTATTACCTGAGACCTGCACCCAGTACCTGAATATTACCTGAGTCCTGCTTCCAGTACCTGGGTATTACCTGAGACCTGCACCCAGTACCTGAATATTACCTGAGTCCTGCTTCCAGTACCTGGGTATTACCTGTGTCTGGCTTCCAGTACCTGGGTATTACCTGAGATCTGCACCCAGTACCTGAATATTATTTATTTATAAAATATAAATATTTTACCTGATTATTGCTTCTAGTATGTGAATACTGGAGCAAGTACCCGAATATTACTTCCAATACCTGGATACTGGAGCAAGTACCCGAATATTACGTCCAATACCTGGATACTGGAGCAAGTACCCGAATATTACTTCCAATACCTGGATACTGGAGCAAGTACCCGAATATTACTTCCAATACCTGGATACTGGAGCAAGTACCCGAATATTACTTCCAATACCTGGATACTGGAGCAAGTACCCGAATATTACTTCCAATACCTGGATACTGGAGCAAGTACCCGAATATTACTTCCAATACCTGGATACTGGAGCAAGTACCCGAATATTACTTCCAATACCTGGATACTGGAGCAGGTACCCTAATATTACTTCCAATACCTGGATACTGGAGCAAGTACCCGAATATTACTTCCAATACCTGGATACTGGAGCAAGTACCCGAATATTACTTCCAATACCTGAAACTTACAGAAAGTAAGTGAATCCAGTAGCCACTTCCTAATTATCGCTTCGAACTCCTAGAGAGCAAACCTGAACACTATTGATATATTGAATCCTTTAGTAAGTTGCCTGAATCCTGAACGTGTGCACAAACACTGCAGGATTCACATATCCTTATCAGCATTAAACCTGACAGTGCTGGATGAAATCACTAAACCCACAATTTAAAGATAGTTTTTTTGGAGATTGGAATCTACCTGGGACTGTGGGTTGTATCTGCCTGATTCTTTAGTATTTATTTTACATTGGACTTCTTTCCATAATACGATATTCAGGATTTATCCTACACCACTACAAGAAGAACTGTAACTCAGAAAACACAAGGGAAAGGTAATTCACACGTTTGGGTTAATTCAATGTTAATGCCACTGGCAGCAAAATGAATACATCTTTTGTCTGGTTTAAGCCTCTATATATTATTTATTTGTTTGCTTGTTTATATATGAAATTCCAACATGTTCTGCAGCGATGTACAGTGAGAGGACACATATTTAATAATAAGTACTTGGAATAGGACAGGTTTGACATTCCTAAATATGTAGTGAGGGCCAGGGCCGGACTGGGAAAAAAATTCAGCCCGGACATTTTTTGTTCACAGCGGCCCACTGAAAAGGGGGCGGGGCCAGATAGGGTGTGTTTTGTCATCCCCAATGACAAGCACGCCCCATCTCAAAGTGAGCATGTTGGTTCAATGCTCTTCCAGGGCATGAGAAAAAGGCCCTGTATTTGTTCTGCACAGTGCAAGCAAATTTAATAACATGCTTGCATTGTTTGCTTGAAACTTGTCTCAGGGGTTTCCATAATTGGGATACTCACTGTATCCCATTTATGGAGACGCTATGTGTTTGCTTACATGGAATCTAGTGTGTGCATAGGGGATCCAGAGTGTGTGTGTAGGTGGTGCAGCGTCTGTGTGTAGGGGATCTAGTGTGTGTTTGAAGGACTCAGGAGTGTGTATAGGAGATCTAGTGAGTGTGTGTGTGCGTGTATAGAGGATTCAGAGTGTATATAGAGATTTAGTGTGTGTATATCTGTAGATATCCAGAGTTGGGTAGGAATCTATTGTTTGGCTGGAATTTAATGTGTTTAGGGGTGCAGTATGTGTGTGAGGGGTTCTGTAGTATATATACATATATGTTTGGTGTGTAGTATTGTGTGTGTGTGTGAGTGGTGCAGCGTGTTTGGGGGCTGCTGTGTGTGTGAGGTGTGCAGTGTGTGTGTGTGTGCTAGGATGCTGTGTGAGGGTGATGTGTGTGTGTGTGTTAGGGTGCTGTGCGAGGGTGATGTGTGTGTGTCTGTTTTAGGGTGCTGTGTGAAGGTTCTGTGTGTGTGAGTGAGGGTGCTGTGTGTTGGAGCGCTGTGTTAGGGTGGTGTGTGTGTGTTAGGGTGCTGAGTGTGTTAGGGTGCTGAGTGTGTTAGGGCGCTGAGTGTGTTAGGGCGCTGAGTGTGTTAGGGCGCTGAGTGTGTTAGGGCGCTGAGTGTGTTAGGGCGCTGAGTGTGTTAGCGTGATTTGTGAGGGCGCTGTGTGTGTGTTAGGGTGCTGTATGAGGGTGATGTGTGTTAGGGTGCTGTATGAGGGTGATGTGTGTTAGGGTGCTGTATGAGGGTGAAGTGTGTTAGGGTGCTGTATGAGGGTGAAGTGTGTTAGGGTGATGTGATGTGTGTTAGGATGCTGTATGAGGGTGATGTGTGTTAGGGTGATGTATGAGAGTGATGTGTGTTAGGATGCTGTATGAGGGTGATGTGTGTTAGGATGCTGTATGAGGGTGGTGTGTGTTAGGATGCTGTATGAGGGTGGTGTGTGTTAGGGTGATGTATGAGGGTGATGTGTGTTAGGATGCTGTATGAGGGTGGTGTGTGTTAGGATGCTGTATGAGGGTGGTGTGTGTTAGGGTGATGTATGATGGTGATGTGTGTTAGGGTGATGTATGATGGTGATGTGTGTTAGGGTGATGTGTGTTAGGATGCTGTATGATGGTGATGTGTGTTAGGGTGATGTATGAGGGTGATGTGTGTTAGGGCGCTGAGTGTGTTAGGGCGCTGAGTGTGTTAGGGCGCTGAGTGTGTTAGGGCGCTGAGTGTGTTAGCGTGCTGTGTGTGTTAGCGTGATTTGTGAGGGCGCTGTGTGTGTGTTAGGGTGCTGTATGAGGGTGATGTGTGTTAGGGTGCTGTATGAGGGTGATGTGTGTTAGGGTGCTGTATGAGGGTGAAGTGTGTTAGGGTGATGTATGAGGGTGATGTGTGTTAGGATGCTGTATGAGCGTGATGTGTGTTAGGGTGATGTATGAGGGTGATGTGTGCTAGGATGCTGTATGAGGGTGGTGTGTGTTAGGGTGATGTATGAGGGTGATGTGTGTTAGGGTGATGTATGAGGGTGATGTGTGTTAGGATGCTGTATGAGGGTGGTGTGTGTTAGGATGCTGTATGAGGGTGGTGTGTGTTAGGATGCTGTATGAGGGTGGTGTGTGTTAGGGTGATGTATGATGGTGATGTGTGTTAGGGTGATGTATGAGGGTGATGTATGAGGGTGATGTGTGTTAGGATGCTGTATGAGGGTGGTGTGTGTTAGGATGCTGTATGAGGGTGGTAATAAATAATAAACATATATTTTAACCCCTCCAGTAGTAAGGGGAGGCAGGTAAATGCCAATATTAATGTGTTTTTTTTAATAATACTTTTTTTTTTTAAATGGACATTATACCCCCCCCCCCCCCTCTTAATTTCTTACCTATAGCCTGGAGGGGAGGGGGGGCTGCTGACATCCATCCCTGGTGGTCCTCGTGGTAAGTGAACTCTAGCCCTTTGGGGCTAGAGTTCACACTCGCGAGACCGGGCCGGTTGCCATGGCAACGGACCGGATCTCGCGAGAGAAACCCGGCGGAGCTGCAAGTTAGAGCTCCGCCGGGTCCTCCTCCAGGCAGGCTGGCTCCCTCCCTCTCTCCCCCGCCGGCGGCCGCGTTTGATTGCATGTGGGCCGGTGAGGGAGATCTTTGATCTCCCCACCGGCCCTTAATGCAACACAGCGGGGCCGGCGCTCGGATAGCGCCGGCCCTGCATAGACCGGCTGGATCTCCCCGGCCCGTGGCCATCGCGGCCCACCGGGCATTTGCCCGGTTTGCCCGATGGCCAGTCCGGGCCTGGTGAGGGCCCTGCTCACAGGAGTTTACATTCTAAAGGAATTCAGTATAACTGCACAAAATTCTAAGTTCTATCCAAAGTGAAGATGTATAGTTAGTTATATTAAGCATATGATGTTCATAAACTTTACAACTTTTATTCACTCCGCTAAAGTGTGAGAAGCCAGAAATTAAAATTGAATTTGACATATTCAGCCAAAGTACATAACTGGTAATAATTCCCAAATCAGCTATGTTTACTGGAAGGCAATTTTGTTCATGTGTTGGTGACTAACCGTGTTGGGTTTATTCAGAATACACTGTACTGTAGTGAATTATAAAAACTGGACTGCAACATTTAGGCTAAAAAAGATGATTTGGAAACATTTTTACAACTGGGCTATTTTTGTTAACATTTTTCAAATTGAGTTTTCGGATACATGGAAACTTAATATGAGTGAGAAGTCCCTGAAATGTGTATTAGATTACAAACCCAACTGCAAGCCAATGTATAGTTTGGAGGAAAGATGAAACAGGGGGGATAGGATAGAAACATTTAAATATATTAAATATATAAAGGGAATCAACATTTAAAACAGGAAAGTATATTTAAAACAAGGAAAAACTACCACAACAAGAGGACATAGTCTTAAATTAGAGGGACAAAGGTTTAAAAATAATATCAGGAAGTATTACTTTACTGAGAGGGTAGTGGATGCGTGGAATAGCCTTCCAGCTCAAGTGTTAGAGGTTAACATAGTGAGGGAGTTTAAGCATGTTTGGGATAGGCATAAGGCTATCCTAGCTATAAGATAAGGCCAGTGACTAATGAAAGTATTTAGAAAATTAGGCAGACTAGATGGGCCGAATGGTTCTTATCTGCCGTCACATTCTATGTTTCTTTGTAAAATAAGTGGATGCATTTGAATCCATATATCTCTGAACTTATTAAAATAAGTGTACCCCTAAAAACACCTCCAGTACTATAGAAGTGTGTATTTTTGTTGAGATGCCATTCAAATTTAGAAACACAGGCCTCATAACATTCCCAATTTTGGTGGGACAGTCCTGATTTTAGGGTCCTGTTTCTCCATTCTGACTTTGTTTCCTGGTCTCCCACTTTTGGGAACATCAGGTAACTGTCCCCAAAAAACAAAGTGTGAGCGCATCATCAGACAAATACGTCTACTAAAGGCACTAGGGCCCTGCAGAGAGCAGTTAAACTGTGCTTCCTGAATTGTCCACTCTTGGTAGCAGGCTGGCGTGCTTTTAAGCTATGCTGAGCTGCCAATTGTTCAGGTAGACCTGCTCCATTTCCAGGTGGGTCCGTCTCTTTGGGCAGCACCAGTGACACGATTAATATCTCGCCCCCTTTACCCCCACCTACCGTCATCACGTTAAGCTGATGTTGGGAGGTATGGGAATTCTGCAGCAGCCATAGTCTCTCCATCTGCTTGCATCTCTATGTTTGGCCAAAGTGGTGTAAAAAGTTAAATGGGTTAAGATACACTCTAAACACTATAACAATGCTTCACAAACACTGTCATTTAGAGTGTATTGCATTTTTTTTTTTTTTAAAGGGACACGCTAAGCACCATAACCAATAACTGGGCTCACATCTGTCACCCAAAATCAGTTGCGAATGAGATAATGTGAAAAATCCATCCAACCTTGGATGGCAAGGATAGGTTGAGGGTCTGGACTTTGAACTCTGGCATGAGTTATGATTTTTGTCAAAACTGTTCAAAAACAATTTGTCAAAAACTAGGGGTTGCATCTTCATATATGGCCTACTTCCGGGTACCTGAGAAGTATGTAGAAGTATGTACCCCTTTAAAGCTACATAGTCGGTATTCTTAATAAGATTTCCTAATTGGTCTCCTTTCAAGTATCTTGTTTCCTCTTTCCAGGAGTGTCCTCTGTATTAGGTGGATCTCTCCATTCTCTGCACATTAAATAGGCTATTGAAGGTCTATGTACCCACTATTCTGGGACTGAGCTCTAATTCTCACTGACCAGCTGCTAAAGGCAGTCATGGATATGTCAGGCCGCTTGTAGCTGCTCTGGACCCCAATGTTTTTAGCCACCTCTCCATCAAAGTGGGTCCAAATAGGCAGTTTGAATCTGTTCCCTGGTGTATATATAGACCTTTACTATCCTTTGTACACAGTAATCAAATGTCCACGTTGATGTGTCTGGCTTATTTTAATGTAGCCCTGTTATATAGCATTTTGCCCCAAAATAGCACCAGTTGTGTGGTCACTATCATTGGTTTGGAGGATATGGATCTGTAATGGACTTCATTAACTGGCTGGAAAACATATAACAATTCTAGTAATTGCTTCAACAGCAGTAAAACTAACAGAAACTAATAATCAGTTGGTTATGTCCTGTATCCCTTTGCCAAACAAAAGGATGTGTCACCACTTCTGGAGATTATGTAGCTATTGGGAAGACTAGGGAATTTAACTTTCTAACTTTGTAATGGCTAGTTATTTTTAGTACACCTCCCACTTTTGAGTTGTTTGTATTATTTTCATGATGTCATTCCAAAAACGGATCTTGACTCCCCAGAAGTGTTTTGAAAATTCAGAGACAATCCTGTTTCACGCATAGGTTTCAATGGGAGAGCACAACATTTCTCGTATAATTCTACATAATACAGCAGGGTTTATTGGATCTGTAATTCAAATGAAAGCTGTACACTGCACAGAAAAACTTGTCCAGCTCAGATATTTCGGCTGTTATTATGAAATCAACATGTGAACACACTCTGATTTCTAACTTTACAAACCCTACAGTTTTCTTCATGTAGATTGCCGGAATATAACCTACAGACTATCAGAATACGGTATATAGCAGCCACGTAGTGAATTGTACTGTATTGCGTGACATTCCCCTCAGAAGAAAGTAATGATTGCATCTTATTGTGTGATTGCTGTGCCCAAGAGAAAACTCATGTCTCTAGGGCTAAACTCAAGCAGGCATGTAATGGGACCCACAGAGCACAGTTCTCCTTGAAGTCTCTGCTAGCTATATAACTTTTATTGGAACCTCACAGAGGGGGCCATAAAACATACATTTTGTAATGATACACTGATCAGCCACAACCACTGACAGGTGAAGTAAATAACATTGATTATATTGTTACATTGGCACCTGTTAAGGGGTGGGATATATTAGGCAGCAAGTGAACCGTTCGTTCTTGAATTGTATGTGTTGGAAGCAGGAAAAATGGGTAAGCAAAAAGACTTGAGTGACTCTGACAAGGGCCAATTAATGATGGCTAGACAACTGGGTCAGAGCATCTCCAAAACGGCAAGTCTTGTGGGGTGTTCCCACAATGCAGTATGCAGTGGTTAGTACCTACCAAAAGTGGTGCAAGAAAGGACAACTGGTGAACAGGATCATGGGAGCCCAAGGCTCTATGATGCACATGGAGAGTGATGCTAGCTCGTCTGGTCCCATAACACAGAAGGGCTACTGTAGCTCAGATTGCTGAAAAGCTTAATGCTGGCCATGATAGAATGGTATCAGAAAACACAGTGCATCATAGTTTGATGTGTATGAGGCTACATAGCTACAGACTAGTCAGACTGCACATGAGGACCCCTGTCAAGCGTGGACAGTGCCTTAAATGTAGACATGAGCATCAGAACTGGACCATAGAGCAATGAAAGAAGGTCTGATGAATCACATTTTCTTGTAGATTAGGTGGATGGCCGGGTGCGTGTGCGTTGTTTACCTGGAAAGGAGATGGCAGCAGGATGCAGTATGGGAAGATGGCAGACGGAGGCAGTGTTATGCTCTGGCCAATGTTATGCTGAGAAACATTGAGTCCTGTCATTCATGTGGATGTTACCTTGACACATAACCAGGAATGGTGTGAGGAACATGACAAGGAGTTCAAGGTGCTGCCTTGGCCTCCAAAATCACCAGACCTCCGATTGAGCATCTATGGGATGTGCTGGAACATCAATTCCTAACCGTTGAGGTCCCACCTCACAACTTGCAGGACTTAAATGATTAACTGCTAATGTCTTGGTGCCACTATTGCCAGTGGATCCGGTGAGTTTGCACTGTAGCCCGCAAGCTGGGGGGCCTATTGGGTGGCCCATATACTTAGGGCCACCTCATTAATATTGCTAAAAGGAGCCCGGTCAGGCACCAGAGCCCTTTAGCAGCCCGGGATCCTTTCATGTCAGCAGTAATGGGAGGAAGTTAGAGCTGGTATAGCTTTGTTGGACTTGTATGCTTGAGTGGGGCCCAAAAATTATTTTCTTGCACCAGACCCTCTCTGCATTAGTTCCACCACTGTACCACAGGACATGTTCAAAGTTCTTGTGGAGTTTCATACTTTGGTATGTCATTTTGGAGTGAATAAAGTCTTTACTGGGTCATTTTCTTTTAATAATAACACACTTCATGTGCCCATCTGTGGGTTTCTTTGTATTATATATTGCTAATTTAGATAATTAGTAAAGTTGCGGCTGCTGAATTATCTGGTGTAATCTAGACTGTTGCTCAAAACTTTCTTTTTTTAATGGGTTTTTAAAATTAAATAAATCTGTGGGATTTATAGTCAAAATGAATGGTTCTCACATTAGTTAATTCCTTTGGACATAATGGTGGCTTCAATGAAGTTCTGGTAACCAGAGACAAGTTGATGAGTAGATTTATTAGTTGTGAGAGTTGCTTCGGATAGTTGATGATGGTAGTGGCTGCATCGAGGGTGGACAAGTGATGGTGGCTGCACTTCATTAGGAATGGATATGATCAAAAAGCACTGAATTGGAGCAGTAATGTTTGATCGCTGGGAATGTTTTCTTCAATATTTATCCTTCATTGCTTATGAATATACTGTTACATGAAGTTTAGTCAACACATTCTCTTGATAAATGATCTTTCTTTCAAAAGCAACTGCCCCTGCCCCAGGTGACACATAAATGGAAGGTCTCAATCAGAAGTACTTAGAAACCACATGACAAACAAATCTGAAATATTATGAATGCCTTTGTCAGTTTGTCACGTCGTCACCATACTCTTTTTTTGTCTTTGAATTCATGTGCAAGCTAATACTTTTTGTACAAAGACAATGCACGCACATAACTGTGTACGCCCCTTGATCTGTTAACTATGGTACTTAGTGTTTGTGTACACCTATGTTCCTGAACAGCTGAGATATTTCCAGAAAGATGTGCCTGTTTATTACAAATATAAAATACTTTGCACAAAGAGTACAACAGCTTTTGTATGTATTAAATATACTTTTAATTAATGAATGGATTTTATTAAACTGTCTAATTTTGAATGCAACGACAGATGGGGTAAACATTGGCAGCACCAATGCAGCAAACAAAAATGCAATGAATAAAAATAAATCTTAAAAAAACAAAACAAACTCAACTTCACAGAAGTATATTATCCATTTCAACCTGATGATCATTACATGGTCAAGTTGTAAACGGCAATGTTATTGAATTTTGTGTCACAGTGCCCAGTAGGTAAGTGCTATTTCAGATGCACAGTTTATTTCTATGTAGAATTTGGTTACTCGGACTTATTATTATTATTATTATTATTATTATTGGCAATTATAGAGCGCCAACATATTCTGCAATGCTGACTGGTTCGCTAAAGCCACAGTGATCAAAATGCAAGAGAGTAATCAAGAAGTATTTTGTGAAAAATGAATTGAATAGTTATTTTACGTTTTATCCAATTAAAGGATCACTATAGTGTCAGGAAAACAAAGCGGTTTTCCTGACACTATAGTGCCCAAAGGGTGCCCCCACCCTCAGGGTCCCCCTCCTGTGGCGCTGAAGGGGTTAAAACACCTTCAGCAGCTTACCTTATTCTAGCACCGGGCTCCCTTGGCGCTGGTGACCTCTCCTCCCCCGCCGAAGTCAGCGGAGCCAAATGCGCATGCGCGCCAAGTGCCGTGCGCTCATTCAAAGTGTCCATAGGTAAGCATTTCTCAATGCTTTCCTATTGACGCTCGGTGCGATGGAGGCATAATATGCCTCCAGCTTCGCAGATGCGTCTCTGGTGGTTGTCCGGAAGACAGCCACAAGAGGCTGGCTTAACCCCAAATGTAAACATAGCAGTTTCTCTGAAACTGCTATGTTTGCATCTGAAGGGTTAAAACCTGAGGGACCTGGCACGCAGACCTGAGCTGAAGTGGTCTGGGTGACTATAGTGTCCCTTTAATGTATAATAAACTTACCCAAGAATTATCTTGCAGACATGATGGGGTCGGTTCTGTAAGTCATGTAAAAGTGATGTAAATTGATCCAGTTGTAAGTGCTTTACATTTAGTAGTTATTCGTGGATATTCAATAGCTCTACCCTTGATGGACTGTATCTACTCCCTGTAGAGATACATATGTGTAAACTTTTGGCTGGGAGTAAGGGTTTAAAAGCACAACGTTAGGAAACATTTTACTACTTCGCTTTGCGTCACCCTGACATCATAAGAAAACACTTAGCAAGGAGCTCAAGATGCCAAAAGTCTGTCTAAAACTACAGTCAAATGGTTTTAACAGTTTTAATAATGAAATGAGGATTCACTGAAAAATCGCTTTAATGGTGCACATTTTGCATTGGTTAATGCTGATTTTCCATCACCTCATTTATTGGGACATTACAAACATGCCTTTATTAGTGATAATATTTAAAAAATATACATTTCTGAGAACCCCAGTATACCTAGTTTTACCTAGTTTTTATTCTTATGTCTAAAAAAACATTAATGGGGTCAAACAGTCAAGAGACAGAGTAGGCTGATTTAGTTAATTTTTAAAATGCTTTATGGCAACTCTCTGAAAAATGATTTTTAAATGATTTATTGTACTGTTTTGCAGAAAATAGTAAGAGGGTGGATTCATCAATAAAGAATGCCTACACAGATACAGTATTACAACTCCTCTCCTTCCGTGACTGGCATCTTTCAGCCTCAAACTGGCACAAGTTCGTATGGGCCAACCAGGCCAAGAGATGTCTATCCAAGTACAACAGTGGCACGAATCCGGCCCGCAACTGGTAAGATAATCCAGCATGATACTGGTAACATAAGTATTCTATCAATATCAAAATATCAATCTACAGTGCCTAAATGTCAAACAGGTTTAGGGAACATATATACTTTCCTCCGCACAACTTTGAACCACCCAAGTGCCCCTATACCCTTAATCAGTCCTTCTTTCTATAACTTTAGAGAATTTTAGCATGCGCAACAATACATTAATGGCCATCATTTTCTTAGCGGCAAGGAGATCCTTAGCCAAAACAACAATAACCAACAACACTATGACATATTTTATTAAGATATGGGGCCCATGGCTGGAATATATGGATAGACATCCTACAGACAAGTCCATAAAGGAGCAGTTTATAACTCCTCATGGTGCCAAGTGAGCATACCATAGGCATCTTCTGTTGCCATCACTCTGAAAGCTATCCAACAAATTTGTGTTAGTCTCTTGGTAATGACTTGTGTTAGGGTCCAAATCAATTCTTGGTTTGTTCAGAATTCTCCCCTCTTTCACCTTGTTAACTTTCTATTTTGGTGGACAGAACTTGTGTTCCCCCAATGTAGGGACACTATAGTCATCAAACACAACTTTTGCTTAATAAAGCAGTTTTTGAGTATACATCATGCAGCAGTAATCTTACTGCTCAATCCACTCCCATTTAGGAGTTAAATCACACCTCCATTGGCTGTGACTCACATGGCCTGCATAAACATTTTTTTATCTCCTGCTCTTTAAATTGTCTGGAGTGTCCTTTTAATGTATTTTTATATGTGTTTGCAAAGTTTACATATTTTTTGTGTTCATATTTAAGTGCTGGATATCTACAGCGTAATAAATATATATTTTTTTGTTTAGCTGATAATCTACTTGATTGTCAAAAATTCACTAACTTTCCCTTACAGGATTCCAGTTTAGAGATGTTTCCCCTCCACGTGGTAAGCCAACGTGGAACGATTCTCGCAAGGCTGAGGCCTGGAACAATTCTTTAAGAAGGCACAAAGTCAGTCTGAATCACAGACCAGTGGAATCTATTCTAAGCAAAAGAGCTCCATTTGCAGGTAAGATATAGGACTGTTCTATAAAACAAACTGCAATATCCAACATATTTTCCCAGACATTCATAAATTAATGTTAATTGGTAGCCCACGAACGTGCTGCCCTGCAGTATGTAGACAGTATCTGCTGCATGATTTCTTCCTGGTTTCTGATTGATTTATTACCTGATTCACCTGATTCATCTATTTCTAGTGATGTGTACTGGAAACATGGTGGATTTGGCATCCGTATTCACATCACATTTAATTTATTTTCCTGCTGCCTGTGTAAAGCAATTTTCAATTGTATTTTTACAGAGAATATATCTAAGTGATGTGTGCATAGGGAAATGGCTTTCTTGTGTACTTTGTACACACCATATCTTTCACATAAACGTATCACAATGTGGATATGTCTATATACAAGTATAGCACGCAAGGAAGCCAGAGCATGTTCAACTAGGAAACTGCCTAAAACCCAGGAATTACGCAGGGGCCACAGAACAATGCTTTTGTTTGGCACCATTAATAATCCCTATGGGAAGAATGAAGGGCAGGGTAAAACTGGTAACCTGATCGTAATCCTGTTCTGGAGGTAGCTCAGTCGTGTAATGCACCCACAATAGAGTCTCCTTTAAATCTGGATGCTACATTTTCTGATTCTCAGTATAACAGGAAGAATGAGGACACAAATCCACCCAGAGTACAATGCAGGAACAATTGTAGAAAAACAGACTCTCCAGCACCATCCCAGTATCAATCAGATGATCCTTTTTTTAAGGTGCCAAATGAATGGGTGATGTTTTGTTAAAGGCCTTGTGTGGCCAAAATGTCACCTATTCATTTGGCACCTTAAATAAATGATCACCTGATTGTTACTGGGATCCTAATAGACAGTCTTTTTTCTATTTTTTTTTTTATTCCCAGGTGGTACTGTTCAGCCTTTTATCCTTCGTAAGTCGATAGAGTGACTACCTTACTGTATTAAAATCCGTACCGCTCAGAGCATACTGGTAAACTAAAGAAAATCTAAATGTTTAATTCCTCTTATAAAACACTTTATTATTATTATATTCATTTATACAACAAAGTGATATTTAAGTTGCAAGCCTCTCATTTTCCCATGAATTGCTGTTGACCCATAAAAGAGACATTATGTGTGCTTATATGTTACATCTCCCTCATATAGATGGAAATCCGAACATATGAGACTATGAGCAACGCTTCACATGTATAATATAAATATTGCTTTAAACCAATGACTGCACCGTTAACCAATGTTTTGTTAACTAATCTGTTCTGTTGTCTGTCTGCTTTCTGTGTTTCCTTAGCACGTACTTTAAGCGCCAGCTCAGGAGGCTTCCGTTATCAAAATGGACATGTTGATGTTCTTCCTCAATATAACCCCATGAACGATCCTCACATGTATGATTTCTATGCCAAAAAGTTTGGGTTGCAAGTTAACCCACGCCCACCTACAACAGTAAGTGTTTTAGTCAATTCTTCCCTTTGAGTTCCATATTGTAACGTCACCTGTGGTCTCCTCCTCTGGGCTTCTTGCTTCTGAAACCACTAAGTGATACCCTATGTCACTTTCCAATTTCCAACATTGTCTTTTTTGTACGAGTCGCTGTCCATCTACTTCATTTTGTTTGAGCAGCATCATCCCAAGTCAAAAGTGCCCCTGGTCCAAAAATGCACGTGTTCTGCATCTAAAACACTATCTAAACAAAGATTTCAAACCACATTTGACTCTATAGCGGTTCTAAATGCCCAGTAGTTCTATGTTCTTTGTTTAAAACACTCACTGCTTATATCGCACCTTATCACCTATGTGACACAAATAATGTGCATGGTGTTTTTTGTGATCACACATATTTGTATCTGTGTGGAGAAATTTCACATGAAAATTAATAGTATTTATTTTTGTATGTGCAGATGGACATTGTATAGCGTCCGCTTTTTTAATAGTTTTGTCTTTTCACTCGTAGAGACGTGCGCTGAGTGCCCCATCCAGCAGAACTGGAGTGAGATCTGCCTCCATGTCTGTCAAAAATGTACTTTACAAAGTAGTTATTAAAACTGGAGACAGGAAGCAAGCGGGAACAAATGCAAGGGTAAGATCACCAACAACACTCAAAAAACACAGACACACTAGTACTTCATTAATGAAA
The DNA here is from genome assembly GCF_036172605.1 of Pelobates fuscus. Taxonomy (NCBI): domain Eukaryota; kingdom Metazoa; phylum Chordata; class Amphibia; order Anura; family Pelobatidae; genus Pelobates; species Pelobates fuscus. The sequence goes on from NC_086321.1 coordinate 57,307,431, forward strand.
CTCACCAAAGACATATAATTTTTTTAAATCGTTTTACTGTATGATGCTGAGAAAATGCATATACTTGATATTTTTTTTTGTTTTCAATATTTTTTGTTTTAGATAGAAATATAGCTGATCTCTCCCCGCCCCCCCCCCCCCAAATTATCCATAGCAATTAATGCTGCTATTCCTGACTATGTTCTATTGTCTAATAATGGGTCCAATCTTTTCTGACACATGGCTCATTACATTGCATGCCGAGAGCATTTCATTATGCACAAAGGCCACACTTACTAGAATTCTACATCTGTTACTCGTGAATTATGAAGAACATTTTCTAAAAGAAAATTAATGATTAAACAGGAAACCTTTTAGCATTTCACAACAAAAGAAAGAAAAACAAAAATAAACAATTAACTAAAAAAACAAGATGATCCCCCCCCCCCTCCACATTTCTATCAGCGGTTAATATCAAGATAAATTATTTCCTAGTTTAAAGGGGAAACATCACTTTTGTGGAAATTGCAGCATTGAATAAAACATTTAAAATCACATATAACTTTTTTCATGTCAGACTTTATTTTCTTATGAATGTATATTAAAGGTTTAGCAAATGATATAACCCAGTTTAGTCACGGCACACATTGTTTTAGTGGAGAACGAAAAACGGAAAGATGGGCGGAGGTTTATCAAAGGGTCTAAAAAGGGCAGTCACTATGGAAACCAGTGGAACCAACCAACAGGAGCATTCCATTGTTGCCTCCTACCCTTTTACACATTTCACCATGTTTAAAAAAAATATACTTTCATTAATCCTTCCATTGTTTCTGTATCTCCTCCTTTCTCTATTCTCTCTCTATGCTGAGTACAAAGTACAGGGAGACAATAAGGGTCATCCAGTTCCATGGTAGAAGTTGCATTGTTGCATAGTTGTCTAGGTTGAAAAAAAACTAAAGTCCATCAAGTTCAACCATGAAACCCATTCTTTTATGCTGTTGATCCAAAAGAAGACAAAAAAACCCAACCAATTGTAGCCATTTCCAATTATGTCAAAGGGGGAAAAATCCTTCTTGACACCATAATGGCAATCATCTGTGGATTTGTTTATTAAGTGTTCTTGCATAGCAAGACCACTTAATGTTATCTCACATATATTATTATTATTATTATTAAGTGTTCTTGCATAGCAAGACCACTTAATGTTATCTCACATATATATTATTAAGTGTTCTTGCATAGCAAGACCACTTAATGTTATCTCACATATATATTCTTATTCTTATTATAGCCAAATTTGCCACCCTAACTCCTCCCACAGTTTTTACACCACATAGACAAAAATTTACCAAAACGTGCAGATTGTTCCCGATCCGATTGCTATTACTTTGTGGAACATTTCGCCAAATGGTTCACGGAATATCGTCGTTCTTGTGGCGAAATTTGTCCCATAGGAATGAATAGCAAAGCTAGAGTGGGAGCTGGCAAAAGCTGAAAAATCATTACATGATTTCTAAACTGCCACCACTCCCTCATTTTCAGGCCCACTTACACAAATCTTATATCAAAACGTTCAGCTATCCCTGCTGCCACTAAAAATGTCCACAGCTAAGCAATAGTCCTTATAGTTTTCGCAATATGACCATTTGTTTGCAACTCACGCCGTCCATTGACATTCATTGAAACTCCACTCTGCAAAGCTCACATTTGAAGGGCAATTTCTAAACTGTGACTGTGCCTTCATTGTTAATATTGCAGAGACAGGGCCGGCGCCACCTGTAAGGCGACCTAGGCAGCCGCTCCCTCCTGCCGGTCTCTCCATGTAGCGTGGCCAGGTGGCGCGGAAAGCGGGACAGGAACCTTTGTGAGCATTTCCTGTCATTCCGCCGGCGGCCGGGTACAGGAAACAAAGGTTCCTGTCCCGCGTTCCGCGCCGCCCGGCCACGCTACATGGGCAGGTGGGGAGGGTAAGGACCACTAAGGGAGGGGGGGGGGTTTAAGGACCTCTAAGGGGGGGGAGGGGGGTTTAAGGACCACTAAGGGAGGGGGGTTAAGGACCACTAAGGGGGGGGGGGTATAAGGACCACTAAGGGGGGGGGGGTATAAGGACCACTAAGGGAGGGGGGGTTTAAGGACCACTAAGGGGGGGGGGTATAAGGACCACTAAGGGGGGGGGTATAAGGACCACTAAGGGAGGGGGGGTTTAAGGACCACTAAGGGAGGGGGGGTTTAAGGACCACTAAGGGAGGGGGGGTTAAGGACCACTAAGGGAGGGGGGGTTAAGGACCACTAAGGGGGGGGGGGTGGTATAAGGACCACTAAGGGGGGTATAAGGACCACTAAGGGAGGGGGGTTTAAGGACCACTAAGGGAGGGGGGGTTTAAGGACCACTAAGGGGGGGGGGTATAAGGACCACTAAGGGAGGGGGGGGGTATAAGGACCACTAAGGGAGGGGGGTATAAGGACCACTGAAGGAGGGGGGGTTTAAGGACCACTAAGGGAGGGGGGGTTTAAGGACCACTAAGGGAGGGGGGTATAAGGACCACTAAGGGAGGGGGGGGGGTATAAGGACCACTAAGGGAGGGGGGTATAAGGACCACTGAAGGAGGGGGGTATAAGGACCACTAAGGGTGGGGGGGTATAAGGACCACTAAGGGGGGGAGGGGGGTATAAGGACCACTAAGGGAGGGGGGGTATAAGGACCACTAAGGGGGGGGGGGGGTATAAGGACCACTAAGGGAGGGGGGGGTATAAGGACCACTAAGGGAGGGGGGTATAAGGACCACTGAAGGAGGGGGGGTTTAAGGACCACTAAGGGAGGGGGGGTTTAAGGACCACTAAGGGAGGGGGGTATAAGGACCACTAAGGGAGGGGGGGGGTATAAGGACCACTAAGGGAGGGGGGTATAAGGACCACTGAAGGAGGGGGGTATAAGGACCACTAAGGGTGGGGGGGTATAAGGACCACTAAGGGGGGGAGGGGGGTATAAGGACCACTAAGGGAGGGGGGGTATAAGGACCACTAAGGGTGGGGGGGTATAAGGACCACTAAGGGTGGGGGGTATAAGGACCACTAAGGGGGGGTGGGGGGGGATAAGGACCACTATGGGAGGGGGGGGGATAAGGAGCACTATGGGGGGGGATAAGGAGCACTATGGGAGGGAGGGGGGGGATAAGGACCACTATGGGAGGGAGGGGGGATAAGGACCACTATGGGAGGTTGGGGGGGATAAGGACCACTAGGGGAGGGGGGGATAAGGACCACTAGGGGAGGGGGGATAAGGACCACTAAGGGGGGGAAGGACCACCAAAGGGGGTAAGGAGGGAGGACTACTAAGGAGAGGGGAGGAGGGTGATTACCACTAAGGGGGTGGGGGGAGTAGGGGAAGGTCTACTAAGGGGTTTGGGAGAGGGAGGACCAGTAAGGGGTTTGGGAGAGGGAGGACCACTAAGGGGGAGGGGGGAGTGAGAAGACCACCAAGGGGGACTGCAGAGGGACAGGGGGCCAAGGGAGAGCACTAAGTGACAGAAGGGGAGAACACGGAGGGACAGAAGGGAAGGGGAAATCAATAATTGAGGGGAGAGCACTATGAATTTTTTTTTAAAAAGAAAGCTGTTCCCATCTCAGTCCCTATCCTACCCCACAAACCCTCTCTTTTACACTACACACATACACAATGCATCCCCCCCCCACACACACACAGAAACATACAATGCATTCCTACTCACACACAGACACACCCGAAACACACAATTCATCCCTTACGTTCTCTTACATAATTAATGCACCCCTTACAGACACACACTGCATTCAATTACATACACAGAAACAAACCTTGCACCCCTTACACACACACACACACACACACACACAGAAACATACAATGCATTCCTTACACGCAAACACACACTACATCCCCTATAAACACACTACATCCCTTACACAAATTGCACACATAAAACATCCCCAGCCATGTATGTAGGTGAATTTATGGGTGGGCATTGTAGGCGTATGGCCTCTGGGGGCCCAGACCTTGAGCTGTGTAAGGGGCCCTAAAAAATGGAGCTGCTTCCTGTTCGTTAATTGTTGTGAGCACTGTTAAAAAACAGTCTCCAGAGAGCCTCTTCTACACCAGACCTGTGGAGCCAGACTGAGCCCATCATCAGCCTCTTGTCCTCATCTGGTGGTAAGTAGGCAATCCAATATATTATTAGTGGCACTAATCTCTAATTTACCTCACATTAAATGGATACTATAGTCACCAGAAGCACTACAGCATAATGTAGTGGTTCTGGTGTCTATAGCCTGTGCCTGTAGGCTTTTTAATGTAAACACACTGTCTTTTCAGATAAGACACTTTGTGAAGACTGGCGTTGGCCCATATGGCAGAGCATATGGGCGGGGCATTGTGATGTCACATGGTGGGCTGGACATATGGGGGGGCGGCAAAATTTTTTTTGCCTAGGGCGGCAAAAATCCTTGCACCGGCCCTGTGCAGAGACATACTATGCATCAAAATGTAGGTCTGGGTCTTGTGATTCTCACAATATAAAGCTCTTCGCTGTAGGATTTATAGTTTTTAAAATACGATCGTTTGAAGATGGCAACCGCCAAAATACTCTGACCTGTGCCAGGCTGCAGCAGCAAGTGATGTCATAGACAAAGCCTTTTGTACACCTGCTAATGTTTTTATAAATGTATGTTTTAATGTAACTGTGCAACAACGTTGCAATTAAATGTGCTATATAAATGATAACAGTTAATCCGCCAACTCCAGTTGTAGACTACTGGTGGAGGCAAGAACACTTCACACAATTTCCCCAGAAATTGTAGCTTTTCTACAATATACTGTGTTTATACTGTAACCTATTAAATGTCTGCACCAGCTTTATTTTATTTGTTCCAAATGACACAGACCTTAATTTACCAATAGCATATTTATTTTGTGATTTGTTTTAGGATCAAATCACATGTTAAGTGATGTGTCCATGCTGATACTGGTTAATGACATTATGTCATACTTTATGCACTTTAATTCATATGAAGAAGCATTGTTCCCACTTCTTTCAAGTACTTCTCTGGTGTGAAGGCATACTTCAAGATCACTCAGTTTGTCAGCCTCCTATACTTGCACTTGGAATTGATACCTGGTATGGGAAAATGACGGTATAAGTAGAGATCCATCATTTTAAAGGACATAGGCTGTGCATATATTATTCCTGCCTTCAGATTAACTCTATGTTTATTGGTTTCTGCATGTGGTTATGCATGGGTGGACAGTTGTAGTTGTACTACACCGTGCTTCATACACTTGCTTCCAGTGGGAGCCTGTACCCTGCATACACCATAACTACTGTATCAGAGGCCTACATCTGGCCCATTCTCGCAAGGTGCCCCAGGACCTATAATGACCTATAATTCTTAACATTGCCCCTTACCGCTGTTTGGTACACCACTGATAAGTGACTTGGCCTGCCCTGTCTGCGCCATTTTTACTGGCCTGCTATGTCTGTGCCCCATTGACTGACCTGCTATGTCTGTACCCACTAAGACGGCCTGCTATGTCTGTGCCCATTAAAATGGCCTGCTATGTCTGTGCCCATTAAAATGGCCTTCTATGTCTGTGCCCCATTGATTGGCCTGCTATGTCTGTGCCCCATTGATTGGCCTGCTATGTCTGTGCCCATTTGATTGACCCGCTATGTCTGTGCCCTCCTAATGGGCCTGCTCTATCTGTGCTTATTATTGGCCTGATCTATCTGTGAGATGGTTGGGTGTCCAGGCAAGCACTGCTGCCATATTACCCAGGAAGACTCCAGTATATGGACACCTGAGTATGATTGGAGGGGTGAAGACCCTAAACCTCATGCCCGGAGGGGCAAGGTTTTATGAAAATTCCCGGGCATGCAACCAGTGCTCGCTTCGACAGCACATATACTAAAATTGGAACGATACAGAGAAGATTAGCATGGCCCCTGTGCAAGGATGGCACGCAAATTCGTGAAGCGTTCCGTATTTTTTCTGGTATCCATCTTAGATATTGATAGTTATTCCTGCGTCAAGTTTAACCCCCTGCCTATTTCAGGGGTTTACTTGACTTGCTTTTCCGGTCTACTATTTACCTTCCCTCCGAGGTACGTATTTACCTTTATTTTGTATTATTATCGTTTCTTTGTTTTTCGTACCATCCCTTCTACTATCGCTCGGCTTGTCGAGAGGCCTGACTTGACCTCCTCCGACCTCCCATGCTCTCGTGGATCTCGGAGAACGTCTCCAGCTTTCCTCAGACTACCTACGGTCATCCTGGACCCCGCGCGCACGCACGGGATCCAGGCGGTCAGTTGGTAGATTCCATCATCGTTTCCAGAGGTTCCATTCTCGCATCACCCCTTTCTGTTATTAAAGATGGGCACGGCCCGAGGTTGTCTACTACTCTGCCTACCACCGGTCTGGTTTATTACCAGTTGATCCCACCCTCAGGTGGGTGATTCGGAGAGAGGTCTCGTGGTCAAAGAGGGACTCCCCTCAGGACCTCAGTTGTAGGCAGATTTCATTATATGGTGAACCCCCGCAGTTGGTCACCCTGAGTCTGATATGGACTCTAGTTATTCTTATTATAGCCAAATTTGCCACCCTAACTCCTCCCACAGTTTTTACACTACATAGACAGAAATATACCGAAACGTGCAGATTGTTCCCGATTGGATTGCTATTACTTTGTGGAACGTTTCGCCGAATGGTTCACGGAATATCGTCGTTCTTGTGGCTAAATTGGTCCCATAGGAATGAATGGCAAAATGTTTAACCCCTTAAGGACACATGACATGTGTGACATGTCATGATTCCCTTTTATTCCAGAAGTTTGGTCCTTAAGGGGTTAAAACTAGAGTGGAAAAAGCAGAAAAATCAGGACATGATTTCTAAACTGCCACCACTCCATTATTATTATGTTCAGGGCATGTGCTGCCCTCAGTGGACTGGTCTGACTGACGGACAGTCAGCCTGGCATGTATTCACTCCAGGCTTTCCTGCCCTTTACCCGGGCATCTCCATTTGGGGGCAGAGCTTTACCCTTTACCTTGCTCCCACTGGCGTCCTGGTTCTCAGGACTCCGAAATGGGAGGTATGTCATAAACAATTAGGGTTCATTTCCAATGTTTCCAACACTAACTGCTAAAATGACTATCATTAATGTTAGTAAGTAGTAGCTCTTTGTATTCAGCAAAATCGTACTAACTGAAACTCGTAATTCCCCGCTGACAAGTTTAAAAGCTTCCTGTAGAGAGTGATAGGAGATGATAGGTACAACTAAAAAGCTCGTTCCCATGCTAGAATGTACATTTTACACATTGCACCTATCTGACCAAAACTAAAACCTATCTCAGCTTGGTGTAGTGAAAAAATAAATAAATGTTTATGTAAGTAAAGTGCATGTGCCATATGTGTGCACCTAATAACTCATATTGACCTACATTCCTGAGCATTCACTGCAACCTACCCAAATAACCTGCTGCTTTTCTCCTGCATCTATCCTTTTACCTTCAATCAATGATAAAGTGCATCTACACAGGGTAAATCTTTTATTTCGACCCGTTGTGGTTTCTATGGCAAACACTTAGAAAACGCTCCTTTTACAGCTTTACATTCAAGGCGCTAATAGCTAAATGCTAAGCCACGTACGGTTACTGTAACGACAGACGCTAATAGCGATGGGAGGCAAAACATGGATTTCTAATTTGGAAACTAGTCAGTCATTTTTGGCTGACAATATATACAGGCTGTTACCTACTTACAGTTAATATTTAACAACCACATTGGAAATAAGCCCATATTTGTTAAATATAAAGGATACATAAACATATTATTGAGAATCCAAGTGACATTTCTTCTTTAATCGGAACCTTACACAAATGATTGCATTTGTTGCATATTAGTGTTTAATTTTAATTATTCGACTTATCTTTTTTTTTTACAGCCTATAGATCAATAGAGAAACATGATAAACTCCTTTTTACTACCCATAAATTATCGCATGTGTTATATTTTTATAGGTGTTTATACAGATGAAAGGAACCAAAGGAAAACTGAACAAGACACAGCTATATAAAAAACCTAAACCTAACGCATTGGACAGTAATTCAGAATTTACTTTTCGTAAGGGTTCGACTCAAACATTGAAAATCTACGGGCCAGATATTGGAGATATCAAAAATATTACACTAGAGGTAGCTATTTTACCATGGCTAATACCTTGTGCCTTTATCTACAAGTTAAATCATATTTTTAGAACCTTTCATAAATTGCATTATTTCTGCAGCACGATGGTTTGGAAGAGAAACATGCGTGGTTCCTGGAAGAGGTGTTTGTAACCAACACAAACAAAGACAAGACGTGGCACTTTACCTGCCGCAGGTGGTTCTCTCTATACCATACCGATTGCCAAATCAGCCGGACCTTAACACCAGACAGTAAAACCGGATCTGATCAACTTGATGGAAAAACAGGGGACCACACCGGTAAGTTAAAATGTTTCATTCCCAAAATTTAAAAAATTACAATATTTTTTATAATAGGAAATTGTACACATAAAACAATTAGGAATAAAACTAGGAATTCTGAAGAGGGAATTAAAAGGCTACTAGTGCTTAGCCCAGTGCTCTCATCTTATCACTAGAGTTTGACGCTAGACAGCTAATCGATAAAGCCAGGAATTCTGAAGAAGGAAGTAAGAGGGTGCAAGTGCTTAGCCCAGTACTCTCAACTTATCACTAGAGTTTGACGTTAGACAGCTAATCGATAAAGCCAGGAATTCTGAAGAAGGAATTAAAAGGCTATTAGTGCTTAGCCCAGTGCTCTCATCTTATCACTAGAGTTTGACACTAGGCAGCTAATCGATAAAGCCAGGAATTCTGAAGAAGGAAGTAAGAGGGTGCAAGTGCTTAGCCCAGTACTCTCAACTTATCACTAGAGTTTGACGCTAGACAGCTAATCGATAAAGCCAGGAATTCTGAAGAAGGAATTAAAAGGCTACTAGTGCTTAGCCCAGTGCTTTCATCTTATCACTAGAGTTTGACGTTAGACAGCTAATGTGGAAGTTCACTTCAGCATTATAACACTTCAGCCAAGGTGGGGGTGATGTAAGTACTGGGAGAAGCTTGGCTCTTATCAAAACTGCTCAGAAAAAGCACTGTGACAAAAAAAATATGAACAATGCGCTGTAGTGGTTATTGTGCTTAAGGCGCTCCTTTAACATAAAAAGCAACAAATGAACATTTATTAAGCCATAATGTTGAAAAAAAAGCAGGGGAGACATAACATTGAAAGCCACAGGACAGAGATAACATCGACGGCAGCAGCACAAATTACACATTGAAAACAGCAGGACAGACTTAAAGGGACATTCTAGTCACCGACACCACTGCAGCTTATTGAAGTGGTCTGGGTGCAGTGTCCCTGTCCCACTTAGCCCTGCAATGTAAATCATTGCAGTTTTTGAGAAACTGCAATAATCACATTGCAGGACCAACATTGCCTCTAGTCAGTCAATCAATCAATGAGGACTCAGTCAATAACAGTAGCCATAACATTGAAAGTGGCAGGACAGACTTAACATAGAAAGCAGCAGAACAGATATAACATTGACAGCAGTAGGCTAGAGATAAGATAGAAAGCAGCAAGACAAACATGACATTGTAAGCAACACAACAGATATAACAATTAAAAGCAGTATGACAAAGAGAACATAAAAACCGTCAGAACAGGCATAACAAGCAGTAGGACTGGCCTAGCTTTAAATGTGGCAGAGTTACAATGAAACTGGCAGAGTGGATGTAACAACGGTTGTGGAAGGGCACACAGAGCAATGCACAATGGAATCTTGTTACAAGCAGCAGTGGTTTGAAATAACACTGAATGCAGCACTGTAAACAGAACAGTGACAGCAGTTTTGAACATGTCATGGTTAATGTAACAATTGATAAGCTGTGTCCCTAAATCCCAGGGAATTTAGTACATTTCCTGTTAATATACTATTGGTGTGAAAGTTAACCGACATTTATAAATGCAGGTAAAAGTTTAAGAAAATTGTATTTTATATATTGACACATACTGTGGTGTTCTACTGTGTTTTTTATGTGTTTTTTTTGTGTGTGTGTTAACTGAGGCCAATATGTTGAGTTTCTTTTTGTTGGGTTCATATACCCAAGTCCAAGAATAATTTTATATATTTCACAATCAGAGAACTGCGTCTTCTATGCCACTAAGTCACTGTTCCTTCAGCATGGCTGTGATATAGGGGGAAAGTGTGATTTTTTTCTTCTTTTTTAATGAAAGGCTCACCACTATTAGAGAATATACAATATATACAATAAGGGTGAGATTAGAAATGTGTAAGTGGTTATGATCGATTTAATCTGTCTCTCGTTTAATCGGACAGATGGGAATCTGTGACGTTTGGAGATTCCCAAACAAATCTGAGAAATGAACCGATTACTCACAGATTCTAGAACAGTGCTATTCTAAAAATTAAATTGGAAATAATAATGTGAAGATATATATTTATAACATACAAATGAGCAGGGGTTACAAGAGGGGCTGCCACATCCCAGGATTTTTCTCATTGAGCTTACTTATTCCAATATCTAACACTTTTTTTTGTGACATTGTATTTGAGACTGGAGAAGTTATTACAAGTTGCATTTTCAGTTGAATTTGGGAAAACTACTTGAAGCCTTCGTTTTATTGAGCTATTTTAATTGCTTTTGTTTGATTTGTTCATTGCTGAAAGTGTTATTGTTGACAGTAAATCTGATCTTGAATGGGGGTTGAATAATTTTGATTTCAACTGTATATAAGAGATACATTCGCAATACTCACACAAAAATCCTGCTTTCAAAGAGGAAAATAATGAATCATTAGGCTTAAAGGAGCACTACAGGGTCAGGAATACAAACATGTATTCCTGACCCTATAGTGTTAAAAATCAATTTCCAGTTGTTCAGCACTGACTCAGGAAGCACCTCTAGTGGTCGTCTGAGTGACTGCCACTTGAGGTGTCCCTAGGCAGTAATGTAATCACTGCCTTTTCTCTAAAATTGCAGTGTTTACATCAAAACGCCTGCAGGGACATTACTATACTCACCAGAACAACTACATTAAGCTGTAGTTGTTCTGGTGACTATAGTGTCCGTTCAAAGCTTATCCTAGCTCAAATATTCCAAAAATGTAATTATAGTTATGACCCCTTCTGCATCCAGGTAGTATATCTGATTCAAATTATATTCTCCAAAAGAGGATAAAATTAAATTAGTTCTCCTTATATATGGCTCTCCTGTCAGCCACGTCATTTTCTATTATAGTAGTGATGTTAATTTGTCTCTTTGCAGAGGTTCATTTTTCCAATTTCCTATTTCAACAAAGCTCCCCCTTCCTTATGTTCACTGATTATATTACCATTTTCTTTGGAAGAGCAATATACTACCACCACAAAAGCTATATCAGCTAACATTTTTCTGAGAACAATACCTATTATAACCTGTAAGGGGTGCTGTGGTTTAAGAAATAGCTTCAATTTCAGACTCTAAACATGTGGCCTATATCATCATTATATGACTTGCTCTCAAAGGATTATATTGTCTCATCCATTTTATTCTTTTATGGCTCTCTCCAGAGAAGAGTTTTCAGACTATAAACATTTCTTCTTTTATCAGTTTCCTCTTCAGATTTTGCAACAATGGAGACATTGAAGGCTTTCACTGTCGTTTAACCTACTTACATAGAGCAAGCAGTGAGAAAATATCCGGTGTAAATATGTGTAGCTAAAATCAATAACCCATTCATGCTTGGATCAAACACACTCGTCTGATATATAAATGTATCTGTGAATATTAGTAGTGTGATTAAGGCAATAGTGGTATTGTATAGTAAATATCAAATATGTTACCTAGTTGATTTTAAATAAAAAAATAGGAAATATTAAATTGCAATATATAAAAATATCTAATTATTTATTTTATTATTATTTGAAGACATGTTCATATATATTTTTTATCACTATAAGCTGTTTTTTTTTTTTTAAACAATAATAACAATAACAAAATAATGCATATACCCTCAACATGCATGCATTTATTGCTGATTTTTTTTATTGAGGGTTTATATAATAACAGTTTGCAAAAGCATCAGATTTGCTGTCTGCAGCCTTTTTAAGCCCTCCCATGTTTACTCATTGATTCTGAGTTCCAAGCACGCACAAGGGAACACGCAGACTGAGCTGGAGTGAGCTCTGTGGAAATCTGTGAACTCTGACAGAATAGAAACATGGAATGTGACGGCAGATAAGAAACATTCGGCCCATCTAGTCTGTCCAATATTTCAAAATACTTTCATTAGTCCCTGACCTTATCTTATACTTAGGATAGCCTTATGCCTATCCTATGCATGCTTAAACTCCTTCACTGTGTTAACCTCTACCACCTTAGCTGGAAGGCTATTCCATGCATCCACTACCCTCTCAGTAAAGTAATACTTCCTGATGTTATTTTTTTTTTTTTGCATTCTTTATTTTTGCGGTGCTCAGATAATACAAACAGGCTCGTATCGCCACAACAGCTGGTACGGGCATAAGTAGTACAATAAAGATAATAAGAAACAGTGTCATGGTCGCTAGTATGGCACACTTTTGTTTTAAGTTACGCTTTGTAAGTGGGTACATCTAAATATAGTTGTAAATAAGTAGTGTTTGTACAAGCTAAACAGGTGCGTCTGTGGTCTAGATGGTACAAAGTATTCATACAATATTAACACCCCAGACTTAGGTTAGGCGTGTAGAAGCTGGTTGGATAATTACTGTGGAAGGCTGCTAGAATGAGTTTAGATATTATAAGCCGTATACTGTGTTCCTATGAGCTCCTCTCGGGGGGTTATGTTTTTATGTTAACCAATAGTAAAAAACTTTTAACGCATATGGGAATAACTAGGCATATTAAAACAAAACAAAAGTTCTTAAGGCGCAGATTGATCTGCATAGTTGAGTTCTTCTGGCTGTTCATGACCCTGACGGTGACGATGGGTTTCCTCGGAGGGCTGCTGGTACAAATGGTCGCACCGTCGCCGGGTTCCAGTGAGTGGTAGTAGAAGGTGTCGGCTGGGACGGTGCCGCCGCTGGTTGCTCAGGTAGTCCAAGCGTCTGCATTATACCGGGTCCTGATATTATTTTTAAACCTTTGTCCCTCTAATTTAAGACTATGTCCTCTTGTTGTGGTAGTTTTTCTTCTTTTAAATATAGTCTCCTCCTTTACTGTGTTGATTCCCTTTATGTATTTAAATGTTTCTATCATATCCCCCCCGTCTCGTCTTTCCTCCAAGCTATACATGTTAAGATCCTTTAACCTTTCCTGGTAAGTTTTATCCTGCAATCCATGAACCAGTTTAGTAGCCCTTTCTCTGAACTCTCTCTAAGGTATCAATATCCTTCTGGAGATACGGTCTCCAGTACTGCGTACAATACTCCAAGTGAGGTCTCACCAGTGTTCTGTACAATGGCATGAGCACTTCCTCTTTCTACTGCTAATACCTCTCCCTATACAATCAAGCATTCTGCTAGCATTTCCTGCTGCTCTATTACATTGTCTGCCTACCTTTAAGTCATCTAGGAGAATCAGGAGGAAAATTCCCCTGGCTGTCTGATTGACAGTCAAGGAGCTGTTTCTGAAATTAGTTATAAAAGTGCTGATTTTAAATAGAAAGCAGCACTTTTATAAGCTTCAGTTATGTGTGTGGAATGTCCCTTTATCCGTTTCCATATCTAAATCAATCCCAATACATGTAGAGTTTCATGCTAAATATTTTTTTTTACTAAAAAAAAAAAATACAAACTTCACCAATTCTCTATTCACGTGTTATTGTCTATCTTAATGTATCTCACACCACAGATGAACTATTCCTCCAATATAGATGGGAATAAATGACTTACACTAAGGCTGTTTAATTTTGAATTTATTTATCACTTAATTCTTACTTAAATGGAGAACACCATTACTTCCAGTGTCCATTCGGCATTAAACCTCTGAAGATCAGCTTATGTCATATTGTCTCTAATTATACGGTCAATACCCTGACAAATATTTTAGACTTGGGCTCTTTAATCAAAGTTAAGTTGCAATCCAGTTTGTGGTTTTATTTTTTCATGGCTAGTAGCTACACGTGAATGCCTTTCCACTGCCCATAATCAATGTATAAATTGGCCAGCTGGGTTTACCTGTCCAGTAGGTGGCACTGGCAATCTACACCTGAATGTAGAAATGACCTATGGTAATAATAGAGTTAAATGTTTACTCCAAGCACCACGATCCCTTCACGGATTTGAAGTGATCATGGTGCCTGGAATCTGTATGACACTTGTGCATATATAGCAGTGAGGCGTGTCTAGGGCTGCATAAACAAAGTGATTTAACTCGAAATTGGCAGAGAAGTGAGCAGTTAAACTGCAGGGGCATGATCTATGCAGCAAAACTGCTTCAAGAAGCTAAAGTTGTTTTGGTGATTATAGTGTCCTTTTAACTATTGATGGCTAATCTTAATTTCCTGTGAAGTTGATGTCTGATGCCAGCAAGCATAGCACGCTGGAGCCAGAAATCCAAGGGTGGGCCAAAATTCAGAGTATGATTTGAGGAGTCAATAATTTTTTTTATTAATGAACCAATGTCAATTATAATACATACAATGAATGCTTAACATATGGAGATTTGGTTTAGTACATAATATGACCTCTTTTAAATGAGCTCCATATGCCACATGGCAAAGTTTGGCTCTTTTGATTGCATTGTTCATAACATCAGTTAATATTTGAGGCTCTAGTACTTGAATTTCTGCATGGATATTCTCCTTAAACTGCTGAAGTGTACGCGGTTTGTTCACATAGACCCACTCCAGATATTCCCACAAGAAGTAACTGGGAGCTGAAAGGGTGGGCGAATATGACGACTAGTTAATCTGGGAATTACTTGAAATTATACGCTCACCAAACAGTTGTCTCAGGAGGTCCATTGTGGTCCTGGCTGTATAGGCAGTAGCCCCATCCTGTGGAAATCACATTTCAGGACGATTTACGAAAAAAAAAAAAATGTCAATCATATCTGACAACAACAAAAAATTCCACTGTTTTTACTTGTTGTTCCTTCGTATTATTATCCATGACGAATATATTATTATATGTGCCTGCAACAAAAAATGTAACTACTAACAAACAAGTTTTTACCTGTCAGATCCTTTTTTGGCCCACCCTATATAAGATTAAGGTGTAAGGTTAGATGAGGGTTGCAGATGGAGTGAATGAAATTAGATGAGATGGGTAGAAGGATTGAGATGGCACAAGGCTGTGAAGTAAATTAAAATGATCACGAAATGAAATCATATTTGTACACTTATAACATGGAGGGACTGCTGGAGGAGAATTGAGGCTGAGGTTTCAGGAAAATGAGTCGAGGGCATAGTTTGAGTAAACTGACAAAATTGGAGATAGAAGCGTTGTTAGAAAATTGCATACCCTCTGGTAACATCCAGAATGGTCCAAGACCACCTTCTGTGATCGCATCCAATGAAGCCACCCACCTGGATAACTTAAAGAAACATGAACAAAATATGCCATAGTACTATAACATTTATTTTAATGGTCCCCTTTATGAATGCAGCATATGTGATACATTTACGATACATCTTACATATGCACTTGATACAAACCACCTTTCCTTGACCCTTTCCTTGCTAAGGTCCTTCTGGAGGAGTTGACAACAAAATCATGTACCAGAATAGAAATGTAAATGAGGAACCTTAGTCGGGTCTTTGTACTCTCAAACAGTGAAGTCAAAAGAACAAAAGGTAATGTAAACCAAGGCAGCGAAAAGCCCATCTCTTAGCATAGAAGCAAAATAAAGAAGATGTCTTTATCTAATTTCTGGGTTCCACTGACATCTCAATCCGTCACACTTTCTCAAGGTTCCTTAGGTCCCTTTTAGCTTCATATTTTTTTAAACAACTCATTAATGCTAAGAGGCTTCTCATTTGACAGGCACTAAAGGAAAATACCAAATGTGATAGCTTGTGACTGGGGACCTTTCCTCACGTTTCCTCACGTTTCTGGAGAACCCATTCTTAAAAAGCGTTGCGTTATCTGTTTTGGAGAGTAGAGCAATAATCTTAATGGACTGGACTAAAACAAATCTGATCTGACACCATAGTCAATCCATGACCAGAAGAAAGGGGTACTTTGCTGCCTCCTACAATGTGGTGGAGAAGAAGGAAGCAAGAAACAACTGGTAGGGACTCTGTATACTTTGCATTTCTGAAGACTGTTTGTGTTGTGAATAGCCTGTGTTAGTGGCATCTTTTTAGACACTGCTATTTTCACCAAGTTTCCATTCATTCTCACATGATCACAGAGATGAAAGTGCCAGAATGGTGAGCAATGATTATATCCCTAGTGCTACGGAACAGAAGAAGAAAAAGGGATAAAAGAAGGAGCATTGGTGGCTGAGAAAAAGCTAGCACAAAACTCTACATCAGGGTTAGACACACTTTTAGTAGCACTGTGTCAACACAAAATCGTGTTGGTCATGTTTTTTTTAAATTGAGTTGTGTTTGTTGCCGTATTCTGCTTGTGTTATTTATGGGTGCTGCAGTTGTTTTGTAGCATTGTATTGGTGTGTATGTGGGCTGTTATATTGTATATGTTCATAAGTAGTTTGTGGTATTGTGTATTAAACCCATGAATGTGGGCTGTGTATGGGGACTGCTTGTGGAATTGTGTGTTTGGTGATGTGTATATGAGTGGGACTGTTTGTGGTATTGCATGTGAGAGGCTGCTTGTGGGTTGTGCACGTGTATTTGGATTGTCAGTGGTGTTGTGTTTGTGGGACTGTTTGTGTGTGGGCTGTTTGTAGTATGTGTATGAGGGGGGAGGTTTATACTACAGCTCTGCAGTGTGAGTGGTTTCCTTGCGGTTCAGTAGGGGCCGAGGTGGCCAGATACAGGTCAAGTGCGGATTCCCGTTCACAAGTGCAGGGAGGAAGTGATGTGAGTTAACTTCCTCTAAGTGCTGCAATGCGTGAATTGAGGATTGCTGCTCATCACCTGCAATCTTAGCTCGGTTTGCACTAGCAGATATCTGAAGTCTCATTGGACTTTAAGTGCGAGCAAGCTGCCTTGAGTACCATGCATGGCACACATGCCACAGGTTGCTATCCCCTGATCTACATGGTGAATGAGAAAAAACTAGGCTCTGCATGGTAAAGGTGGAAGTATGAGACTATTGCAGGGGCCAAATATGGCAGTTTGCTGTATAGGGGAAAGGAGAAAGCATGAGGCTCTGTGAGGACAAATTGGGGCACATGGCTGTGCTGGATTAGCACAAGGCTGTGCAGTGGGCAGCATATAGCACAGGGTCTGCAGGCAGCAAAGAGAACATACTGTGTTCTGCAGAATGTTAAATGTGTATTCTGGGGGGGAGGGGGTTGGTGGAAGGGGTGGCAGAAGCCCCTGCAAGGAGAAAAGAAGACATCAAGGAGGGCATGGGCAGCAAGAGACTCTTTAAGTGGAATGGCGCATGTGTGCTGGTGTGTAAGTGGAAGGTGTCAGCAGCAAGCTTAGTATAGGTAAGTTTTACAGAGGGCACAGCATAATGTTTTGAAAATGGATTTAAAACACAATCATTATCAAGAAGACTTTCAATGCTCTCAGCATTAAATTGGTTACAGTTGTAAGATTTATACTACTGTTTGTATATCTAAGTGAAGCACAGGGGTGTACCACTACCAACCTTCCTTTCCCCCAGATATTACCTGTACACCTTTCTGTCCGTTCATGGGTTTCACACAGGTTACAGTTAACATCCAACCTCTGCATGTGTCTGGTGTTAGATTCCAAACCTGCCATTAAATACGTGCACTTTTCTAAAGTTGGATTTACAGGATCTGTAAGTGTGATCTCACGATGTGTGATTGCACCCTTGCCAACATCCACCTCCACGTTACCCAAAATACTCTGACACCAGCAGCTATTCTGGGGCTGTTAACAAGTTCTATTAAGGATTGGTGAATATGAGTTAGCGTTGATTTGGAATCAACTCTATTCAAAGTTAAAAAGTCGGCAAAGGTCCAAAGTAATGGGTCAGCAATATATCTAGCGTTTAATAGGCAGGGCTGTAGAGTTGTACACCTTGTACAGCTTATGTTTAATTCACTGAATCACTTTAGCATAGAGAATGACAGGCTGTGTCCTGCGTTCATTAATTAGTAATGAGAGATGATGTCAAGTCTCTCCCCCCCCCCCCCATCTCATTGCCATTGCTGCACCTTTTTTAAGGTTAGGATAAGATACTGTATATGTTGTGTCATGAAATATAGAAATATTAGTACAAGGAATCACAGAATATGTTTTAGGAGGAAGCACAGTCATAAAATGCATTATTACATTCTAGTTTTTTAAGGAAGGTTAGTAAGTAAGCACCACTTCCCCACAGGATTTTTTTAAATTGTGTTTTAAAGTACAATATTAATGATCTGCTTGCCAAATATGCTGATGAGAAACAATGTCATTTTAAACCTTTTTTTATTCTCAATCCTTCCTAATCCAAATTCTGCTCTTCAATCCCATTTCCCAATTGCATCCTTAACTCAAAATTAAATCTCTCCTCTTTGCCCTCATTTAATCTTCATGACCATATTTAAAAAAAAAAAAAAAAGAAAGATGGTTTAGGGGCAGATTTATGCTGCAGGAGGCTGCATTACTTTTTTTGACAAAATTAAAGAGATTGTAATGAGGAATTACAACATGTCCTGGCGCCCAGAGTGTCCATTTCAATTCTCCTCATTGTTTCTTCGAACTAATAGCTAGGTACCACAAAGACTGCGGTGAGACCAAACTTGATAAAACGTACGACAGTGTAAATAGTAACATTATTGTTATGCATCATCTGCATTTATGCAGATACCCTTAGACACCTGGTCACATAGGTCATGGATTTTTTTTTAACAACTGTGTTTATAACAGTGTCCATTGCTAAAAGTGTCTTCAGAATTGCAACATGAAGTCTGAAACACGATGCCTGTCTGTGCTCATTTGCAAGTCAAGCCTGGAATTCTGAGATAGTTGTGTAAACATAATTTCTCACATTTCTGTGCCCAAGAAGGACTTCTAAACGTCCAACTTGAGATACACAGGTGATGCATAACAGTACTTTTGTATTTGCAATGTGAGGCATTTTTTTGTGTTTGTTATCAACACAATCTTTTTGGTACCTAGCTATATGCTCTCAGAGAGACTTGCTGAAGTTTGCCTACCCCTGGTCCCATTGAGGTACTTTCTGTAGGACTTTATAGTAGTGCCAAAGTTTAATAAGTGGAATATTTAATGTCGGCACAAGTTGATAACAACATAGTGGTCATATTACAAGCGGCGATTGCACCCTTGTCCCTTGTATTAGCACTGACTTAATGTAGCTTGTTATCGAGACACAGCCATCAGTTAGCACTTCTGAAAGCCATGTACACCACTCCGTTTAACCTGTGAACTTACATCGCTTTATCAGATTGGTTTCATGTTAAACGCACAATCCTGTCCGAAAATACGAAAATAGACATATTAACTCTTAATGTGAGTAAAGTACGTCTGTTAAAAATATATCGTTTTACACTTTACTATATAAAAATAAAAGCACACTAATAGAAGCGTGAGTGAATGCTATCCTTTTCCCAGGTCTCAATTACCTGTATTTTTGCATTTTCAATTTTAAATACCTTTTGCAAAGAAAAAAATGAATACTTCCTAACATCACAGCTCAGGATCCCTTACATTTTTAATTCCTCACCTGCTGGCAATGGGTGAGAGGCATAGAGCCCTCCATATAGGTCCCCACATATAGGTCTCCCCATATTAATGCATTGACTTCCCTATGAATCCCACAGCTCGGGAGTGGGAGGAAAAACAAGAAAATGCAAATGCCCCATCCCACAGCCAGAGGATTGGGAAAGAGTGATAGGGCAGCGAGCTTCCATTTTTAATCCCTCGCCTACTTGCAACAGATGAGGGGTAATGGGGTGGGGGGGAGAGGGGCTGCAACAGATTCCATCATACTAAGCCATTTAGGTCACATCCCACAGCATAGGGTAAGTGGTATGAAGTGGCAGGCAGCAAAGGCCTGTTTAGTTTTCTCAGTAGAATTACAGATAGTTGACGGTGCTGATTGATGATGTTTGTGTTTGTTTAGGGAACTGATGGATAATAACTGCTGATATAGAAGCTAGGCACCAAGATGGCTCCTTGTTGACAAATATTCTTATAATGAGACTGTTCTCATTCAAGCCCTGATATAGAGGTTTAATTATAGTGAGTTGACATAGGAACTGCAAAAATTGGCTGAAATTGATACGTATCGCCGTTACTGAATTTTAAAATGTTTCCAACTTGACTGATTTGATCTTATTGTATACAAGTCAGTTGTCAGCTCGTCCCAAATTCACTGCTGAATAAATAGAACCCACAGAATGTACAATCTAAGTAACAATATATATTGAATGCCAATATTCTGAATCAACCATATATTTTAAAAAAAATATATAAATATTGTTGAAACTATGTTACTTTTATACATCTGAACGCTGTGGATTAAAAATTTCTTAGAGTGCAAAGTTAATTTTTGTTTTGTTTCCACTGTGGATTCGGCGTGAAAATTGTGTTCGATTCAGCTCCAGCAGTTCAATGTAATATATAAAAGTGCCACTAGAGGGAGGGCTAGGATAACAAGTCAATAACCCCCATGTCTGCTAATAAACTCATTTTGCAAACATTGTTAGACTGTGTTATTAGATGACATTCTTCTTAGGACTTTGTACTTAGTACCTCATTTTTAATGTAGGTTCATGAAGGGGCTAAACACACATTTTTATTTTAAAGGCTTTTAACTCTTAGCAATGCATTTGTGTAATGGAATATATATTATGCCTTATAACATTTATAATTAAGTTGAATGAACATGCACTGTAATAGCTTCAGAGTGCATTACGTTATTGAAACTACCTCTGAAAATACGTGTTCAGCTGTGTGTATTAATGTAGAGTAGGCATGTTCATTTATCAGGCAGGTTGCAGTTAAAGGGACACTGTAGGCACTGAACACATTTCATCTGATTGAATTGGTTATAGTGCCTGGAGTCCCTTGACACTGCCCCTTCATTCAGTGTTAATACATTTCAGAAATTTAACACAAAATAAGGGTATCTGGCCACCCACAGCCCAGTCCCACTGGGGGTATTGTTAAGGCAGAGATCACACACTTCCTTCTGGCCATAAGAGTTCATATCAGCGATGGGTGCTGTGATAGGCTGAAAACAGTCAGCTGGTCCTCTCAGCCAATCACAGCTGCTTATTGCTGCTCAGGCTATGACTTCCTCTTTAGTCCAGTCAGCACAGAGGGAATGGCTTAACATTAAATCATTAAAAAATATTTAATGCTGAATGTAAGGACAGCACCGGGGGATTCCAGACACTATAACCACTTTAATTAGATAAAGCCATTACAGTGCTTACAGTACCTACACAGTCCCTTTAAGGGTGCCATCATTGTCTGGATAAGGCAAAAAAAAAAAAAAAGCAACCCGACAACCTCTGATATAGTTTGTAGCAACCTTGATTCCAAGTCAGCTATATGTATTTTCTAAAAATCACTCAAATTAAAAAAAAAAACTGGAATTGTTGGGAAATGTTTGGTCAAATTAGTTAAATTGGAAATGTTCAAAAAATGGTCAATTCCTGACAATTCACTCTTATGTGAATAACAGTGATTAGAGCAGTAGTGCAGATTAGCAGGTATTCTAGAGAGTACATATCTAGCAACAATGTCTTGCAGTAAATCCGGAAATACTAGTATTTTGTCGGGAAGCTAGTTGTCTGCAGCATATTAACTAATGTCGTTCTACAACTTCCTGCAATATAGGCTGATGATGGGTAGTTCCATATGCTCCCTCACCAAGCAAAACTAATCTATTTTCTTAATTATTAATGAACCCAAATGCCTCTTAGCACCTTAGAGCTCCTGCCTTCGTATCTTACTTTACTGAAAAGATTGACAAAATAAGTAGAGACTGCTCTCTGTCTTTGCTTGTCTTATAAACTGTCCCTAAAGGGTAGGGAACATCAGTAGGAGGGGGTCTAATGAGTTAAAATATTCTATGCTTTATGAGAAAAATACATAAGATATGTGTCATATACACCTACATAAAGTCAAAGTAGGCAGCTAAAATTGGAGTAACCTATAAACTGTGCTGAAAAAAATAATTTGGATGCAACTTCAGGTAACATCTATGGAGTATCCAAAATACACTTATTAAAATGATGTACTGAGTCAAGTAAGTGGTAATATACTTATTTATACTCCCAGACCTTCCCATGTTTTCATACAAACTATCAACACAGTAGAGCAGACCACAAACTGAACATCTACTCACTACTAAAGTGTGACAGAGATAGGGGTTTAAGCTGGGTTTACAGCTCGGCGAAATGTGAGTGAACTATCTAGATGCCTAAATATACCTTCTCTAATCTTAGAAAGTACACACGTCTTGTTTTAGTAGGCTGCCTGCCTCACCAAAAAAAAAACCTCAGTTAATTAAAAGTGAACTAATTCAATTTGCTCATAGTGAAATAGGAAACAACAATTTTCCTATAGGACCCTCTTTGGACCTTCCTATTTTTGTTTTAAATGTGTTTTATTTTTACTTTGAAGATGAGTACAGTGCAGAATTATAGCATGTGGTTGCCTACGCAGAGGCATATGAATCAGAGTGAGTGCCCAACAATACAATACAATTTTACATATATTTTGCAGGATTATACATGTCTAACGCGTTAAAATGCTTATGACAAATAGTTATACTGCACAGGTACACGGCCTACAAGGCTTTATTGTTATCACACTGTAGATGCGGAAGTCAAACTTAGTATTGTTGAAGCAGATAATTGCATATGCAAAGGCGTGTATATCGGAACATGTAAACAAAAGCAGGTGGATGCCTACACAGAGGCGTGTATATCAAAACATATAAATGTTATAGCGGAAAAATTGAAATATTAGTAGAAGTTATTGAGCAATGTTGTATATTAGGTGTACAGAGACTTTGCAAAATTAAATCCATCAAAGGTATATAGAGCGTTAAGTAAGTGTTTTGTGTTAATTGGTGTGTGCGAGTGCTGTGTGTTTGCTGGTTAGTAGATGCATATTGTCGCCTGTGCAGAGGCAAATTAATCAGCTTGCTATATAGATGCAGACATTAAGCATTAACAAAAAATATAAAAACATTTCCAACTTTTATCATAAGTAGCATTTTTGTTTTAAGGCTGCTGTGCATTAATATATAATATGTGTTTGGACCTTGTCGTGTAGTTGTTGCGCTCAGCAGGTCTCAGCGTGTTTTGCGTGTGTTATAAGTTTTCGGCTCCTTGTGGTGTCTGTTGGGGTCTGCATGTGCTATTAAGTATAACTCAGTGGGTATCGTCATTTCTAAGGTACAATGTAAGCATGCTATCATACATTATTTATTACATGCGTCTGGCTATCAAGTCAACAGTAATATACGGCATTACGCGTTTGCCCTAGGGGGCTCTGTAATGTAAATAGCATGGTCATTTTTTGGCCATTGTGTTAGTATATTGTTTCTGGTGTCTAGGTGGTCAATGCTGATAGTTGTTCCGGTGTTAGCGGTGTCACCCGTTCATAATTGCTTGGGATAGTGGGAGCGTTTTTGTGGCTCAGTCTGTAGCATCTGTTCTGAGTCTTGGTTTGCTAGTACGTAGTGCATGGAGTTGTGCTTTGGTCAAAAGTGTAGGTTATGTTGTTAGTTGTGGTCTGGTCTATGTTCGTACATCTGCGTGCACGCGTGCCTACCTCTAGGGGTTGTGGTCGTGTAAGGTGTGAGTCTGGTATTCGTGTGGGGCGGAAGAGAGGGTGAGGAAGAGGGGGAGAGGACGAGAGAAGAGAAGAAAAAAAAAAGGGCTTGGCGACAAGCGGGTATCTTAGTCGTCCGGTCACCTTTTTTTCTCCCATCTCTGTTCCAGGGATCTCCACTCCGCCGGTGCCCCAGGTGGCCTCTCCCCACATGCTGCCCATGTGTTCCTCTCAGTGTTCAGATGCATTCAAGAGCGTCACAAAGTCATCCGAGGCGATGTGTCTTAGCCAGTAGAACCATCTCTTAAGATGTTTTTCTTTGGCATTTGCAGTCGTTGCCTTCAGGTCCTCGAATCTCCGGGTGTCTTCCACCTGGACCTTCCTATTTTTGTACCCTGCCTTTTGGAGGACACTGCTTTTAATTTTGACTTATTACTTGAGGCTTTCTTATGGGTTGTTACACAGACGACCCTACTAGCATTCCAAATATAGGATCGCATTTTGCACATCACTCAATCCCCAACCAACTACCAAAGAATATAGTTCTGTGGTTCTTCTGTCTTGCTATACCATCAGATGTCCTCTCGATCCTATCTCCCAGTATCATATCCGATCCTTGATCCTGACACATTCAACACACATATTTTCAGAATGCCTACTTGCAATGTGAATTTTACATCCAACTACAATACCAGCACAGCAACTACTTTCTTACTGCTAACTTTTGTCACTAAATTCCCCAAGTGGCTTGTCCATACCAGGCGGACCAATTTCCTTCAAAATCTTCAAGTCTCTTTCTACTTAAAACATATCATTGATATCGTTTTCTAGACTACAATGCTCTACTATCTTTTTTCTTCTTTTGGAATGCACAATGCAATGCGGATGTACAGCTCAGTTCATCACAAACCCTACCTTTACATCTGATATTATATTTGCTATAAATTTGCCATTGTGATGCCCCTGGGAATAGCCTTTTACTGACTTGAGCCTAGCTAATTTTACACTTATTTACATATCTGTTTTAACAGCAATTTGGATCAGGAATAATCTTTTATAATTAAACACACATTGTGGACTTACCCGTTTTAACCGATTTGGACTGCAATGCGCAATTAACTGTAACCAGGCTTATTTTGAGGATCAACCATAATTAGAATCCACTTAATAATATGTTAACCTTGAGTGCAGCAGCCTAATGCACAGTGACTTAGAAGGGGTTCTGCACCTGTTATTCAGAATAAGGAGATAATAAGCTGATATAAATACACTTGACAATGTTAACTAACGGTTCTTACCAGTATCTTGGTAGTTTTCCCAGTATTTCTCAATGCACCAATAACCTCTTTTGTTATGTTGCCATCTGTCTATAACAGACAAAGCACGGGCAATCTACAAGCACAGTATTCAAACTGTGTTACCTTTTATTTAAGTTAAAAAGTACCGTGGCTGAGATTTTTTTCCCCAATTAGGAAAAAAAATAAATGAAAACATCATGTAGCACTCACAAATAAATATGTAGCAGGGAATAGGTAAGCAGCTCCCAAAATGTTTATGGAAATGTCATATACTATAGAATATACAGTACAAGGACATCCCGTGTGGCATTCCTGCAGAACAGGATCGTTATCTGAACAGACACTGACTGTAAATCAGACATCTGCTTTAAAGGGAAATCGTTTAAAATGAGTGGATATTCCAATGCTGTATGTGCGCAATATAAAACTGATTTTAAATCTCCTTTTTTATCTATATGGACTGCATATTGAGATAGTCGGTCCAAGTATTATTGGTGCGCTTGACTAATTACCATTAGGGTGATTCATCTTTTTTGCTGTCCTTAATTAAAATGTCTTGTGGCATGATAATTTTTCATAATTCTTTATTTTAGCGGTGCAAGGAAAAGAACATATGCAAGTAAAGACATGACTTTGACTGATAATGCAATAAAAGTAGTTCGACTATCCTACTTTTGATGGAACCATTGTGATATTGGGCTCCTAACCTGCTATCCCAAGCCAGCAGAGAACTAGAGCATTCGTGCTATCCTTAGAGTGCTAGGATTGTGCAGATTGTACTTCAGCAGTGCTCTGTACGCAGTTTGCCCTGAGTGGTGCAGACCAGGAGGGGTGTTTGTACCAGGCTGACATGCCCCTTTATTTGGGTAACTCCACCCAACACTCATTTTGGGCATTGCCAGTGATGTAAGTGTCTATAGAGAAATGCCACTTTTATAGCTGTCCACTTCATGTCTGGATTCATACATTCCAA
The DNA here is from genome assembly GCF_036172605.1 of Pelobates fuscus. Lineage (NCBI taxonomy): Eukaryota > Metazoa > Chordata > Amphibia > Anura > Pelobatidae > Pelobates > Pelobates fuscus. The sequence goes on from NC_086321.1 coordinate 57,333,612, forward strand.
TGTTGGGCGGTATGTATTGTCATCTAAATCTGGCATGGATTTGTTACTGTTACAATCTTCCCCCTGGTCTTCTGAATTTATAGTAATCAGGGCTTCACACTGCAGGAGCCCAAGGAGAACTAGCAATTGAAAAGTGCAGTCCACTTATTAATCAACTGCATATACAGAGCTTGTTTGTTAATTAGCTTTTGTACATGCACCAGGGAAACAGGGCATCTGGTGGGACAAACCAGATCAGGTGGAGTATCTTCCAAGCTTCAGTCAGTACCTGAAGTTTTAGGGAGGGGTGGAAATTATGTTTTCTCTTGGTTATGGCACCAGGCATTGGAGATGATCGCTATTGAAGTCGGGCCCTGAAGTACCCCCAGTCAAGCTCCCCATCCCTCCTAGCAGAACCATTTTTTATTATAATGCGAATTTGGCAATATACCAACAAATTACCTCATGGAGAACTTTAAGCAGTTTCTCATGGTTCCAGCTCCATGGTTCCAGTGTATTAGTCAGAGCACTGCTCTTAGGTTTCCGTGGCAACACTCTGATTCATTCACTGTGCGTTGGAGTAGAAAAGCATTTATGTGGTCTTCACCCGCCAGAGGTCAGCTGCACCATGGGACCATACCCGCCCCCCCAGGGCCGGATTAACATAGGGGCTGATGGAGCTGCAGCTCCAGGCCCAGGCCCATGGAATAGGCCCATTGAAAAAAAAAAAAAAAAAAAAATTTTTTTTTTACATTTTTTTTTTTTTTTTTTACACACACACTACTCTTAGGTTTGCCACCTGACTGGTATTTTACTGGCACAGCCGGTATTTGAGACTGCCTGGCCGTGCCGGTATTGCAGTAATACTGGCAATACAAATGCAGGTATTTTTCTCAGAATAAGTGGAGATTACTCTGCAATACCAGCACCGGCCAGTAGGGGTCACTGTGTGTGGAGAGAGGCAGGGATAGGAAGTTACAGCATATCCCCATAGACATATAATACCTAGACGCCGCATTGACCTCGGGGGGCCATGAAATGCGGGCACCCGGTGTGGTATTATATGTCTATATATTAGGACTTCTGTCCCTAATTTTTTTAATTTACTTTGCCTTAGTGACAAATCTCACTTTAGTAAATAGTGATGTGATTGTTTGATTTCTCCTATTCTCTTTATGCTATCTCCATGCGGACTTCAAAGTGCAAAAGACAGAGCTCACAATAATAAAGAGTTGTAGATATCTACATTTTATTTTGCACAGTTCCAAAATCCATATTAGTTAAAAATAGGTGAAAAGTAAATACATTACAAATCAGGCAAAGATCCAGTCCCAGTTTAAAACATGTATATTAAGATGATAGATTGTGGGGTTAGTTCACTAAACTTATAATTTTAGCAAACCTAAATCCAAATGCAACGCATAGTTTCAATCTGGAAATTCAAATAATTTCAATGTATTGAGTAAACTTAGTCGATAACGTAAATAACCACAGAGGTCTTAAAGCAGCAAATGTCAGTTAATTTTATTTAATATCCCAGGATTAAACATCATGCTACTGGATCTATACACCCTCCAGGTGGATTTTAAGACTAACCATGTTTACTTTGAGGACCTTGCTCTGCAGATCATAGACATATATATTCTATATATGTCTATGCTACAGATCACACTGTGACCGATCCAAGATGGCGGCCCCGCAGCTCATCAGCGCTAATAGGAAGTAGCAGTCAATGCGGCGTCTAGTATTTTATGTCCATGCATATCCCGGCCTCTCTGTACTACTCACTGATCCGTGGGGACCAGCAACACAGCACAGAGTCCAGAAAGCAGCTCTACAGCTCAGATAAGTGAGGGACGGGGGGGGGAAAGGCAGCAGGGACACATGGGGACACTGAGACACTAGGGGACACATGTGGACACTGAGACACATGTGGACACTGAGACACTAGGGAACATATGGGGACACTGAGACACTAGGAGACACATGGGGACACAGACACTAGGACACATGGGGACACAGACACTGGGAGACCTGGGAACACTGAGACACTTGGGGACACTGAGACACATGGGGATGCTGAGACACATGGGGACGCTGTTTCTCCCAGTGTCCCCCATCCAGTGTCTCAGTGTCCCCAAGTCTCCCAGTGTCTGTGTCCCATGTCTCTGTGTGCCTAGTGTCACCATGTCTAAGTCCACAACTGTCCCCATGTCTCCCAGTGTCCCCAAGTGTCTGTCTCCCAGCCAGTGTCCCCTAGTCTCCCAGTGTCCCCTAGTCTCCCAGTGTCCCATAGTCTCCCAGTGTCTGTGTTCCCATGTCTCTGTGTCCCTAGTGTCTTAGTGTCCCCAAATGTTTCAATGTCCCCATGTCTCCCAGTGTCTGTGTCCCTAGTGTCTGTGTCCCCATTTCTCCCAGTTTCCCTAAATGTCTGTGTCCCCATGTCTCCCAGTGTCCCCGGGTCTCTCAGTGTCCCCGGGTCTCTCAGTGTCCCCAGGTCTCTCAGTGTCCCCATGTCTCTCAGTGTCCTAGTGACATGGGGACCCACTGAGAAACTGGGATAAATTGGGACACTGAGACACTGGGAGACTAGGGGACTGGGCGACATGGGGAAACTGACACTGTGATACATAGGGACACTGAGAGACTTGCGAGACTGAGACACTGGGAGCAATCCATCTATACAGCAGAATCAAACTGTGAGTAGTTTGTTGGTGATTTTACAGAATTTTCTCTGATGTCACTCCTTGTGATTATACAAAGGATTAAGGCTGGTATTTTGTTCCAAGAAAGGTGGCAACCTTAACTACTCTTCACATACTCTTGCTTAAAGTAGCACTATAGGGTCAGGAACGCAATCATGTATTTCTGACCCAATTATGTTAAAACCACCACCCTGCCCCCTTCTTGCCTCCCTAAGTATAGTAAAATATAACTTGTATTCAAGTCTGCAGCTGCTAGCTCTGCCTCTGAACTGACTGTCTGCTGACATCATCAGAAGTGGTGGTCTGAGCAAATTACAATACTTCCCCATAGGATTGTCTGAGACTGTCAACTAGGCAGCTCAGGGGCAGAGCCAGCACAAGTCATAGCCCTGGCCAATCAGCATCTCCACATAAAGATAAATTTAATCAATGCATCTCTATGAGGAAAGTTCAGTGTCTGCATGCCGAGGGTGGAGACACTGAATGGCAGTGCTGCACACTAGGCAGTACTGCCCCAGGAAGCACCTCTACCTGCCATCTAAGGAGTGGCCAGTGGAGTTATTTTCTCTGAAAAGACAGTGTTTACTGCAAAAGGCCTGAATGGAATGATTCTACTAACCAGAACAAATACAATGAGCTGTAGTTGTTCTGGTGACTATAGTGTCCCTTTAAGTTTGGAAGCTTAAGAGGGATGTGTGGGAACAAAACTTGTGTGGACTGGCTGACAATACAATTAGTTTAGGTAATGCAGACATTGGTCTCTCTAACACTTTGGCATGTCCCCATTCATCTACACTCACTACATACACCTTTTATCTGTCTCAGACTATATACCAGGAACTTCTGCCTGCTAGTAAGAAGGTAAGGAGACAAGTGGACCAGCGAGTGCTAGGGGACAGTCCTTAGAAAGCATTGAGTGAGCGCATCATTAGACGCATTTATGTTAAGCTCAGGGTGCTGCCTGCATAGTATGCCCTTAGTTGGGCAGCCTGACATGCATTCATGTCAGGCTGTCCTTCAAATTCTTTGGACAGACATGCCCCCTTTTTGGGCATGTCCTCGCCTTTTGGCAGGTCTGGTCACGTGATTCGCACCAGTGGCCACCCTTTTACCCTGCCCATTGACTGCCTGCTTCACTGGACACTGCTGTTAAGGGTTATGGATTTAATTGAAAGATGAAAGATATAAATTAGAGAGAGATTAGCATAGAGTATGTGTTTTCTTATAGCTGCATCCTATGAGTTTCCCTCCAGCACCATCTCCATCAGATACATGACGCTTGGGAGGTATGATTGTTTTAATGTTTTTGGTCAATAAGATTCCGTAATTAGGCCCATCATAATTGTCAGCACCAGGCCCAGTGTGCTCTTAATCCGGCCCTGCGCCCCCCCACTACAGAAACTAAGACAGGAGAAGTATAAAACACTTAAAAAAGAAGATAAAAAAGAAAAATACACAAACAAACCTCACACACAAACACACTTAGTCAACACTACACATAATCACGCTCAGACAATCATGCACACAATCACACTCAGCCAACCCCTCACTCAAGCAATCTCAGCCAACCTCACACTCAATCATGCTAAGCCAGCTCCACACTCGCAATCACAATCAGTTAACTCCACGCATAACCAACCAGCACAATCATACTTATATGTATTTCTTAGGGAGGAGCCATGAAGGAGGAACTCCTGGCACCATACCCACTGTAATGCGCTGTTGAGGTATGGTGTTTGGATTGTTCCTTTAAATTTAAGGTTAGGGGAAAAGGGGTGTTTAGGTTACAGTCAAGTAGAGTTTGGAGAGGTTTTTTTGCTACATACTCAACCTCCTATGATTAAGAATAGAGGTGCAAGAGCTGTTATACAGTGTGCATCACTCAGGGCTGCTCAACCTGCAAGGCATTTCATGTGTGAGAGGCTGTTAGTGGGCAGATGGGAAGTGATCCCTTGCACGTCCTGCCCAGCCTTTCACACACTGATATGGGAGGACATGGGACGACACTGAATTTTACACCCTCTAGAACTGTTCCTGCATCTCTGCTATCAAGCATGGTTGGACTAGTTGACAGAACTATAGAGGACACTGGCCAAAACTCCTGAAACTTTAGCTTCATGAAGCAGTTTTGGTGTAAAGATCATGCCTCTGCAATCTCTCTGCCCAATTCTCTGCCATTTAGAAGTTAATTCACTTTGCTAATAAAGCCCAAAGGCTACTATAACCCTTTTGAGAGGGTGGACCATTCTGGTGTAACACACCCTACTGGGAACTATGGGGAAGGTCCCCCTCTCAATTCGCAGTAAAAAGTAAAAAAAAAAGTTTGAATGGTCTGGAATTGCCTGGTAAGCTCTTCCACACATCCTCCTGTCATCAGTGGGGCTGTGCACGGTCTAATCACATGTTTCTCATAGAGAGGCCTGTGATTGGACCAGATTGCTTGTTCAGAGCGCATGGCACGTTCAATGGCAGTGAGGGGAGGCAGGTAGGCAGAGGGAGAGATTGGGGAGTAGGAAGAGAGGGGTTTAAAAACCAAAACAACGAGCACGGAGGGAGGTGGGAGGGAGCACAGAGTGTGGTAGGAGAGAGCTAACTTCCCCTTGTAGGCGCTCTGTCTGCAAGCAGGACATTTCTATGTCTGTTGTCAGCGCCCACTGCACGCTGGCAACAGATGTAATTTATGCACGCAATTGACATTAGGCTGCCCAAGTCTGCCTAAGAGTGCAACTAGCCGCCAGCACACAATTACAAATATCTCAGTATGTGCACTGTTTCAAGCAGAAACACTACGCATACATACTACTACCACCACCATGACCACTTAAAATCACTGAAATGGTCATGGTGGTTGGAGTAACACTATAATTAAGAATGCTCTGTTAACAGCCTGCTAGAGCCTCCAGGAGCCTCCAGTGTGTGATCAACGTTCAATATACAGAGCAGCAGAGCAATATACAGAGCAGCAGATAAAAACTTCTAAAGTAAACACACTGTACTGATTGAAAGTTAAACTATTTTTCATGTAGGCTGTGTCACTTAGAGCTAGGGAATGTGTAACTAGGGTTGCATAAACAAAAACAAAAGTGATTTAACTCCTTAATGGCAGAGAATTGAGCACTGATACTGCAGGGGCATGACCTATACACCAAAACTGCTTCATTAAGCTAAAGTTGTTTTGGTCCTCAGAGTATCCCTTTAAGGTCAAAAAGGTACGTTATAAGTGCTAAAAACAGGCGCAGTCTACAGGATATGTGCCTAACAGCAAATCTTGGAGTTTAAAATGCAGAATTTGCAGAGAAATAAAAGCAAATATGAAATTGTTTAATATTTAAATATATTCCCTTTAACATCTTTATATGTGTATTTCTACCTTTAGTGGAAGTAATCTAAAGCACCAAGGGGGAGATTATAAAAGGAAACTGGGTGATATTCTAGGACTAAGTCCTAAAATGCTATTCTGGGCCAAATCACAATGGAAACCAATTGAATGTGTCTCAAGATCTAGCAATTTACACTCAAAATAGCATATCTTTTGTTTCGATTGATCTCTAAAAAAAATAAAAAATTACCCAAATAGTAAGAATCCATCGCTGCAGTTTCCTGCTGTATTTGTGCGATGCTGCATGCACCATATATACCTGTGAATAGGTAAGAATGTGCATTATATATAATCCCGTACACTAACTCTTTCACTACCAGAGAGGTGAGCGTTGTTAGCTCTCTAACTGCAATAATGTTGCTACAACATCTTTAATAGTGTAATTGCGGAACTGCAGCTCTGTAGCAAACATTATGCTTTTTTCACAAATTTCACTGGCTAATAAATTAAGGTTAACTCACCAAATAAGACTGCAGATATTACATTATAATAAGTGGTAATATTATAGTAAATATATGAGAATATATGGTTATATTATAGTAGATTATATTTATATAACCATATATAAACAGGGTTACTCCATTTCATCGATTATCTCTACAAGGTTCTGTTTTGATATTTTTATTTCAGGGCAAAACATTTTTTATCTTTCTTTTCTTTTACTATGTTTTGTTTTGTTTTTTTTTGTGGCCATAACACTTCTCTTAAAACTTGTTTTTTTGTCAGCCATGTTAATTACTGCTCTCTCCTGCCGACTGACACAGTATCTCTCATTGTTTCTGGCAAGGTGATTGCAGGACAGTATACTTTACTCCATGTCATCTTTGAGAAAATCATCAAATAACCACATTCTATTGCAAGGGTAGGCAACCTTTGTCACTCCAGGTGTTGTGGACTACATCTCCCATAATGCTCTGGCAAAGCATCAGGGGAGATGTAGTCCAGAACATCTAGAGTGCTGAAGGTTGCCTCACCCTATTAATGTTTGGCTAAGTTTGCTGTCTTTCGAGTAATTCAGTGAGGAGGAAAAGTGAAACAAACAAAAATGTATCATTGAAGTGTTCAGATGGACGGTTGTCACTGGAACTACTAAATAACACCTGGTCAGTGGTCTCTTCCTTCACTGTGATGATAGGTGGACTGGTCAGAATATATTGAGGTAAAACTGAGCCATCTCTTATCTGTAAAGCGATCCTGACACTATGAATAATGGAGAGGAAATGTAGTCCAGTAAGATAAAGTAGCTTGGCAGATCTCTTTTTTCATTTTGCTTTCTCTCCCAGTCCCGTGTCATACGAAACAGTAAGTAATTTTTCATGAGGTTACTGACTAGGAAGTAACAGAGACAGGTAGATTTTATTTTCTTACCAGTGGAGACAAGATCAGAGTTTAAACAGGTGCCCTTACTAAGTCTCCTTAATTAAGGTACCCAAGCGTGATTGGATGGTTTTGATATCGCAGGCCATATCGTTACTTGATTCTGTTCGAAGGGGAAAAAGTCACGCTTAAAAAAAGAAACATTTCAATGAATAAGTGATGGCTCCAAAAAAAAAGAAAATTCAGAGCCAAGGGGAAATAGAAGATGCTGAAGAAGACGGGGTTGATGAAGAAAGACAAGTTAATTCAAAGGGCAAGAGGAAGTCAGCTGGGAGTGGAACAAACGATGAACAACCTAAAGAGGAGCTCACACGTATTCAGAGTATTTCAGATGAAGATGAAGAACCCGAGTTAGTAAGACATTCAGTTCACAAGTCGAAGAAAAAGGAAAAAGATAAGGAGTCGAAGAAGAAATTGAAGGACAAACAAACACATGAAGAAGTACAAGTTACGGATAATGAAGATAGTTACATAGAAGATGACCTAAAAACAATTAAGGAGAAAAACAACAATGACATGAAAGAGAAAAGTAAAAAAAAACGACATGTGGAGGAGGAGGAAGAAGAAGACGATGAAGAGCTTGAAGAAGAAGAGGCTGTAGAGAAGAAGAAAAAAAAGTCAAAGTCGAAGAGCTCTAAGGAAGATAGCAAAAAAAAGAAAAAGAAGAAAGAAGAGCAAGAAGATAACTCGGATGAGGATGGAAATTCCAAAAAGAAGAAGTCAAAGAAGTCAGCCAAGGACTCAAAAAAAGATAAAGGGGACAAGAAAAAGGACAAGAGTGAAAAGGGGAAGAAAGTGAAAAAGTTAAGCTACCTTGAATTGTACGAGCAGGAGTTGCTCCAGTATAATTCCGATAACTCCAATGAAGATGAAGAGGATTATAACAAGAAAAAAGGTACATTATTTAAAATATACTTTCTGGTTTGGATTTACCCTCATTGTAAAAAGTTTTGTTTATTTTGTTTATTTTCTACACAGCAATGTTGTATAATTCAAGTACAGAAAACAATGCTCAATATCGGAAGCTTTAAAATAATAATAACAATAATCACAAAGTATTTAATCAGAAAAGGTACCTTCAGACTACTCTGGTTTTTAAGTACGTCCTGGAGATGTTACCTTGGCCCAACATCCAAGGGTTGTTACAATTACCCAATTTAATGGTACTCATTTTATAAATGTTGTTAATTGACTTGAAGTTATTGAACCCAAAGGGTTATGGAGAAAATTAGGGCTACTCTGGGTTCAGTTTTAAAGCAAACTACATTGAGATTTTGGTGAGTAACAGTTTGGCAGTTAGAATGCAGCAAGTTTCTTGCTTGTTTGTTTTTGGGTATATTGACATTTACTGAATCACACAACTCTCATCACAAGTAGCATTCACTATTCTTATCGATATTCAGCGTTCCAGCAATAATACATTGATCTTAACCCGTTCATTACACAGCATGTTTCTTAATGACTACTCTTAAAAAAAATCTTTGATGTGCAAAACATAGTTCCATTAACCACTTTTACTAGAATGTACTTCCACGCGTCTGTCAATTCTTATTCTATTAACCCCCATTTCTTAATGTTGTCTCAAAATCATTTATCTCTGAATCATGGTAATTTTTCTTTTGGTTTTTGTAGGTCATTTTTTTGTTACCTATTCAACCCTATGTGGTTTATTTTGGGAACCGAGAATGTAAATGTGCTAAATGTTAGTCCAAACGATCAGTTGATACTTATTTTGTTTTATACATTTTGAAGGAGAATTTGTAGCAATGCATTAGGTATCCGTAGCAGAACTAATGAACAAACCCTCCTGAAAGACTTTTTTTGGGGGGGCCCCTTCCAGTCCAATACAATTAACCTCTAATTCTCAAAACATTTCCCAATATGCTGCTGCCAAATAATCAACTATGTAATCACCGTACATCCCACACCCCTATGCCAGTTTACCCACTTCCTTTCCAAATCAGGCTGCCACATTTCCCTGCCAATTAACCCTTTCACTGTCCTAATTCAATTTTACCACGTTTGCCTGCCTATGAATTGTTTCTATTTCCAAACTATATTTGCCACAAAGTGGCCCAAGAGAATTGTGGCCTGAATTCTAGTGGACCCCATTGCCATTGCACCTGCAGTAGTTCCACCCCTTCTGGGTGTGCATTGGATGCATGATGATAAGTACAGCGATAAATAGCAATTGGTCAGTGCACTTTTCTGTTAACCACACATGTAAGTCCCATCTAATCGCTTTTTTATTGCAATTCATTTGAGGTCGTATCAATCTTACGGGTCATGTGACAATTGTAGGCATAGTGTATTACCCTTGGACGTGAATACAGAAAAAAATGACCGTCTCTACTTACCAATTACTTGACCATCAATCATAGTTTACTAAAAAAAGAATTTCAAAATGAGATACAGCATGCTAAGTTTTTGTTCTAGCGATCAGGTTCAGTCGTAGTGAGTTAGTTTTTGTGATTGTAATACAGAAACGGACAAAAGGAGACAGGGTAGAGGGTGGATTGGGCAACGCACTTACAGGATTTACACACTTACAGGATTATTCACAAAAGTGAGATTTCAAAGAGAATTCAGTGTGAATTTTAAGTTAAGAGTAGCAAGAAAAACCTTTTAAGTCATCACAGCTGTCAGTTTAACTGGCCTAAATGTGAAATTCAATTTGAATTCAGTTTGAATTCTCACTATAGTAAATAATCCTGCTTGTGCATGCCTCTGTCTTGCGATATTTTAACCCCTTTAGGTCGGCGGGCGTACTACGCCATCCTCCAAAAGGTGGGCTTTAATGCCGCAGGACGGCATATAATGCCCTGTGGATCGCCAGCCCCCCTGTCCCTGTCCCGGTGATTTATACTTATTCTCTGCGGCGATCCGGCTCTTCCAGGCAATGTGATAGCGACGACTTTGCGATCACATGGTCACATTGGCAGTGTAAAGCACTGCTTGCAGGAGGATTGCCTGGGTTGTCAGGCAGTCCTCAAAACCTGGAAATAAAGCTGAAACAAATCATTTAATCATTAAAGCAATATTTATATAATAAAATAAATCTATATTAAAACAAAAAAAATACATGAATATACATATGTAATTCTACGAGTATATTTATGTAATCTTTTTACATAATTAAGAGATTTTAGTGTTTTATAATTTGAGGCACTTGCGTGACAACCTAGGCAGAAAGTCCAGAGAACTTAAGCTGTAAGCCCTATATTTGATCTTGTTACTTTCCAAAACACCAGAAAACCTGTACATGGGGGGTATTGTTGCACTCATATGACTTTTCTGAACACAAATATGAGTCTTTCAAAATAGTAAAACTTATAATGATTATGATATCATAAGTGAAAGTGCAGTTTTTGTGTAAAGAAAAAAATATATATATGAACACTAACTTTGGCAGGGTTAGTGACTAAGTGGCTACTACAGAAGACCATTTTGAATACTTTGGGTTGTCTACGTTTGCAAATGGTATGCCAAGATAAGGGTAATTCTCATTCCTGGGTTGCAGTGGTGTATTTTGGTTTTGTTCTGCGCTAGCATGACTAAATTTGGGCACCTCCATGATCTAAATTTGCCACACCACTTTCTGTCAAGGCCTTCCTGCTTAAGACCAACACTGAGGTTTACTGACAGACACAAGCCCTCACTAATACATGCACTGACAAACACTCACTGACAGATACACAGTCATTGGCACACACAATGTTTAACCAACATACACTTTCACTGACATACACACACTGACAAACCCACTCACTGTCTGGTACACACTCTCAGATGCACATATACTGACATACACACACTGACAAACCACTCACTGTCTGGTACACACTCTCAGATGCACATATACTGACATACACACACTTGCACTGATTTGACACACACTGACAAACACACTCACAGACACACAGTGGTGTATCCTGGTTTTGTGCTGCCCTAGGCAGGACAAAACTCTTCTGACTTTCTTCTGACTTGGGAAGAAAGAGCCCATGCGCTCCAGTCTGCAGCTCTGCCTAGTGCAGAGCTGCAGACCATGTGGTAGAGGTCTTGTGAGCTCGGCCAATCAGAGTGTTGCTGCGGGTTCCCACGGCAATGCTCTGACACTTCAAGTGCCGGAGCTCGCAAGTTCTCTACTACATGGTCTGTAGATCTGCTTCTGCAGAGCTGATAGCTATCCTACCAGACCAACAGGGAGGGAGACCACTAAACCACCAGGGAATTGCTTAGCAGGTAAAAGAAAATATTTTTAATATGGGGAGGGTGGTCACTGAAACACAGCCTCCCCGCACTCTGTCACAGCTCCACACATATACTGTCAACACACACTGCCACCTCTACATACACTGTCACCGCCCACACACACTGTTACCTCCCAAAACCCTTTCACCCCCCTACACACACTGTCACTCTCTCACACACTCACACACCCTGTCACCCACCCACACATACTGTCACCCTCCCTACACACTGTCACCCTCACCACACACTTATCTCCCATTGGCTAGTCACACTTCCTCCTCCAACCATGTCACACTCAACCCTATCTCATTCACCCTGGTTGCCGTTTCACACTCACCCTGCCACAGTTACCCCGTTACTCACCCTGTCACAGTCACCCCCTGAAAACATTCATCATACACACACAGTCATGAAACAGCTTCGACATAAGGCTAGATTTTGCACAAAGACCACAAGCTCCCCAACACACACAACACTACAAACAGCTACCCCACATACATACTGTTCCACACACAAACATACACATGCTCAGAGATACATACATTCACACATAAGGATCCTCACTGTCAGACACACACTTTCAGGCACATACACAGGTAGACAATGCCAGACACACTTAGAAATACACACAGCCAGATACACATTGTGACTGTATGTCTTTATTTGTCAGTGTGTGTCTCTGTGCATCAGTGTGTTTGTGTGTGTATGCATGTGCGTGAATCAGAGTGTGTATATGCCAAACCAAAAAATTTCATTTTAGTTTCCACTAACCCCTTCATACTGGCACTTATGTATTCAAGGCTGCCAGGCTATGCAACCGTACCACACAGTGTATAAATGATTAGCTTATTAAGTTTGTTTATGGCTAATTTATTTAGTTTGCAAATTATGCCATAACTACAGTCAGTGAGCTTTCAATGCACTGGCAGAAGAAGTCATCACTGCAAGCCTCTGAACAATAAATACAGACACAATGCAACCCCTATTTTTTCACTCTGGGTGTTAGTGCAGCCTCATGTTTGAGTTTTACATAAGTCCTCACAAAGTCTAGAGCTGGGTGATTACATACATATTGGCTGAAATCAACATAAGTGTTTTATACATTTATACATGAGTATTAAAGCACCTAGCAAAAGCAATAGAGGAGAAAACATTACCTATGGAACTACTGGTGGAAAAGTAGTTGTAGTATGACCAAGGATGATGTGTCGTGTTATAGAATAAATATGCATGGAACCATCCTTACTTGTTAACTGAGAAGACTTCCTGAAATAGGCCCAGGTTCTTCTAGGGTCTGGACCCAGACATTTTCTGTCTCTACATATAAACTGCAAAATAGAAGATATTTGAGTAAGAAGAGGTATGCAATATTCAAGTATTTGACAAAATTAATACCTTGTGCAGAACAATTATCACATCAGATGAACTACTCTGGCCAATATAATAGAGTAACGCTAAGGGCGTTTCCCTCAAACAGGAAGTGGGATAGAAAAATAACTCCATAAAGTGGGGAAAAGAACAAGAAGAAAAAATACTAGGGCCAGGCTCATAATTGAAGTCCACCAACCTTTCTATAATCTGGTGTAATCTAGGGGTTATCAGCAGCCACTGATCAGCCATCTCTACCTGTGCCAGAATGCTCCATCTCATAACAATCCTTGAAAGGATCATTGAGTATGACATGTTGAGCATGTCCGATGCATTCTGATTCAGATACACATTTTCAGGGCAGTGTTTCCTATTTATGTTTTGTATATATACTGTTTTAAAGAAACATGTTAGTATTTCCATGCTGGTATCATGCCTGTTTCAGAATGATGCAGACATGGAGATCTAGTTATGAAAACCCTTGTTTTCACAACTAGAGTTCTGTACCATTGTCAGCTGAAACTAAGTATCTATGGTTACAGAATCAGTGACAAATTATCAGTGTGGATAGCAGAATGTGTAGGTGTGTGTAACAGTTTGGGTAGCAGGGTGTGTTGGTGTGTGTAGGAGTACTTGTAGCAGTGTGTTTGTCATTTATGAGTTGGTCATTCCGGCCTCAGTCCAGTCCCTTCACTTGGTCAGTCTTCACCACTTCCTCAGGCTTAACCCAATGTTCTCAGAGTGTTGTAGTCATCAAACACCTCAAGCCCCTCCCTGGCTTTTAACAGGCAGAGTAGGTGCCTGGAGCACCACCATCAAACATGTAGGTCTTATCTATAAATTGACCTAGTCCACTAGAATGTAGGTTACGTGCACTAATTAAGGGGGGTGTTGTCTATTATATGTGATGGAACAATGCCAAACTAGGAAACTCCTGAATGAAAAAGGCATAATATTGAGAGTTCTTTGTGAGCTCTATACATATAGTCTCCTAAACTAATATATGTTTTGCATATATAATATATAGTTTTGCACAATTTCAAGACCCGATTTCAGACTGAAAGTGCATTGTCAGCACATTTCTTACTCCCCCTCCACCCCCCAATATATATATCTCATAGTAGGCTTGTACTTAACATACAAGGATCCCAAAGATAGTCAGTACTGGATCTTATTCCTCTAAAACAGGGGTTCTCAAACCGGTCCTCAAGGACCCCCTACCAGTCCAGGATTTAGGGATTACCCTGTTGTGTCTAAAGTGTTTGTTCCCCCTCCCCCCTAAAAACACATTAGACACAGCAGGGTAATCCCTAAATCCTGGACAGTTCGGGGGTCCTTGAGGCCTGGGTTGCGAACCCCTGCTCTAAAACTTTATCATCAACATTTCAATTCAGAAAGTTTATCAATCATTTTAAACTGCAGCATTGATGATACATAAAGATAGGTTTTAGAGGAATAAGACTCATGAGTGCTGACCATCTGTTGAATCTCTCTCTCTCTCTCTCTCTCTCTCTCTCTCTCTATATATATATATATATATACAGTATCTCACAAAAGTGAGTACACCCCTCACATTTGTGTAAATATTTTGTTATATCTTTTCATGTGACAACACTGAAGAAATGACACTCTGCTTCAATGTAAAGTAGTAAGTATACAGCTTGTGTACCAGTGTAAATTTGCTGTCCCCTCAAAATACTTCAACACACAGCCATTAATGTCTAAACCGTTGGCAACACAAGTGAGTACACCCATAAGTGGAAATGTCCAAATTGGGCCCAAAGTGTCACATGAAAAGAAATAATAAAATATTCACACAAATGTGAGGGGAGTACTCACTTTTGTGAGATACTGTATAAATACACACAGTTTTAGTCAAAATTATGCAACCCCCATTGAAAGTCTGGTTTATTGTCAGGATTTAACCCCTTAAGGACACATGACGGAACTATTCCGTCGTGATTCCTTTTTTTTTTCAGAAGTTGTGTCCTTAAGGGGTTAAAGACTTTCATCTGTTTACAATGAAAAAATCAAACAAAAGCAATTGAAATGCTTCATGTGGTTTCCCCAAATTCAACTGAAAATGCAAATTATAATGACTTCTCCAGTCTCTAAATTATGCAACGCCTTCACGGTGTCAGGGTACCTGTGGTCTCTACCTCCGAAAGAGGTAGAGACTTAGCTGTTCCTTCATCCAGACGGTCTGATGGCTCCCTTCCCCGCGGTCTATCCGGTCCTGCTAGGCCGGCCGCGAGGGAGTGACTGCCTTTTACAGCATCTAGGCAGGAAGTAGTCATCAGGACACTCCCCCGGAACGACCTGTCAGTCAATTGCTGCAGGACCAATCAGGACGCCTCGGAGGCGTGGTTACTGCTCTGAACAGGGTATTTAACAGAGCTTCTTTCATTAGCTCATTGCCCTGTCGTGGTTCTAGCTTGTTCTAGTCACTCAGTGCTTGTGTATTCTATTATCCCTTTTGGTTTTGACCAGGCTTGTTTACCTTACTCTGCTTATCTCTGTTACCCTTGATTCGGCTTGTCTCTCGCTTACCTGTCTTCTGTTACCCTCGACCTCGGCTTGTCTTTGACCATTCTATACTGTACTACTTACGTTAGTCCGGCCATTCTAAGGTCCGGTATACGTATCTGGCTACTGTTTGTACTCTGCGTGTTGGATCCCTGTCCCGATCCTGACATTACGACAGGGCCAATGGATCCTGCAAGTACAAACAGTAAGCTGGCTGCTCCTGATCCTAGGTTTGAAGCCATGGATCACAGAATGGATCAGATGGCGCTTGCGCTACAGGCTCTATTAGCTTGTGCCAATAACCCACCAGAGGAGATACGTAATACCCCTGTTTCTCCTGTTGGTTCAGGTCTAGAGGTAGCCACAGTGGGTGCTTCTTCTCACATTACCCCCCCAGTACGCTATGGTGGGGCTCCTGAGAAGTGTCGTGGTTTTTTAAACCAAATTAGTATCCACTTTGAATTGCAACCTCGCTCTTATCCTACAGATAGGGCAAAAGTAGGATTCATTATCACCCTACTCATTGAGAAAGCTCTGAGATGGGCCAACCCACTATGGGAGAACGATAACCCATTAGTTTATAACTATAACGCATTTGTAGCTGCTTTTAGAAGAACATTTGACCCTCCAGGTAGAAAGGTTAATGCAGCCAGATTACTGTTGCGCCTGAGACAGGAGAACCGAACACTGGTGGATTATGCACTAGAGTTCAGGTCTCTGGCGGCAGAAATCAAGTGGAATGAGCAGGCGTATATGGATGTATGTTTGAATGGCCTATCTGATGTAATCCTTGATGAGGTTGCTACCAGGGAACTCCCTGAGAATTTAGAGGATTTAATTTCGTTCATCTCTCGTATAGATGAACGTCTAAGAGAGAGACAGAACACTCGAGAGAGGAACCAGAGACCTTCTTTTAGGTTAGCTCCCGCTTTTCCAAGTCCTGACTCCACGATATCTTTGCTTACTGAACCTATGCAGATAGGGTATACCCGCCTCTCTGAGGAGGAAAGACAGCACAGGAGAAGAGAGGGTTTGTGTATGTATTGTGGAGCCAAGGGTCATTTACTCTCGAACTGTTCTAACCGCCAGGGAAACGCTCGCACCTAAGTCTCTCTAGAGGACAGGCCTTGGGTGTTTCTATTTTGTCCTCTACTCCTAATTATAAAGATCACAGGCTTCTGCTACCAGTTTCCTTAACTTGGGGGAAGGAAGTAGTAAGGGCTATGGCATTGATAGATTCCGGTGCTGCTGAGAATTTTATCGACCAAGCCTTTGCTAGTAAGAACAATTTCCCATCCCAGCTAATGGAGACACCTTTGGCCGTTGAGGCCATAGATGGTAGACCACTACTAGACCCTGTTATCTTTCGTGAGACCATACCCATTGATTTAAATGTTGGTATCCTACACGTGGAGAATTTATCTCTTATGCTCATTTCGTCTCCTTCCGTTCCCATAGTTCTGGGGTACCCATGGTTGAAAAAACATAACCCTATTATCGATTGGGAGTTAGGAGAGATACTCTCGTGGGGCCAGGGCTGCCAGGATCGGTGTTTGTGCAAGGTTTCTCCATTAGCTAATATTAATATACCGGAGAATCCTACTCAGTCCATAGAAAGACAAATACCAGACCTTTACCTAGACTTAAGGGCAGTGTTTGACAAGAAGAATGCCGATTCTTTGCCTCCACACAGGTCATTTGACTGTAAGATTAAGCTTCTACCCGGCACTATGCCTCCGAGGGGTCATGTATATCCTTTGTCTGTTCAGGAAAACTCGGTTCTAGAGGAGTATATTCGGGAGAATTTAGAAAAGGGATTCATCAGGAGGTCTTCTTCTCCGGCCGGGGCTGGGTTCTTTTTCATTAAGAAGAAGGATGGCACGCTGAGACCTTGTATCGATTACCGAGGCTTGAATAAAATAACTGTCAGAAATGCCTATCCTATCCCACTGATTACCGAGTTATTTGATCGTCTTAAGGGCTCCAAAATCTTCACCAAGTTAGATCTCAGAGGGGCTTACAATTTGGTGAGAATCCAGCAAGGTCACGAGTGGATGACGGCATTCAATAACCGGTATGGCCATTACGAATACACTGTTATGCCATTTGGACTATGCAATGCTCCTGCAGTATTTCAAGATTTGATTAATGAGGTACTTAGGGAGTTTCAGCATGATTGTGTTATTGTTTACCTGGACGACATACTAATACACTCTAAGGAGATTGAGACTCACCATAGACAGGTCAGAAAGGTATTACACAAGCTGCTGCAACATGGTCTATATTGCAAATTGGAGAAGTGCAGTTTTGATCAGTCTCAAGTAGACTTTCTTGGATACGTGATTTCTGGGGAAGGTTTTAAAATGGATCCTGTAAAACTCCAATCTATTTTAGACTGGCCCTTGCCCAAAGGACTCAAGGCTATCCAAAGGTTTATTGGTTTTTCCAACTACTATAGGCGCTTCATTAAAGGATACTCCTCTATCATTGCGCCTATTACCAATATGACCAAACAAGGGGCTGATACTAAGTTCTGGTCTAAGGAAGCTCTTGGTGCTTTCAAGACTCTCAAGGAACTTTTTGCCTCGGCTCCCATTCTAGTCCATCCTGATACGACTCTGCCTTTCTTGCTTTAGGTCGATGCCTCTGAGACAGCAGTTGGGGCTGTTCTGTCTCAAAGGTTAGGGGTGGATAAACCGTTACACCCTTGTGGTTTCTTCTCTAAGAAATTTTCTGGGCCTGAGAGCAGATATGACATCGGGGAAAGGGAACTGTTAGCAGTCATTAAAGCCTTAAAGGAGTGGAGACATTTGTTGGAGGGGACCCTACACCCTATTACGATTTTGACGGACCACAAAAACTTGTCCTATATTGGGGAGGCTAAGCGCTTATCCTCTAGACAAGCTCGTTGGTCCTTATTCCTGACTCACTTCAGTTATGTACTGACTTACAGACCTGGTTCTAAAAACTCTAAAGCCGATGCATTATCTCGCCAATATGAACCTTCTACTGTACCTGAACCAGTTCTTTCTTCTATAGTTCCGAAATGCAATATCATTGCTAATACGAATCTCAGGATTCATTCTCCATTACTGGCCGAGATCATTAAGTTGCAACATCTAGCACCTAAACAGACTCCTGCGGGCCGTCATTTCGTTCCTCCTGCTCTTCAACTGGAACTTTTACAGTGTTTACATAATAGCAAGATGGCGGGACATCCTGGTATTCGCAAGACTTACGCGTTGATCTCTAAGGACTTCTGGTGGCCTGCTTTACGGAGGGATATTGAGGAGTTCATCGCTGCATGTGAAGTTTGTACTAAAACCAAACAACCCCATACGCTTCCATGTGGATTCCTGCACCCCTTGGAGGTTCCAGAAAAACCATGGTCCTGTTTGGCCATGGACTTTATTGTCGATCTACCTATCTCTAAAAGACAGACTGTTATCCTCACCGTGGTTGACAGGTTTACTAAGATGGCACACTTCATTCCCCTGCCTAAACTCCCGTCTTCTCCCGAATTGGCAGAGATATTCGCTAAGGAGATTTTTCGCCTACATGGGATACCCTCTCAAATTGTATCGGACAGAGGCTCCCAATTTGTTTCCCGCTTTTGGAGGTCCTTCTGCTCTCAACTTGGTATTAAATTAAACTTTTCTTCTGCCTATCATCCTCAGTCTAACGGAGCTGCTGAACGTACCAACCAGAGAATTGAACAATATTTACGATGCTTTGTTTCTGAACACCAGGATGATTGGGTCGGTTTGATTCCTTGGGCGGAGTTTGCACACAACAATCTCGTTTGCGATTCTACTCATTCAAGCCCCTTCTTCATGAATTATGGTTTTCATCCGTCTATTCTTCCTTCGGATTCTCCTTCCCAGGGGGCGCCGTCGGTTGATGTTCATGTTGCCAATTTGAGGAAGTTGTGGAATCAAACTCGACAAATCCTTGTGCACAACTCTATGTTGGTCAAGAAACACGCTGATAAACGTAGAAGGGTGGCTGCGGTCTTTGTTCCAGGTGATAGGGTATGGCTGAGCACGAGGAACATCCGTTTAAAAGTGCCCTCCATGAAGTTCGCTCCTCGTTATATTGGACCCTACAGGGTGCTGACCCGTATCAATCCAGTTGCGTATCGTTTAGCTCTTCCTAATACCTTACGCATCCTGAACTCGTTTCACGTTTCATTGCTGAAACCACTCATATGTAACAGATTTTCCTCCACAATAGCCCCTCCTCGCTCCGTTCAGGTGGAGGGTCAGGAGGAGTATGAGGTTAACTCTATTATTGATTCTCGAATCTCCCGGGGGAGAGTACAATATCTGGTTGATTGGAAGGGATATGGTCCTGAGGAGAGGAGTTGGGTACCTCAGGAGGATGTTCATGCTCCCCGTCTCCGCAGGGCGTATCACTCTCGCTTCCCATCTCGTCCCGGTTCATTCCGCCCGGTGGGCGTATCTGAGAGGGGGGGTACTGTCAGGGTACCTGTGGTCTCTACCTCCGAAAGAGGTAGAGACTTAGCTGTTCCTTCATCCAGACAGTCTGATGGCTCCCTTCCCCGCGGTCTATCCGGTCCTGCTAGGCCGGCCACGAGGGAGTGACTGCCTTTTACAGCATCTAGGCAGGAAGTAGTCATCAGGACACTCCCCCGGAACGACCTGTCAGTCAATTGCTGCAGGACCAATCAGGACGCCTCGGAGGCGTGGTTACTGCTCTGAACAGGGTATTTAACAGAGCTTCTTTCATTAGCTCATTGCCCTGTCGTGGTTCTAGCTTGTTCTAGTCACTCAGTGCTTGTGTATTCTATTATCCCTTTTGGTTTTGACCCGGCTTGTTTACCTTACTCTGCTTATCTCTGTTACCCTTGATTCGGCTTGTCTCTCGCTTACCTGTCTTCTGTTACCCTCGACCTCGGCTTGTCTTTGACCATTCTATACTGTACTACTTACGTTAGTCCGGCCATTCTAAGGTCCGGTATACGTATCTGGCTACTGTTTGTACTCTGCGTGTTGGATCCCTGTCCCGATCCTGACACACGGCAAGCATCTTTAGTACTTAGTAGAGCATCCTTTTTCTGTTGTGACTTGCTGCAAATGAGTTGAATAGCCAGACACCAGCTTCTGGCAGCGTTCCTGAGGAATCTTAGCCCACTGCTCATGAAATGGCCTCCAGTTCAGTAATACTCTTGTGTTTGTGTGTTGCAACTGCCTTCCACAAATCCCACCAGAGATTTTCTATGGGTTCAAGTCAGGTGACTGTAATGGGCACTGTAGAATTTTTTTAGGACTTCTTCTGCAACCAAGCCTTGGTGGAATGAGGTATGCTTGGGATCATTGTCATGTTGGAAGGTCCAATGATGCCCAAGCTTTAGCTTCCTCACACACAGCATGACATTTTCTCCTAGGATTTTCTGATACTTCATGGAATCCATCTTGCCTTCCACATGTTGCAGGTTTCCAGTGTCAGATGATGCAAAGCAGCCACAGAGCATCACCGAGCCACCACCATGCTTAACTGTAGGCAGAGTGTTGCCACCAAGACTTGCTGCATGTAATTGCAGTTACTCAATGGTTTTCACAATCTTCCTTCTCAAAAACGTGGCTGCAGCCATTGATAGCTTCCTTTTTTTGCCCTGTCCAGGTAGTGTAACCACTGTTCATTTAACCTTGAACTTGAGAACTATGCTTCTAATGGTGTCTCTAGGAACATTCAGTGTCTTCACTATCTTTTTGTATTCTGTTCCTTGTTTGTGAAGGGCAATGCACCATTCTCTTTTGACTTAGCCATATTTCTAACATGCATTCAAACGTGACACTCAACAAACCGCTAGCCAGTTTAAGTATTTCAAGTGTTCTGGCTCAAGCCCACCTGGTGCAACTAATGAAGCCCTTGTTTAGTTGCATCAGGTGTGCTTGAGACAACACTTGTTTTACATATTTGTGCTGTTGTGGGGGATTTTATTCAGGGGGGTTAAATAATTTTGATTCATTATAAGTTGCATTTTTATTTGAATTTGGGGAAACCACTTGAAGCATTTGTTGTGTTGAGCTATTTCAATTGCTTTTGTTTGATTTGTTCATTGCAAACTGCCGAAAGTGTGTACATTTTGACAATACACTTGCTTTTCAGTGGGGGTTGAATAATTTTGATTACAACTACGGTATATATTTTATAAAAATTAAAAAAACAGCAACTTATTATTGCCATTATTATCAGTTGGTCTATTTTCACAATTTTTTTTAAGTAACTCTGGGCACACAGAAACACACCTCACAGAGGAGCAGAGAGTTATTCACATCATAATATTAACACTGAAATGAACTGTTTTAAAAGTGTGTTTAACTGTAGGCTCTTTAGTGTTTGTTTCATTCTTTTTCCCATAACGCTGATCCATTGGGCTGAAAAGTTCCAGTTTTGTTTCATGGCTCCACAGAGCAGAAACCCAAAACATCTGTGACTTATTAATATGATTTTGAGCAATTGTGATAATCCTGGTGATAATGTATTGTAGTAATTTGGCCATGCATAAATCGTACAAACTCTATATTCCTGAACTACAGCAATTAAAAGCAATGTTCGTATATTAAAACTAGATATTTCTCATCCTTTCTTTCTTTATTTATTTATTTCTCTCTCTCTTTCTTTCTTTTTTTTTCTTTCTTTCTTTCTTTCTTTCTCACTTGAACATTTCTTAAGCAAAATATATTTAAAGGGACTCTTCAGTGCCAGGAAAACAAACCTGGCACTGCAGGTCCCCTCCCCTCCCACCCCCCATCCCAAGTTGCTGAAGGGGTTAAAACCCCTTCAGTGACTTACCTGTATCCAGCACCGAATGTCCCTCGGCGCTGGTTCAGGGTCCGCCCACGCTCCTCGCCCACGAGACCTATTGAGCTGGTGAGGGAAACCTAATGTGCATGCGCAGCAATGCCGCGCACGCGCATTAGACCTCCCCATAGGAAAGCATAGGAAAGAATATTGCTTTCAATGCTTTCCTATGGGGATTTCAGCGACGCTGGAGGTCCTCACATAGTCGTTATAACACACTTTTCATGTGCTATGAACACGGAAGTGTCCTCTGGTGGCTGTCTATTAGATAGTCACTAGAGGAGGACTTAACCCTGCAAGGTAAATATTGCAGTTTATGAAAACTGCAACAATTACACTTGCAGGATTAAGGGTGATGGGAGTTGGCACCCAGACCACTCCAATGGGCAGAAGTGGTCTGTGTGCCTGGAGTGTTCCTTTAACCCCTTAAGGACACATGACATGTCATGATTCCCTTTTATTCCAGAAGTTTGGTCCTTAAGGGGTTAAGCTAATGAAATAGTCAATGTGCGTGCATATCTATGGATTGAAAAGTGAAAAGTTACTTTCATCGTGTACTTCTCTAATAAGTTATTCTTTGAAGATTTTTCTTCTTTTCTGCATCTTCCTATCATGCTTTTTAGTTTCGAGCTTCTAGCTATGAAACTGTCTATTCTCGTCAATCAATAAATGCTTGAATTTTTTATTGAGGGAATAATTGAGGATTGCTATGTGCATATGTAATCAGTAACAGATTGAAAGCCGAAGTCCTACAGCTGAGTTTCCCCGACTTGGTTCTCAAAGGGTTCTTGACTTGGGCAAACATGAGAATATTTCTTATACGTATATTACTTATACTTTAAATTCTCAATTTAACCTATGGTCAAACACAGTTGAAAATGTGGTTAGCGTTTAAGGTTTTACATTAGATCTGGTTCATCAAACTCACTTTAGAAACTCAAATAATATTATGATTGAAATATTGAAGTGGAAATAATATAGCATTCGGTAAGGCTAGACGCTAAACTGTTTCCTTAGTTTTGCTATTGGGGACATTTAGTAAAATGTAAAGAGAAAATACATTTGGGATAGTTATGCAATGTTAGAATTAAATCGTGGTACCTATTAGGGCTCCCCCTCTTATGCATCTCTTTGCCACACATTCCAGGAATCCATGTCATTCTAGCATTATTATGGATGCTGGTGGCTGCTAATGGCTGTCCTTTTATGGTGTTTGGTTTTCCTGCATTAAAGGGATTCCAAAGTGTTAGGAATACAAAGTTGTATTCCTAAAACTATAGTGCCCTCTCTTTCCACCCTCCCTCGTGGCCCCCTCAGCAGAGAAAAGGTTAAAAATCCTTTATTTACTTACCCGATTGCTCGGCAATGGGTTGGTGCTTCGCCTCGTCTGATGTCATCCGATGTGGGGACCTAATGTGCATGCGCGGCGAGCATTATGCCCTCAACCATAGGAAAGCATTGACTCAATGCTTTCCTATTGTGATTTCACATTACGTACCTTTCTGTAATCCCAGACCGTGGCTTGTTCTTAGACTTAGACTTTGTTAATAGGTTGCTATCTGTCTCTGTGTTGAGCTAAGTCTAAGGACTGGTAACATGTATCTCTCCATTCTCTTTTTCTACCTTAGGCATCGATTTAATAATCTTTCCAAATTATTCAATACTGTTAGAAAAAACATTTCAAATGATTTATGTAGAAAAATATTAAATATTCATTTAATCTCAAATACATTGTCTGGGTGCAGTGGCCCTTTAATTTCAACCCTGCAACCTAAAACATTGCAGGATTAAACACACCTCTAGTGGCTGTGTTCCTGACAGCCACTCGAAGCTCTTCCTCTGCATTGACATAGTTTGACTCAGCCATGTGACATTTGACGTTTGTGAGGATGTCAGACATCATCAAATGTAGCTCATATGTAAGATGTTGGATTCATTGTTGCCTTATGAGAAGCATTTGATTGGATGCACTCAAAACGCTTGCTGTGCATGTGTATCTTGTCCCCAATGCTAATGTTACTCTATGAGGAGCATTGGATTGGACAAAAAGCCAGGAAGAGTGCCAGAGGAGAAGGAACAGGCAGCAGCACCGTGTGTCAGCCCTCTTGCACTTACCTTAGCGGTCCGCCGATCTACTGCCGCTTTCATGCAGCACGAGGCTCCAGTCAGACTCATGTAAAGTCAGCCGCTGTTTATGACAAGGCGCACGTGTGCCGGCGTCATGACGTCAGAAGAGCTCTAAGCAATAGAGCTCAGCAAACACCTTTTGGGGGTGTGGCTGTGCTAACCATGCCCCCAACCACATAAATCTCAGTCTGCCCAAGACACAGTGCCCTGTTGTGGTTTCTAGTGTTCCTAGTGTCACTCATGTCCCTATAGCGTGTTCTTGTGTCCCTTTTGGTATATATGTGGCTTTGACCCAGCTTGCTCTCGGCTATTCTGTTTTCTGGCTCCCATGACTCAGCTTTGTTACTCGTACTTGTGTATTTCTGGCTTCCCTTGACCTTGGCTTGTTCTGACGTTCCTTGAAGCTTATTCTATATTCCAGCCATTCTAAGGACCGGTTTAGGGACCTTGTTTCTGTATCTGTTTTTATCTGGTGGGTTTTCACTCTTCGTGTTGGGTTGTAAGAAAGGTAAGCTAAAACATTTTTTCTGCATATAGCTATTAAGGATAACTAAGTTCTGTGTGCTGGGCCTGGTAGTATTGTGACTCTTACTTCCACTCAATCCTTAGGAGGGCGATGGTTGTGTAACAGATGTTGAAACTACAATTAACTGAGAAGACTAGATAGTAGGCAGAGTGTTCATGGTAATAGGCAGAATGATGGTAACAGGGAGAATGATAACCGGCAGGAAGATGGTAAGATGCAGAATGATAACCGGCAGGATGATGGTAACAGGGAGAATGATAACAAATAGGATGATGATACTACTGTGTACAAGTAAGACAATGATTGTGGTTAGATGGTAAAAGGTACGACAATGATTGTGGTTAGATGGTAACAGGTATGACGATGACTGTGGTTAGATTGTAACAAGTATGACAATGGTTGTAGTTATCATGATGGCTGTGGTTACATGGTGTGATGATGGCTGTGGTTACATGGTAACAGATATGACGATGGCTGTGGTTAGATGGTAACTAATATGACATTTTGGTGAGCTCCTTTTCTCTCTGTATATTTTCTCTGAGTTAACAATGAGTGAATATGCTTGCATTAGTAGTGCACTATATATTTTTAAACTCCATTGTTTTCCATACAATAACTGTTACTTTGCAAAACAGTAACATTTCTCTTTTTTCTCCCTGGCAGTTTATGAAGTGGTCACTATCACCGGGGATGTCCGAGGGGCTGGTACTGATGCCAATGTCTTTGTTACTCTGTTTGGAGAGCATGGAATTACTCCAAAGATTCACCTCACCAGCAAGTAAGTAAATGGATGCACACAACCTGCACAGATCATAGCCCTATTTGAAATGATTAAAAACCAACCCTAGGGAAAACTGCGCAGGAACATGTGTAATGGTACAATTAAGCTGAGTCTGCTCTTGGTGAATGGAAGGGATTCTAATAAATGTGCTTAGAGATCCAACAACTCTGTTAGTGTTACGTAGCATTAGGGACTCCTAGGGGCTTTTTTTTTTTTACTAAACTGTGAATTGCAATGTGTTGTTTAATGATTCAGCTTTTCTAACTTGCCAGTTCGGTTTTCAGCTCATCACAACTCATTGTATATTAAGTGAAATGTATAGTAGAAATGTAGCAAATTCGTATGTGCCCCAAAATGTGATAACATCATTTTGGTGAGGTTTCTCATTACAACAAAAAGGATCCATTAGTTCACATGCCAATAGAGGGAGACCTGTTATAATAAATAGAACATTATGGAAATGTTCTGTTTTGGTGAACACTAGCTATTAATGTATACAGCTTCTCGATACCTCGCTAGAGTTAAAAATAACATAAAAGTAAAGTAGTTGTTTCTTTCCTGCGCTTGCCGTTCCTCTTTTTCAATATTCTATTAACCTAACATAATATAATAACTAATCAATGTAATGACAGATAGTTAATGTCCTGTTAGTTCAAGAACATCTATGCAGTATTGGGATCATTTTCTAGTGGAGAATCAAAATTTAAACCAGTTGGATGCTTCTGCTGATTGGTCCATATTTAGAAATTTGCCCCAGATCTGAAATTAAGTACAGAGATATCTAAGGTTGGTACCGGAGGTTGTGACACCACCTTTGGTAGTGTAATTTACCAGCCTGGAATTCTATTGTTAATTCTGTGCATATTGGATGTCTGTTGTCATGATAGCAGAGGTGCCATACAGCCAATGGTGGCACAGGCTCCCCCTCCATGCTACACAGTTCTCCCCTCAGCCTGTTCTCTGGGACGTCCCTCTCCCAGCAGTGTGGGAGAGTGGCAGTATCAGTGGAGGACCTGGCTGCAGGGAGAACCTGACTTTGGCGTGGGATTGTGGGTAAGATGTCACGTTATTTGCTCATTTGTTTACGTTAGACGGGGGGAGACAGATAGAGTCTCGGTTGTAGTCAATGGAGTATATCGAAGCTTGGGCTTGTCACCAGTGGGGTACCTCAGGGATCTGTACTTGGACCCATTCTCTTTAATATTTTTATTAGTGATATTGCAGAAGATCTTGATGGTAAGGTATGTCTTTTTGCTGATGATACTAAGATATGTAACAGGGTTGATGTTCCAGAAGGGATAAGCCAAATCACAACGTAATTAGGTAAATTAGAAAAATGGTCAGAGTTGTGGCAGCTGACATTTAAAGTGGATAAGTGCAAGATAATGCATCTTGTGCTTAAAAAGCCATGGGCAGAGTATAGAATATTTGATACCCTACAAACCTCAACATCTGAGGAAAGGGATTTAGAAGTAATTATTTCAGATGACTTAAAGGTAGGCAGACAATGTAATAGAGCAGCAGGAAATGCTATCAGAATGCTTGGTTGTATACGGAGAGGTATTAGCAGTAGAAAGAGGGAAGTGCTTATGCAATTGTACAGAACACTGGTGAGACCTCACTTGGAGTATTGTACGCAGTACTGGAGGCCGTATCTTCAGAAGGATATTGATACTTTGGAGAGAGTTCAGAGAAGGGCTACTAAACTGGTTCATGGATTGCAGGATAAAACATAACAGGGAAGGTTAAAGGATCTTAACATGTATAGCTTGGAGGAAAGACGAGACAGGGGGGATATGATAGAAACATTTAAATACATAAAGGGAATCAACACAGTAAAGGAGGAGACTATATTTAAAAGAAGAAAAACTACCACAACAAGAGGACATAGTCTTAAATTAGAGGGGCAAATGTTAAAATGTAATCTCAGGAAGTATTACTTTACAGAGAGGGTATGTTAATACAGTCCTGGGGCAATCTAAATAGCTTATTCAAGAAACCCTGCAGTGAATTGATTCCAAACCAGATTCCAAAATTGTGTATAAATGATTGGGAAATGTGACAGTGCATGGAGTGCCCCTTTAATGAAAACTCTCATTGTGCAATAAATGTGCGTTTATATTGTGCAATGATTCTGTTCCAATAGACAGAATAATATTGGTAATAATGTAACAAGTCATTGCTTGTTCCTGTGCACTGCATGTGTATGTGTCTTGTTTCAGTTAATTTGATAAAATGTTTAAAACTGAAATTTTATCCTTATTACAGCACGGAGAAGAGGTACCTGCGCTTTTATAAGTTTTAGGATCAATGAAGCGATCCTTTCGTTCTGTACAGAGTACAGTGATGTGGGGAATGGTAAAGAAAATACATGGGATTTCAGAAAGCCTTTTTTGCCATACACTCAGAACCTTGCCTTCCTTTGCCATCTGTTAAGAACCTTGCTTGGCTGATCAGGGACAATGAAAAACTTATTGCATATTTTCTTGTGCCTGACATCTCACTGAATCGCTCTTATACACATTACCGTGCTAAACAATTAGTAATGTCAAGGATTACAAGCCTATCTATGTTCCAGGCTGATAACTCTGCTTCCTCATCAAAAACTCTATAAATTTTAATGTTTTATCACTTTTATATCCCTTTTTATTCTTCAAATGTCATTAATAGCTGGAGAATGGCATTTTAGGAATGACATACTAAGAAACTGACTTTGCCTTTATAGTTCAATGTGAGCGAACAGTCTGAAAGTCATTAGATTATAGATATATTAGATCCAGACTAGAATTTTATTGATCACTTTAAATAGCCTATCCTGGTTGCCTGCTCATGAATGAGTAAAGATCTGCACCCCATTGTTGATTGATGTCAGATTGCGTAATATACTAGCGCAGTGGTTTAATAAGTGGAGTATATTATGTTGGTTTGCCAATTGATGGACAGAATTCTGATTAGAACCAATGTGTAAAATCACTTTACAGTAATGATGGCTCAGTCACAAATCCACTGTTCATCCCCTACAAATAATTATTACACTATTTGCAGACCCTGTTACAACTTTAGAATCACAGGTTCTATTCCCTGGGTTATTTTTTATCATTTAATTAATATGTCATGTACCAATAGGTTGGGTAATAACTAAATAAGAGATTAACCAATAAATGTTGTAGAAAGAACATTTGACCATGATTAGGTCTCCATCTTGTTAAAACATCATATAAAGCCAAGCATAACATCTTGGCTTTAGTTAATATATTATCAATAAGTATGTGAATGATGAGCTGTAGAGTAAGGATATGTGGGCTGGTCTTTCCCTGGCCTAGCATGTACAGAGGACCGCTAATAAGTATCGGCCTGTAAAGTACTGGATTAAATTACAGCTAACTAGCTCAATATAAATAATGAATGTACAACTTTGAAGTCCAGGAGGTAGGCACCTAAAGAGCTGGGCCTTCCTGAAATAGCCAAACAAAATGACACAATGCACAAGGGGATCAGTAGGCATCCCCATAATAAAATCCTAAATATTTTATATCTACCTAAAGACACTTCACAGATAAAAAGCATTGAGAATATTGACATATGATTCTTAGTGCTACACCATACACGCATACCCCATTTAAATATGAAACTGATTTTCCTTTCCTGTTTATGTGTGTGATTGCTGTATAGCTAAACATACTGTTCTAGGTCTCCCAGTTTCTAGGTATGTCATTGTCTCTTAAAAAGTCACTAATATTATGTTGTAAAGTTGTGCCTGTCATCTGTATGGCAAAAAAAGCTGTGAAATCATGTATTTTCATAATAATTGATATTGTATTATTATGTTGGGAAACGTTGCATGCTAATTGTCTAATTTTGCATAAAGAATACAGACTACCATATAGGGTTCATCCCAGCTGAACTTGCAACTTTGTGACCTGTTTTATCTTTAACTGCATATTCTCTTCACATCACTGCATCTTCAGTGGGATTGTCTTGGACCATCCGGTAGTGAAATACATGACATATTATGTTATGTATAGTACGTAATTGCAACTTTGCTGTCTACAAGGCAGCAAAAGGTGCAAAGAGCATGTATTTAAAAGTGACTGTATTTAAAATGTGGGTTGAAAATGCATTTAAACTTAGTCCTGTTTGCCATAAAACAGTGTTTTTTATTTGCAGATTAAAAAATAGCCGTAATGCAGTTTATTAATGAATTTTTTTCCCCCTAGATTTTATACTTCATATGTATTGCAATCCAATTCACCCTTTTATTTCAGTTGCTGAGATTCAGAAAAAAAAATCTCGATATTAAAATAAAATAGATAATAAAGACAACTAGAAAATGAAGGTACTTGGCCACTTTACAGATTCACGAAATTCCTGCAAGTTTTTAATGGATTATATTTCCCACTGGAAAAGGTAGCCATTGGCTCTGAAACAAGGTTAGAAGGTCAAAGTTGGATTCCGCTGCTATGGGTAGGGGCCTCAAATTTATAACATTTCCAAATTATTCAATTCTGTTAGAAAAACTTTCACAAATTATTTATCCACAAAAATCCCAATAAACGTTAATGGTGACTTCTGTAGATAAATAATTTGAAAGGTTTTTCTAACAGCATTGAATCATTTGGAGAGTTTATTAAATCAAGCCATAGTGCCCAGATACACCTATCAACATCCAACCTTTTTCCTGTCTAAACTCATCTAAACCACTGTTTAACCTCTCTGTATTTTAAATTGGCCCCAACTTGTTTCTTTTTTAATTAGAGGGTAGAGGTTCTACCAAAGTTCCAGGTATATTATTAAAGGGACACTATAGTCACCAAAACAGTAACAATTACTGATGCAAGGGACTGCGTGTTGGCTGAGAGGGGGTATTAAAGTAACCCTACTGCCAATACCAATTCTCATGCCACTATTTTTAGAAGTAGGAAAATATCAAAACTGCTGGTAACATATATTTATTATGAAAAGCAATATTGAGTTGAAGTGATTGTGGATGACATCATACACGAGTTGGAAAGATTAGAAATAATATTAAAGGGACACTATAGTCATGAAAACAACTTCAGCATAATTAAACAGTGTTGTGTATAGATCGTGCCTCTGAAGTTGCACCGCTCAACTTATTGCCATTTAGGAGTTAATTCACTTTTGTTTCTGTTTATACAGCCCTTGTCAAACATCCTCTGGTTGTGACTCATACAGCCAGCATGAAAAAAATGGTTTCACTTTCAATTATATGTAATTCACTTTGAAAGTTGTTAACTCCTGCTTTGTAAATTTAACTTTAATTACATACCGGAGGCCCCTGCGAGGTCTAGCAAGCTATTAATAGAGCAGGAGATAAGAAATCCTAAGTTAAACAGAATTTGCAATAAAGGAAGTTTTTCACATTAGATGACTTACAGGAAGTGTTCAGGAAGGCTGTGTAAGTCACATACTCGGAGGTGTGCCTAGGGCTTTATAAACAAAGTGATTTAACTTTTAAATTGCAGAGAATTAAGCAGTGAAACTGCAGGGGCATGATTTATACACTAAACCTGCTTCATTAAGCTGAAGTTGTTTTCATGACTACAGTGTCACTTTAATATTCTTTCTAATCTTTTCAGCTTGTGTATGGTGTCATCCACAATCACTTCAACTCAATATTTATTTTTAGAATAAATATATGTTAGCAGCACTTTTGATATTTGCCTACTTCTAAAAGTAGTGGCATGAGAATTGGTATTGGCTTGGGGTTACTTTAATAATCAGTAATGTGCAGTAGAAGACTGGACCTTACCAAACTGCAACGTCCTATATCGTCTGATCACTTACACCTACATATTTATGGCAAAAAGGATAAACAATGAATGCATTTTACCTTTTAGTCCTTGCTAGGACAAAGTGTATGAACTATACGTTCAAACATATTTATGTTCAAATTGTAAATAGCCTTATATAAAGTACTATGGATATTTTTAGTCTGAATTCAAAGTAAATTGCAGAAAAGCAAGTTCATTTTTTCAGGATATCTTAAGTAAAATAAAAAAAAAACCTGCAACAATCGGAATTTTAATTAATCCATGATTTGGACTCAGCAATATTTCGACAAGTAAAATACCGTATTTTTCCGTGTATAAGGCGCCCCCATGTATAAGACAACCACTATTTTTTTAGCCCCCCCCCAAAAAAAGTATTTTAAACATTAAACAGAACACCTTTGATATTTTAAGAAATATTCAAAGCACCGGTGTATTTAGTGTAACTGCAGTGTAGCTGCAGCTCCAGCTCTCCCGCCTGTGCTCTTTACTCTTGATATTTACAGTATGTACTGTATTTACTCCACAAGTACCTATTTAATTTTAACATTCCGCTGGCTCCCTGAGTGTGCATGGGAAATGGGAGACCTGGACCGAGCACTGATTGAGGAGCTGAATCTGACCTGATGAGTGTTCAACGTGTTGCAGCCCAGTGTTGTAGCCCACTCTTGCTCAGTAGCTGATATCGCAATTTCTTAGTCCCGAAGGTCCACATTGCCACAAACTCACCTGTCAGTGCCCCCATGTGCTGATTTTCGCTTCCCGCGTAGAGACCAGTGCCAAGGTGCAGATCCTTGTTCGGACCGGGGTCTAGGAAGGCTGCGACCCGCATCCGGACCATGCTTTCTGCGTGTGTAAGGCCTTCCGAGCCGCTTCCTCCGGTTCAGAGGTGTAGGTGCCCCAACAGGGCGTCTCGGAGCAGGGTGTGAGTTGTCCTGGCTTCTTAAAGTACCTATTTAATTTTAACATTACGCCGGCTCACTGAGTGCCGAAAAAGTGTGCATGGGAAATGGGGGACCGGGACCGAGCAGCTGCGCCTGACCGGGTGAATGTTCTTGGGGAATGGGGGACTTGGGCACCTATTTAATTTTTAACATTCCTTGTATAAGACGACCCCCCAAATTTAAACTTGAAAAATTTTGGAAAAAAATATCATCTTAAACAAGGAAAAATACAGTAATGTTCATTAAATGTTGCTTGATGAAGACCTACTAAGGCTGAACTGTTGCTTGGTCCAGTTGTGGATGGAATGAAATAGTCACTCCACTTTTCAAGTAGCCGAGGGTTTTTTTTAAATTCATTTTTTATGTTTGCAGACAAGAACCCCCTGAATGACTTTGAGATATAAATTGGTGGTATATGTAGAGTATTTTAGGACCACCAGTGTAGGCCAATGTTAGTACTGAGCAATGTTTTAATGAGACTGTACTGCTCACAAACAAGCTCTAGAGATTATCATCCTATGTCATCATTATAAACATGAAATTCAGGGTGTCACAAATAATCCACGAAAGACAAAATACTAAATTATAAAAGTAGAAAAATTATATTAAAAATAAAGAAAAAAAAAAAAACAACAACCACAGAATTGTCAAAAATATGGATAATATTTTACAACCTCTGGCAAGTATTTACAGAGTTTAAAATCTGATGTAAAGCAGCTAATTATACAATAAGTATGTCCATATCATTAACATAAATCATTATAATGGCATACAAATTATACATACTTAAGAAGGGGACAATGATGATGGTATTTATAGGGAATGACAGAAGAAAAAGTATCAAATACACAACAGACCTACTATAGGTAATCAAAAGCAGTCTATCTAATGGGTCAAGCAAAATCCCCTTTTAATCAGACAAATAGATAGACAGGCATGCAGATAGATAGACAGATAGATAGACAAGCATGTAGTTAGATAGATAGATAGACAGGCATGTAGATAGATAGATAGATAGATAGGCAGATAGATAGATGGATAGACAGACAGATGGATAGATAGATAGATAGATGGATAGATAGACATATAGATAGATGGACAGACAGACAGATAGATAGATGGATAGATAGACAGATAGATAGATAGATAGATGGATAGACAGACAGACAGATAGATAGATAGATGGATAGACAGACAGACAGACAGACAGATAGATAGATAGATAGATAGATAGATAGATATAGGATAGATGGATAGATAGATAGATGGATAGATAGACGGATAGATAGATAGATGGATACACAGACAGACAGACAGATATATAGATAGTTAGATAGATAGATAGATAGATAGAAATTATACATACTTAAGAAGGGGACAATGATGATGGTATTTATAGGGAATGACAGAAGAAAAAGTATCAAATACACAACAGACCTGCTATAGGTAATCAAAAGCAGTCTATCTAATGGGTCAAACAAAATCCCCTTTTAATCAGACACATAGATAGACAGGCATGCAGATAGATAGATAGATAGATAGATAGATAGATAGATAGATAGACAGGCATGTAGATAGATAGATAGATAGATAGATAGATAGATAGATAGATAGACATGCATGTAGATAGATAGATAGATAGATAGATAGACAGATAGATAGATGGATAGACAGACAGATGGATAGATAGATAGATAGATAGATAGATGGATAGATAGGCAGATAGATAGATGGACAGGCAGACAGATAGATAGATAGATAGATAGATAGATAGATGGATAGGCAGACAGACAGACAGACAGATAGATAGATAGATGGATAGACAGACAGACAGATGGATGGATGGATAGATGGATAGATAGACAGATAGATAGATGGTCAGACAGATAGATAGATAGATGGATAGATGGATAGATAGATAGATAGATGGATGGATGGATGGATGGATGGATAGACAGAGAGACAGGCATATAGATAGATGGATAGAAAGACAGACAGGTGTGCAAATAGATGGATAAATAGATAGATAGATAGATAGATAGATGGATAGATAGACGGATAGACAGATAGATAGATAGATAGATAGATAGAAAGATGGATAGACAGACAGACAGACAGGCATATAGATAGATGGATAGACAGACAGGTGTGCAGATAGATGATAGATAGATAGATAGATAGACAGATATTAAATAAGTAGTTCAGAAAAATATCCACAGTACTTGTGATTATTTTGATACAGTATCGGAATACTCTACTAAATGTTTCTCACTCCTTTAAAGCTTGGTTGACTTGTTGTACCTACATAGCTCTAGAGCAGGGGTAGGCAACCTTTGGCACTCCAGATGTTGTGAACTACATCTCCCATAACATCAAGCTTACAGACGTAAGTCTGAGAAAGCATCAAGAGAGATGTAGTGCACAAAATCTGGAGTGCCGAAAGTTGCCGACTCCTGCTTTAGAGCAATGGCTATATTGTATTTTCATTGAGGTGTTCCGTGTATGAGGAACACATTTGGAAGCAATGTATAATAAGTGATTAAGAAATGGTCTTACTAAGCATTCCTTGCATTTCTTCCAAAGATGGTTGTACGTGAACATTTAAATATTTGTTACTTTTAAAGGCATGAGTTTAAAATTGTCCCTTTAACCAATTTCTACATTTATATTTTCATTTCTATTGTAACAGAAATGTGAAATCAAGATTCACTTGATTTTTGAGTTGCTAAATCTCTTGTTGTATGTTTGTTGTAGGAGTAGAACAGCATTTGAGAGGACCAAAACTGATGTGTTTCGGGTAAAAACTAACAACGTGGGACCCCTTAAAAAAATAAGGTAGGGTATACAAGGGTTATATGGTGGGTTTTAGTAAAGCAAAGGTTGACTATAGGAAATGGAGAGGTTCAGAAAGAATTCTTGTTTTTTTGCAAAGTTTTAAAAGTGGAGCAGTCAGCTAGAACTTTATACTGCTTGCTAGACAGCTAGCACTTTGCTCTTCAAATGCGCTTAAAAAATACAGTACTATATATTTTTCATTTGTTCTGAAGCTGTCAGTGGGGTGAAAGGAGACATGAAGGATCCTATTTATGAAAGAAAATGTATGTTTTTTTTTAATGAAACTGTTGGAACAGCAGCACATTGCCCCCATACTGAGAGAAATCTAAACATTTCAAACTAAGGCTTTATCACAACCTATTGTTTGATAAATTATCTGCATGTTATTGTCTACTGATGAGATGCTAATCGTGCCGACACATGATCTCAATCACACCTTTCTGATGTTTTTTTACAACACTTTTATCGGCTTAGCAAAAAAGTGTCCCATAACTTACATTAAGTAGTGAAGTTTAAGCAATCACAAACACTCTGGAAAAGAATTATCAACACATTAACAAAAGCTTTTTTTGCCAATGGGACACAATAAGCAATTTACACAAATGTTCAACAACTTTTTGAACTACCCCAGGCTTATCAAACTTAGCAAAGATGTTGAGTATAAACAAAGCAAATACTGCATACACGTGTAGTTTTATGTAATTAAGTGTTTTTATAGTACTATTCACAGCTCCCAACATGCACACGATGGGAGGTGATAG
Source organism: Pelobates fuscus (assembly GCF_036172605.1). Taxonomy (NCBI): domain Eukaryota; kingdom Metazoa; phylum Chordata; class Amphibia; order Anura; family Pelobatidae; genus Pelobates; species Pelobates fuscus. The sequence goes on from NC_086321.1 coordinate 57,369,791, forward strand.
CACTGGCTCTTGATCACTGTCAAACTAGGATTTAATTCCAAAGCCCACAGCATTTACATTTTGTGTGTTGTTATGTAGCACCAGAACATTGATCTTTAAATCATGTAATTAAGGACAATAACAAATGTTATAAGTTGATCATTCCTACCTTTGGTGGTGTTACCAGAAGAAATTAGCTAAGACATTTTTTGGATACGTTGAAAACAAACACGCAATAACGATGAACTATTAGCAAACAAAAATAAGGGCACCAAGGCCATTCCTTGTGCATATTCCCTTTACATAGTGCTCATTCTTCATGAATACATATATGATCAACTATTTAAGGTAGTCATATGGGAATCTTGAATGTTCCTATAATAATTCCCTTTTTGACATTGGTTGGAAGGGTGTTTTATGCATCAGCCTCTCTTTTACAATGAAGTGGACATGATGCTGAACTATCTATATTACAGGGGAAAAAATATCCAAATAACTCTCATATAGCCTCACATTGGTATGTTATTTATCAATGCCTGCAGAGAAACCACAGACATGTAGCCAGAGAGGTAGGTTATCTGTTATCGATCAATGTCCAGCAGCTGATTGACCTGCAATTCATGATGACCTTTCTTAAGGTTTTTAGGTATTGGTTTCTCCAGGCAGAAAGGTTGAAATGCACCATAAATGCATTGAATAGAAATCCTTTTTTCTTTTGAATATAGAATTGAGCATGATAACACCGGGATGAATGCTGGATGGTATCTTGATCGAGTGATCGTGACGGACATGAACAGACCGCACCTTCGTTTTTACTTCCCATGTAACAACTGGCTGAGTAAAGAAGAAGGAGATGGGCTTTATGTCAGGGATCTTCTGGGCAGCCTCAATCCCATGGACGTGCCTAAAAGCAAGTTACCACAATGATATCCAAAAGATAAAAAGAGAGTTTAATTGTATTTTTTGTCTCAAATACCTGAAATTAAAAAAAAAATTGATTTATTTTTAGTACAATTATCTTAGCCAGAATTTGACAAGCTGTTTCTCACACCACCACAACTTCACGTTTAATGTGACTTTTGTATGTATCTGTAAGTGCACCTATAGATTGTTGGAATTATGCATGTACGGTCCTTTTAGATTACTTCCTGATAATCATTTTTTTTTATATTTTTGTAATTATAAATGCCTTAAAGAGCAGCTCAGAACTGATCATATGAGGAATTCTCTATTAATCCAGTACCTCAACTGAGAGTCTAAATCAATGATGACCTACCTTACTTGATCTCTGAACATCTTGGCATACAATGACTTTGCCGAACTCCATCAGTCAGAATTAGTGTTGTTAATAACGTAAAGTTTGGCATGAATTTCAGCAAAGTGATCTGGAGCATTAGACACCAATTTTGTGTTCATATATTGGTGAGAGCTCTTTGTAAGTAAATATGTTACACATTTAAATATAGCTTTGTTACATTCTATTATATCTGCTGGTACTGCTCTTGGCTAAGCTGTCGTCCAGGAAGCTGGTGACATGAATGGATCTTATTTAGTGTACAGTATCTGTGAATGAAGTGAAATTCAGAAATGATTGTGGGATCTCAATCCCTACATGAACAATGACTTGTAACTTGGCTGTAGTTGTGTTTTTCAGAGCCAGTGGCTATGGATGGCATCCATCTGGCAGCTTAGCTGTCAACAGGCCCTTGTGATTAAACAATGTGTCCTATTGGTTATAAATGTTTCAAATTGCATTCTATTTTGGTTGATTACAAGGTTTCCTATAAACAATGAAACTGCACCGTGCCTGCGTTTTCTGAACGTCTTCTTTCTCTGCCTTTATCATGTGACCAGCCTAAACTTGCGACTAGTCCAATATCATATATTTTCTTCTACTGGGGATTAAAATAAAATCAAATATAGAGTGTGTTTTTGAGGTCTGGATATTTTTTAGTAATAAAAGGGAAATTCTAATTATCATAAAAGTACAGGTAAATGATATGGCCATCCTGTGCAGGTTATATTGATGATCACATTAACACCCCGAAAGCTCGTAATACCAAGTCTGCCCTTAACCTAAACACCCAATTGCCTTAACTCTAAAACCTCCTAGCACAGGGGTAGGTTACCTTCGACACTCCAATTGTTATGGACTCATCTCCCTTGATGCTTTCCCTGAATTATGTCTGTAAGAGCGTTCTGGTAGATGTAGCCCACAACATTTGGAGTGCTGACGGTTGCTTACGCCGGCCCTAGCAAAACCCCAATCATAAACCCCTTAACTTTAGAAGGCTTCAGCAACCTATTCCTCCCTACTTTATTGTTATTGCTTTCAACTGCTCATCTAGTCTGCCCAATTTCTAAATACTTTTATTAGTCCCTGGCCTTATCTTATAGCTAGGATAGCCTTATGCCTATCCCACTCATGCTTAAACTCCTTTACTGTGTTAACCTCTACCACTTCAGCTGGAAGGCTATTCCATGCATCCACTACCCTCTCAGTGAATTAAAACTTCCTGATATTATTTTTAAACCTTTGTCCCTCTAATTTAAGACTATGTCCTCTTGTTGTGGTAGTTTTTCTTCTTTTAAATATAGTCTCCTCCTTTACTGTGTTGATTCCCTTTATGTATTTAAATGTTTCTATTATATCCCCCTGTCTCTGGGATATTTAAAATGTTCCTTTTTAATGGCAATTTTTATAAATATCATTAAAACTGTGGCGAGCTTAATATTTTTTAAAAATGTGAACCCAGTGTGTTTATATAAGATAAAATACATAGATGAGACACTTAATTGATGTTTGGTTTGCCTTTTACGGTCTGGTGTATATAGCTTTGAAAACAAAATAAAGTGCAATAGTGTAAAAACCATAAACCATATAATTAAAACTCAAGGTGTTAATGAAACACACACATATTCCAGGTATTAAACCTCGCTCTGGTATGTAGAACTTTTTGGTCTGTTTTGGGCGACCACTCTCCTCGTCAATTTAGCATTTGCTGACTTTAAACTCCCAGGGTATGTAAGGATAAAGAAAAGGGGCAACAATAATGAAATTTCACCTTATAAGTGTAAAATAGGTATATAGTCCTAATTGTACTCACAAGTCTAGGTACTGTAGCCTGGCTCAGTACAGAGTACTAATTGCATAATGTGGAGTCCTTGTAGTCTTTCTAGGAAGACTACAAGGAATCCACATTATACAATTAGTATTTTTAAATTTGGCACTTTTTTTGTTATATTATATTGTATATCTAAATAAAGTTCCCTTTTTAAAATATTCATCTGGATTCCTGCATTTCCAAAAAAGGAAGTTAGGTCCTTAACCACATAAAGCCTCTGTACTGAGCCAGGCTACATGCTCTAGATTTGTGAGTATAATTAGAACGATATACCTATTATACACTTATATGGTGGAATTTCACTATTGTTCCTGTTTATTTCATCCTGATATACCTTGGGAGTTTAAAGTCAACAATTGCTGTACTGAAGAAGGGAGTCGTTGCCCAAAACAGACTAAAATGTTCTACATACCAGAGCTAGGTTTATGTGAGGGTTCCATTAGAACCTTGATTTTTAATTATATGGTTTTTAGGTTTTACACTATGACACTTTATATTGTTTACAAAGGTATATACACCAGACCGTAAAATGCAAAATAAACATCAGTTTAGCGCCTCATATATGTACTGTACCTTATATAAACACACTGGGATGCATTTTTTTAAATATTAAGCGTTCCACTGCTTTATTGAGATTTCATGTGGTTGTGTGTTTTTGGAGGGTTACACATTCAGTTTGGTAGCAGCTCTAAGATGATTATATTGATGATATAAGTTTGTAGAAATATCATCGTTTTCAAATATTGCTTGGTAAAATGTAATTATCACTTTTTTTTTCTGTATTTGCAATGTTATAAATACAGTATTTCTTGGCGTATAACACGCACTTTTTCTTCCTGAAAATAGGGGGCAAATGATGTGTGCGTGTTATACGCCGATATACATATTTTTTGCTCCATAAGACGCACTTTTTTTCCCCTCAAAAGTGAGGGGAAATGTCTGTGCGTCTTATGGAGCGAATGTGAAGGTTTACTTACCTGTCTTGAAGCGTGGGCCGGTGTTCAGCGCGCACCGCAGTACTGAAACTTCAATTTCAGGTTCTGGTTTCCGGCGGGACTGAAAGGAAGTGCGCACTCAGTATGCACACTTCCTTCCAGTCCCGCCGTAAACCGGAACCTGAAATTTGAGTTTCTGTACCGCGGTGCGCGCTGTGAAGCTGGCCCACGCTTCAAGACAGGTAAGTAATTATGGGACAAGGGGAGGGAAAGTGCACTATGGGACAAGGAGAGGGGGGACACTATGGGAGGGGGGGAGAACACTATGGGATGAGGGGGGAAACACTATGGGAGGGGGTGGGAAATACTATGGGGGGGAGAATACTATGGAAAGGGGGGGGGGGACACTATGGGATGAGGGTGGGGGAACACCATGGGATGGGGGGAGAATATTATAGGAGGGGGGGAAATTTCCTTCTTAAAATGAGGTGCGTGTTATACGCGGGGCGTGTTATACGCCGATAAATATGGTACATCTGTAGATATAAGAATATCTTATAATATAAGATAGGGAGGTAGAATTTGATGATAAAATATCAAAAGATATTGAAGGAACAGCTTTCTTTAACTCAATAAAGAGGCACTTTTAATCAATAATAAGGTGACACGTGCACTTGAATATTATTTTGTTTTCCAAGGTCAGTAGATGGTACATTCTGTTAAGCGAGGACTTTTCATAAGAGATGTTTATACCTTTTCCATATTTTTCATCCTCAGTTTCTGTGACAGCATGTTCAAGGTTGTCCGTTCCATGGTTGTTTTATCACAGGAAAGTCTTGTAACTTGTCTGTGCTATATAAAACTACTTCAGTCGGACGTTGTGCTGAAATGACATCTAGTGGTTGTATCACATAGCAAAAGAATAATTTTCAACCGAAGCATTGGGAGGAATACGTTAATAAAGTGCGAACAAAACCTAGACGTTGAGAATTTTTTTTACACTTTTTCATGTTTAGCACTAAATTACAAGTAGTAATTTAATAATAAAATAGTGTAATGCTAGGTAATTTAATAAATGCTCACATATATTCGCAATTTTAATTATTATATTATATTTAATTATATTTAGAACAGTGGATAAATTGAATAAAAAATTACATGGTAATACGTTCTTTTAACATGATACTTTGTGTATATGACAAATACTGTGAGCATAATTTATTCAGCATTTATAAAAATGGGTTACAGCGCTTTTTTTTGCTGTCGAAGTGCAAATAATGAAAAACAGACTGAATGCATTTTTCACCTAATTTATTCTATCATTACATTTTATGATTTTGTTTTTCTCAATTAATGCTCATTAGTACATGTCATTACCTCAGTCTTTTCCAAACACCAGTTACTGTGAACATCACGAGGCATTTTCCATTCACATCAAAGAAACATTTTTTTTTTATTTTATTTTAATAACACTTTGAGATTTTGGGTGTTATGTTATTTAGCTTTTGTGGTGTGTGTGTTGGCTAAACGGCAAGTTGTGGTGAGCTGTGACCTGAGCTGCAATTTAGTAGTCATTTAAATTGAACCCCACAAATCTGAAAGGGCATAATCAATGCACTTGCAGGTGAAACAAATATTAACTGAAAATGGTGACAATATAATTTAACATACTATAATGTTTTACACATAATACTATATGTATTTTATTGTTTTAGCTATGTGGTGCAGAATATTGCCACTTAAACATAAAGAAAGAATAAGACTTGTTCAACAATAACTGGTGATCAAGTTTTTCTCTACTCCTGCAAATAGTTATATCAAAGCCTAGTTATTAAAGGTGTGCTATCAAGCAGAATATAGCTTCTAACTGGAACTTGACATGAGTCATCAGTATCTCCACATGTTTTTTGAGGAATGCACAGATTTGCTGTCTTGTCTAATTAAATCGAAAGCAGACAGTAGTGAAGATTGGCAAGTTGACACTTGAATTGGAAATTATGTGTGTCCTGATATAACACAACATCACAGCACTGCAAAGTAAAAATGAAAATGGAGAAGGTCTGATGCATAAATCAAATCACAATGTATTTTCTTATTTTTTTATTTTTTTTATTTTTTTTTTAGTGAACAAATACATTGCCCGAGTGTTTACAGGTTCCAGTAACGGCAGTGGGACAGATGCTGATGTTTTCCTTAATATCTTTGGAGAGAATGGAGATACAGGTATTTAAATGCGTGGCTGTAAAATAAGAATATTTTGCAAGAATGTAACAACTGTATATGAATTTTTTTCTACTTTCAATAAAGGGGAGTCTTGGCCATTGCACAAGTTTAATATGAAGAATGTGTAAAGGACCACTATAGCATTAGGAATACAAACATGTCATCCTTATCTATAGTTTTTAGGTGTTTCCCCTCCCCCCCCCCACCACCACCGAGGGTTTGAAAAGTGAAAATTATTTATCTTTTTCCCCTCACGATGCTGGTGTCCATCCCGTTGCGCTGCCTCTCAATGTAGGTGATCTCCAATCCAATGTTTCCTCATAGGGAAACATTTGGAGGCTAGCAAAACGCTGCTTTGTGCTAATCACAACATCTCTAAGAGACCATCATATTGAATGGCAGAGTTTAACTCGACTAATAGGGTGGAAACGCTTTTAATGGCACTTAGAGTGGCAGCCGCTAGAGGCAGAATTTACCCTGCAATATAAACATTCATTGATATTTCTCCAGAACAGCAATGCTTTACAGGGACATGGCGCCCAGACCACTTCCGGAGATAAAATGGTCTGGGTGCCTCTAGATTCCCTTAAATGGAATTCCATATACGACCACTGGGGGCACCTTGGATCTGACACAGTTTTGATATTTGTTTGATCATTTTTATGACCCTTCAAGGGACTTTTAAGCCCACCAGGATCAAAGCTTGAAAATCCCATCTTATGACAAAAGGGACATGTTGACCGGCTGATAAAGTTAATGCTGCTCCTTTTAAAGGTACTAGCAGACAGTGAGCTAGTCAGATATTTTCTTAGTCTGTTTTTGTTAAATGAGCTTCTAAACAGCAGCATCCCTTTAGAGCTACTATGGTAAAAGTGTCCTCAGAAAGCGAGTTTAACCATTCTAGAGGGTGATCAGTTCAATAGAACTGTTACTTTGGTAACTAAACAGCTATTGGCTCCTTGAAAAAAAAAAAAAAAAGAAATGGCCTTGACACACATGTTATGAATTCTTGAGCATTATAAATTCTTTCAGCACATTGTGTATGCTTAAGAGTGTCTGCCTTTATGTGATTTTTATGATGTGCTAATAAATGTTCGGAGGTAGAATGATTGAAGCCCTTATATATATATATAGCTTTCATACTGTATTATGTGTTTTACTGACTTTGTAATAAATCATAGAGAATAATACATGCATGTCAGATCCATAGACTCTGTAGTATTTGGCATTTTGGCAATATTTTTTTGTTGTTGCTTTTTTTTGTCTTTTTAAAAAAAAAAAAAAAAGATAGAATGCACATGGCACATAAATAGTTGGAAATATATCTCTCTCTCTTTAGATGTCCGTCATAATCACGATTTATTTCTTTAAATTTTTTGACTAGAGGTGGATAAAAAAATATTCAGGAAATGTATATTTATTAATCTCTGCCTTTGTTATATAAATAGGCGAGAGAAGACTAGACAATGATAAGAACAACTTTGAAAAAGGAGCCGAGGACAAATTTACTATCGATGCACCGAATCTGGGAAAACTAAGGAAAATTACAATTGGACATAACAACAAAGGCGGGTCAGCAGGCTGGTTTCTTGAAAAGGTGTGTGTATCTGTCTTTTGTGGTTTTACTTGCTATTAAAGAGCAATGTGCTGATTGAGGCCATTTCACACAGACATATCTGTTATAATTGCTTCTGATGTCATTTCATCTAGCTTGGGTACCTATAGCCATTCCATTACTCTCAGCCAGGTATTGCTACACTATGGATTGTGTGAAACACAGAGGGAAACACTCACCCAGATAATGACGTAAACATATTCTTTCAATTCATATTGATTAAATAAAAATAGGCATTTTGATTTCAGTAACCCCACGATGTTGAGAATTCCATATAATTAACAGAATACACTTTTTAATGAAAAGTTTCAGATTTTAACATAATTTATTCTTTGACATGTAAAAGGACAGTAAGTATAACAATGGGAGTGAGCCTTCTGCTGGGCAAACGATGACAATGAATCATTTTTTTCTCTAACTATTTCCATCAGATCATTATTGAAGATATTGGAAACAAATCAATCTATGAGTTTCCTTGCTCTCGTTGGCTTGCGATTGATGAAGATGATGGCAAAATTCAGAGAGACCTTTTGGTTGGAGGCAGTGAAGCGACTGGTATGGCATTTAACATCATTATTCTTAAAAAGGCTAAATTCCACACATCATGTGATAACATTATAATATCATAAATCAGGTATGGGGCCACTTTATTTAAAGACCCACCAAGAAGGCAGGTCTGGTAGATAGCCACTAGACATGGAGTTAACCTTGGGTAGTAATTATTGCAGTTGATCCAAAACTGCAACAATTACTACTGCAGGGTTAATGGACCTGGGACACTGCACTCAGATCACTTCACTGAGCTAAAGTGGTCTGGGTGCCTCTAGTGTCCCTTTAATGTCACTTCGAGCAAGGCTTATGGTATTAACCATTTTTACAGTTAGGGCATAAATGAAGCCATCTTTAAAGGACCAAGTTTAAGGTTTGGATAATATCAATAATTACACTATTTGCTAGGTGTATGATGATGGATGGTTAGGGGGAGTTTAAGGTTAGGCTTGATACTGCAGCATTGTGATATGTATAGACAAACTGTAAAAAAGCTGGGTAAGTACAAAGCTGGGTAAGTACAATGGTTATAGGGTTTTCATTACTTAATGTTTCTATCACTTCTAGGTGTGTTTGGATTAACGTTGGACACACAGTTGTGTCTAGACATTTTAAATGATCTATTTAATTTTTAATGTATTTGGGGGACACAAATAGCACCTATAGTATTTGTACAGAGATTTTGTGAAACTTGGCTTAAACACAGTTTCTCACTAGTTAGAATGCTGTAAAAACCACAACTAATACATTTTGATTCTTGCTATAATGTTTAGGCATTGTTTACAACGTTTCCATAATGACGGGTGACATCAGAGGCGCTGGAACCAACTCCAAAATCCATGTGATGCTTCATGGGTCTAAGGGCTTAAAAAACAGCGGGAAGATATTCCTGGAAGGAGGAGAATTTGAGCGAGCAAGGATTGATATTTTTAACATTGAGATCGCGGCCTTACTCAGCCCTCTTAGCAGAGTGACTATCGGTCACGATGGGAGAGGAGTTAGCTCTGGGTGGTACTGTGAGAAGGTATGTACTGCACAATTATTTTAAAAATCCTCGATACACCATGTTTAAAACTGGCTTTTTACCTACATTGGAGGCTACTTTCTAGACGAACATAAGCTGATCAGGATTATATAAAATATGGTAAGTGCTCCCATAGAAAATAATGGGAGCACCAGGATAAGCTGAGGTTTCAGGTAGTTCTCACTGAAAAACATTATGCTTGCTACTTAGTATAGTGCATGCCTCCCAACATTAGAAATAGACAAATAGGGCACTTTAAAGAAACACTATAGACACCAAAACAACATTAGCTTGAAGAAGCCGTTTTGGTGTATAGATCAAGCCCCTGCAGTCTCACTGGTTTAATTCTTTGCCATTACGAGTTAAATCACTATTTTTATATGGCCTTGTTACACCTTCCTGCATGTGTCTAGATATTCTATGTTACTTTAAAGGGACACTCCAGTGCCAGGAAAACAATCCATTTTCCTGGCACTGCAGGTCCCCTCTCCCTCCCACCCCCATCCCATGTCCCTCGGCGCTGGTCCAGAGTCCACCCACGCTCCTCCCCCACCGACGTCAGCCGGCGGGGGAGACCGACTGCGCATGTGCGGCCGCCGGTGGGGGAGACCTAATGCGGCAATGCCGTGCACGCACATTAGACCTCCCCATAGGAAAGCTATGGGGATTTTAGCGATGCTGGAGATCCTCACATAGTGTGAGGACGTCCAGCGACACTATAGCACAGAAAACCTGTGCTATAAACCAGGAAGTGTCCTCTAGTGGCTGTCTACTAGACAGCCACTAGAGTAGGAGTTAACCCTGCAAGGTAATTATTGCAGTTTATAAAAACTGCAAAAATTACACTTGCCGGGTTAAGGGTAGTAGGAGTTGGCACCCAGACCACTCCAATGGGCAGAAGTGGTCTGGGTGCCTGGAGTGTCCCTTTAAAGAAACATTATTGCTTGGGAGCTTTGTTATACACTCAGACACACCAACCATGTGTAGTTCCTAAAAAGAGATACATTAGGATAGAAAAAAGGGACAGAGGAGTTTTGGTCCAATATAGGGACTGTCCCTCCTAAATAGGGACACTTGGGAGGTATGATAGTGTGACTAATGTGCTGCTACATATAGAGTGCAGAATGACCATTTAACATCTGTGTGTTCCCTTTGCAGTCTACTGCTAGCATAGGGTATTTAAAAACATTTGTTGAGGGCTATATGACTTGGAATTTCAGATTAAATTTATTGTATAAACAGACAAATAATATTGGCCATCCTTAATCAATTTGCACTGCATTATGCTGTTAGCCAGCTGTGTCTGCGGCACTAGCGTGATGGAATTTGACACCCTCTGCTGCTGCACCAGCCTTTTTATGCTTAGTGACATTGTATCTGCACTTGAGACATGTGGGTGGCTTTTAAAAGCTAATTACAAATGCTAATGACTCTTGCTGTGACATTGATACTAACCTTTGACTGATAATAACCATTTCAGCCCCAGAGAGGTGCCCAAATGCACTGAGGAGCAATGTGTTTTACCCACTTATTAACTGACAAAGCCTTCTGCCTCAACATCACAGTGACTATTTGTACTTCCTTGTTACGTGATAAGACATGTGAATACGTATAGTTCTGAGCTGTAGCAGGATTCATGGTCAATAGCCATTCGGCATACAAGTGAATTCTGGGATATAGCAGGATTCAATCACTGACTGCTCAGTAGGTGCGTTACGGTACTAGGAAATCTCCAGGTTTTGTGAAACTGCTCCAAATATATTAACAAGAACTGGAAGAACTTCATTTGTGACATCCTTGCATGATAGCCACTTTTATAGGCTCTATTGCTTATGGTGCAAGAATGCTAAAGGTGTTATTGATTAAAGGATCACTATTGGGTCAGGACCACAAATATGTATTCCTGACCCTATAGTGTTAAAAAAAAAACATGTTAGCCTCCGCCCCGTCTCCATGACTTAGATTATCAAAACTGACAATCTCAGCCAATCCAATGCTTTCCCAAACATTGGATTGGCTGAGATTGTCAATTCTGATGATCTAAGCCAAGGAGGTGGGGGCAGAGTCAAATGCCACACTGGCCAATCAGCATATCCTCATAGAGATACATTGAATCAATGCAGTTCTATATGGAAAGTTTAGTTTCTCAATGCAGAACTTTGTGCAGCCTTGACCCAGGAAGCGCCTCTAGTGGTTATCTCATTGGCCTTTGAAATGGCAGCAAAAAGCCTGCAGGGACAGGCTATAGACACCAGAACAACTACATCAACTGTAGTTGTTCCGGTGACTATAGTGTCCCTTTAACATTTATATTTGGCCCTAACAATGGGTTCTCGTGTCATTTTAGGGGGTTCCTTTTTAGTAGGGACAGAGATAGCATATAGCTCAGGCCCTCGGTAAGTACTAACATTAAATTGTTTATTGTAGCAGTGTTACCTGCCCAACCGCAGTGATACTGAGATGCTCTAACTCTAAGTAATAATGTATTTAAAAAATATATATTTTAATGTTACTCAAATAGCAAAAAGAGGTTAGAAAACCACCGTGCCAACTCCAGATGGCACTTACCAAGCATTCTTTTTCCCTTGCATGGTAGGTAAGTTAAGTGGGATGTGGGTGGATTCTGCATTATCTTTTTTTTTTTTTCTCAAAACATAGGTTGTGAGCAATCCAGCAGTGATACAGTTAAGAAAGTAATCTATATATTGCACTTTGCCTTCGGTATGCTATGATTACATACAATCCGCAGGGTGTTATTGTTGCAAAGATTGGTTTTCTGTAAAATAAAATAATTTGAGTTTATTCATTAAACACAAAATTATAGTGAATTGAAAGCCAAGTTGCAAATTTAGGACAAAATAGATTATTTGGGGGAAAAAAACAACAACTCAGCAATAGTTTTAAAATGTGATTTTGAATTCACTATAATTCTCTGTTTAGTAAATGAATGCCTGTTACTTACTGCCAATTGCTTCTGCTATGACTTCTGGAACTCAGCGGGTTAACATTTACCTGGTCAAATTAGTTTTCATTATAGTTGAAATGCCTCCCCTGGTTTTTCCTATTTGTTTTCTGATCACTCGCCCTTGGGTTGACCTTATTTTGCTCTACTCACACGTCTAATAATTTCTGGATTTCTTTTCTACAGAAAGGAAAATCTATTCATAGGGACATTATAAAAAAAAAAAAAATAAAGAATCATAAGGAAATGGCATCATATTTTTCAAACAAAGGAAATCCCACAGAAAGCAATTACAGATTTTCCTTTGATAAATTTGATGCAATTATTTTACACTGGGTATTAGAAGGATCCAGTTCATTTTCCCCTTTCGATTTTTATCCTCCTGAATTAAAAACGCAGTATATCAAGAAGGCAGGCAAATGGCAAAATTACAGCAGAACAGGTGATATGTTATTACATATAGATTTATTTCTTTTTTGGTTCTTGATTCAATAGCGAGTCGAGTTTGTAGTGATATATGAGCTGTCGGTGAATTCTTGTGAATTGACAATGGAATTACAAAATTCATTCTAAAATTACCAAGCTGTGGTTATAGCGGAGTTAGACAATGTTGGCTATCACAAGTAAAATAATGCCATATATTTAAATGACCGTCTAGCATTTCAATAATTAATCCTACCTACAGGACAGAAATAGGTAGGAAAAGTAAGTTAGAAAAGGTTACACATTTGCCAGACAAATACATATTTTTTTCTACTTACCGGAGATGCTGGTGAGGTGTTGTCTTAAAGGGAGTAAATGCTTCTGACATTTTTTGCAAATTTTTACTCATAGCAAATGGGTGGCAGATCATTATGCTTCTGGGCTAGTTCTTTCTCTTTTTCCATTTTTGCTTTATTTGAATTGGGGTTGATTGATCAAAGTGTTAAGTTCTATAAAATGGTCTGAAGTAATGCTCCTCAACCCTCTCCTCGAGGCACACCTAAGAGTCCAGGATTTAGGGATTACCCGGCCGAGTAAGGTTTTTTAGAAAAAGGAAAAAAAAACACCTAAGGTGTTTTCTTTTAACCACTTTAGACACATCTGGGTAATCCCTAAATCCTGGAATATTAGGTGTGCCTTGAGGAGAGGGTTGAGAAGCACTGGTCTAAAGTACCAAGTACAGGGCAATCACCATGGAAAGAGTGGAACCAATAGGCACATTCCAGTAGAAGACTTTGTTAAATTCCCCCGTGTGTCTCTGTGTACTCCTTGTCATATCTTCACAAATCCCAAATTCCCATCAACCATGCTCTACTGACGAATGAGCCTTTGATACTATATATATATATATATATATATATATATATATATATATATATATATATATATTACTAATACTCTGTAATACCATTGTTAAAACAGATGACAGTAGACAGCCTCCTATTCAGGATTGTGCATTGGACTAGGTTGTTTTTAACAAGTTTCCTATAATGGGACTTGCTATTGTGATAGCATTCTTGAATTCTTCTGCAATTAGTTGAGTTGCTCAATTTTCCATAATTGTGCAGAGGTGGATACCCTTATTGAATTCTAGGTTGGAGTCACATTGCACATTATGGTATGTTTGTAAGCCAAGATCAAAAAGCAATACATTGCACGAATAAAGTTCTCAGAGCACATGAAAATTCTTTGTAATGGCGAGCCAGCTTTGTTTTATCTTACTGTTGTTGTATCGCTTTTTGCTGATTGCTGTTAAGTTGATTCATTATTGTATCTTACCTACTTCCCATGTTATTGTTTCCTCCAGGTGGTTGTTTATTGCCCATTCACTGGCATTGAGCAAACATTCCCATGTGGTAAATGGCTGGATGTTGATGAAGGGGATGGTTTAATAGAGCGTGAACTCTATGAAATGGTTTCCCTTCGGCAGAAGAGGCAAAAAAGTAAGCAGACTTAATAAAATAAAGTGACAGCAGCCCCAAAGTATATGTAACATTCTTTTAATAATAAATTAATGATAATGTTAGTATTAACAGGTTAACAGGTACCCCTTTCAGCGTTCTACAGAAAAATATGTAACCCTATATATCTGTAAAATAGACCAAATGTTTGCCACACCACCCACAATCCCCATCGAGAAAAGGCTGGCTTTTCTCTTAGTGGGGTGTCTAGAGCTGAATATAGAAGAAGGAGTCCTAACAAGAATATCTTTGGTACCATTTAACCTAATTTCAAGAGTGATATAATATCAAAATATTTTGAACTCTTAGAATATAGAGACAGCGATGTATGAAGAGAGACACGTGGGAGGTCTGCCATAAAAACACATGGGCAGAGTTTAATCTTGAAGGAAATAATAAAGAGATTTGCAGAAAGCATGTGATAGTTTAAACGTGTTCAGATTTTTTTCATGTAACCTGTAAAACTGACTGTTTCAGTGGTTAAACATAGCAAATCAAAGCAATAAGCTAGTCTATGGAGGCCACGATCTTATATTATAGTTCCCTTGTTTTATCAATTCCAGGGTGTTCTAGAGCAGTGGTTCCCAACCCAGTCCTCAAGTACCCCCTAACAGTCCAGGATTTAGGGATTACCCAGTTGTTTCTAAGGCGTATTTAGAAAAGAAAAAAAAAAAAACACCTTAGACACAGCAGGGTAATCCCTAAATCCTGAACTGTTAGGGGGTGCTTGAGGACTGGGTTGGGAACCACTGCTCTAGAGCATGGGAAAAATTGACAAGGGAGGAGTAGGAGGATAACGATATGGCAAGTTGGGCAACGACGCATGTCATTCAGGATCCTACTAATGCCTTATATTTCCCACCTGGCTTTGTTTAACTCTGTTATAAAATGCAGCTTCATTTCTAAGAGTGACATCTGCTTTTCAATTATATTATGGTAATTGACCTTTTGTGCCCAATCAATCGAGCAATGAAACCTGGTGAAATGAGGGATGGCACTTTTGACATGCTTATATATCTGCAGTCATATATGTCATATAGACCTGCCTATGTTTGGTGTTGGTTTATGACATCTCGATCCAGTGGTTCGATGTTCAAGAAAACTGATAATCTGAAATGAGAAAATTCTTCCATTTGTGTTTATCAAAAATAAACTAAATGAAAGCAGTGGACCAATATTTTTGTGGCCTACTTATTGGGAGACAGTAGCATTATAATATTCTATTAGGTATACCACATTATCCCTACCCAGTATCATATTTCCTGCGTCAGTGTCAGTTACTCTTGATGCTGTTTTAGAATTGTTCTGTGTGATTGCTATTAATGAGATCACTACGAACTTAACAGAGTAAATCTGAGAAAATTAATATTGTATACAATTATTCTAATCTCCATTTGATTCTGGTCATTGATGATTTCAGAGTCAGCATCTTGTTGTGCTAGTAAAAAATTGATACATGAGGTGGCTATTTATTTATTTTTTTACAGAACATCCATGGTCACTTTGGATATGGACAAGTGATATAAAAAATGCTGGGACAGATGCCAACATCCTTCTTCAGATCTACGGTGAAAAAGGGAAATCTGATGAAATGAGACTGGACAACAATTCAGACAACTTCGAAACTGGCCAAATTGACAAGTTCATGGTAAGATGTTAGGCAAGTCATGGAATCAATGACTATTGTTACAAATGGACAGCAAAGCCTCCTAACGAATAAGCCTTAATATATTGTTGATGCATAGAATTGTGTTCTGCGTTCTAGAATCTATACATTCTATAACTCTCTTTTTTTTAATTCTTGGGTAGTTTACCCTTAGTCTGACACTATACTCATGTGGAAAATAAAATCAATTCTTTAATTTGTTCAAATGGATTTATTTCACTTTTATAGACAGAGTGGGTCATTCATTAAACTGCTAATTGCATGGAATTAGCTAGAGAATTTAGAAAATTAGGCCAGAGTAGCTGAGCTGGAAAATTAGCTGAGTTTAGGAATTTTTCTGATTACGCTGTTTTAGTCTAAATTCTTTTTAATCTCCCACAGTTTCTGGGCTAATGATTAATCCCATCCAGTTTATTCACTAAACTGTGAATTGGAAGGTATTGACTAGGGAGTTTGAAAATTATAGGCCAAAACACTGGAACTTAAAAAACAAACAAAAACGAAATCTCCCACTCAGGTATTCCAATGTGACTATTTTGGCTTTAATATTGGATTTCTGAGGGTAGTTACTGAAATTTGTCAACGTGCATTGTTTTTTGTTCACTGCTTTGAACCTAAGCAATTATTCAACACTCACGTTTTGCCAAAATCCTCATTCATCCCAACCTAAAGCCTGTATTAAGATCCCCATGTACGGTTAAAAATACCATTAAAGGGATATTGCTAGCACTATATTTACAAGTGAGAGAGGAAGGTTGATAAAATGAAATTGGGGACAAATATGCTGCCAAACATTCACTCACCCAAAAATTGTACAGAGTTGTGGAATTCTTTAAATCTTATAAAGAGTGCTTTTTTTGGCCAAACAAATCAATATACTGACATACTTATGCATGTAAACTGTGTATGTGTCTGAATATGTATGTACGTACGTATGTATATATGTATCTGCACATGTAATATGATTGTTTATGTATATAATTGTATACTTTTGTCTCATGTGTGTAGCATGCACACATTACACATACATATACAGTCACACACATAACATATACATACATATTACATATCCCATAATATTGTGACTACTCCCCCTTTCAGCAGAACTGATGCTTGTTATGGTTGATGTTGTGCATTGCCACACCAGTTGTTGGTTTCAGATGGAAGAGAAAGTGCTTTGGCTGTGTGTGGATGTCTGTGGTTTGCAGGCTTATCCTATATTCTATGTATTTGTATTTGTAAGGAACTGAAGGACATTTAGATTGTACACTCAACGCATGGACTTGCATATTGAAAAAATATGGTAGTGTACCGGAATATTGTATTCAATTGCCTTGAGCTTTGTTGACTGTATTTAAAAAACAGTGATCATTCATATTAAAGTTTTGGTTTATTTCTATTGTGATATAAGAATATCTACCTAGAAAAGGGGTAGTCAACCTGGTCCCTTGTCACTAGTGGGCGGTTTGGGATTTTTAGGTGGACGGTGGTGGGTTCTACAGAAAACGCCCGGTTGGCCTTGATGGCTGTGTGCCAAGGCCGCCTGTGGAGATCTTTTCCATGCAGAGTTAGCCTTGCTGTAAGCCCTCTCAGGCCGGTGAGGTGATCAGATATCTCTCTCCCTTAGTTCCAGCAGAGGGAGGGAAGGGCCTGGGAGGCTCTGTGTTCCTCCCGCGAGCAGGCTGGTTGGAGCGTTGCAGCGCATTACCATGGCAGCACTCCAATACAGTGCTGTGCTCGCAGGAGGACAGGAGAGTCAGCCTGAAGCCAGAGAAGCTGCATGCTAAAGTGAACATGCCACCAGGGCTTGCAGCATTATATCCCTCCTCCCTGGTAAAAGGTAAGAAGCATAGACCCTTTCCAACTTTTACACACAAACACACACTACACCCCTCACACACACTGCCCCCTCATACACACACTACCCCCTCACTCACACACACTGCCCCCTTACACACACTGCCTCCTCACACACACTGCAATCCTCACACACACTGCCATCCTCACACACACACACACACACACACACACACTGCCCCCTTACACACACTGCCCCCTTACACACACTGCCCCCTCACTCACACACACTGCCCCCTTACACACACTGCCTCCTCACACACACACTGCAATCCTCACACACACACTGCCATCCTCACACACACACACACACACACTGCCCCCTTACACACACTGCCCCCTCATACACACACTACCCCCTCACTCACACACACTGCCCCCTTACACACACTGCCCCCTTACACACACTGCCTCCTCACACACACACACTGCCATCCTCACACACACACACACACTGCACCCCTCACGCACACACTGCCCCCTAACACACCACCCCTCACACACACAGCACCCTTCACACACACACTGCACCGCTCACACACACTGCACCGCTCACACACACAGCACCTCTTACACACACACACACACACACACACACACACACACACACACACAGCACCAATCACACACACTATCCCCTCACACACTGCACATCTCTTACACACACACACACTACACCCTTCACACACAAACATACACACACACAGCACCCTTCATACACTGCACCCTTCATACACACACACACATATAAATAAAAGTAGGATAGAAAAAAAAAGAAAATGTAAGTACATTTTTTTTTAAACCTAATTTCTAAAAAAAAAAAAAGAAAATAATCACACTTGCGCTTTAAAATTAGTTACTGCGGCACTGTTGGGTGGTAAGGAAATTTTACCATTAACAAAGATACAAAAGTGGGTGGTAGGTATTAAAAGGTTGACTACCCCTGACCTAGAATTATCATTATAGGTTGATATAATTACTATAGAGTTCCACTATGGCAATGTTTTTTTTTCTGTTGTAGATAGAGCTTCCTGATCTGGGAATGTTGTACAAGCTCCGGATCTGGCACGAAAAGAGAAACGCATTTGCTGGATGGCATTTAAACAAGGTGAGAACACAGATGGGTATTGGCATAAACCTTTATACATAAAGAGTCACTCAAACAGATTTGATGTTAATCAATGCACTAATGGATTGGACAATAAATTGATGCAGTTATGAAAATGGGTACAGATTATAAAGTAGTGTGAAGATGCTCTTCATTCCTTTAATTATTTTAAATTACTTTGCACACACTGCTTTATCTAAAGTTCATAGTTCTTATATAAATCTAGCACTCCTCATCTAAAGCCCTTCACTACTGTCAGGTTAGAAAGACACATTTAATCTTTAAAAGTCTAACACTGTTTGAAGAGTTGTAGAGCTGTACTTCCCACATAGCTCTCAACAAAGAAAACATAGCCATAGACAGATAGGGAGACACCAGATGATACAAAGAAACCGTTACATGAACAATACAGACCACGGTACACTGACAGGGAGAGAACAGGACCATAACGTGTCATTAGCCATTTCATACTCTAAGGTTCTTAAACAGTAATTTCTGCAAAGTTCATACTCCTTCTCCAGCACTTAAAGAGATACTCCAGGCCCAAACAGTGCATTTGGTAGGTTTTGGCCTCATATTCATACTGTATTTATCTCCAAATTTAAAGGAACACTCCAAGAACCATAACCACTACAGCGAGCTGCCATGACTTTTCTGCTGGTAACTGTTGCCCAAGTTTCTCCCTCTTGTAAATGCAAGGCATTTCCTATCTAATACCCCAATACTCCTTTAACCCCTTCACTACCTGCATTTGGAAGAAGGTATGCACAGGCAGCGGCTACATTCGAAAAGGGAATCTGAGTTTCCTCCACCACAATCTGGAGATCAGAACATCTTGCTGTAATAAGTGCCTACAATAAGTGATTCTGCATACGAAGAAACCCACCCCACTGAGTGGATATGGAACCCTCTTTGAAATAAATTCTTTCAATGAGAGTCATTTGATGTATAACCAATCTTTTAACTTGGTTGTAGCTGCGGAGGCGCCTCTAGTGGCTGTTTCCTGACAGCCACTAGAAGCTTGTTAACCCTCCAATAAATACATTTCTATACCTGTAAAATAGCAATGTTTTACCATGCAGGGTTACACAGACAGGGACATGGCACTCAGACCACTTCAATGAGATAAAGTGGTCTGGGTACCTATAAAGTCCCTTTAATGCCAAAGTAGCTGAAAGAACTGTCTTAACAAATATGTCCCATTTGGTTTTGTTTAACCTTAAATTTGAAATTCACTGTGACTTCACTTTGAATTCTCCCTTCAGTAAATAACAACGTAAATGATCTCCATACTTCCTATATACCAGTTTTTGATTACAAAAAATATCTATATGATCTTTTATTAGCTAACAAACATCAACATGCAAACATAAGCACTAATTATGCATGGGTTCCTAAACGCTAAAGACTAAAATAATGTACATTACAGTTTGAAACCTTCTAAGCATGTATTATGGAATACTTGATTTCGAACCATGACTTTTGAAAATATGCAAGGTTTAGAGTTTAGAATGTCTGCAAAACTCTGTCAAACCTCTACTGGGAGCTGTACGTTCAACACTGATGGAATTGGATTACTTTTCCCACGTGAATACATTCTTTAAGCTAAAAATAGGCAGCAACACTAATGATATGATTCTCAAGGTCTATACACATATAACTCCAACCGTACTATGCTACTCCAGTAACATGGCATGATCCTTTAACAAATTAGGGATGAAAAACTGGTCTCAGTAGAATCAATCTTTATTTTACAAAATATTCAGAATTAAAATTATAATTCCCCCCATAAAACAGAAGTATTTCATTTTTTTAAAATATAAATTTCCTTGTAAATTGCGTATTGTTGTTATTTGGTCATCTTACTTGGCAGTAAGAGACAATAAATGCAAGCACCGGACAGGACATGTAGATATTAAAGTGGAACGGTCACCTCGACACTATTTATTTTATTTTTTTACATTCTTTATTTTCATTTGCAAAAGAATAGAGGACCTTCATAGAAACACTATTTTTTAATATCATGATCCTTTCATAGGAAATAGATTATTTGTTAAATTAGTTAAATTAAGTATATGTAAATAATTGGAAAACCTCATCCCTACTTTTAGTATATGACAGGATCCTTTAGCCAACAGTGTTTGAAAACCTACGGCAGTGGTTTCCAAACCAGTCCGCAACGAACATCTACCAGTTCTTGCTAGGAATCCTGGTAGGGCAATTAGTATGTATTAATACACCTAAATATAAATAAACACTAGTAAACCAGCTATGACCAAATGCCACCTTCCTAAACAAGAATGTTTAGCGATACATATACACGTAGACAGATATATGTATATTATTAATTTTGACAATTTTATTACAGGTGACTCTTCTAAAAACTCTGACCAAGGAAAAATACACCTTCAAATGTGGACGTTGGTTGGATTTGAATGAAGATGATAATGAGATTGTAAGAGAACTACCAGCAGAAGGCACATTGGTAGCTTCACCCGTGCCTGGTAAGATAGGACCTGTAATGGTCTCACTGACCTTCTAACCTTGAAAGAGAAAGACCATGTTGACATTTTTTTTTTGTAATGCAATATTGGAGTAGTTTACAACAACAACAAAAAAGTACAAAAAGTTCCCCATAAACAAACTTATGAAGAAATTTCACTAAAGGCAAATCTTTTGGCTTTGATCTTTCTCCAGAGACCATCAAAAGACTAAGATCTAGTGCTCCCATAGGTTTTTCACAGAGAGTTTTGACAATGTACTGCTTTGTGATGGCATGTGCATGCTTACTTCTTAATTTATTCTTCAATACAATTTATAAACTGGACAATAGAATTATCAGCCAACCATTTCACTCTAATCTGTTTCTCAGTCATTGAAAATAAATATGAATGAGAATAGATGTTGCTGTTTAACCCACAAATGCTAATAATTTCACATCTATGTCATCTTGTCATATCGTCTTGTCAAGAATATATAATGCCCCCTGATGATTGACCTCCTGGAATAGCATTCATTGTTACCTGTGTAACTACATAACAAGTGAAAGTTGATATCAGCATAAATTATCCATGTTGAGTTCACAAGCTGTTAGGCTTGAATAATGTATCCTCAGGGTGATTCTATGTGGAAAGATCCAGCCACCCATTACAGGGGAGATAATACATAACTGAACCTTTTAGAGATATCGGAGTCATCAAGCAGTTTTGTTGGTTTTTCTCCTCAGTGGTAAAGTATCGAGTGACAGTCCACACCGGGAATGTAAGTGGAAGTGGTACTGATGCCAACGTGTTCCTTTGCCTCTTTGGAGATCTTGGTGATACAGGGGAACGATTCCTCATTGACTGCAAGAACAATATGAACAAATTTGAAAAGGGCAATGTAAGTAAAAGGCACATTTCTGTTTAGTACAGACCTGTCAAAATGTGTATGGACAGAAACTCCCACCATTCTCACAGCTATAGACTTGTAGGGAATTATGGGAGTTGTGGTTCAATAACATCTGTGGGGGGGAGGGGGTTCAGATCTACACCAACAGTTAAAATATAATCATCTGGTACACAGTATTTACCAAATTACAGCTGCTTTCTGTCAAATAAATGGCCAGTAACTAAATTTGCACTGTACTTCATTAGTGATTCTGTTAGTTCATCAATTAATTAACATGGATATATGTAATTTTGCCATTACTAAAATATAAAAAAATAGTGCAAAAGTGATTATTGATTAATGAGAAATGTAGATTTAGCAATATATGCTTTCCAGAAACTAACAGGGTTATTCTCAAAAGTGAGCATTCAAAATGAATGAAAGTTAATTTCAAATTTCAGACCAAAGTTTCCAAACTGGAAGCATAGCGGACTTAGAGAATGTTTCCTGTTTGCCTAGTTTCACTTTGAATTCTCTTTAAATTCTCACTTAGGTCTATAACCATGTAAAAATGATCATACACGAGGTTCTCTTCTTAAGGAATTATTTAACCTATGATTTATTGCCCTGATAAACAAGGGATCTGCTCTCTGTCACTATAAAGCCTTTTAGTGCTGAAAAAGCATTTCATGATGTTCAGATGCTACTATCAGGGTTCACTAAAGTGAGAATTTAAATTGGATTCAAGGTATATTTAAAATTTAAGGCCAAAATAGCCAAACTCGAAACATAGCTGACTGAGAGAATTGTTCCAATTCGACTATCTCTACCTAGAATTTGAAAATCAATTTGAATTAAATTTGAATTCTCGCTTTAGTGAATAAATATGCATCTATTTATGTTGATTAATAAAATATGAAATACAATGCATATATTTAGTTGTTCAAGGAAGAAAACCAAGAAGAACCACTTCAAAACAATATTTGAAATTGTTCATTGATTGATTTCAGACATATTGGCAGGATACAATGTAGTAATGATGAATATACGGCATGTCTAATCTTTCAGTCCTGGATAAAGCCTCCATGTAGAATGTACGCAACCAAAAGTAATGATATTTTGCAGTCATACTATAGGTTTGAAAGCATAAAAGCTGGGAGAAAAAAATGCATACATACTCTCATGGATATTTGGAAGCAATCTGCACCTTTTTTGGGGAATGCAAATTCCAAAGCTGCCATTGGGAATCTATTAGGTATAATGATTTGTACAGTAATTGCAATCCGTGTCTAATAACACAGACATCGGTTTCTAAAAAGGACTGCTTACTGCTTTTTTCCCATGATGCCTGTCTCAGATCCCCTCTCGTTCCTCTGCTGCACATCTTGCACTGTACAAAGTGATCATTGTAAGCTCCTGACAGTGCTTGAGGTGGTTGTGGTGATGCCATATGCATCGTCTTTTCAAAGCAAAGGAACTTACCAAAGGACTGGCATACAAACTTGCTATTTTATCAGGTGAAGATAAGATTGAGAGCAGTGTTAGGTAAGGTAAAAATTATTTATATTTATTTATTATTTGTGGGAGTAAAAATAAAATACAATAGTGACACAATATACCTCTTATATGGCAATAGTGAGTAATAAAGTAATTGAATACAGAAATTCTACTACTGAAAAAATCCTAACATTCATGACGCTAGACGGCATGCAGTGCTGAATTTATATGCAAATTATGAACCAAAAATTAACCAATAGAAATTAACCTGATGGTACATTACACAAAACCTTGTATCCATTTTCTGCTGTTGTCACTGAATAGCAAAAATAGAATCAGAAGTCTCTGTTAGCTGAGGGAGTTGAAAAAACACTAGTACCGACTGGGACAGAATGAATCACAGCAATGTAAAAGCACAAAAAAGGGAACATATTGCTGGTTTAAAGAGTTAAAATAGTATACAGCACGGTATGCATATCGTCTATAGAAAATAAACATTAGTTAACATATATTGCATAAGTTGAAACTTCATATGCATCGATATACATATGGGTAAATTGCATCATAAGATCCTAACCGACTTGTCGTGTCAATTGTCTCTTGCGTGTAATGGCATAGGTCTAGTACGGGCATAATATAGTAGTATTGTGGTCAAGTCCCGTTTTCTACGTCTGTCATCAATCACTCACTCTGTCGGGTTGGTGTGAGTGATAGTACACGGGCCTGTTTGGGGTGTTATGTTGTCTGAACTATGACATACATGTGATGTGAGGTGCAATATAGTGGATAGACAAGGCGAGAAGAGAGGAAACAGGGAAAGATGGGGGGTTAGAAGAAAGGGTAAAAAGGGGGAGCGAGATTAGTAATCACTGCCATCACCTAGGACAGTGGATGGACTCCCCGGCATCAGTCTGCTCATCCGGTCCAAGCCTTGCGTTCTCATATGTATCTATATTACACCAATAGCAGGCCACTCCACGTGTGCCCCGGCACACTGAACAAGGCTCTTCTAGCTCAGCATTTTGCCACGGTCGATCAGCTATTATGTGGGCATCAGCCTCTTACCCGCTAAATACCTGCCAGGAGCCGGTTTACCCGTGGGTGGTGGGCTGGAAGTATTCCAGCAAGGGATCTTCCTAATATCTCTCGTCTTCTATTACTAAGCAGTGCCATTCATGCCATAGGTCGTGTGGTTTGCTGCCCAGCGAGAGATAAAATTCATCCAGGTTGCCTACTGATGAGTGCATTTTAGCCGCAGTTCCCCGAAGTTTGGCCATGAGGATCTCCATGTTGTAGATTGCTTCAACCCAGTCCATCCAGTTTTGAACTGTAGGTATATCAGGTTCTCCCCATCACGTAGGGATCTAGACCTTAGCGGCGTTCAGGAGATGTCTTGTTAGTGACTTTGTATAGGTGGACAAAGGCATTCGTGTGTGATGCAGTAGCATTGGCAACAGTAGTAGTTTTATGTCAGAGTTTAATATCTCCAATATCCGCCTGTGAGTTTGCTGCCAATGTTTGCTGCCAATGTTATCTGATGCCAGAGTTATCTGAGGGCAGAACCACCAGGTATGAATAGTGGAGTCAGTGGATTCAGAGCACCGCCAACACAGTGCAGAATGTGATGACTGCGCTGTCCATTTATTTTTTTTAAAATCACGCTGGCACTGCCAAAAAACATTAAATTAAAGAAGAAAAAAGTATACCTACCCTGTAGCAAACATATGTGTTTGTCACATCATGAAACTTACTGTGACGGAATGCCGTCACTGAGTGCCATATCCCCATTTCGTTTGGCGCGGACCTCAAGCTTGCGGCGTCATTTCTGAGACTGTTTTACATGTGCGTGTATATGCTGCTGTGGATCAGCAAAAGGCGGGGGGGGGGGGAGTGTTTTTATTTTTTATAAACCCTTAATTTGGTTCAAAAAGCCACTATACTCTGAGTAAGATCAAAAGGCATATATTTTAGAAAAAAAAGAATTCAAAGAGCAAACCATACAATCAAGTATGAAACAACACTGTTTTATAACCCAATTCTATAAAGTTTAACATTTTAGTTCAAGGTAGCTTAACTGTTGACTTAAAATTTACAAAGTCCTCCTCAGTTCCCCTTTATTTCCTGCTTTCTTTATTAACGGTCATCATTTGTGTTGAGATGTTTTAGGAAAAGGCAAGTCACTCACTGAGTGTCTTTCAAGGTTGTTTCTCTCCGAAGGGTCATGCCAATCTGGTAATTGCCTGTAATCTGTAAGAATAACCTTACATTTTGGAATCCACTGGGAGGCATCATTGCCTTACATCAACTCAATTAATAGGATAAGTTTACGCACTCCAGCACAGGAACATCTACTGTAGGTTTATAGTACAAAACTGAGTCTAAATAGCTTTCTTATGTGTGTCTGGAAAAAAACCACAGCTGAAAGGTCTGAATTAGAAGGTTTGAAATAAAATACCCTTGAGGTTATTCAGTAAACCAGGATTTGGGACCTGCACATTTTAGGGGGAAAAAAATAGCAAAATTGGAAACATTTTCCAATGCTGCTGTTTTTCCATCTTAACTATTCTGTGATAAAAATTGCAATTCCCTTGACAATTATCCTCGGTTTCTGGTTTAGTAGAATATGTCTGCAGAAATGTACTGCTTAAACAAATTATAATGGTACAGTAGCATTATTTAAAGTGACACTTCAGACCCCTGAAGAATTTTAACTTATGCAGTGCTTTATGCGTGAAGAGTATGCAAAAAATTCAATAGAAGTTGGAACCTTTTTTTAAAGAACCTTGTTACACCCCCTGGCTCTCAAACAGACAAACAGACTTTTAATTCTTGGTTTGGTTAGCTCAGTGGAGCTAAAATCAAGGCAGCAATTGCCCAGAGCACCTGCCTTGCAAAGACTTATAATTGAGCTGCATTGGAAAGTCTGTGATTGGACAGCAACAGAAAGTGTGGGGGAGGCATAGAAGGGGAGAGCTTGGAAAGGCTGCAGACAAGAGATTGACAACTTTTGCAAACTGTTTTAGATATATCCCAAATGAAAAACTGCATAAATAAATGCATGCATGTTTCCACTGGAGGTATAAATACTAAACAATGATTTATATTTTATATTTTATTTATTTAGGCAGTGGAGTGTCTCTTTAAATATTAGGAAATAACCTAAAAATATAAATGTTAACCATTGCATAAACCTATGGGACAAATATGGTAATTTTTAGAAAGTGTTTTTTAGAAAGTGTTAATCAAAATAATTGGATTAGGGGACAGGGTTTGACCATCAGGCCGATCGTTCACATCTTGACAGAGCTCCAAGAGAAACAGTGAAAATGTGTGTATTTTTTGTTGCTTATTTCCTGCATCTCTTGCCCTTCCACTGGTTGCTGATACCCGACACTATTGTGGGTTCCGGTTCACCCACTTTTGAGTCAACGCTGGTTACGTTTTTGGTGGTTCTCAATCACGGCAGACCCGCAACCTACATGCGGACTACTTGGAGTGGCGTGGGGGAGAAGGCCGATCCCTCTGCCACTGGACTCTCTGTTAAATGCGGTACCTGCCTGGGGCCACTCCCCCCTACACCCCTACTGTTATCTAGGCACATATCTCTCGTGTTACAGGACTCGGCCTGTCTTCCCAGAAATTAATGATCAGCTATTGGTTACTAAAACCTCTCTTAATTAGGCCACAACACTGCAGCTTTTGTGCCTTTGCAAGGCTAACCTTATAAGTTAATGTTGCTTATCTTTCTTATTGTGTTTTTACGTTTAGCCTCTACTCATATCTGCTTATGGTGCCGTCATAGTCATTATGCGTTAGATTTCTGTTTTTGCCTTACACTACAAACACTATTTACCATGCTTTATGTTATCGCCTTATAACGTAAAAATGTGCAGTCTCGTTAAAATTCTAAGCTACAACCATTCCTTCTGATTGTCGCATATACCACTGTTAAAATGTCTACGCCTATTTGAGTGTCCTACTCTCTAAAATAAAAATACAAATAATGTAATTATTATAAAAAAATTTAACTGATGAGATGTATCTTGATTATCTGACGATCAAAAACTGTTACCGATTCTAGGCGCATTCCTTCCTTTGAGTATTATTAATGCTGTGTTTTTATTAAAATCATGCAGAAAACTCAGATATCATCTGATGGTTTGTACAGCTTCCTTTGAATGTATAACCAGAAATTACATGAAGGCACATACAAAGAGACTGCACACACCAGCAAAAAAAAAAAGAAAGAAATTTGTGTTAATAATTAATATGGTGCCATGAGTGGTGGCCAGCTGGGAATACACATAGATATATGTTTCTCTATGTGCATATATAGATCTAGATCTAAATAATTTTTCAACATCGTGTTTTTTTAGCAGAGAAAACACAGACTTTGTCTTTTATATTCGTGCATAGGTACTTGTATGAGATGATAATTTAAAACTGCAGAACCTTAATCCAGAGCAGGTCCTAAACCGAATGTCACCCAAAGCAAAGAGTATTTCTTGTGTTCTCTAGTTTTCAATAATTTATTACAACCATGCACCGTAAAGTTTGTTATTGCATTTTTGGTGATAATATTTGTATTACCTTGAAAATGGCAAATGACATTGTAGTTCATTTTATTGTCCAAGATTTGCATGGTCATTAATCAAATGTATTGTTATATCGCTTTTTCTCTTATCTTCCAGTCTATTTCCCCCACTATATTATAGCTATTTCCTCTTTTTCCCTATATTTCTTCATCCTTTCTTTTACTGCTACTGCCCTTCCCGTGACAGTGAAGTCAGTACTTACATATAATGATATAGTTTTCCATAGACGCTAGTGAGGATCATTAACATGGTAGTAGGTCAGTAAGACCCAGCAGTTCAGCAAATCATTTTGCTTCATGGTTTATTTAAACAGTGATGTTCTGTAGCTCAGCATTTCAGTGGCTACTGGCTATTCTTCTGTGAAATTCCATTGTTTACTCATCAGTGACATTCTGTAGCTTAGTGGGATTCTGTGATTTGACAAATAAGTGAGGTAGTTCAGGTCAGATTCTGACATTTTAGGTCACAGAGGTTTTGTACATCAGTGAGGTTCCAGAGTTGGTTAGTAGGTCAGTGAGATATCAGAGTTCAGTGACATTCTGTATTTAATTCGGTTAGTGGTTCTGTATTAAACATGTTTGTGCTAGGATCCCATAACTCAGTAAGTTGGTAGAATCCCACACACCAGCAAGTCACTCTAGCACATGTACCTTGGTGTGTTAACTCACACTTGTCCCATGACCCAGCACATTTATCAAGAAGGTATCCCTTTGATATCCCTTTATTAAGAAGGTCAGTGGTGTCCAGTTACTCAGAGGGTTTGTGGTATTCCTTATCAGGTCAGGAAAGTGGTACCCTACGACCCAATAAATGTAGACTTCCATTTCTCAGCAGTTCAGTGGGTTCGTTGGCTTTGCCAAGTGTTTATGCTATTTTATGTGTTCATAAATATAATCATAATTATATAGTCATCTACCTTCTTAATATAATCACAAACAATGCAATTTTTTTTATAAACACCAATTCACCCACCTTTCAAGATAGGTAAAGAGGTTAATCAGAATTCTTCTGTCTGCACTGTTCTACATTTAAGGTGACTTTTCAAGGTCATATATCTATTTGATTCACAATATATTGAACTAACTGATAACCTTCCTTATCTCAAAAGGCCGACGAGTTCATCATTGAAGCTGTAAGTCTAAGGCAGGTGAGAAGGGTTCGTATAGGACATGACGGAAAAGGCGGAGGCTGTGGGTGGTACCTTGACAAGGTCGTAGTAAGAGAAGAAGGAAAACCAGAGACAGAGTCTGTGGAATTTCCATGCAACAGGTATAAGTAATCAACAGCATTCCTTTTTTCCAATATAATATTATAGGAGGATGGGGTAACAAGAAAATATAAACAAATCCAAAACAAACCGTATTAGTAGAGGAGTGCAGCATTATGACACTTTATTGACAGTTCACAATATTATACATCATGGATTCAATGTTTCTCACAAATGTGAGGACATACATCAAAAATGGAACATCAGAGTCCAGATATGAAAACCAGAAATGGAACATCAGAGTCCAGATATGGAAACCAGAAATGGAACATCAGTTGTGGAAACCAAAGAATAAAGCAACATTAAACTCAATGTAGCGGAGCTCCCTGTACCCCGACTGGGTACTTCCGCCAAAGGACCTCTTCCTCGCTGGAACAGGGCTCAAACCCCAACACTTCTGCCCACAATCGCCAGGGTGGGACTGGGGCTCTGGAACTGCTCCTCCCTGGAGCTGAATGGGGAATTAGCTCTAGTCCTTACAAGGACTTTTCCCGGATGAATCTCCTGTAAGCTGGAACGGCAGACACAAGAGCAAATCCCTCCAACAACAGGACGACACACAGTTTTGGAGTGTAAGCAGGAACAGACTGAGCTGTGGCTACTTTTATACACATTTCTCCACAAGTTTACCACCCACGTGGACCTTGTGGAACAGCCAATCAACAACGTACAGTACAGTCAGACACTCCCAGCTAATACACACAAACCCTACCCTCTGCCTGTGATATAATTACTAAGCACAATGGGCTAACTTAATTATTACAGGCAGGAAAATATTCAGTTTTAAACAATATTTATAACATCCAAACTATACTTGCAATTTCCATAAAAGTTACATATTCTGAACCAGCATAATCAGTATACCTACATATTCAAAAATTATACAATTCCTTTCAGTGGTTCAAAAGATAAATGGAAGTCCTATTTGACCGACCGCAAGCATGGCTTTCCTTTCCAAAAGAGTTGCATAGATTTGGGCTGTGCAGTCGGTCTATTTCACATAGAAAAAAGACTCAGTCCCATTTGCCGTTCGTGAAAATATCCCATTATAACGTGGCGTTCGAATAGTCGAACACACTTCGATTTCTGTCGAAGTGGAAAAGAAGGTAAGGTTCAGCGGTGTTCGTGCCTTTGTTTAGCCGTTTTCAGTTCCATGAGTTCGACGACAAAACACAGCTGACCGTGTTTGACTAACAAAGATGACAAACTACAAGTGATATTCTTTACGAAAATATCTGTGGGTGGATTGGCGCTATTAATACTAATACAAAGGTGTAAACACAGCAACTACCCCCAAGTGCCAAAAAATCACCCAAAGGCACTATACAAATAGGTACAAGAAAAAAATATATATAAAGGGGGGTGCTATATAGACATAAAATACTTATATCTGTACATCAAAAGGTCTCTCGGCAGATAACCAAATCAATCTAGAAAAAACAAACAGAATGCACATAGCATAATACTGTATGAGGAAATAAGAATGGATAATGGTGGTATTGGGTCACTCACAATAAACAGAGCCTATTATAGCAGGCTCTGACTGTATAGGCTCTTCAGAATCTCTGTATGCTGTATACTCCAACAGGATCAGCCCCAGGATCAGCTCCAGCCTCCTCTTAGTATTCCTCCGGTCACACCAGAAAGACCAAGTGGTAAGGTGTAAAAGAATTTATTGAGAATACTTTTAAAACAAATAGTATAAAAAGGTAATAAAGCACTACGCGTTTCGACTTTCCGTCTTCTTCAAAGGTGCATAACATACAAGTCCATCTAATCTCTTTAAATACGTCCGGAGCTGTCAAATTTCGCGGGTAAACGTTCACATTACTTCCGTGTTGTGATGTCACTTCCGGATCCGTCGGCTTGATTTTCGTCAAATGACGTCATCACGTTTCAGCCCGTGTAGTGTCCTTCAACCCGGATGTTAATGCATTCGGACGCCATCTTTATGCCTGGCATTATACTCATAAACCATACTTTAATGAGGAAAAATAGATCGGGTAGAAATAAAACATTCATTTTGTAGAAATCCGCTTGGTAGAGCTTGTTAATATATATTATTTTCTACAATATTAGGAGAAATATTGGGAGAAAAAAAGAAAATTTTAAAATTTTCCAAATTACTATTAAAAACAGAATAAGGCTTATCGATAAGGAAAAAAGGGGGGGGGGGTTAAGAAAGTAACACCCCCTCTCAAGGAAACAAACCTTGTTGGGAGAAAAAACATTTCTTAAAGGAAAAATATCCATAAAAATGAGTAAAAAATATATGTAAAAGTATATATAATAAAAAATAAAATATATATAATCAGGGACAGATCTTCTAAATAAGGGCTGCCATCTCAAAGTCCACATTGAGCCCGCCCGGAGTCAGTGTTCCTAGATCAAAGATCCACCTCATCTCACAGCGGCTCAATGTGGACTCGAAATGACCTCCCCTCCAGTGGGGTTTGATGGCCTGAATCCCAAAAAACTTGAGCCCTGCAGGGTTTCCGCCATGAGCATTTAAAAAATGTGTAGAAACACTATGCTTTAAAAAACCTCTCCTTATATTGTAGATATGTTCACGTATCCTTGTTTTTAAATTCCTTGATGTTTTCCCCACATATTGGAGTCCACAAGGACACGTGAGCAAATACACCACATTCTTAGTGTGACAGGTAATAAACGAATTGATCTTAAAATTAACAGAGCCAATCTTAGAGTGGAAAGCTTCTATTTTCTTCGGTTTATTCTGGTAATTCCTACAGCCCATACAATCCCCACAATAATGGAAACCTTTCTGCAGGGATTTATTAATGGTTAAAAAAATTTCTTTCAATTTAGGAGCTTCTAAATAACTCGAGGTTAATTTCTGTCTTAGATTTTGCGCCCCTCTAAAAATTAACTTGGGTTTATCATTAAGGTATGGTAGGATTTCTTCATCCTGTTGGAGGATATACCAATGTTAATTATGATTATAAAAAAAGGAATCAATATGATCATAATTCTGATCAGAGTTACCGATTTCCTAGTAGAGAAAGAAGGGGAATTCCCACTTCAAACCGATTTGAACCCCTGAACCAAAAAGAAAAACAAAGAAGTGTTCCTTTTTTAGAGGAGCGTTGGGACGAACCCCTAGAAAAAACCCCACTCCCTATAAAAAGGAGATACCGAGAAGTAGAAGAAGGGGAAATAGGGGAGGAAAAAGATTGGAGAGACCCAAGAGGAAAAATGATGAGGAGGTAAAAATCTTCAACCTTTCCAAAAAAGTTCTAAATTGTGATCAAAGAAAAATTCTAGGAAAAGGCTTCAAGTTCGTTCCAAGTTGCAATATTGACCAATTTGAAGCTTATACAGATATAAATCGCTTTATGCGAAAATTGTGCATCAAGAAATTCTTTGATAGAAAACCACATGTAGAAAATTCGACTAGTGGAGAAATAGGGAATATTGTACATACAGAATTAAAAGCCCCTTCCACTTTTTACCCTATCCATCTAAAATCCAATGCCATGAAGGTCTTTGAAAAAGCATGTACCAAGGACATAAAAAAGATAAAAGCGAATAAAAAGAATAATCTCACAAAATCAGAATTAGTGGCATTACAGGATTTAAGAAAAGATTCTGAGATTGTAATTAAACCTGCGGATAAGGGGGGGGGGGGTGGTAGTTATGGACAGGGCCAAATATATTATGGAAATCAATCGGCAATAAAGATACCTATGTCAAATTAAACAAAAATCCCCAACAAGATATCCAAAAAAATTTAGTAGAATATCTGGACAAAGGTCTTCTAAAAGAGATTTTAACTAAAAAAGAGTATGATTATCTAAATATGAAGTCCCCAAAAATTCCAGTAATCTATATATTACCAAAACTTCATAAGGATGTGAGTAACCCCCCGGGGAGACCCATTGTCTCCGGAGTGGGCTCACTTCTTTTCGAATCTGTCCAAATACATAGATACCCTTCTCCAACCTCTAGTGAAGGAGAATCCCTCATACCTAAAGGATTCTATGAGCCTACTACAAATATTGAAGAATTTTAGATGGCAAAGTGACTTCGCATTTATTACGTGCGATGTCACTAGCTTATACACTTGTATAGAGCACGATATTGGATGCCGAGCCAACTATTCCTTTTTGGAAGCCTCAGGGTTGTACCCCAAGGAGCAAATAGATTTTGTGATGGAGGGGATTTCTTTAATCCTTCGAAATAATTTCTTTTGGTTCGAGGGGGAGTACTATCTGCAACGTCGGGGGACTGCTATGGGGACCAGATTCGCACCCAGTTATGCTAATCTATTTATGGCTTTTTGGGAAAATTATTTTGTCTATTCCCAGCATGACTGGAGTGCGAATCTGGTCCTCTATAGAAGGTACATAGATGACATTTTCATTATTTGGAGGGGAGATCATTCCACCTTTTTGAAATTTTTTAATTTTTTGAATTCTAATGAGTGGAATGTTAAGCTCACTCAGGAATATAGCCAGCATAAAATCAATTTCTTGGATCTAGAAATCTCGGCTACAGGGAATAGTATCGATACATGCACTTTTTTTAAGCCGGTTGATGTAAATGGATATATCCACAAAGAAAGTTGTCATTTCCGTCCATGGTTGGAGAATATACCGAAGGGTCAATTCCTACGCATGAGACGGAATTGTACAAAAATAGAAACTTTCGATTCCCAAACCCAATTTTTAAAAGAGCAATTTGTAAGGAAAGGATACTGTAGTGAACTCTTGGATCAGGAGATAAAATCAGTTAGAAATGTGGAAAGGAACACTCTATTAGAATATAAATCAAAAAATATATTAGAGGAGAAACAGGATAAAATACCTATTATCTGTAACTATAGTCAAGACCACAGAGAGCTTAAAAAAATCTTTAACAAACATTGGTATATCCTCCAACAGGATGAAGAAATCCTACCATACCTTAATGATAAACCCAAGTTAATTTTTAGAGGGGCGCAAAATCTAAGACAGAAATTAACCTCGAGTTATTTAGAAGCTCCTAAATTGAAAGAATTTTTTTTAACCATTAATAAATCCCTGCAGAAAGGTTTCCATTATTGTGGGGATTGTATGGGCTGTAGGAATTACCAGAATAAACCGAAGAAAATAGAAGCTTTCCACTCTAAGATTGACTCTGTTAATTTTAAGATCAATTCGTTTATTACCTGTCACACTAAGAATGTGGTGTATTTGCTCACGTGTCCTTGTGGACTCCAATATGTGGGGAAAACATCAAGGAATTTAAAAACAAGGATACGTGAACATATCTACAATATAAGGAGAGGTTTTTTAAAGCATAGTGTTTCTACACATTTTTTTTTTTTTTTTAATTCTTTATTTTTATCGTGCTTTGAGTAATTAACACATAAGCTCGTGGTGCCCCAATAGCATTCCCCGAGCGTAATTTACAGGCATAGACAGTAGGAGCATTGAGATTTTTGGCACATTTTAAAATGGATCTTAGATCAGGACGTTAGTAAATACGAGTTACATTTGCATGAGTTACGATTACCAGAAGTTAATTAACATGTCTGACTTAGGTTAATAGCATTGTACAGCACCCTAACCATCTAATAAGTGGCTTGGGTGTACATACATTTTTATACAGTAAGTATCTTAGCTAGGGCTATTAGTCAGACTAAGTATAACAAGATGCAGTAGCATAAAGTAGCGTAAAATAGAGTACTATAGAGTAGAGTACCACCAGGCAGATCGTGGCGCATTGGGTCATCCCCTGCGAGTGTCATGGCGCTAGAGACCGCTGTGCATTGCATGTTTGGCTGTGACATTATTAGGATATAAGTCGCTCCATGTAGCTGTGTATGCCGCCAGAGTGTCCCTTGGTGAGGCTGCCTGCGGTGAGTTCTGCGGTTTGTGCCTTTCGTGTCGCTTACTGTGTGGGAGTTTAATAGTAGGCATCCTCTTCTTAGGTATGGGGATACACCCCGCAGGTCTCTCCAAGTCCACTGGGTCCTGTTGAAATACTGCTGGGCACAATATCCATAGGTCTATGTGGTCGTGTGACCCAGTCGTGGGGTGATTGCAGGTCTTGTGCCGATCAGATCACCTTGTCCGGTGCGGTACGACCTGGCTGTTACAGGGGGACAGCTTTTCAGGGCCTGCCTCAGGCGATGGTCTGCGGTCTTGGAAGTAGGAGGCTGGGGTAAGGAGCTCCTAGTTGGCGCGGTCTGTGCGGCTCTTCTCTAGTGGCCTGTGGGGCAGTTATCGCACGTTCGGCCATTTTGTGGAGGCCGCGTGGCGGTCGTTGGCGGCTGGTGCCGAGCTGCCCAGGAGCGCCTTGTGGGTGTTTGCCCGCCTGGTGGGGACCGGGATAACCCCCACCGGTCCAAAGGGGGGGGTGTAACGGGGCCAGGAGGGCTCCAGTCGCGTTGTGGTTCACTGCAGCCGGGATGGAGAGCAAGGCAGCGGCCGTCTATTCCACTCCCCTCCCGGGTAGGCCTCAGTCCCCAATCCCCTGAGCATCTCACCAGGACCCAGATCCACCCGATTTCAGGTGCTCTAGCTGCACTGGGACACTACAGGAACTTGTGCCACGGTTTTCCAGGGTGTTTCAGGCTGAGTTTAGTGGGTATTTGCCCAATATTGGCTGAATTCTCCAGGAGCTGTGGTGACTTGCAGCCTGCTAGCATGCTCATGGCGGAAACCCTGCAGGGTTCAAGTTTTTTGGGATTCAGGCCATCAAACCCCACTGGAGGGGAGGTCATTTCGAGTCCACATTGAGCCGCTGTGAGATGAGGTGGATCTTTGATCTAGGAACACTGACTCCGGGCGGGCTCAATGTGGACTTTGAGATGGCAGCCCTTATTTAGAAGATCTGTCCCTGATTATATATATTTTATTTTTTATTATATATACTTTTACATATATTTTTTACTCATTTTTATGGATATTTTTCCTTTAAGAAATGTTTTTTCTCCCAACAAGGTTTGTTTCCTTGAGAGGGGGTGTTACTTTCTTAACCCCCCCCCCTTTTTTCCTTATCGATAAGCCTTATTCTGTTTTTAATAGTAATTTGGAAAAATTTCAAATTTTCTTTTTTTCTCCCAATATTTCTCCTAATATTGTAGAAAATAATATATATTAACAAGCTCTACCAAGCGGATTTCTACCAAATGAATGTTTTATTTCTACCCGATCTATTTTT
Source organism: Pelobates fuscus (assembly GCF_036172605.1). Classification (NCBI taxonomy): domain Eukaryota; kingdom Metazoa; phylum Chordata; class Amphibia; order Anura; family Pelobatidae; genus Pelobates; species Pelobates fuscus. Next base: position 57,406,675 of record NC_086321.1, read on the forward strand.
CCTCATTAAAGTATGGTTTATGAGTATAATGCCAGGCAGAAAGATGGCGTCCGAATGCATTAACATCCAGGTTGAAGGACACTACACGGGCTGAACCGTGATGACGTCATTTGACGCAAATCAAGCCGACGGATCCGGAAGTGACATCACAACACGGAAGTAATGTGAACGTTTACCCGCGAAATTTGACAGCTCCGGACATATTTAAAGAGATTAGATGGACTTGTATGTTATGCACCTTTGAAGAAGACGGAAAGTCGAAACGCGTAGTGCTTTATTACCTTTTTATACTATTTGTTTTAAAAGTATTCTCAATAAATTCTTTTACACCTTACCACTTGGTCTTTCTGGTGTGACCGGAGGAATACTAAAAGGAGGCTGGAGCTGATCCTGGGGCTGATCCTGTTGGAGTATACAGCATACAGAGATTCTGAAGAGCCTATACAGTCAGAGCCTGCTATAATAGGCTCTGTTTATTGTGAGTGACCCAATACCACCATTATCCATTCTTATTTCCTCACACAGTATTATGCTATGTGCATTCTGTTTGTTTTTTCTAGATTGATTTGGTTATCTGCCGAGAGACCTTTTGATGTACAGATATAAGTATTTTATGTCTATATAGCACCCCCCTTTATATATATTTTTTTCTTGTGACTAACAAAGATGGCCCCTGCCACGTGTTCGACTGTACGAACGGCGGCCACCCAGCGGTCAGCAATTTACCTGCGGTTAAACACCAGCCTGGGAGGTAAACTGGCAGCACACTTCCCCCTGTGTGTGGTCCGCTTGTTCGGTAATTGGTTCGATAAGCCCCATTTACCGAACCATATGGGAAAAAGACATGAACAAAGTATTTCCACAGTCTGGGACACGGTTTTAAAGGGGCATTGTTCCAAAAAGTCTCAATATGCCCCTATATTGTTCTTAAAGGGCCATACACCCCAGGGCCATAGTCATAAGGCAGGAGGCTGGCAATCAGGCTCCTCCAAAAGCCAGGGGCAAAGGCAGTTTGTCACATAAAAAAACAGTGGCGAGGTCACTTTCGCCACACTCATCGATAAACTAACATTAAGCTCAGGCTAGCAGCGTTAGTTACTTAAGTGAATTTAAAGTGAATTTCAAAATTAAGGGAAAAATAGCTGAACTGGAAAAATTATCTAATTCATATATGCTTCCAGATCGTCTGCTTTGGCCATAAATTTGAGATTTACTTTGCATTCTCACTTTAGTCAATAACCCTGTATGACATAACCTAAGAAGTGGTCTTACATGAGAGAGGAACTGCACTCAAGCGAAACAATTTTCTTCAGAGCCAGGGTGCAGCTCGACCAGGACTCAGCACCCAGATCCCAATAATATAGGAGAAAACGAAAAGGTCCAGGCATTTCCAAGGTTCTTTTAGTGGCAATTTTTATTGGAAACCAGTAACACGGCGTTTCGACCTTATAGGTCTTTTTCAACTTTTTCATAACCTGAGAAGTGGTCTTGGACATAAGCCCTTAATACAAAACCAGGGGGAAGCAGAACCTACCTCCTGTCTATACTGTATGGTATGTCATTTTAGGGGAGAACCTGGTTACTTTCCACTGTTTTTTTTTCTTCTTTATTTAAACTAACAATATGGCGTAACTTTTTGGAGAATGTTCATGCTTTCAGTACCAGTTCTAAAGCAAGTTTTAAAGATTTTAAATGAAGCAAATGAAAACAAGAAGGAAATTAGTTTCTACCCACCCTCGACTTGTCTTGATCAGTTTTGATATGTATTTTTGTTTTTATTGTTTTAATTGATGTTTTTATATAATTTCTCTTGAGGTGAAGACAACATAGCTATAACAGACCTTTTCTGGTCAAAAAAAAACATAGAACCCGTATAGAACCAATATTCTCTACTTAATAGAATACAGAGAGTTCACTGCAGCTGTATCTTACGACATGACCTATATGTTCACCTATGTTAACTTTGCATTGTTTCTCTCTAAAAGCATAATTTGTATAACAAGATTATTCTTTGCACTATACACACTATGTGGCCAAACACCTATAAATTACATGTTTTTGTTTGTGTACTTTCATTACAGTACGTAAATAACAAATTTAGTTATAAAAGTGACTTAGTTCTAAATAAACGTTAGCACAAAATATGGACAACGATTCCTTCCTTACTTATCAGTATAACCTCCTTTTTTTGTTTTTTCGAGACTCATAGCAGAGAAAGAAAGTATCCTGTAGAAAATGTGATATGGAATGTGTTCTAAGAGACGCATTGGCCAGTGATGGCCTGTTTATTGTAATATAATTCTCTGCCAACATAAGGCTGGCGTAATTTGCAGTTCAGAACTATTTTGATAACCTCAGTCTAGCAGAGAATTATGGAAATTGAAGTCCACTGGCAGGTGGACTAGCCTCTGTGTTAGACTATTACTGTATAATTCTGTTCTCCTTTATTTGCAAAATAGGTGGTTTGACAGGAACGAAGATGATGGACATATTATTCGTGAACTTGTTCCAATTGGGGATTCACAGAATCTGAGAAGTAGGTTTCTTTTTTGCCGGATAAAATATATTATTATGAGTTTGCTCTCATATTTGTAGCTTCTATAGACATCTGAAAAAGACCATAATAAAAAACCTCGCAAATAAGGCAGTATCAAAGGGAAACTCTAAGAACCATAACTATTAGATCTTATTTTTATCAAAATTTGGGCTCTACAGAAGCTCTCCTATGTCACAAATAAGATAGATTACATCATCCCTTCTACTGAAGATTCAAGCAAGTAAACAATTAGTTTATTATTTCATATTTCTGCAGATTCAATGTTTTATCAGAACACGTTAATTTGGTTTTGACACAAGAAGACGAAAGTGATAGTTTGAATAATATGGTGCTATTCCAGATTCTTAGATATTGTTTTATTTGGTGTTTACAACTATTAACGAAACCTTTTTAAAATGAATTTCTTAAATTCTTCTTAACAGATCTCTCATGCCTTTAGTGCATGTTTTTATGATTTGCTTTGCTTTTTGTAATGTAAAATGTTTTTAAGTTATCGATGTTCAACCCCTTAAGGACCAAATTTCTGGAATAAAAGGGAATCATGACATGTCACACATGTCATGTGTCCTTAAGGGGTTAAAGACTTTACCTAATGGACTTCTCTTTTACCTGCTAGTTGGCTGCTTCTGCAGTACAAATTGATTAATCGAATGTTGGGCATGCAGTGTGCCAACAATCTGTTCACACTGATTTGTGAAAAAGAGGAGAGTTTAGGAACTGGAAGCGAATTAACGTCATGTTATGGTCATATTTTGTTTCTGTCTGAGTGCCTGCCTCCTGTTTTTGCAATTCTAGATCTTGTGCAATGTTTTTCTCAAACTATTACTTTTCCCTGGCTGATCCATAGGCATCAGTTACCATTTCCAAATTAAAACTGGGGATGTTAGCGGGGCTAGCTCAGATTCCCGTGTCTTTGTGAAACTCTACGGAGAGAAAGGGGACACAAACAAGCAGTTTCTTCTTGTATCTGACAATGACCTTGCGGACAATTTTGAGAGAGGAAGAGTGGACAATTTTACCATCAATACCATTGATATTGGAAAGGTAAGATGTACCATCAATGTATATATATTTTTTTGTCTTTCTTTAATCCCTTTAATTGTCAGGTAGAGCAGCCGTGCTAGGGGTTGGTTTGTAATTAATTACACAAAAAATAGGCTCGTGGTTTAAGATGCTTTTTATGTTGCTTTCTCAACTCCAAGTAGATCTATCACATATGTAAATTATGTTTTAAAGAACATGATAATATATTGTGTGAGTGACTGATCCTTATTACTGATTCTCTTAGCTGGTATTGGTTTCCCTTTGTGGATTCTGAATAGGGCAGAATTTTAGGCTTTTACTTACTATTGTTGTCTCCAAAAAAATGTGAAATGTTAATCTTCAGGTATGTTTGGGAATGCACGGTTCCAAATTACTAGCAGATGTAAATATATCTTTATATGATGCCCAATACATTGAAACAAGAATTTGAATTACCAAAGGCTACTATGCCACGTTATTTGCATAAGGTTCTTCTTATTGCAACTGACTGCACTTTGTAAAGACCAATCTTGTAGACTATAGTTCATTTCAGGAAGAGGGATATCACATACAGTCCTTTTACATTAGGCAGAGGAAATGACCAGAACAAATTTTTCTGCCAAATCAATGCAGGACTTGGAGAATTTTATAGATTTCAACTATTTTGGCCTTAAATGTGAAATTTCAGACAATTCTCACATTAGTGAATGGCCCTGTGATTATTACTTTTATTTATTTCTATTTACATGGGAAAGTCACACAACAGAAAACCATTCTCGTGTAGATAAGGAACAAAACTGCTTTAAATCTAACTATATCTCCCTCTTGATTTTCCATGGCTAAAGCAGTTAACCATAATATTGCTATGTTTTCTTTTCTTATTAAATGTTTTAATTTTGCATGAAGAAGTATGACTCATTCACTACTATCAACACTAATAAGATTTTTCCAAATTAATATATTTACAGCTAGCAGATGATTTTCAAAGAACATTTGTGTGTGTAGATTGTTATGTCCTCCTCCAAAAATGAACATTTATTACAATTACAGACATCTCTTCTTTTTTTTTTTTTGTTTGGTCATTCTTGGGAGAAATATTAATTTAGGGGTTTAAAGAAATTACACAATAGTCTTGCAGCCCTTCTGGAGGATAAAATCATAAAATGATAAGCATCACTTCTGTAACATTCCATGTGAGTGCGTACAATACATGTCAAATGTTCGGATATATCATGAAAGAGTACTCAAAATATAAAGAAAATCATTCTGGAAAGAACACAACATTCTAAATGTTAGATCATGACCTCTGTAATCATCTAAAATTATTTTAGTAAAATATAGGCACACTCAGTAGTGTCCCTTTAGTGTGATCCACACTTAGTTTAACATAGAGAAAACTGTCTAAATTATTGTAAAGTAATTTTATGGTAGCACAGGTCACAGTTTAAACTTTCGGTTGTTGTTTACCATTAATGTTTCTTTGTTTAGGTCTCTGTTTCTTTCCTTCTTCTAAGGAACCAATTAAATCTTGTCTGACTGGCTTGAGTTTGAAACATTATTTAATCATCAACACTTCTTTGGTACATTGTGTACGAGTCTGCAATCCTAGCCCTTGATCACTGGCATTTCCTTACACTCTCTACAAATCAAAAGCCCCAATGCAAGGTTTAGCTACATTTTTAACGTAGTAAAAACATCTAAAGAAGAAAAATGCTAAAAAATAAATAGATCGAACACCATGCGGACGATCAAAATGCCAAAAACAGTGCAAACAGTGTAATGGTCCATGTCTTTAATGCACTAATAGGGGGCTTGTTTATTTATTTAGATCAATAAACTTTTGATCGGCCATGATAATGTTGGAATTCGAGCTGGCTGGTTTTTGGCAAACGTGGTTGTTCAGGTCCCGGCACACGGGAAGCAGTATATGTTCCCTTGTAATCGATGGCTTTGTAAGGATGAAAGTGATGGCAAAGTGGAAGTGGAAGTGTACGCCAGTGAGGTTAAAGACATTGAGAAAAGTAAGTATAGTAACAGTGAAAATAAATGTAACAGTACTAATAGCTACGTATGCAGTGCTTGTTCCATCCTGTGCTGGGTACATACACCCACATGAACTTAGAGTTAATTGAATGGGTTTCTGATCCTATCATCATGTATCTCAATGGGGAAAGCTACAATATACACTATGGTTCTTATATGTAATTCCACATACACAATATAATCAGACTCTCACATAAATCTTGCTCTAAAAATATGGGATATTGTCACGAGTATGCATGGACTATCCAGTGTAACTCCAGTATGTGCTTTTAACATTTTCAGTACCGTACCAGGCTACTTTTACCATTATGTTTGAATATACATCAAGCCCCTATGAATACTGCAAATACTTGACAGCAAAATGCGTCAAAACCACCTCACATGCTCAGTTCTTTGAGGTAGAAGCTATTGTTTTTCTGAAATAAATGCATCCCTAACAATCCTGTTCTGTATTAACCCATCTCAATAGAAAGCATTAGCAACACATCAAAACATTAAGAATTAGAAGAAGCTTACACCCTGTTCCAAATTATTATGCAAATTCTATTTATGTGTCACAAAGATTAAATATTTTGGTTTTCAGTTTAACTCATGGATGACATTGTGTCTCAGGGCACTTTTGATCACTGAAAACAATCTCGGGCACCTGTGATAATTAGATTGCCAGGTGAGCCCAATTTTAGGAAAAACTACTAAAGGAGGGTGTTCCACATTATTAAGCAGAGCACCATTTTCATGCAATATGGGGAAGAAAAAGGATCTCTCTGCTGCTGAAAAGAGTGAACTAGTTCAATGCCTTGGACGAGGTATGAAAACATGAGATATTTCACGAAAACGTAAGCGTGATCATCGCACTATTAAGAGATTTGTGGATGATTCAGAGCACAGACGGGTTCGTGCAGATAAAGGCACATTGAGGAATATTTCTGCCAGATCCATGCATCGGATCAAGAGAGCAGCTGATAAAATACGATTACATAGCAGCAAACAGATATTTGAAGCTGCTGGTACCTCTGGAGTCCCACTGACATCAAGGTGTAGAGTTCTCCAGAGTCTTGCAACTGTGCATAAACCTTCTATTTGGCCACCACTAACCAATGCTCACAAGCAGAAATGGCTGCATTGGGCAGAAAAATACATGAAGACTAATTTTCAAACAGTCCTGTTCACTGATGAGTGCTGTGCAACCCTGGATGGTTCAGATGGATGGAGTAGTGGATGGTTGGTGGACGGCCACCCTGTTCCAACAAGTCTGCGATGTCAGCAAGGCAGTGGTGAAGTCATGTTTTGGGCCGGAATCATTGGAAGAGAGCTGGTCGGCCCCTTGAGGGTCCCCGAAGGTGTAAAGATGACCTCTGCAAAGTATGTGGAGTTTCTGACTGACCACTTTCTTCCCTTGTACAGAAGTATGCTTTCCGTAATAAAATCATCTTCATGCATGACAATGCACCATCTCATGCTGCAAAGAATACCTCTGCATCAATGGCTGCTATGGGGATAAAAGGAGAGAAAGTCGTGGTGTGGCTTCCATCCTCCCCTGACCTCAATCCTATTGAGAACCTTTGGAGCATCCTCAAGCAAAAGATCTATGAGGGTGGGAGGCAGTTTACATCCAAACATCAGCTCTGGGAGGCTATTCTGACATCTTGCAAACAAATTCAAGCAGAAACTGTCCAACAACTCACAAGTTCAATGGACGCAAGACTTGTGAAGCTGCTTTCAAATAAGGGGTCCTATGTTAAAATGTAACGTGACCTGTTAAAATGTTTAAAAAGTTAAAATGTTGTTATAAGTTTGATTGAAATAGCTTTTGATTTCAGTAAATATGCTGCAAACACAACAAATGACAATTTTCAGTTCTTTACAACCTATAAAGTGTTTTGAAACTTACTGTGCGTAATAATTTGGAACAGTGCATAGTAAGTTTTTTATTTAAAAAAAATACTGTCTTCATTAGGAGGTTTGTTCAATAAAATTTGAATTGTACTCTTAATAGTTGATAACATGAGAATTATGCTGACTGTTATTTAGGTAAATTAGAAAAATATAATTTGCATAATAATTTGGAACAGGGTGTAGTTCCTCCATGACTGCTTTAATAATCTACTTTCCTCTGAGAAGACTTTTCACTAGATTTTGGACCATGGTTGGAGGAACGTGCTTAAGGCATTGGTACGGGGCAGTTATTCCTGGCTTGCACTCAACGTTCCAATTCAGTCCAGAGGTGTTCACTGCAGTTGTGTTCAGTGATATTGGCAGGCTAGTAAAGTTTTTTATCATTCAACAGACACTCCAGTATGCACCTTGTCTTGTACTTGGGGCCATTTGAAATACTTTGTAATATAATTACTATAGAACAAAACATTAATACATGGGTTTTCAAGTCAAAATCAATGTAGTTATCACTTGGCATTTTCTCTGTTATTTGCATTGCAAATCACAAAATTCCAACACATTTTATCAATTCTTTCATCTTCCCCATAGTGATTAATTATGAAGTTGTGGTAACGACTGGTAATGTACGCGGAGCAGGTACCAATGCCAATGTCTTCATGCAGCTTTACGGGGACTGTGGCAAAACAGAGGAGACCTTTTTAAGGAGCCGGTCCAATGACTTTGAGAGAGGAGCAGTTGACATATTTAAGGTTGGTTTCCAGTTGGCTTGAGAGAGAATATACAGTATGTGAAAATCCAAAGATATTTGCAGGCAAAATGTGATGTTTACCAGAGAGGGCATGGATCTGTGGGTAAACATGTTTGATATTACAATGATATGCATTATACCTGATACAGAAATAGCTTAGATCTGTGATCAGTGATGTTTTTAAATAATATAAGCAGGTTACAGTGATCTTTGTCGATACCTCCAGAAACATCCAGCTGTGAAATATATGAATAATTCAGAGTATCTTGGAAGTTCTTCTGTGTTATTGATCTCTTTCCAGTGGTTCGTATACATGTAAAAAGACCATATTGTAGGGATGCTCCTACTTGAACACGTTTTTTCACTGACATTAATTTGTACAAGTAGGAAAATCTTGTGTTGTCATCTTGTATGTGAGGAGAATGCATAAAGGTTCCTCACTAAGCTTAATGGGTTCAGCTTACCCTCTGTATAAGGCCCAGAAAACACATTCTACATTCACATTTATTTTTATTTACAAGGTAATTATAATTAACAATGCAATGATTTGTAGACCCAGGACATACTTGAAAACAAGAGAAATCTCAATGTATCTTTCCTGGTAAAATATTTTATAAATAAATAAATCAATAATTTATAAATATTTCTTCAATACCTGTGGCATGGGAGAGAAATAAATGGTCAATGCAATAAGATGGTCAAATTGTGAAATCACACCTCCAGATATAACACAACACCTGCCTATTTTTTATTTACCTGTCTAAAACAACATACTGTATAGCTATAAAAAATATTTGTCTTTTTGGATTTGTTACTGTGTTATCCTGATTTTGCTTGGAGTCTTACATTTTCCTGTTCACCCACAGGTAGAAGCAGCAGATGTTGGGAAGATTCTGAAGCTTAGGATTGGCCACGATGGCAAAGGGTTTGGGGATGGCTGGTACTTGGAGTCCGTGGAGCTCAAGCGTCTTGGAATACAAATGGTACCAGTGGCGCCAGTGGTAGATAAAAAAAAGAGCAAGGACAAAAAAAAGAAGAAACCTAGCAAAGAAGAAGAGGAACTACAACCCATGGAAGTTGTTGAGTCATACAAATTTGAGTGCAAGCGTTGGCTGGCCCGAGGAGAAGTTGATGGAGAGTTGGTAGTGGAACTTCTGCCTCTGGAAACAACTGGACTTGAAGGTATGTATTTAATTAAAAAACATTAAGCTTTGACAATGCCAAATATATATAATTCCAATTAGGAAATATAGATTTTAGTTTCTCAAGGATAAGATAATCCCCTCTTTAAAGATGCACTGTCACCATCTGGTAGTCCGTTGGCCAGGGGACAGGGAAAGGTGAGATTTTATTTACCTGAATCTGTCCCTCATGGGTGCCGCTATCTTTTCCCAGCCTGTCCTCTTCCACTGCGCTAGGAGTCACTGCTGTAGTCTCGTGCATGCGCAAGAGTACAGCATTGAGGTCTGTGAAGGATCCTGCAAGACCGTGGGATCCTCTAAAGATACAGCTAAATCTCTGCAGCCGTCACTTGTGAATTGATTTACTGAGAAAAGTTTTTTTCAGGTGATGGGTGGATTAAAGGGATTTGGATTCTGACAAATTAATTAATTTATGGACAAAGCAAATGTTTGCCTAAAAAAACAGAAAACACTGGAAACCAAGACACACCACACTAATTGTACAACTCACATGTGCTACCTGTCCACCTTATCTGCCTGGCAGCAATATTAACCCTCTCCCAATTTTCCCACATCAAATATACATATAATACTCGTGGGCAGAGGGTGCCCAGAACATTACACTTATTGACTGTATATAAAAACTCAACAAAAAAAAACTAATTTAGTTACGGGAACATTACATAGACAATGATATACCCTCCTTAGTTGATAATGAGATCTTGTCACATCAAACGTATCTTTCTCCTATCGTTTCCTCTTAAGAATCTGTTCTTCTGTTCATCATTTCTGATCTGTTTCTCTTTAAAACATAAGACAAAGTAGTGACAACTTTGTCTTGTGTATTTTTTCTACGCTTGACAATCTTCACTAAGGGTGGAACTTGAGGCAAGCATGTCAGGCTAATAAAGGAAGTGTTACCCTTTGTCAAGACTGTCAATAGTAAAACAAATACATGAGACAAAGTAAGCCCTACGTTGTCTTGTGTTTTAAAGAGAAATAAATCCAAGCTGAAGAAAAAAAGAACAGATTCTGAAATAAGAAGAGAATAAAAAACAATAGAAGAAAGGTAAGTTTATGGTGACAGATCCACTTTAAGACAAGAGGTTTATTAATGCATAGGTTTTCTTTCAGACTAAACTAAGGAACACAACAACCACAAATGTAATGGGTCAGTGTTACAAAGAGTTAACAAAGAAATATTTACTCTACAATACTTGACTCTTTTTTTTTTTTTTTAAGTATTAAACTGTGTTTCCTCACTGTTACATGACAACTTTAATTGTGAATTTGGATTAAATAAAGGATCTTGGTCATTACCTTCTAAGCCAGAGTTTGCCTTATGAGTTGTACTTATATTATGGATTTATGTGTTTATAGAGCTAGTCATTAGATTCTCCTCTTCACAATAACATGTGAAAAAGGGGTTGTAGAGCCATATCTTGATTTATGACTAAAATACCCCCACCATCTACAACATAGTAAAGATTCTATCAATTCGGAATAATTTCACATATCACATCTAGCGTTTTATTCTTATTATTTTTGCAGGCTTTGTGAATTTATTTTTATCAAGATGACAGCCATCACAGTAAATTCCACTGATTATTGGTGGTCCAATAATAAATCTTTAGTGCAGCACATTGTATATCTATTTGATATTTTAAGTGATGTGTTGTTTCCAGATAATACATATGAACTCCATGTGATCACCGGCAGTGTTTGGGGAGCTGGCACTGATGCCAATGTGTTTGTCACGATATACGGTGAAATTGGTGATACTGGTGAACGTCAGTTAAAGAAGTCAAACCATCTGAACAAGTTTGAGAAGGGACAGGTATTACTTGTTAATGATATGGAGCTATTGGCAATGAAGAGTCAGACATTTTAGAATTACTTTTGGGTCTTTTACAGAAAATTTATTTTTATTTTAAGTACTCTTTAGTTATTAACATCTATGAAAATATATGTTTTTTGTTTTTTATTTTACCTTTATGTTATTTTCCATGTAATTTATTGATATTGTAAAGTTAACATTGTTGGATTATTGCATTTAGGGTATACATGCAGATAATTATTCTTGACAATTTAAATTTACAGTGAATTGTACTTCACACTGAATGAGTATTGAGTAAACAGAACATTGCCTCTTAAATACTTAGTATAGGGATTTCTGACCCCCTAGTACACAAAATTAAAGGTTGTTGTACAATTAAAATGTAAACTGATTTTAAATTGAGAATTCATCAATGTGACAAGCTGCTCTAAAACCATATACCAGGGGTCAGCATATTATGGCACATCTTATGCACTCAAGGCAGGCAGAGATAAATAGGCTCTGGGCTATCAGGAGTCCCTAGTGGAACCCGAGCGTTGATTGCAGGTGGTGGGGGGCGATCATCAATTTACGCATTGCAGAATTAAGAGGAAGTGATCTCAGATCACATCATCCGAGCACTCGTGAACGGGAATCTGCACTGGAGTTGAGCAACCAACAGCAGCTATTGCAGTTCCTGCCTTTGACCGGTACCTGGCCAGCCCAGTCCCCACTGTACTCCAGGGAAGCCACCAACACTTCCAGGTATACACAGAGCTGCAGACATAGCCTTCCCCTGAACTCATTATACAAACAGCTCACACACAAACACAAACAGTACCCACAAATACAAATACAAACAGTAGCCACAAATACAACACCACTGACACACACACAGCTCCACGAGCAGCCTCTCACATGCAATACCACAAGCAGCCCCGCACATATACATCATCAAACACACAATGTGACATATCATCCACAAAATTACACAGCCCACATTCATAGGTATCATACACAATACCACAAACGACTCATGAACATATAAAATATAGTAGCCCACATACGCACACAACACAACATAAATACATAAATAACACAAGAATAATACGGTAACATATACACCTCATTTTAAAATTATAGTACTGGCACACCAAGCGACTTCATGATCTTGTTTTGCCACAGTACTAAAAGATTGCCTACCCCGGGCATATACCTTATATCATATTACTGTATCATCACGTAGAATAGCATCATCACATAGAATACTGTCTATCAATGGCAAAAGTTCAAAATATCCAAGACATAAAAGCTTGGAAAGGCTGATCGACATCATGTGGGGATATTTAACAAGGCAAAAGAAATGCCATTTTGGTAACAATGTGCTGCATGTTGAAGGACATTCTATAGGATTCATGGGAATTTGGCCCAGACTAGCACCTGTTTTGTCTTGAAAACGATCTCCCGTAGGTTATGCAGTATTAGTTAGACTGAGTAACATCAGATTGGGATTCTATGATCCATCAGTATAGCTGCAGTAGTATGCTTAGCACATTGTAATGATGTCAATGGTATGGCAAGAAATTTAAGATTATGCTAGCTTTAGTGTACTAATAATCTTAATTTTAATAAGGACAGGAGGCGAGTATTTTGCATTAACTCTCTTTACTAAACTCCACAGCAGTAAAGAAAAAACGTAAAGTAACAAGTAAATCACTGAGCAGCACAGTATATAAGGGTCATACAGTCTGCATAACTTCCTCTTTCTTGAAGCGACATCCAAGTCCAGATAGATGCTCGAACGTCCAGAAACTCAACGAAACTGTAACAGTGGTCTCTGGCGAGCGGAACTTGAGTAGACTCCTGATAACGAGGTAGGAGATAAGACCAAAACGAAGTCGTCAACCCATCTTACGGAGTCGTGAGGTTAATCAACCAGCGATCAGTGGAGGTCCTGGAGAGGGTTACACTGAAAGGAGAGTATAAAATCGGTTAGGTACTGAACCGGAACTGCTCACACCTGTGTGTTGTAACGGAATGGAGTAAGTCAAATTAACAAAGACTGATAGAGAATTGATTATAGAGTAAAAATGGTGTGAGATGTAAGCATGTTGCATGACTAGAGTGTCTGTCTAGATGGCCGTACGGGCATGGATGTGGAGGGAAACCGAATGTGTCCCGTAGGTAAGTAATCACTAAATAAATCCCAATATCCGTCGCCTTCAGATCCACTCCCCCGAAGAGTCAGGGTAGGGAACAGAAGGGAGGGAAAATACTCGCCTCCTGTCCTTATTAAAATTAAGATTATTAGTACACTAAAGCTAGCATAATCTTAAATTTTATAACATGACAGGAGGCTTCCTATTTTGCAATTTTAACGCTGAAGAAGAGACATCCCAGCAGAAGGGGGAGTGCGAAAATAAAATGTACGGAAGGTGGATTCCCGAGACCAGTCCGCTGTTCGGAGAATATCCGAAAGGGACGCCCCTGCCATGAAGGCTGATGATGCCGCCGCACCGCGGACGGAGTGGGCGCCGAAAACGGGGTCTATACCTGCAAGGGAAAGGATCCAGCGGATCCATCGGGCCAGAGTGGTGACCGAGACCGGTGCATGAGGGCGTACGTAGGAGACTAGGAGTTGACCCGACGTAGAGGGGCGGAGTGAGGAGGTGACCGAAACATACCTGCGGAGGGTGGACACGACGCAGAGCTGCGGGTCGTCGGGGAAGAAGGGGTAAAAAACCGAAGTCGATCCCGACTTAGTGCGACGAGAAACGCGGAAAGTGACCCCTTCAGGGGCCACCTCAAAGGCGTCAACATCGAAGGCCCGAACATCGGAAACCCGTCGAAAGGACACTAGGCAAAGGAGAAAAGCGAATTTAGCGGATAGTTGGCGAAGGGAGAGGCGGTCATTTGGAAGCCAATCCCTGAGAAAACGAAGGACTAGACCCACATCCCATAGGTGGGGGTATTTGGGGGCCGGGGGGCGGCGGAGCCGCATACCGCGGAGCAGGCGGCAGACCAGAGGGTCTTTGCCGACCGGGAGATCCCCGACGGGGGTGTGAGCCGCCGAAATCGCGGAACGAACGACGTTGACCGATCGGTAGGAGCGGCCAGCTAAGAACAAGGAGGAGAGAAAATTAAGAATCATGGGAATAGGTGCTGTAAATGGATCGGAGTCCCGTTCCATGCACCAAGTAGACCAGGAGGCCCAAGCTGAAAGGTAGCATCGTCTAGTTCCCGGGGCCCATGAGTCCCATAAGAGGTCCCTAGCTGCCTGCGATAGTCCGCTGACTCGCCAGGAACCCCGGAAAGAGACCAAGCCACCAGGGGTAGCCGGTCTTCCAGTAGGAGAGGGTGGAGATACCCTTTGGGATCCGTGAGAAGGTCCGGGAAGGATGGTAGGAGAAGAGGGTCCCTGTAGGAGGAGGCCAGGAGGTCCGGGAACCATGGTTGGCTCTGCCACAAGGGTGTTATGACAACTAGTTTGATCCGTTGCGTCCGCATCTGGTGTAGCGTTCTCGCAATCATGGAGAATGGGGGAAAGGCGTAGGCTCCTGTCGTCGGCCATTGTTGGAGAAAGGCGTCCGTCGCCTTGCTCTCCGGGTCCGGGAGCCAGCTGAAGAATTCCGGAGTCTGGTGATTGTTGCGAGAAGCGAACAGATCCAGGTGAAATGGACCCCTCCGGGCTGCCAGGGCCCTGAAAATTCTCGTGTTTAGCTTCCAGTCGCTGACGTCTCTCCAGTGGCGAGAGAACCAGTCGGCAGTGAGATTGATCTCTCCCGGTAAGTATTCCGCTTGTAGAGTGATGTTGCGAGGAAGGCAGTAGTCGAAGATGTCCCTCGTGATATCCGACAGCAGGCGAGAGCGAGCGCCTCCCAGGCGGTTGATGTACTGGACTGCGGACACGTTGTCCATGCGTAGGAGGATGCAGCAGTTGGTGCTTTCCCGGGCTAAGCTGCGGATCGCGAATGAGCCTGCCAAGAGCTCGAGGCAGTTGATGTGCATGGAGAGCTCGTGCGCTGTCCATGTTCCTCCCGTGGAGACGGTTCCGTTGGTGGCACCCCAACCCCACAGACTGGCGTCTGATTCCAATACGAAGTCTGGGGTGTCTCCGAATATGGCCCTGCCGTTCCAGGCCTGCATGCTGTCCAGCCACCATGAGAGTTCCTCGCGAACTTCCGTCGTCACCGGGACGGGTTGGTCGTAAGTAGGCCTGTGGCGTAGGTACTTGGTCTTGAGACGTTGCATGGCCCTGTAGTGGAGGGGACCCGGAAATATGGCCTGGATGGAGGCGGATAGGAGACCCACAATCCTGGCCAGGTTGCGTAGTGGAATGGAGTCGAGTCGGAGAACCCTGCGAATCTCCTTGCGAATGGCTGCAATCTTTGAGGCTGGTAGTCTCAGAGTGCAAGTCGTCGAGTCGATCTCGAAGCCGAGGAATTGTATAGTTTGGGCAGGGGTCAGCTCCGACTTCTGTTGGTTTACCACGAAACCCAACGATTCCAGGAGGGACACTGACAGGCGAGTGTGTTGGCGGAGCCTGTGTTCGTCGGAGCAAAAGAGGAGAAGGTCGTCTAAGTAGATGATGCACCTCACGCCCCTGGATCTTAGGTGGGCCACCACTGGCTTCAGGAGTTTGGTGAAGCACCATGGGGCTGAGCTGAGTCCGAAAGGGAGGCAAGTGAACTGCCAAGGACGTCCGTGCCAGAGGAAACGTAGGAGTGCTCGACAGTCCGGGTGTACCGGGACTGACAGGTAGGCGTCTTTTAGATCGAGCCTGGTGAACCAGTCGTGACTTCGAAGGAGGTCTCGTAGGAGGTGGATGCCTTCCATCTTGAAGTGGCGGTAGACCACATATGCGTTGAGGGCGCGTAGATTGATGACGGGGCAGTATTCTCCTGACTTCTTCCGAACCAGGAAGATGTTGCTGAAGAAGCCGCCCCTGTCGTGGGCCGGTTGGATAGCCCCTTTGTCTCGGAGCTCGCGTAGCTCCGCGTTGACCAGGTTGTGGTCGGAGGCTGACATGTGGATGGGGCGAGGGGGCTGAACCTGAAAGGGAGTCCCCGCTAGGTCTATGACATAACCCTGTACAGTCTGTAGAATCCATGTGTCTGAGCAAAGGGCGGCCCAATTCTGGAAAGAAAGGGAAATACGGCCCGCAGTGCGGGTACAAGGTAACAGTGGAGGAATATGGGTTCTTACCTGCGGCAAAGCGGGAACGTCCACGTCCGCGGGGTCCGCGACCTCTATCTGAGCCTCTCGAGAAGGGTTGTTGTCGGTAGTCCCTTGTCGGGTAAAATGGTGTTGGCTGGGTGCGGGGGCCTGAAGGCCAAAATCGGCTGGCGGCACGGCCCCGTTGCCGGCCAGCCCTTCCAAAAACCCCTCTGGTGGGGTTGCTTCGGAAAACTTTGCGCATGGATGACTGCGCCTTATTGAGGGAGGTGAACACGTTCACGTGTTTATTGAGTTCCTTGAGGAACGGTTCACCGAAAAGTTTTCCTTGTGCCTGGGGCCCAATCTCCTTAGTGCCAAGGTCTGCCAGTTTGCCGTTAATACGGTACAACGCTGCTTTTCGCCTCTCCGAAGAGAGCGTAACATTGGTGTTTCCGATGAAACAAAAACACCGTTGTGCCCATTCACGAACATCATGTGCCCATTCCCTGATGTCCTCGGAGGAGAAGGAGTCGGCTTTTGCGTAGGCGTCATCCGCCAGATACATAATGCGTGCCAGGGGGCCTACAGAATCCAGCAGGTTGTCTTGAGCACCCCATAGGCCTTTCTCCACCCCACGGCGGGGGTCTCTACCACTACGCATCATGAAGGTCGACATGACCTTATCGAATTCCGGGGTCTGAGCGACTTTATCCGGCAGGGAAGGGCGTGGGCATTCAGACCTGAGTCGGCTGCGGACCTCCTTCTCAAGAGGTTTGCGAAGCCACAGGTGCATAAACCTGGCAAGGTGTTCTGGAGGCGACCAATCACCCGATCTGGGGTGCCGTATGTTACGGGGGTCGAACATCGCTTGACCCGAGGGGTCCAAAATAGTGTCTGAGTCGCGAGGTTCTGCGTCCGCAGTATCCTCGGTACCTCCAGACTGGGCAGCACCCAGGAGGGTCTCTCGCATGAAAGCGGAGACAGACTTCTCATCCGAGCCCCAAGCGTCGTAGTCCGAGTCGGAAGCATCAGCCTGCCATTCATCCAGGACTGCCATGGACTGGGCAGGGTCCTGCTCTTCGTCCGAAGAGTATTCCAGACGCGGGGCCGGGGTGTGTAATTTAGAGGGCTTGCGTTTGGCAGGTGCCTTACCCTTAGTCAATTTTGGCGTGAAACCTTCGCCTTTGTCATGGCGCTTTTTAGGGCGGGGATCGTCCCTTGACTGGTGGTCGGATAACTCAGATTCCGATTCGTGGCGGGAACGTCTGCGTTTTGGCACGTCAGGGGCCGTGGCTCGGGTCTTAGAGAGTGCCTTCTCCACAGAGGCAGCGACAGCTGCGTTAATCATGGCCTGAAAGTCCACAGGGAGGTTCTGGGAATCTTCCATGGCAAGGGTAGGCAAGTACGTCACTGAAGGCACAGTAAAAAACGGGCACCCAGGTCTTGACGATAGGCTTAGGGTCAGGTTTGTATAATGGTGGGAACAAGCCCAGAATAACCCCAGCAGGGTATGATAGTGACCTTATAAACTGGGGCTCACCCAGTTAGAGAGAACTGCGACAGCTAGTCTCCCAGTAAGCAGCGTAATATAATGGGGGCTCACCCCGGTTGCACAGGGTAGAACCCTTAAGTGCAGGTCACAGTAATAATAAACAGGCAGCAGCACTGACCTGACTGACCCAGCCACAGTATATCTTGATAGAAGATGATGAGACAGCAAAACAACAGCATATAGAGGTGATTGAGCAGGTAATCCTTTTGTACAGACACAAAGGGTGTGAAAAACCGCAGTGCAGGCTGCAATAGCAGGTGAATACAGGCACACTGAGTCCCTAATGAGGTGTACAAGGCAAGGTTAAGATGGCCGCGAAATTCTCGCGAGATTCGCGATCCAAGATGGCGGCCGCGAGGTAGGCCGCAAAGCCGGGGACTAAATTTATTAGGCCGGCCGCGAGTGGAAGCGGGCCGGCGCGGAACCGGTCGCGAACGGAACCGGCCGCAAGGAGGGAGCCCAGGAGGGCACTCCAGGTAGGGGGGGGCGGTGGGGAGGCCTGGGGGACCGGGGTAAAGCCAGGGAAAGGTCCCAGGAGGTGTAAAGGGGGCAGAGAAGAGGGCCGAAAGGCCACAGAGAGCCCCTAGTCCCACAGCCCACTAAATAAGTACAAAGGCTAAAGTAAACAGCAATTTAGGCTATGTAAATAGAATACATATAAATAAACAGATAAATAGGTACGAAAATGATAATAAATATAAATATAAATATAAGAGCTCCAGAGGAGCAAATATTCTGACCTGTCTGCGATGGAGCAGTAAAGAAAGAGGAAGTTATGCAGACTGTATGACCCTTATATACTGTGCTGCTCAGTGATTTACTTGTTACTTTACGTTTTTTCTTTACTGCTGTGGAGTTTAGTAAAGAGAGTTAATGCAAAATAGGAAGCCTCCTGTCATGTTATAAAATTAAGAACTATATTGATACTCTACATTCTACCTCAACCTGCTCTTCTTACTGAAGATCAGAAAGCCTTTATTTTTAAAGGAATAAATTAAGCTAAGAGTGATTTCTCTTTTCAGTCCAAGGTATTTTTTTTTGTTGTTGCTACTTTTATGGAAAACCCATGAATGAAATAACCTTTTTTTTTTTTTTACAAAAGAATACACAATCACAGATGCACCTAGTGCACTTTATGAATTGTAAACTGTACACATCTTGAAAAGGCTCAAGATATAGGGATATTGAATTCTTCCGATTTTTCATGATCTAGACTTACAGGTCTTTTTTTGGTGTGTTTTTCGACAGGAGGATACATTTACCATCAGCGCTGTTGATTTAGGTGAGCTGAAAAAGTTGAGAATTCGTCATGATAATTCTGGAGCCAACGCGGCCTGGTTTCTGGATCGAGTGGAAATTGTGGACCTAAAGGATGACACAAAGTAAGTATTTGTTCTTATTTGTATCATCATTATATATAAAACAACATTTTCTAAAGCACCGTGCAATACACAAAATAGACAAACAAGTAAATTTACCAACTTTAGCTTAATTTGCAGAAACAACTTATAACTTGCAGAACACATGTATAATGTATAATGGATTCTGTCCAGTCAGGACAGGAGTGTGTCTGGAGCCCAATTTCGGCAGGGGCAATTTGCCACATTATTTTGTCAAGAAGCATTACATTTAAAATACATGTATTGTTTACAGAACTGACAGCTTATTAAGTATTCTCTTTAAGGACCTATGCAGTGTGCGCGTTATTTAAAACAACAAAAAAGGGGGTACGGTTAGGGCTTTCTGCTCTTAATTAGTGCTTCATATCCTCTACTGGAATTAAAATAAGCATTTTCTGCCTACTATGGGTGGAAAATTACTAACTAGCCAGCACAGAAATAATAACGTTTATAACTGAACAGTGAATTGTGAGGCTTTAAAAAACACTTTTGCAAATTTGTAATTCGGTTTAATTATTTACTCTATTGGTTAAACGAGCCCTCTAAGCACCACAACTACTTCAGTTAATTACAGTTGTTGTGGTGCAAAGAGTCTATTATCATTGTCCTCCAAGGTTAAACTATTACTATGATGACAGACAAAAAAGGGAGCTGTCCCAGTGCCCCCAGCCAGACCCTTTTATTGCAGCTCATTACTTTGCAGTGATAGACTAAGAGCACAACTGTACCCTTCAGCATGTCATTGCCATCCAAATTTGGACATGCAAAAGCCAGATTTTAGATGCGAGGAGAGGGTCAATAATAATTGTTTTCTACAAACTGAGGAACAGACTCCACAGACTCTCTGTACCATATCCTCTGCAATTAACTGTAGTGGTAATACTGCCCATATATACTACTTAAGAGATGGAGAAGGAGAACCCTTTCCTAACTGTCACCTGGGGGGACCATCCCCTCCTCTTTCTCTTATTGAATGAGCACTAGATTAGTGATCTTTTTTATATCATGAACGTGTTTTGAGAATCACTTGATTGGTGTAAACAGAAAAAAACACTATTAGCTACTGTTGCCACCTGTATTGATCCAGGGTTCACATCACAGCATTCAGCCCTCTTCTAAAAAAACCTCCACTAGCAATACCCATGGTTGTCTTTGTTTACCATGATGTCTTCTGTGATTTTGATCACCACACTGCTACCTCTGACTGCTGTTGGTTTTCTCCTAAATACTGAGCAGATCCTGTGATTTTGACCTTGTGCTGATCTTGATTTTTCTCCTTTGGTGGTTATAAATCTTCTCATGTCTTTTGGATCTATTCCTGCAATGGCACACCAGAAATTGTCAGGAAATAACAATTAATATCAAAATTTCAATCCTCGCCAATTGTCATATCAGAAAAAAAAACCCTCATGCATCCAAACCACTCTCGACTGTAAGGTTCCAGTTGCCCTATTGTATTGTCAAAGTTCAGAGGCCATCAAGCTTTGAGCAACACCATTGTTGACAGTGAATACTAGTGAATTCTTCTGCAGTTATTGACTCTTTCAGCAGGATTGTCTCATCATTCGGGTTGTAAATTATTGGTGATGTGAAAATATTCAGACATTCTCAAAACTTTATATTATTCTGTATATCTCATTCGCTTTCAGAAAAAAAAATGTTATATTACACTAATAGTGATTTCTACAACAAATATTGTTGAGGTAGAAATGTCTATCCAAGTTTTGTGTAAATTTGAACTTGATCATACTTTTTATTTGTGTAATTATGTACAGAGATTGACCACTTTGATAGCTTGTTTACTGTGTCAGTACAGGATATATGGAATTGGAGACACCTGCCAAATACCTGTGTTTATATAATGTCTGGTTTCCTGCCTAAAACTATTCTTATAACCTGCAGATACTTCTTCCCGTGCCAGAGGTGGCTAGCCGTGGATGAAGACGATGGACAGATTTCTAGGCAGCTTGTGCCAGTTAATGAAGCTTTTATGAAAAAAGACGATGGTGAAGGTGAAGAACAGTCTCTTGCGACACTAGGACTGGAACAAAAAGGTTTGTGCTGGAAAGTCTTTAGGTTTGTTGCTTCTGATGGATGGAGTTACAGCCCACCAACTGATGGGTCATTGTTAGTTGTCTCCAGCCACATGGCATCATTAAAACAATATAAAAAAGCAAACTGAAATAAAACAGTAAACTCCCAAACCTTCCCACAGACCTGGATTTCCAGGGTCATCTGAAGCTTGTGTCCCCATTATGTTATCCCAATTTTTTTCTTGGGACACAGAGACCACTCCACAAAGGGCAAGTGCATCACTACACTCGCTCAAGCAAAGTGATTGCTGTTCAGCTAGGTTGAATTGGAAACCCACCCGATTTCAGGGAGGACTTGACCCTTTGCCACATCACCAGTAGGGCATATAGTGGGATTTGTATACCCCTTAATGGCCTCATTCATAACTCCCACTCTTGGTAAGTGTGTTTATGCAAATATCTAATGTATTTTATTACTTTGCAAATGTTTCTTGGTAATGATTTTCTTTTTCTCTGAAAATTATCTTGGAGTTAAGACAAAAGTCTTCGAAATTCCTCCTCACATGTAACTAAAAAAAAAATTGGCTCTGTTTTTTTTCACTTAACAGTAAATTAAAAACCTAATTTTCAAATTTAACATAAGCTGATTTGGAAACATTAGCAACTTGGCTATAGTCACAGATAATTTATGTAATTTTTTAATTTATTTTATTCACTTAAAAGATGAACCTCTCTCTCAATGCTCAAACTCTTAAACCCTTTAGTGACTGTCCAAACTAACACACTTTAAAAAAAGTCATTAAACAAACAAACAAACAAACAAACAAACAAAATAAGTGGATAGTGTTTTGCCTTACTGGCATACAGGATGTTAATGGTTATTATTACTATTATTATTGTTAATAATATTACTAGCATATACCACAGCACTTTACAATTATAGAATGGGGATATCTGATAAATAGTAATTGACAGACAAAAAAACTACAGAGACAAGAGATGAAGAAGGCCTAAACCTAAACGAGCGTACAATCTATGATGGGGATTTTTTTTCTTTTTTTGTGTACTATTTCATGCTTTGGTTTGTTCAAATACATGAAAACATTTAAAATGAATACAGAAATCTAGGTTTCTATGTTATTGACTTTATTTATGTGTGTGCATAGGAATACATTTGTTTACAATATAGCATCTACTGCTTTTTAAAGGAGTTTTGTAGGCACCATAGCCACTTCATGGATTGAAGTTGTTACAGTGCCTGGATTCTGGTGGTGCCAGGTTTAGTTACTGGTTAGTAGAGATTCCCAGTCCCCAGAAGCCACATGCTCAGCCTCCAATGATGATTTGGCAGATGATGTTCTGCTCCATACCATACCAGGGGTAGCAGGCAGTGATTGGGTGAGTGTCAGCTGAGCTCTCTCAGCCAATGAATGCCACAATTCCAGGCATGAGCGGGTATTGCGCAAAAAGGAAGCATAGCTCCTCGTTTACCATATCATAATTAGAAGTGGGCTCCACTAAATGGTAAGTAAACTCAGACTCAGAGACAACGGACTCCAGATGTATGTGCCTTGACATGGCTATGACATGTGCCTTGACTTTAGTGCCTTGACATGGCTATGGTGCCTACATTTTACCATACACACTGCTGTAATTTGGTTACCACAGATGGCTTATGCAGTTTAACTTTAATAAGTACAATTTCATGTTTCCCTTTTTTTTTTTTTTTATCTAATCTGATGTTATACCTGAGTTATTAGATAAGAAAGCAAATTGCATTGATTTAAATGCATGAAT
The DNA here is from genome assembly GCF_036172605.1 of Pelobates fuscus. Classification (NCBI taxonomy): domain Eukaryota; kingdom Metazoa; phylum Chordata; class Amphibia; order Anura; family Pelobatidae; genus Pelobates; species Pelobates fuscus. The sequence goes on from NC_086321.1 coordinate 57,429,878, forward strand.
TTAGTTTAATTCAAGTAAACAAGGGGACTAAATAGTTAAACATGTTCATTTCATGTTATTTTTTATAGCCAAATCAACAACTTATACAGTGAGAGTTAAGACTGGGGAAAAGAAGAATTCTGGGACGGATGCCAATGTATTCATTATGCTTTATGGAGAGAAAGATGATACGGGTATGTAAAAGCCATCAGCAGTATGTTATATTGCACTAATCTAAGATATACATATACTAAAGAAATGGAAGGGAGTAGAAGTATGTACAATAAAAAAACGCAAATAAATCACGTGCCAAATGCAGCATCTTTATTCTTTGCACTCTTGTATTGTTTTAATCATCTAATGACCAATTAGAAAATATTTATATTTTTTGTTGGTTATTAGTCGGTTTGTATGAGCTGGTGTCATTTCCTGAAGACTTTCTTATCAGAAAATACTTCAAAATGTGTTTTTTTTTTGTTTTGTTTTATTTTTGTTTAATAAATGTTATAGAGTAAAATGTCTCAGCTTAAACTGTACACTATTTAAATATAGAAAACATTTGAATACCAGCATGTTTTAAGTTTTCCCCCAATTGTTATTACTTTGTACGTACCTGTTCATGAGTTATTGTTATATTAAATAATGGTATATTCAGGAAACTAGACAAAATCTGCAAAAATGGGTGCAGGCCCCCACATTATATATTACGAAAACTTGTAATAAGTGTTCTGTACCTTGAATGTTCTTGACTGTGTACAGACTGCAGACTTTTTGTGGTCACAAAATAATGTAGGAGTAGGTAAACGTGCTGATTTAGCTTTAACTGCACATATAGAAATGATTTGCTGTCCATGCCGTTCAGGCATCTCGCAGTAGCTAATCATACTCTTAATTTCATCTATGTTGCACATTGAGTTACGAACTTTCCATTCAGCCATTTTTCACCAAAATGAATGTACATAAAAGGACGCTTCCCCTTATAGTTCTTACCTAGTTTAACACACATCAAATATTCTAGAAGTAAACACCATACGCAGTTGATTCCTGTACCATGTTAAAAAAAATTGTCATTTGTGATTCGAATATAGGGCCAAGTAGACTGTCTGGGGAACAATTTAAAAACAATTTAAGCACGTACATGCTTTATTATATATGGACTATATGTATACACCTTGTTGGTATTGATTTGTTTAGGTTAGAATTTTAATACGCATTATCAGCAAAACAAGTGTTACAAAAGTAACAAGCGTTCGCCTATCACAAATGGGGTTCACACTGTCCTTAGTTTTATATAGTTAATTTTTTTTATTTATTTAACTTTTTTGCATTTTACCTATGTTGTTTATGTATATCTTGATCATCTGATCTCTATTTTATTAGTGTTTCAACTAAAAGTGACTTTTTAAACAATCGTCATTGACCACATAATGTTATCTGTTGTGTAAACCTGGCACTATTTGGGCAATGCCTATAGGATATATTTAATGCCACCATGTATTAACCGTCAGGAATGGCCCATATTGTTGTCATAACAGGCTCTTTCCATTTTCTTTCAGGTTTCATGAATCTAAAAGCCTCAAAAACAAACAAGAATAAGTTTGAACGAGGACAGGTTGATGTGTTTACTGTGGAGGCTGTAGACATAGGGCCTCTCACAAAACTAAAAATTGGACATGACAACAAAGGTAATAGAGCAGAGTGGGCTTGTTTTAAATTACCTTTTCATTGATCTTATGCTTGAGTACTTTGTTTGAGATAAACAGGTTGCTATGAAACATACTGAATTCAGGATCTTGAAGGAGGTTTTCGTTATTCTACCTTTTTCATTTAGTTACAAAAATATATGAAACTTTAATTGAATATTTGCAAAAATATATATATATATATATATAAAAAGAAATGTACATATCTACTGGCTTATTAGTCCTTTCTCGCTTCCTGGTATTTCCTGGGTCCTACCACTACAATGTTTTTTTTTTTTTTTTTTTTTTATTTTAAAACAGGTGTATTTTTCTCATTTGATTTGTAATATAGCTATAAGATTATATTGAACCATTATTCCAAAGGTAAAATATATATTGAAAGAATGTTTTTTAAAATATCACCCACTGGAGCCTTACCAAACATCCAGCCGTGAATGTAACTACTTCATTAACATGTTGCGAAATGCAGAGGGGTTGGCTGGGCCAATGGTAGAGAAACAGATCTGTTACGTGCACCTCTGAAACGCATGTTAAAATAAGTAAGGTTTTATGGGCTGAATCTTTTTCGTTGTTTAATGTCTAGAGTATCAAGTACTTTAATCCCCAGAGTACGGAAGGAATGCAATGTGGACTGTGCATGCGCTTTATACCATTGCTCTGTAGATGCTTTAGCATTCTTGAGTAAACCGGTTATGATGTCCCCCTGAGCACAGAGGTTCTGAGATGGAATTTGTATTTTACTTCCACACTTCTCACCCCAAAAAACAGATCAATAGCAATTACTGGGTTGAGTGAATAAGGAAGTTCCATTTCCAGAGAGGTGACTGTTCAGCTTTAAAGTTTCTTTAGGCGGTCCGCGCTCTGGATAATGTCTCGACATTTTTGCTTGCATGTTTGTTGATACATCATTTTGTTATTTTTTTTAAAGGGTAGCTATTTACGAGTGAATGTGGTGCCGCCTAATAATTGTTAATAACTCCTTGTGTTTAAATTGTGAGGTTCTGGGATAATGGATAATTCAGTTTGTCTTTCAGTTATAATTATCACAAACAGAATGATTAATAGAGTACATTTGGCCTAAATTCCCCTTTATTTGTCTGAAAAGTTTGGAGTTGTTTAAGGTAATGTAGAAAGTTGTGCCAGATATTTTAGATAAGGTTTAATCATTTTCATAAAATGGATTTTAAACAGCTGCAGTGAGTCAAGAAAAACCGCAGATTGCCTGCTCTTTCAACATATGTGCTCTTTCTAAAATTCGCTAAATAAGTATGATATTTTTGTTTGTTTGTATGTGTGTGCCTGTGTGTTGCATTATAAAGCAGCTGGAATAGCAGGGAGCAATGTATGGCATCTATATATGGTTCCTATAGAATGAAATTCATTAATCAATAAAAAAAAATTATACCAATTAATTACATTGAATAAATTCATGCAATGTCAAAGATGCATAATTGTGAAGTGTGTGTCAAAGGAATCTAATGCAAATTTTGTGATGTCTACAAAACCCCTTGATGGCACAATTCCCCCTAATACACACGTCTTCTTCTCTCTTTTGAACTCTTTTTAAACACTCTTCCTGTAAATCTCTCCCTCAAACTGTCTCTCTCATATATGTGAGTATGCCATTGTTATTATAATTTTTGTTAATAATGCACACTAGATGATAAAACTAGACACTTCTGGTTGTCAATATATATTGTTACCAGAAGGAAAATAAATCTAACAAGTGCTTCTATGCCTTGATGGTACAAGCAATCAGCTACTAATCTCCAGTTCTATCTTTTATATTGCCACCCATTCTAGTCAATTTGCCCATTTATTAAAGGGACAATATAGTCAGCAGAACAACTTTAGCTTAATGAAGCAGTATAGATCAGTGGTTCCCAAACCAGACATCAAGGCACCCATACAAGTCCAGGATGTAGGGATTACCCAGTTGTGTCTGAGGTGTTTTTTTTTTTTCTTCTAAAAACTGTGTAATCCCTAAATCCTGGGCTGCTAGGGGTGTCTTAAGGGTTGGTTTGGGAACCACCGGTATATATCATGCCCCTGCAGTTTCACTGCTCAATTATCTGCCAAATAGGAGTTAAATCACTTTGTTTATGCTGTTCTAGTCACATCCCTGCATGTGGCTTGCACAGCTTTCCAAAGCACTTCCTGTAAAAAGTGATCTAATATTTACACTTCCTGAATTTCTATATCTAATTAATTTTGAGCTCTCCTGGTTTGTAAATTGCTTGCTAGACCATGCAGGAGCCTCTTGTGTGTGATTAAAGTTCAATTTACAGAGCAGGAGATAAACCAACTTTTAAATTAAGTTAGCATCTGATTGAAAGTGAAACCATTTTGTTTTCATGCAGAGTGTCAGTCACAACCAGAGAAGGCGTGGCTAGGGCTGCATAAACAGAAACATAAGTGATTTAGCTCCTGAATGACAAATAATTGCAACTTCAGAGGCATGATCTATACACAAATACTGCTCCATTAAGCTAAAGTTGTTTTGGTAACCATAGTGTCCCTTTAATGTCACAATAAAATTAATATCATCATCAAAACAAGGTAAAATATTACCAAAAGTAAATAGTAGTGAAACTATTGAGTACTCTTACTATGAAGAATCCAAGGAATCCCCCCCCCCCCCTCCTTCACCTCCTCCCCTTGTACATGTTTCCATGTGATGTCTTACTTTGCCTTGGCATAAAGTCCCATTAAGTGTGGCATCAGACATCATTAAATAATAGGAGAGGGATACCTCTGTGGAGTATCATATTGCACAAAGGCCAGAGTTACTTTTTTGAGAGAAGTAGTTATATATTTTAAGGATTCTCTTCTAATACAAAACCAATTCCTTTAAACATAGCTAGAATGTAGTTAGTAATAGGTCAATAGATGCATAATAGCTGTAGTTATTGCGTAATAGATCAATAGGTGTATTTAGTGAGTAATCTTCCTGTTAAATATAACATCAGCTATAGTTGGCTTCAGACTGGTATTACGGTAATTTCATAAATGGAACCCACCTTATTCTCATCTTAAATGATGCTCTCTGGCTACATTGGTAATTGATATACCGTACATTGTGCTCATCTAGGGACCTCTGCTGGCTGGTTTTTGGACTGGGTTGAAATTGATGCTCCTTCCCTTGGTCAGCGGATGAAATTCCCTTGTGGTCGCTGGTTGGATAAAACTGAAGATGACGGAGCTATTGAAAGATACCTTTTTCCTTCTGAGCTACAGACTGAACAGTATGTGCCATGTAAGTACCCTGTACCCCTCAACATAGGACAAGTACGTAAGATGACAACATTGCTGTCAAAGGATATTCTAACATATTGCATAATACATGTTTAACAACCCATAAAGTATGCTGATGAAGTCTATGAAATATTTACATAACTGTACTTAAAGGGACACTATAGTCACCAGAACAACTACAGCTTATTGAATTTGTTCTGGTGAGTAGAATCATTACCTTCAGGCTTTTTGCTGTAAACACTGTCTTTTCAGAGAAAATGCAGTGTTTACATTACAGCCTAGTGATAACTTCACTGACCACTCCTCAGATGGCTGTTAGAGATCCTTCCTGGATCATGGCTGCCTAAAATGCATCCAAACATTCAGTATCTCCTCCCTCTGCATGCAGACACTGAACTTTCCTCATAGAGATTCATTGATTCAATCCATCTCTATGAGGAGATGCTGATTGGCCAGGGCTGTGTTTGAATCATGCTGGCTCTGCCCCTGATCTGCCTCTTTGTCAGTCTCAGCCAATCCTATGGGGAAACACTGTGATTGGATCAGGCTACCACTTCTGATGATGTCAGCAGACTGCTTGTTTTTATGAGTCTAACAGCACGCAGAGTTACAGCTTCAGGCTTGAATACAGTAAGATTTTTACTATATTTAGGGAGGCATAAGGGCCCCAGGGGGGCTAGACGGTGGTTTTAAAATTATAGGGTCAGGAATACATGTTTGTGTTCCTGGCCCTATAGTGATCCTTTAAAGTATGTGATCCTGTCTAAATAGACACAGTACATTTCATGTTTTGTTGGATTAATATAGAATGAGAAAAATATTTGTCTGTTTCCTCTTTGTTCTATTAATTTGAATCTTGAATTTCAACAATTTTCTAAAAATAAAGCCATTTGTAAATTGTTCATCTTGTCCTATTTATCTGAGTAGTCAATAAAAAAAATACATCATGCAAGCAAGCTCTGAATTGAAGCATTACTGAAGAAAGGGACATCTCTGTTTGTCTTATCATGACCTCAATTTAATATTTTTGGATAAGTGTCTCAAATTATCCCAATCCGTTAGAAAAACATTTCAAATGATTTATGTATAAAAAGTCCCATAGACTTCATTAGTGACTTCTGTAGATACAGTAAATTATTTGACAAGTTTTTCTTACAGATAGCAATCATTACCCACAAATATTAAAGAGAGGACAATATTGTTCGCAAAATTCAATTGTTGGAATTAAAGAAGAGTGTAGGTTTAGACACATGTGATCTGTTACATTAATGTTAATTAATTAATTACTTATACTTTACTAGATTCATTAAATATCTCTCTGCATGTAGTGGATTATTTATACAGTGTATGGGACATTGCGAACTCTATCGCTTGAAATGGTATTCATCGATTCTATTCATTAAGGGAAGAAAAAAACGTGTTTACTATACTTTAGTTTATACTTTTAATCTCTTTTTTCCTGTTCGTTAAAGTAATCTGCAGACGATTGGCTTTCAGTCTGAATAGATCATTCTATACAAAAAAAAAATGCAATTTAGTCATTGATGTATATTCATAAGTGCATGTCACAAGGTCATGTGATGGTATTGTGGTGTGTTGCTTTTCAGGCCTGAATTGCAGTCTAGTCCATTCTAGAATTAGAATTGTGTTTAGTCCATAGAGCAAATACCTTAACTTATGATGCAAAATGTTGCGAATGGTTTTCTTTGCACTGTGCGATGCAATGCAGTAGTTTTGCAAACAAGTTAATCTGCATAAATAATAACGAAAAAGCAATGTCTTACTCTCAAGAGCTTACAGTCTAAAGACTCCAGATATCCACTGATATCCACTTTCTTTGTGTCTAGTTGTACCCTATGAAATCACCGTTTATACTAGTGACATATTTGGAGCTGGGACTGATGCCGATGTTTTCATCGTTCTTTATGGGAGAGACGGAGTTTGTACTCAACAGAAATCTCTGTGTGTGAACAAGAGGGAGAGGAGAATGTACTTTGAAAGGAACTCGGTGGACCAGTTCATTGTTGAGGTACAGATTGGTAGATCATGAAATTCTCCCATTAAATAACTACACGAGTAAGAATAACAGATACGTATTTTGTAATAATAGATTTTCAAAATGGGTTATTTGGTCTTACACGTTCATCTATAAGTCCCTCACACTACTAGCACTCACTCAGACCTGGCTTTCCTCCAGCTTCTTTATGTTTCGGTGGACTAACATTCTCCCAGACTCAACTCTCTCTTCAATGTACCTTTCAACCTATCCTCCCTGCCCCTGCCCTATACTTTACTTCCTTTGAAGTTCACACTGTCTGCATATTTAAGCCCACTCCTTTAGGAATTGCCATCATCTATGGCCCGGCCCCCCCCACCCCCCCGGTCATCGCGAGGGTATTCATTGAACACTTTTCTTCCTGGCTTCTAGAACTCCTTCCCTCATACTTGGGGACTTTAATATCCCAATCAACAACCTCAACTGCCCTGATGCCTCCCGTCTGCTCTCTGTAACCTCCTCCTTCGGCCTCACACATTGGTCTACTTCAGCAACTCATACAGCAACACTCTTGACCTCATCTTCACCAATATCTATACTACCTCTAATCTCTCCAATGTTCCATTTCCTCTATATGACCACCATCTACTGACCTTTGACATCGGCACACCCCTTACCCAAATTTCACAACCCTCAACTCTCCAACCTCGCAGAAACCTCCACTGCATTTCTCCACCAAACTCCAAACTCTCCTTTTACCCATCTCAAATCTCACCTGCCCTAACTCTGCAACCTCACTCTACAATTTCACTCTATCCTCTCAACTAGACATCATGGCACCTCCTACATTTAAACTCAGCAAGCGTTCTCAGTTACAACCCTGGCACACCAAGCTGACCCGATATCTCAAAAAATGTTCCAGTACTGCTGAATGTTGTTGGAGAAAGTCTCACTCTTCACCTGACTTCCTCCTCTATAAATGTATGCTGCACTCCTACACTCTGGCTCTTTCCTCTGCAAAAGTAAATTACTTCAACACCCTCATAAACACACTGTCCGCCAACCCAAATGCCTGTTTAACACTTTTAATGCTCTCCTTCGCCCTGTTGCTCCCACTCCTCCTACCACCCTGTCCGCCTCAAACTTTGCAACTCACTTCACTGAGAAGATTTCTACAATCAGGGAAGAGATATCTATCCTCTCTCCCTGCCCTTCCAATTCATCTTCCATTACATCACCCAACCCAACTCACTCCACTGTTCTATGCTCATTCGCACCTACTACAATGGAAGAGGTTCTTGCTCTGCTCCGGTCCTCCTACCCCACCACCTGTTCCCTCGATCCTATTCCCTCATATCTCATCTGCACTCTGTCTCCCTCTCTTGCTCTTCCTCTGTCTCCCCCTTTCCTCTGGTACATTTTCTTCACCCTTCAAGCATGCAACTATAACGCCAATTCTAATAAATAACGAACCTTGACCCCCAACTCCCCATCCAACTACCGCCCTGTATTGCTACTGCCGTTTGCCTCCAAGATCCTTGAGAGAGTTGTGTATGCAAAATTGACAGACTTCTTCGAATCCAACTCTCTGCTTGACCCACTTCAGTCTGGATTCAACGCTTGTCACTCTATTGAAACAGCTGTGACCAAAGTATCCAACAATCTAATCGCTGCTAAATCTATCAGCCATTACTTTATCCTTATTCTCCTTGATCTTTCTGCTGCCTTTGACCCTGTTGATCATCAACAGCTTCTTCTTCTCCGTAATCTCGGTCTACGAGATACTGCTCTCTCCTGGTGCTCCTCCTACCTCTCCCAGCGGTTTTTTAGTGTTTCTTTCTCTGGCTCTGCCTCTTGTCCATAACCCCTCTCTGTTGGCATTCCCTACTGTTCTCCATCTATATGTGAGGAAGGCTAAACTTGATGGATGCAAGTCTCTTTTCAGCTTTGTAACAATGTAACTATGTAACTATACTGCCTCCATTGGTAAACTCATCAGCTCCTTTGGCTTCCATTATCATTTATATGCAGATGACACACAAATCTACCTGTCCTCTCCTGATCTCTCTCTGCCCATCTTGACTCGTGTCTCTGACTGCCTCTCTGGATGGCTGCTCACTTCCTTAAATTCAACCTGTCCAAAACAGACCTTCTGGTCTTTCCTCCCTCAAAGTCAACGGTGCCACCATCACCTCTATTTCGCAGGCTCACTGCCTAGGTGTTCTCTTTCCGACCTCTCTTTCACCCCTCATGTCCATTCGGTCACCAAATCCTGCCGCTTCCATCTCAATAACATAGCTCACATCCGCCCCTATTTAAAACCAGACACGGCTAAGATGCCGGTCAATGTCATTGTTCTTTCTCGCCTTGACTACTGCAATCCCCTTCTCAGTGGTCTTAAGTGTTCCCAGACTTGTCAGGCCTTAAGCCTCCTGAGTCTCCTCATGCTTCCGGGTTTGACGGAGCTTAGCCACACCCCCATTGACGCGGTCTGCTATTTAATGCGACCGCACCAGCTGATAGACGCTGGATTATTGAAACGCGTACCGCGCCAAACTCACCGGCTCACATACCTCGCTGAGACGACCACTCGCTACTGGAATGGACTGGAGGAATATTCAAGTCCCCAACATCTCTCCTCATCACAGACAGGTGCCAGCACTCTCTGCAACCATTCACTGAAGCAACCGCCTCAGAGGAGAGCTGGGGACACAATCCCTCTACTTCTAGAAGTTAAGTAACTTACAGTCTCTGAGTTAAGAGCTAACAATGCTAAAGCTTTATTTCAACTTACTAAAGTCTGCTATCAAGTTGTCCAGCAAGCCTGCTACAGCTTTCCTCAAATCAAGTATTATTCAAGTTCAGCTGTACATGTCTTGCTACAGATAGTCTTATTTCTTCATACTAAAGTCTGCTATCAAGTTGTCCAGCAAGCCTGCTACAGCTTTCCTCAAATCAAGTATTATTCAAGTTCAGCTGTACCTGTCTTGCTACAGATAGTCTTATTTCTTTATACTAAAGTCTGCTATCAAGTTGTCCAGCAAGCCTGCTACAGCTTTCCTCAAATCAAGTATTATTCAAGTTCAGCTGTACCTGTCTTGCTACAGATAGTCTTATTTCTTTATACTAAAGTCTGCTATCAAGTTGTCCAGCAAGCCTGCTACAGCTTTCCTCAAATCAAGTATTATTCAAGTTCAGCCAGGGCCGGACTGGGAATTAAAAGCAGCCCTGGGAAAAAATATTTACCAGCCCCATAATGCGTCGCGACCTGCGGTCTGCTGGGATATGGGGCTGTAGTAGGGTATTGGAGCAGTGGTGCAATGTGTGAGGGGTGCAGTGTGTGTGTGTATGGGGGGGGCTGTGAATGTGTGTGTATGGGGCTGTGTATGTGTGTGGGGGGCAATGTGTGCATGGGGCAGTGTGTAAATGTGTATGGGGGGTAGTGTGTGTTTGGGGGGTAGTGTGTGTATGGGGGGGTAGTGTGTGTATGGGGGGGTAGTGTGTGTATGGCGGGGTAGTGTGTGTATGGGGGGAGTAGTGTGTGTATGGGGGGTAGTGTGTGTATAGGGGGGGAGGGTGTGTATGGGGGGTAGTGTGTGTATGGGGGGATAGTGTGTGTATGGGGGGTAGTGTGTGTATGGGGGGGTAGTGTGTGTATGGGGGTAGTGTGTGTATGGGGGGTAGTGTGTGTATGGGGGGTAGTGTGTGTATGGGGGGGTAGTGTGTGTATGGGGGGGTAGTGTGTGTATGGGGTGGGTAGTGTGTGTATGGGGTGGGTAGTGTGTGTATGGGGGGGTAGTGTGTGTATGGGGGGTAGTATGTGTATGGGGGGGTTAGTGTGTGTATGGGGGGTAGTGTGTGTATGGGGGGGGTTAGTGTGTGTATGGGGGGGTAGTGTGTGTATGGGGGGGTAGTGTGTGTATGGGGGCTTAGTGTGTGTATGGGGGGTTAGTGTGTGTATGGGGGGGTAGTGTGTGTATGGGGGGGTAGTGTGTGTAGGGGGGGGTAGTGTGTGTATGGGGGCTTAGTGTGTGTATGGGGGGTTAGTGTGTGTATGGGGGGGGTAGTGTGTGTATGGGGGGGTAGTGTGTGTAGGGGGGGTTGTGTGTGTATGGGGGGTAGTGTGTGTATGGGGGGTAGTGTGTGTATGGGCTGGAGTTCACTCTCAACACTGCGACCACCAGGAATTCATGGTGGTCGCAGTGGTGAGAGTGAACTCTAGCCCATAGCTCCAGGGCTAGAGTTCACTCTCGTGAGAGCCGGAGCATTGCCGTGGTAACCGCGGCAATGCTCTGTGCTCGTGCGAGAAGGACGCAGAGGAGCTGCAGGTTGAGCTCCCGGTCCTCTCTTCCTCCCTCCCCTGCCGGCTGCCCGCACGGTGCCTGTGGAACGGGGAGGGAGATCGGCTGGCAGGGAAGAGCCTCGTGGGGCTCTTCCTCCCCTTGTGTGTCTCTCCCTCCCCTTGTGTGTCTCTCTCCTTTCTCCCTCTGTTTCTCTCTTCCCCTCTGTCTCTTTCTTCCCCCTTTCCCTGTCTCTCTCTCCCCACATCTCTCTTCCCCACATCTCTCTTCCCCTCTGTCTCTCTCTCCCCCACATCTCTCCCCCACATCTCTCCCCCCTTTCCCTCTCTCCCCCACATCTCTCCCCCCTTTCCCTGTGTCTCTCTCTCCCCCACATCTCTCTTCCCCTCTGTCTCTCTCTCCCCCACATCTTTCCCCCCTTTCCCTGTGTCTCTCTCTCTCCCCCACATCTCTCTTCCCCTCTGTCTCTCTCTCCCCCACATCTTTCCCCCCTTTCCCTGTGTCTCTCTCCCCCACATCTCTCTTCCCCTCTGTCTCTCTCTCCCCCACATCTTTCTCCCCCCTTTCCCTGTGTCTCTCTCTCTCCCACATCCCTCTTCCTCTCTGTCTCTCTCTCCCCCACATCTCTCTTCCTTTCTGTCTCTCTCTCCCCCTCTGTCTCTGTCTCCCCCTCTGTCTCCCCCTCTGTCTCCCCCTTCTCTCTCTCTCTCTGTCTCCCCCTTCTCTCTCTCTGTCTCCCCCTTCTCTCTCTCTGTCTCCCCCTTCTCTCTCTCTGTCTCCCCCTTCTCTCTCTCTCATCCCCCTTCTCTCTCTCTGTCTCCCCCTTCTCTCTCTCTGTCTCCCCCTTCTCTCTCTCTGTCTCCCCCTTCTCTCTCTCTCTCCCCTCTCTCTCTCTCCCCCTTCTCTCTCTCTCTCCCCCCTTCTCTCTCTCTCCCCCTTCTCTCTCTCCCCCCTTCTCTCTCTCTCTCTCCCCCCTTCTCTCTCTCTCTCCCCTTCTCTCTCTCTCTCTCTCCCCCTTCTCTCTCTCACCCTTCTCTCTCTCTCCCCCTCTCTCTCTCCCCCCTCTCTCTCTCTCTCTTTCCCCCTTCTCTCTCCCCCCTTCTCTCTCCCCCCTTCTCTCTCTCTCTCTCTCCCCCCTTCTCTCTCTCTCTCTCCCCCTTCTCTCTCTCTCCCCCCCTTCTCTCTCTCTCCCCCTTCTCTCTCTCTCCCTTCTCTCTCTCTCTCTTTTCCCCTTCTCTCTCCTTTTTTTCCCCTTCTCTCTCTCATTTTTTCCGCTTCTCTCTCTCTCTTTTTCCCCTTCTATCTCTCTTTTTTCCCCTTCTCTCTCTCTTTTTTCCCCCCTTCTCTCTCTTTTTTCCCCTTCTCTCTCTCTTTTTCCCCCCTTCTCTCTCTCTTTTTTCCCCTTCTCTCTCTCTTTTTTCCCCCTTCTCTCTCTCTTTTTTCCCCTTCCCTCTCTCTTTTTCCCCCCTTCTCTCTCTCTTTTTTCCCCTTCTCTCTCTCTTTTTCCCCCCTTCTCTCTCTCTTTTTTTCCCCCTTCTCTCTCTCTTTTTTTCCCCCTTCTCTCTCTCTTTTTTTCCCCTTCTCTCTCTCTTTTTTCCCCCCTTCTCTCTCTCTTTTTCCCCCTTCTCTCTCTTTTTTTCCCCTTCTCTCTCTTTTTTTCCCCCTTCTCTCTCTTCCCCCCCCCCCCTTCTCTCTCTTTCCCCCCCCCCCTTCTCTCTCTTTTTTCCCCCCCCTTACCTGCGAGTGGTGAGTAGGGTTTTTTGCTGGAGCCGCCGGACCGGGTGGCAGCCTCACCGGTCCGGCGGCACTCCTGTCAGGCTGTCACTAGCGCTGGGGGCTGAAGGGGCTCCCTCGCGGTTTCTGTGCTGAGAATTGTGGGAACCGCGAGGGAGCATGGTACAGAGACATGCTCCTCCCTCCTCCTTCAGCCCCCAGCGCTAGTGACAGCCTGACAGGAGTGCCGCCGGTCCGGCGGCTCCAGCGTGGAATGCGGCCGCCGGCTGGCCCCCTCAGAGTGTGTGCCACCGGACCGGCCACCCGGTGGCACATACATGGTCAGTGCAGCCCCCAGGTGCCGCGGCCCACCGGGAAATTTCCCGGTATCCCGGTGGGCCAGTCCGGCCCTGAGTTCAGCTGTACCTGTCTTGCTACAGATAGTCTTATTTCTTCATACTAAAGTCTGCTATCAAGTTGTCCAGCAAGCCTGCTACAGCATCCCTCAAAACAAGTAATAAGTTTTGCTGCACCAGTCTTGCTACTGATAATTCCAATGTATACAATCTCTTATAATATGAACTGTTAACAAGAATAACGGACTCTAATGAATTCTGAACCTTGTCATTGCTGAATGAAACAAACCGTTTATTATTTAAAGAAACAGTACCTGTAATTCTGGAACTGAAGTCTCAGTTCCATCTAAGTGTCTTAATAAAAGATCGAAGTCCTAAGAAATCTGCAGTTGTGTTCCACATCATTTACTGTGAACGTGACAAGACTGCACCGCTGCAGTCTATAATGAATGCGGCGACAAGGCTCATTTTCTTGTCTGCCCGCACCTCCCACGTCCCACGTGTTCCCCCACCCCCTCTGTCAGTCCCTACATTGGCTTCCAGTTAGATATAGGACTCAATTTAAGATTCTGGTGCTTGCTTACAAGTCCCTACATAATGCTGCTCCAACCTACCTATCCTTCCTAATACACAAGTATGTCCCGTTAAAGCCCCATCGCTCTGCCGAAGACCTAAGTCCCCTCTGTTCCTGTGCGTCCATATGTCTGGTTACAATTATGTGTCTGTTAGTTCACCCATTGTACAGCGCTATAGATTTTGCTGGCGCTATATCAATAATAAAAGAATAATAATAATATTAACTGAGATGGTGTCGGCAGAACTGCAAATGATTGTGAACTATATTTTACATGAAACTTAGACAGTTTTGAGTGACTCCGACGCTAGCAGTAATTTACTAACCTAATACATGCCATAAATAGATTGAAAATTACTTGTTATGAATTGTTGGGAAAAAAATTTATGGTGCATTAATTATGGCTTCAATTAATATTTATAGTTAAAAAAAATGTAAAAATACTATTAAAGGGACAATATAGTCACCCAAACTACTTCATCACAATGAAGCGGTCTAGGTGCAGTGTCCCTGACAGTCACTAGTGGCGATTTTGCTGCACTGGCCAAGTAAAACTGGTCATGTGACGCAGAAGCCCATAGGAAAGCATTAGGTACCCAATGCTCCTTTAAGTCCCTGGGTGCTGGTAAGAAATAAGTAAATACTTTATGGGTTTTGGAGAGCAGGGTCAAACCCTAGCCAATCAGCATGTCCTCTTAGAGATGCAGAGCGTACATATGAGGAGTGGCCACTGGAGGTGTTCCTAGGCAGTAATGAAAACACTCTGAACAACTCTGACACAAGAACAACTATAATAAGCTGTAGTTGTTCTGGTGACTATAGTGTCCCTTTAAGTTAATAGTGCGCTGCTCATAATCTTGGGAGTTTTATCAGAATGAATTATGAGGCTGCCTTCTTTATTAATCTTTGCAACATTGCATAGCTATAGTATCACTTTAGCACCAGATGTAAAATACGTATTTACTATGAGGTTTTCTTTTTTAATAAGCTAAATATGTATTTATATATTTAAAAAATTATATATATATATATATATATATATATATTAATTCAGAGGTGTAACTAGAAACCATGGGGCCCCGGTGCGAAATTTTCCCTGGGCCCCCCCATACATCTCACCCCCTCCCCAGCCCCTCCATGTGTCACCTTCAAGCCCCTCCAGCCCCTCCACGTATCTCATTCACACCCACAGGGTGAGTGTGGCATGGTTGGGGGGATGAGTATGACAGAATTGGAGGGGTTAATGTGATAGGGTGTGTGGCAGGGTTGAAGGGGGCGATAGTGACAGAGTGATGGAGAATGAGTGTGACAGGTTTAGGAGGGTGATTGTGACAGTGCGACAGAAGGTGAGTGTGATAGGGTGTGCATGGCAGAGCGATAGGAGGTGAGTATGGCATGGGTGAGTGACAGTATTGGGGGAGTTATTGTGGGTGTGGCAGGGTGAAGGTGGGTAACAGTGTGTGTGGTGGGGTGACAGTTACACAGACACACAGGTGCATACACTGACACACATGCAGATAAACAAACACACACACTGACATACATGCAGATACACACCATATAACACATGCTGATACATAGATACACATACAGATACAGACACACAGATACACACACTGACACACATGCAAATACACAGACACACACTGACACACATGCAGTTACATAGGCTCGCATACAGGCAGATATATAGACACACATGCAGATACACAGACACTTAATGACAAACATTCAGATACACATAATGACACTCATACAGATACAAACAGTGACACACATACAGAAACATAGGGCACACACTGACATACAAAGACATACAGATACGCAGACATACAGATACACACAAACAGACACACATATGTACAGACACACACACACGTACAGACACATACATACCTACAGACACACACACACACACACACACATACAGACATACAGAAACACAAACACACACACATGCAAAATGTTTAGTCACCCTCCTTTTTCCTACCTTTTAGGTTCAGGAGGGTGACTTCCATGGGGTCCAGTGGCTGACTCAGGCTGATGGGAGACAGAGTTCCCACTCTCTCCTCTCTTTCTCCTCCTCTCTTGCAGCTCTCTGTGATTGCTGGGAGGAAGTGACCGAGGCAGTCACTTCCTCTCATGCTGACTTCATCACAGGGGGCCCAGTCACTGTATATATTAATATTTTATAGACACAACACATGCTTTTCTGTACAGAATGTACTATTAATAATAATATTTTATTATATAATTAATACAATGCATCCACAAATGTATAGTTTAAAGGCTGCAGCATGTGTAATAGATGGTATAGATGGCAGGAGATAATTCAGGAGCACATAGACAGCGATCTCTGACAGCCCTGTCAAGGATCGTTGTGCTTGGAATTTAATGGGCATTCAGGTTCCATTACATTTTTGGCATTTTACTGACAAATAGAGAGTTCATGAAAAAGCAGTGCGATATTTCTATAAAAAGTATATGGTGTCTAACATCTGCGAAGATAGGTGTTTTTGTTGTTGTTTTTTTGAGCTAGCAAACTGTCCAAAAAGTTCTCTGCATGGTCTAAATAATACAAATTTCTTTCAAACTGCAGCTAGAAGACATTGGAGACATCATTGAGAAAATCCGAATTGGGCACAATGACAAGGGGATCAACGCAGGCTGGCACCTGGACAGGGTGGAGATCAGAAGACTATTACCTAATGGAAAGGTATACACTCATAAATAGTGTATAAAAAAAATATGCAGCAAAAAGTACATATAATCCAGAGATGGGAAGCTACAGGCAAAATGATTGCCTGGAATACACACAGACACGATAAAAATGGAAATATCACCATGGCCTGTATGAAACACACAAAGGTTGTGATTTATCACATGGAGGTATTATGCTCTACAAATCTCATCTAAGGTGATTGTTAGAGACAAGATAGGTCATGTGCTGACAGATTAAATCAGTATCATCAGACATTGCTGAGAGTTTGGAGCATTAGTTGCTGTTCAGAACCCTTGTCATTGAACAGTCCCAATAAAAAAGAAATATGTTCTTTCGTACTGCTTAGCATATTAAGAACGTTCAATTTGTGTCAGTAGACAGGTGAGGTAGTATTTCTAGCTTTTATGCTAAAATACCTACCAAGAATAAAGGAGCACCAATGGCTCAATCATCTAGTTAAATGTGAGATGTTCCTGAAATCCTGCATTGCTAAGGGTCATCTAGTCTAGTTATAAAAGCAGCCGCAATGTCGCTTCTTTTTTCATTTAGTTTTCCTTTCCTTATGCCTCCAGTATTTTAATAATTAAGCTTCGTCGCCACTTGCCTTTATTTCAATTTATTATATCTTCCTCCTTGTGCCAGATCTCCGTATCTGAAAGCAGCCATTTTGTTTTACTCTGCCTATCATGTCTGCTGTCTACTCGTCTGTGCGATTGATTTTACTGATGGATCGTGGGTAGATTTGATTGGAAACTGAAACAAAACCTTGCTTTAAACTCCGCCCATTGTCAGCTTTTGTCAACTTGACTGCTATACATAAGGAAAAGTAGTCTCAGCCACCCGAGATGTAATGCTCCACTGTCAAACATTTCACGACAAGTGATGTATCACGACAGCAGTACAAGGCAAAACTCCACTAGCATTTGAAGATAGCCAATTGCCTCTTATCAGGGCTTACCTGGAGCAAACCTGCAATGGAGACGATCCCTAAGTGGAGTTTCACGTCAATTATGTGAAGCTGGTGTAGAATATCGCTGAACAACACCACTGTCATTGGTGGTAAGCAAGGAGGAAACTGTCCTCCCCATCGAATCCTCAGAAGAAACTCTGACCTTCCTCATGTCCTTGGTACATCAATGGGATTTATGTATAGTAGTTCCATTTGTTCCAAGAGGAGGTTAGGGATCTGCAACATGATCCACACTCCGTACTAGCTGTTGTTTTTTTAATCTTTTTAACTTTATGTATGTTGCTTTGTTGCCCAGATTTTTCTTGTGTAAAATGGTGATAGGGGTTATACCCCCCTTTTGATAGCCAACAAGTAGGTAGCAGACCTTTAATTTTGTTATTATGTTCTCACATTGATGCTAGACATCTAACAGTTTAACAATATTTTTCACACTGCAACCATCTCATCTCCCCCTACCACTGCCTAGGTTCAGGTAGCAATTCTGCTAAGCCCATTTGGTAGCTTTGTTTGGACAGATTTATTATATGATTTATAATTCAGCAACATTATCATCTGATGTACTATAAGGGCTCTATGTAAGGCATAGAAACTGCAATATGTGAAGTTAGTGGAGTGTGCTCCTCATGTATAAATTAACCACAGCAGCCCATGCACAGAATGAGGGAATAGGGAAGATCACCAACTCATGGTAGCCCATGCATAGAATGAGGGAATAGGGAAGGTCACCGACTCACAGCAGCTAATGCATAGAAAGAGGGAATAGGGAAAGCCACTGGCTCACAGCAGCCCATGCACAGAATTAGTAAATAGGGAAGGCCACGGCTCACAGCAGCCCATGCACAGAATGAGGGAATAAGGAAGGCCACGGCTCACAGCAGTCATGCACAGAATGAGGGAATAGGGAAGGCCATTGGATCACATTCTTTTCCAAGGAACACTTTCTCTTATCGCACATCCAAAAAGACAAGTGAATATAAGATTCATGATTATTATATGTATGCCACATATTTGTGTTCATTCTAACCAATTCTGTTTATTTCCTCACATTTATGCTATGACAGTAATTTGTGATTTTGCTATTTTACTGCTCGTTCAATCATCATTTTAATCTTGACCATAATAATGAATCCTACATCTGTGTAGCTGTAGGCAATCAAAATTAACATGTATTTTGATCTTATTGTGTTTTATTGTGACGGTTAATGTTTTTGTTTTCCCACAAACATTAATAGGGGTCTCAGACTGTTATATTCCCATGTGAGCGATGGCTTGCCAAATCCGAGGATGATGGGGAAACAGTGAGAGAACTGGTGCCATCAGATATCTATACTGAAAAGCTTATGAAAGACGGAACTTTGAAACAAATTGAGATGGAAGTAGAAGATGCATTGGAAAGTAAGCCTATAGCTAGATCTAAGGAGATGTAAGGCAGGCAGTAGGCATAACTAATGGCTTTTGCCGTATGCCAAGCATGTATTATGGGAAATCCAAATAAGAGCATGACTCTCTAATTTCAAGAATGTATTGTTTGTGCCCTTTTGCTGTGGTTTGAGTCGTAGAGACTCTTTGAGATTTTCCATGCTCTCCTGACATTGAATAACTACATTATGATGATAGACCACCATTGTGTAACAGAGACATCCATTTTTCAATGAGTTCAATAGGATGTCTATTATCTACTCCTAGTAATACCCACTGACAGATCTTACCATATCTCATAATTTACCAGTGTCAAGAAGATTTTGAACTATAAATTAACAAATTAGAGATTGTCAAACGGGGTTCCAGTCATCAGTAGTTTAAAGAGTGGAGAGCCTCTTGTTTCACTAACACGTTCAGATTTTCCTCCTGCTTTTCTATGGTTATCACAGCCACAACTGACCTCATGAGTCTGAGATTTGTAGTCATTCTTATTGATTTATGGTATGAATAGTGTCAAAGGGTCTATAAAAATGAGACTTGACAAAATAAATGCTAATGTGGTTCACCAATATATTAACCTTTATCTAAGAATGAACCATCTGCACAGGATTGCCTTATTTTTCTTTGTGCTTTTCATTAACTCATAACATTGGTAAGTATAATTATAGATAAATTGGTATCAAAATATTTTTTTTAAAGACCCCACATTTTTCACAAACTTCTATCTTTCTAATTGCCTTTTTTCAGGAAAATCCTGGCTTATTGTCTAATGTATAGAGGAACTGAAGCTCATAACTGATATTTTTTTTTTTTTATGTTCACAACGTAATGATTTTTATAACTACAGATTGCAAAACCTCAGAATTTGCAATTTATTGATAGTAATAATAAAATAAAATGCACGTTTTGATGGTACTGCATAAAAATATATGACCATGTTATGTGCTACCAATAGGGTTATTACATTATATAAAATAAATGGGTTCCAATTTTCAGAGAATTCTATAGGACTCGCAGTTTTCTCACTATCTCACTATTGCTCTGCCATCAGTCGCCTCACTCTTGTGGTAAGCAGTGGGGGTTCAATAACACAACATGGGGCTTCCTTTATCCACTCTGTGTGTTTTGTGTTGTAGGCAAATGAATCAAAGAAGAACAGCTTAGGAACGTCCTCCCCTTTCCACATAAGGGAAGCTAAGAATTATTTAGCATGTTTGCAATTAGCAATTAGCATCCCCTCAATCGTTTAGATGGTGGATTCAAGCAAGGTTCATCAGTTTCAAGGCCAACATAATGTCCTATAATATCCCTCAATAATATCCATTTTTTTAAATTGTACTTTATTGGTTTTAGGGCAATATAAACCATAGAGCAACAACAATGACCAACAATGGTCATTCCAAGGTAGGTTTAAGAATGCAGAAGAATTATAATAATACTAGAGACATGGCAATAGAAAGTCAATGGCATTACAACTGGTTTAGTAATTCAACATGAACCTCGGAGCTAGGATGGGTAGAGGCTCCTAGCTGTTTAGAGTACAAGGTGATTGATGCCCTCCTCCTTCCCCCCATTGAAGAAGCAAAGACAACTTTCTCTGTCCACACACTAAATAATATTCATTTTAAAAATAATTGTACCACAGAGCACTGGTTCTTCATTGGCCCATATAGAGAAAAAAAGACAAGATGATACTTTTCTAAAAAAATACATATTCTTCAATCTTTTCTATATATGATATGCATGAATCTAATTTTCTGGAACATCCTTTGTGTGTTTGTCTTCATAGCGCACACATACAGCGTGTCCGTCTTCACCGGTGACATCTATGGGGCTGGAACAGATGCCAATGTTTTCCTCACCATCTTTGGAGATTTGGGAGATACGGGTGAGAGAAAGCTCAGCAAGTCGGAAACCAATTCCAACAAGTTTGAGAGAGGACAGGTAATGACGGTCTGCGTGAACTCTTTAACTGGGCTGCTCAGATAGATATCTGATAAGCAGTTGATAGGCACTTTAACTTTGTGTTTGTCTTTAAGATTAAAGCATTAACCTTGTCCACTGCTCATTTATTAAAAAAACCCTTTCATGGAATCTGAAAACATAATTCTAAACTCTGAGACTGAAGAAATCTGAATTGCTCCAGAACCAGTAGACTACATTATTGTCTCCTAGTAGGCTCTCCAGTTTTATGTTTATTTTACATGGTATGATGTTTACAGTTACTCTTGGACATAGGTAGACATATCCTGTCTACCTACGATTGGTGGGAGGTGCACTTCAAGATAGCAGCTGCTCTTTGGGACTACTGTCCCTAATTCATCTCCTTTTCTAGTGATTATTTAGTGTGAAAGGACCTGAGAATCAGAAGAATGACAATAGCAGTTGCTGCCTTGATGTAATCTTGCCCAGGTTACGACATACAAGTTTCAACAGTGCATTAAGATTAGTTATATTTACATATGTACACTTTTTGTGACAGTGAATTGTACAGGAACATCATGATCAAGTTCTCATGCTTATGGAACATGGTCCATTCAGAATATTTATGACTAAAAACATGCTATATGATGACAGATGAATCATTTACATGTTGTTGAGTGAAGTCCTAAAACTTTGGCAAGATTTGGACTCACGGCTTTGTAATCACATTGTTAGACAATTTGTAGCATCACGTTATTAAGCATAAGTGGTATGGCCAGATGGTATAGCAAGTAACCTCTACCTCTATAAATTCCTTTACATAAAAATAAACATATTTTAATAATGACTAATATTGTAATATATGTTTATATTATAATGACCATGCACATTGATGCATTAATGTGTGACGTTGCCCTCATTCTGCCATTACTAGGTGGATAAATTTGTCATAGAAGCTGTTGACCTCGGAACTATCTTCAAGATTAGAATTCGACATGATAATACTATGTTGAATGCTGACTGGTACCTGGAGAGAGTGGAAATCCTAAATGAGAGCACAGAGGAAACATATTTATTTCTCTGCGAGCGTTGGCTTTCCACCAAGAAAGAAGACAAGAAAATTGAAAGAATTCTCTATGAAAAGGTATTGAGCCGTTTACGCTAGCATTAAAGCCTCTTACCACATGCCGAGAAGATGAATCTGTGCTATTGAGCTGGCCTTTACCAGGATCTTTTCGAGCATTTACTGTTTTTTTAAACTAACAACTAAAAACAGGGTTGTCCATCAATAAAGCGCATTATAGGTATGTCGGACATGAAACTGAGTTTTAAAAAAGTCTGCCGACAAAGGAGTGTGCAATCTACTATAGCAGTTTTGTGACCTTGATTGTGCTTTGTCAGAGAACACAGACTGAAAATATTAAGGAACCAAAGATTAGATGTTATAGTATTAGAATTGATACTAAAATAGTTTAGTAGTTTAATGCAATAACTGTTGAAGCTGTCTAAAAATAACTTTCTATAATTATAGTATTCTGCTGTCTGTTTATCCGTCCAGTGTTGACAAAATAGATATTTACTTAAAAATGGATAATAGTCACATCTTTACTCTAAGTCATATTTAAAATTGTAGGAATTTCTTTTGTATCCTTCCTTTCAGTATAATTAGCAAAACATGGAATCATCTGCAAATCACCAAAAGTGCACATTTAGTCAAAAACTCTCAAAATGAAGAAATGTACCAACTCAGCATATTCCCATTGTGCTTATTTCGCCCTAACCATCTCACGGCCAATTTCTTTTTATTCCCGTTTTAATGAACAACCATCTAAAATTATTAAGACTTGTAGTTAGGTTGTTTAAGAGAATTTGGGTCTTAATGAGGATTATGAACACGTTTAAAAATATGTACTATACGATTCCTTTTTTTTTTTAAACTTAATAACATTTTATTTTTACTGTAGTCTGGGGTCAGAATATAAATATATACGTTTCTAGTTTATCAGTTTATCATTTATCTGCCCTGTTCCCCTATTGAAGCATCTTTTTACGTGTAATTCTACTTTAGGATTATGACGGAGAACGAATCAGCTTGGGAAGCTCAGCAAAAAGTTTTTGGGGATCATCCCTCAGCCTAAAAAGTCAGGACAATAACGCCAATGTGAAAGGCAGAAATAGTGTGGATGGATCACTGCAAGATGGACAAAGTATGACATAAATGTGTTATTTACCCCTTTTATTTCAGAGATCTAAAATATTAACTCTTACACTCAGAAGATCGAGACATGTAACCTTTACAGGATTATTTGCTAAAGTGAGAGTTCAAAATGAATTCAAAGTGAATTTCAAATTTAAATTTAAAATTGCCAAAGTGTAAAAATACTCGAAAGCAGCTATAATTCTAGTTTGGCTACTTTGTATTCTCACTTTGGTAAGTAACCCTGCTTTGTGATGTGTCCTTATAATCACCTGGTTGAAAGAAAAAATCTCTATTCTGTATAATGTTATTTCTTGGTTAGAATTTTCAACATCTAGGTGGGAAAAAAATATACCGGTAAGTCAAACATGATGATTTTTTGGGCTTTTTATTTTTTGTTGAAAAGTCATCTTTGTTTTTTTTAACAAACATAAATAACATGAGTTATCTATGTTAGCACAATTACATGTTGTTTTAATGGTGGCAAGTTGAATTCACAGAGTCTGCTTTCATTTCAGTGATCCCCTACCACATCACCATAACCACCGGCCAAGAGAGAGACGCAGGCACTGAAAGCCGTGCTTACATCATCATCATGGGTTCACAGAAGATAAAAACTGCTAGGCTATGGTTGGACCACCCAAAGGAGAAAAAAAGCTTTGCCCCTGGCTCTGTAGAGAAGTTCTCCGTGGTGGGATTAGATGTGGGAGAAATAAAAAAAATGGAGGTGAAATATGTGGTTTCCTTAATACAATAGTCTCAAAGTAACTTTTTTTGTTTAATTTCAAATTTTGCCTAAGCCAACATAGATTTTTTTTAGATTCTTTATTTTGGGAGAGATAGCACACAACAGAATACATACAATATGTAAACAAGCAGTAGCCAATACTTAAAAACACTTACATATGATAAGAATTAAACCTTAAACCTAGGTTGCTTAAGGTTGTATAGTTATTCAAGTATAGGGTCCCTAGGTCTTATGGAAAGATGGGATAACATACATTTTGAAATTATTTAATATTTTGAAAAATATTTTAGTATTTTGATATTTTTTTTCTATATATACATATATATATATATTTTTATATGTGATCTATTTTATGTTTTACTATTTTGGAGAAATGATATTAAAAGCTTATCGAAATATAGTAAGTCATTAAGGAAAGCTTATCCAAAAATATTAAATCAAGGCCAATTTATCTAGTGATGACGTTTGTGAGTTAGTTTAGAGGGAATATTTAAAAAAATGGAAAGAGGATGGAGGATAGGTCTTGAGGACCATGCTGTGGGTTATTTAGTATTAATGGCAAATAAATAAGAGAAAGCAGATTTGTTGAGGGCTTTATATGCCAAGTGCAAGAGTTTTATTACTGTTTTAATAGATAAAGGAGGCCTTTGAAGTGTTCTGCATAGAGGTTCATGAGATTATGGATGATGAGTCAGGAAGATAGCCTTGGTAGTAGCATTTTGTATAGGTTTTAAATGACATTTGCTGATTTTGTTTAATATTTTTTCTCACAGCTGGGTCATGATGGGGCTACTCCAGAAAGCTGCTGGCTAGTAGAAGAAATACAACTCAATGTGCCTACAAAAGGAGTGATGTATACTTTTGTGTGCAAATGTTGGTTTGCCAAAGACAGAGGAGATGGTCTGACTGCTCGGGTCTTCAATATGTTGGATGCAAGTGCCATCGGTGTTGGCCAAAAGGTACACTCTATCACCATTGCAATCAATCTTCTGAGATGCACTTAAACATAGGAAGGGTATTCATTCTGAACTAAACCCATCACAAACTAGACTGCTCATGTCCTGGAGTGCTCAACAGTTTTACTAGGGGAGCAATGTGCTCAATGATCCTTGCCTACCTCTCACCAAGTGTGCCACTAGTGAAGACTTAATAATATATTGTCTGCTCACCTGTGTCCTTCATGCTTTTTCCATCCACGGGGAGATTAATTATTGTTTATTTATTTGAGGGCCAGTGGACCTCCTTATGACTACCATTAATTTTATGCCAGAAGATGCAATTCCCTTTCATAAAAGTAGCTTTCACATTTCAATAGTGCCAAGTGATGTCATGATCAAAAATTCCTATTAAAATATCTCTGCCAGCATCAACATAATACTACTCATGGGCATAGTGCCCTCAATCTAGTTAAATTTATGCAACCAGTGCATATGCCTCAAATTCTAGCCAGTTAACCTTCTATGATCGAACACTAGCACTGTGTCTCTCTAGCTTGAATAATTACTATAAAAAGTGCAGAATAAGTTCTACTGTTTTGTTTTCCCACTACATGTTTACAATTGTTTATGTTGCTTAACAGTATGAAATGCTGCCATGTACCAACCATGCACAACAAAAATAAAGAATTGTAAAAAACAAAATTATTTATATATATATATACACACACATAAGAAAAGAGTGCACTCCAGAGGACTTCTTTGAAAAAATATATTTCTTTTATTCACATCTGTGTGAAGATACAGTCAAGTCGACGTTTCCGTCCCAGAAGGACTTTTTTCAAGACAACTGAAACTGAAACTGAAACTGAAACTGAAACTGAAGACTAGCAGTGCATTAATGGGAGCTGATGTTCTACAATAAATTGGAGTCCTTCTTTTGGATTGCCATGCTCTTAAAAGCATGTGTTACTTATCTAATCTACATTGTCTGATGCACTTGATGTCTTATTCAATATCTTGTCTTTTGCTGTACTATTAACCTTTACACCACCATCTATGGTGTGAGGGACTAGAAGATATCTTATCATGGGGATCCTCTTGTTTAAAAGCTTGGCTGCTAGAAGCAAGTGAACAAACATCTCCAAATGTGCTTTGGAATTACTCATGTAGGAGGCAATTTGATAATTAATTATTTTTTTAGCAGACATTAACGGCACATCCCGTGCAATTATCCAATTGTGCCCTATCATTGCATCTATGCAAATATCTGAATTAGATGTAAAGAACAAAAATTGAGTCTTTTCACCAGATTGTGCAGGTTTCTTTGGACGTTAGTGAATATCTCTGACAGAGTTGTAGTATGCTTACAGGTCCACACACATGCGTTTTATCATTTGATGAGTGCATCAACCAAAATAAATAGGTGCAGCAGACATCAGGAGTAAATGAACATTATTGTTCATATAGAACAGTGGTTCCCAACCCAGTCCTCAATTACACAACAGGGTAATCCCTAAATCCTGGACTGTTAGGGTGTAACTGAGGACTGGGTTGGGAACTACTGATCTAGAATATCAACACTTGAAGAATTTATTTTAGTTAAGACATTGTTAGAGTTTGAATTTTTGGTTATTCATTTATGTAATTTGATAGATAATATTCATTTTGTTATTTACTACAATGCCATCGTGCCATTTATCTGTTATTTTCCAGATCCTGCACGAGGTTACAGTTGTCACTGGAGATGTTCCAAATGGTGGTACCGATGCCAATATTTATATGATATGCTATGGAGCCAGTGGGAGCTCAGAGGAAATGCTTCTGCCAAAAAGTGGAGACAGGTATGGAGTTTGGTGCTAACTTGTAGTACTGAAGTATTTCCATCAAACAAGAGAGGTTGTGATGAATAGAATGTTTTGTTAAAAAATATAACAAAATTAAGTTTTTGGTCAGCAATATAACACTATACATACACAGTGACAATACAAATGACTAAACAGCCCCATCAATATATTTCTAGACTGTGCTGAGCTGAATTAGAACCAGTGGTTATCTACCATGTTCACTTTCTCAAATCTGTTCAGCCCTTGATATCATAGGACAGAATTGCCTTGGATGATTGGAGTTCGAAGTTTTAGTACATGGTGTATTCACTCTAAAGTGTCTCGAATGAATTGAGTTGAGTTGACAGACACATTAAAAAAACTGTAAAAGAGCTATATTGGAAAATATCTCAAATCTGATTTTTTTTTTCTCCTGTGTTTCTTGTTAATTGTGAAACGTTTTTATTCTAGCCAAGATTTGTCAAGTCATATTCTAGAATTACAATTCCACCTCCAGTTTGTGATGAACTACTGAGAGAAGGTGTATGCAGTTTGCAATAGTCTATGCCCATTTAAACATGGACATTCCAAGGTCTTCTTCCATATAACCAAAGTTTTTGGGCCAAGTCACCAAACACAATGTTTATTGAATAAACTCACTCCAATGCTTCCTTTCACAGTTTTACTTGTCCTTGTCCAAGGATATCCTTAACGTGTTCACCGGTTGGTTTGAAATTAAAGTTTTAGTTCTTACAAGTTTAATTGTTACATTGAGGTTTGTTACAACAAGTTCAATTTGTGAATTTCCAGTCAGGTTTTAAGTCAGGTTTTATTGTAAATAAGTACTAAAATATATGTAAAAAACACCCAGAACAATTAAATGTATCCTCCTAGCAGTGAAGGCGTATACAAATGAGAACTGCAAAGTACTATCTAGCAATAGTTATACTTAAGATCTAAAATATTCAATGATTTCTACATTTACGAAATATGCTAAGAAACCCTTTACCCACAGTTTGAGTTTTGTGTCATGCTTTGACATAATGTATATCCTGATTTTAGTTGAAGAAAATTTATGTGTTGTTATAATAGGCCCAGGTAAAAGAGAAGCATTGTGTTACGTGAAAACAAAAACAACTGACCGACCATCACGTATACACAGATGTACGACTTTCAGGTTAGCTCCTCTCAGTGCATAACAAAAAGCCACTCTAGGTTAGTTACCTCTCCAGGTTCCTTCAAATCCTATTAAGCAGCAACAAATAAATAAATAGACAAACATTTTATTCCAAATGGAAATAAGATGGACTTAGCAATGTTTCTCCAAAAATTACTTTTTCAAAAGGACCTCATTTGAGAAGGATCCTTTTGGCATGAAGTATAAAGTACAATATAATAATGGTTACATCTCACAAAACCCTGAACATGCATGGAAAAGTCCAAAAGGTTTAAATATGTTTAATGGTATCTAATATAAAGAAGCTCTATTGCTGGCAACCTCTGCTTCACAGCCCTCAGAGATTCCATCCAGTTGGATGAAACGTTGTTCCCTGGGTGTTATATACCACTGACTGTGTTTTCTCCATAGGTTTGAGAGAGGCCAACGGGACACTTTTGTTATGGAGATTGCGGATATAGCACCTTTTAAGAAGATGAGGATACGTATCGATGGAAAGGGCAGCCGTCCAGAATGGTTCCTTGAAAAGGTATCAAGCATAAATATGTCAACGATTCCTGATTTTCATTGGAAAATCGTTGGCATTATGGTGCCAACTAAGGGCTCACAGTAGAAATCTGAATATAAATAATGGACAACTATAATGACCAGAACCACTACAGCTAAATGTATTCAATGCATCTCTATGAGGAGATGCTGATTGGGGCAGAGTGGCGTTTTGCTGCGCATGCGCACTAGTCTCCCAATGAGAGCATCACTGTGACGGGGAACCTAAACTAACTATAGCGTTAGGAATTTTGTATTTCTAATGCTATAGTGTTCCTATAAAGTCCCCCTATAGAGAGATTAGGGATATAAAACAAATAGTTATTTAATTATGCATTTTTTTTTATTGGAGTTTTATCTAAAAAGCTGCATCTTTCTTGTCTACATCCTTTGCAAGCCCTCCCCTTCTAACCCTGCCCAGAATTTCTGTGGCTGTCCAATCAGACTTCTCAATGCAGCAATGTCTTCCAAATGTCCCAATGCCCCAATGTCTTTGCAAGGCAGATGCTCTGGGAAATTGCTGCCTCGTGAGTTTAGTTCCACTGAGCTAAACAACGGGGAAGTAACAGGACCAGTTGTGTGATGGACAACCAAGGAATGTAACATGATTCATTTAGAAAAGTAGCAATTTCTGCTAAAACAAAGAAAACGTGGACACTCTCTTCACACATAAAGCACTTCAACAAGAAAAAGTGCAAAAGTGTTTTAGTTGTTTGGAATGTTTTTCTCTGTGAAAATGTATAGACAAAATGGGAAAATATTGTAAAGCGCTGCGGAATAAACTGGCACTATATACCGTATTTTTCGCTCCATAAGACGCACTTTTTTTCCCCTCAAAAGTGAGGGGAAATGTCTGTGCGTCTTATGGAGCGAATATGAAGCTTTACTTACCTGTCTTGCAGCGTTGGCCGGCAGCACAGGGCGCACCGCGGTAGTGGAACTTGAATTTCATGTTCCGGTTTCCGGCGGGACTGAAAGGAAGTGTGCACAAGCTGAGTGCGCACTTCCTTTCAGTCCCGCCGGAAACCGGAACATGAAATTCAAGTTCCACTACCGCGGTGCGCCCTGTGCTGCCGGCCAACGCTGCAAGACAGGTAAGTAATTATAGGACAAGGGGAGGGGGACAGTATGGGAGGGGGATGAAGTCTATGGGGAGGGAGGGGGATGAAGTCTATGGGGAGGGAGGGGGATGGAAGTCTATGGGGAGGGAGGGGGATGGAAGTCTATGGGGAGGGAGGGGGATGGAAGTCTATGGGGAGGGAGGGGGATGGAAGTCTATGGGGAGGGAGGGGGATGGAAGTCTATGGGGAGGGGTGGGGATGGAAGTCTATGGGGAGGGGTGGGGATGGAAGTCTATGGGGAGGGGTGGGGATGGAAGTCTATGGGGAGGGGGGGATGGAAGTCTATGGGGAGGGGGGGGATGGAAGTCTATGGGGAGGGGGGGATGAAGTCTATGGGGAGGGGGGGATGGAAGTCTATGGGGAGGGGGGGATGAAGTCTATGGGGAGGGGGGGGATGAAGTCTATGGGGAGGGGGGGGGATGAAGTTTATGGGGAGGGGGGGATGAAGTCTATGGGGAGGGGGGATGAAGTCTATGGGGAGGGGGGGGATGAAGTCTATGGGGAGGGGGGGGATGAAGTCTATGGGGAGGGGGGGGGATGAAGTCTATGGGGAGGGGGGGGATGAAGTCTATGGGGAGGGGGGGGATGAAGTCTATGGGGAGGGGGGGGATGAAGTCTATGGGGAGGGGGGGATGAAGTCTATGGGGAGGGGGTGGGTGAAGTCTATGGGGAGGGGGTGGGTGAAGTCTATGGGGAGGGGGTGGGTGAAGTCTATGGGGAGGGGGTGGGTGAAGTCTATGGGGAGGGGGTGGGTGAAGTCTATGGGGAGGGGGTGGGTGAAGACTATGGGGAGGGGGTGAGTGAAGACTATGGGAGAGAGGAGAAGACTATGGAAGGGGGGGACACTATGGGACAGGGGAGAAAAAAAATATTCTGTACAAACTGTCCCATAGTAAGAAACACTATGGGACAGTTTGTTCAGAATATTTTTTTTCTGGGTTTCTTCCTCTAAAAACTAGGTGCGTCTTATGGTGAGGTGCGTCTTATGGAGCGAAAAATACGGTAAATACAATAATAATAATAATACAAATTATAATAATAAAAATAATAAAAATAAAAATAATAAAAATAATAATAAAAAAAGACAGTCTCATTCGCAGAGAGAGAAAAGGTATAAATATCCAATGCACATAATAGAAAACTTTAGCAACAAATACAATGTGATCTAACAGGTACTTTCACGAGACCAAGATACACATTGCAATATACCATCTTTGTATTGATATATAATCAACTATAACAAGTTTACGCTGAAATATTATATGTCCACTTCTAATAAAACATAAACTCTCAATATCAGCATTTCATTTTAAATACACTCGTTAACTCATGTGAAATTGATTCCTAGATACCACTGGTCTCCATCTGTAATAAAAGATAGTGTACAGGTACAATAGAGGTTCCAGACTAAGAGCTGTTAGGACCTTTGATACTTTGGGTCCAGTCGTAGATGTGTGCTCTATTGTTATACCCCTTAGAAAAAGGACCCTGAATCAGACCTAAATTAAGTATTCGGTCAGGTAGAGTGTCTGGTTTTCACATTTTTCCTCCATAGGGAGAATGAGTTAGGAAGTAATACTGATTTGTAAATATAATTTCTAACATTGTATTACTGCAAATTACATCCCTGTTGGTTCTTGTTAGATTATTCTGAAGAGCTTGGTGACAGAAGAAGAAACCTCCTTTACCTATGAAGATTGGCTCTCAAAGACCAAGGGTGAGAAGAAGTCACTGTCCTGTGAAATGGCTGCAGTTGTAGATGATGAAGAAATGGTGGAAACCACAACTTACGTCATCCAAGTGAAGACTAGTGATGTCACAGGTATGATAGGATGTGAATGCATGCAGGCATTGAGATGAATGGGATTTAGCAAAAAAAAGAATCTTTTGAATCAAGAGTAGAACTGTATCAAATATATAACTAATAATATATTTCTAATTGCAGGTGCTGGCACTGATGCCAATGTGTTTCTAGTAATCTTTGGAGAAAATGGAGACACAGGAAACCTGGCTCTGAAGCAATCAAATAACTCCAACAAGTTTGAAAGAAATCAGATGGATGTTTTCCGTTTCCCTGACATGCTAAGCCTGGGAGACCTCTGCAAAGTCCGTGTCTGGCATGATAACTCAGGTAAGGAAGCATTAGAGGTGGCAGACATGCCATTCACTAGGGTCAGGGTGGAGGATCACTCCCAACACTTTCCTTAGTATATAAAAAACAATGGCCCAAAATGTCTCAATCAAGCTACACCAACTCCAAACATGGTGATGTGTCAATGATTTCCACTTCCCCACAGCCCACTGAACAATGGTTAAAATGTTAACACGAGGCACACTTAGGGGCACTATTTGCACCAAACTACTTTAGCTTAATGCAGCTGTTTTGGTGTATAGATCATGCCCCTGCTGTCTAACTGTTTATTATTCTGCCATTTAGGAATTAAATCACTTTGTTTATGCAGCCCTAAACACACCTCCCTGCATGTTACCCACAGCCTCCCTATAGACTTCCTGTAAAGAGAGAGATCTAAAGTTTAAACTTCCTTTATTGCATAATCTTTTTTATTACAATTTTGTATCTTCTGCTCTGTTATTAGCCTATTAGAGCCTGTAGGAGCCTACTGTTTGTAAATAAAGTTCAATTTGCAGAGCAGGAGATACAAATGTCTAATGTAAGTTAACACCTGATTGAAAATGAAACCATTTTTTGCAGGATGAGTCAGTCAAAGCTAAGGGAGCTTTAGCTAGGGCTGCATAAACAGAAACAAACGTTTTAACTCCTAAATGGCTATGAGATTTGAGCAGTGAGACTGCAGGGCCATGATCTATACACCCAAACTGCTTTATTAAGCTAAAGTTGTATTGATGCCTATAGTATCCCTTTAAAGACTTCTTCCCTAATGTTCATAGAGACTGTAATTTCTGCCTCTGAAATGTAAGCCTTTTCCCCAATGTTCATCTTCTACTGGTTTTTCAAGGAAGGAGGAGTGAGTTGCAGAAAGAGTGCCCCTCTCTTCCGAATGGTATTTATATAGGCACCCTGATGGTGTCAGGACTGCGTCTAGGTGCCCAATTTCAACTATAAGTTCCGTTACTGGGTGGCTTCAGAAGGTGCTCTGCAAGTAAGTCTAAACAATAAGCCTCTGCCTTCACCCACATCAACAGAAAACCCGCAAGGAATCTGCTAGTGAGTTGTAATAATTAGGATGAAAATTTGTAAGCGGGGAATATTTTAAATGAACTAGAGTTAAAAATGTGTAAACCTAAAAAGTTAGAAATTATATGGTTTCCACATTTTCAGCTTTTCAGCTTACTCAGCCAACTCAACATTCCGTGAGACAATTTCTTTAAATAGCTCTTTGTACAGAAGGGACCTGTGGGACAAGAAGGTTTTATACATTACAGAGGAGTGGTCGGTATAGCTGCTGGCATTTTTTCTTTCACACACCCCTGCTGCTCCGACTAATCCAAAAGAAGGAAAAATTCAAATCAAAGACCATTCATGATTTGACAAAGTTTTTTTTTTTTTTTTTAATAAAATCCTTCTTAACTCCACATTAAGGAGGACGTGTGCACCATTGAATAAAACATCGAAAATAACATGTTTTATTTTTTTTCTTTAAACTTATATTCCATTAAAAAAGAAAAATTACAATCCTGTTAAGAAAAGGCAAAGCCAGGACAAACATTGAATCTGGAGTCAGCACAGAGAGAAGAGCAGAGGGCAGAGCTTATAACACTGATTGACATGGAGCTAAGACGGAGGCACCCTGTTGCAGTGTGCATATCTACATTTTATTTTATTTTTTATATCATACATATACACATTTGTTAAATATAGAAATAGGTAAGCATAATATTAAAAATCCCAGGCAGTGACAGTTCCCCTTTACGCCCTGAATA
The DNA here is from genome assembly GCF_036172605.1 of Pelobates fuscus. Classification (NCBI taxonomy): domain Eukaryota; kingdom Metazoa; phylum Chordata; class Amphibia; order Anura; family Pelobatidae; genus Pelobates; species Pelobates fuscus. Next base: position 57,463,245 of record NC_086321.1, read on the forward strand.
CTTTCCTTTGATAACAAACATTTTTAAGGCCTGCAGTGAATTTGATAGAATAACCCATGCTAAACATAATATTACATATCTTCTTTGTTTTTTTTCTGTGATAACAATTTTTATCTGCTTTAGGTTATATTAAAATTGCTATTTTCTGTACACTTTAAGAATGTATAACTATAAATTGACAATATTTTATATATTATTTCATCAAAACACCACATTAAACGTGTGTTTATTTGACACACTAAGCTCAGATCGCTAACATTGCCACAGAACATGGCTGCGTACTCAGTTCTTGGCATTGTAACCCTTTAACCCCTTAAGGACCAAACTTCTGGAATAAAAGGGAATCATGACGTGTCACACACGTCATGTGTCCTTAAGGGGTTAAATGCCACCAACATACTACGGTTTTCATTCAAGAATTTGCTCTTCGAACTGGAACGTTCAGATACAACCCAAAAATGATATATATATATATATATAAAACACCTTCTGCCTCCCTTTACGTTTTCTCCCTCATTAGTGAGGTTTGTCAGACCTGCTTTATGGATACCTGCTATATGATTTAGCAAATTCTCTCCCTTCTCACAGTGTGGACTCCTCATGCAATTAATTGTATCTGTTTCATCTGACAGCACACAATATATGCCAAAGCCTATTAGTAGGCAGTTGGACAGTTATTGGGACCTCTAAAACAGACACACTCCTTTACATCTTGTCTGTTGTGTATATAGAAGAAGTCTGATGGAATTGGTACTATTTGCAATATATGCTATATGGAATAACATACCTCCCAATTGTCTCTATTTACGAGGGACAGTCCCTATTTAAGACACAAAATCCTCTGTCCCTCTTTTCTATCATAATGTCCCTCTTTTCTAGGAGCCTTATATTGTTGGTGTGTCTGAGTGTATCACAGTGCTACACAGCAAGAAAATTTGTCTTTAAACTACAATCAATGTGTTTAGAAATCAGTCTGTGTAAATGGATACATTGTTCTTGTTCCGAATTAAATTTTAATGGCATTAATTGTTATTAGTAAGTCATCCCAAATTTCTCAGGACAGACCTGCCACCTGGCCACACTCCCACTCACACCCGTAAAATAAAATGACCCTATTTGTCCATTTGACATGTTGAGAGGTATGAAATATCCCTAGTGCCCTTAGCCACTTTTAACACGGTGTATAGAAAATCAAAAACCAAAAATTCAAATGAATGAGGCGTTGGTTTATTTAAAAATATTCAAATGTTGTTATTTTAGTTTCAAATCTAAATACATTTTGGAAATTGTATAGTGATATGTAAATATTTGACTACCTACGAACAACCATATTTTTTGCAAAAACTATTTTCAAATGTAAGTAATGTAATATTTTTACGTATTACAAATCATGTTTTAATGTCCTTACAATTTTGAAAAAACAAACAAACAGAAAAAAACATGTCCCCCCCTGCTAAGCTCCTAAATAGAGCTTAAAAGAATATGTTCTTTTGGAGCTTCTAACTATTGTTCAAGTTAGGTCACTTTTTGGTTACCCATACCTTTATTCTGACAGAACATCATGGGCAACGTTTCCCAATCGGCAAGAACAAAATTGGGGTGGCCCATGGGTATCACTATACAGGGTCCGGTCAGGCGCCGCAGCTGTCTGAGACCACAACCAGACCCCTGTTGTATGAAATGCTGGGAGGAAGTGACAGCACTTCCTCCCAGACAGAGCGCGCCGGTTGGAGGGAGGGGGAGCAGCTGCTGACCTGGCACACCATCCTCAGCCAGCAGCCTGCAGCACTGAAGGAAAAAAAAGTAGGTTAATAGCAAATATAAACATATGTGTATGTGTGTGTGTGTGTACCTGTGTCAGTGTGTGTATCTGCCAATGTGTGTGAATCTGTATGTGTATGTGCCAGTTTGTGTATCTGCGTGTCAAGGTGTGTGTATGTGTAGGTCAGGCGTTTAGACTGGAAGAAAGAAGATTTCGTCTAAGGCAAAGGAAAGGTTTTTTTACTGTAAGAACAATAAGGATGTGGAATTCTCTGCCTAAAGAAGTGGTTTTATCAGAGTACATACATATGTTCAAACAGCTACTAGATGCATACTTGCAAAAACAGAATATTCAAGGATATAATCTTTCAATGTAGGGTAATAACTGCTTGATCCAAGGATAAATCTGACTGCCATTCTGGGGTCAAGAAGGAATTTTTTTTCCTAGCTTGTTGCAAAATTGTCCTTCAAACTGGGTTTTTTGCCTTCTTTTGGATCAACAGCAAAAAAACAAATGTGAGTAAGGCTGAACTTGATGGACGTAAGTCTCTTTTCAGCTATGTAACTATGTAACTATGACACAGAGATACATACACATGGTGTGCATTTGTGTATGTGTGTGTGTGTGTGTGTGTATGTATCTGTGTGTCAGGGTGTGTGTATCTGTGTGTCAAAGTGTGTGTATCTGTCATTGTATGTGCTGGTGTGTGTATATGTGTGTTAGTGTGTATATGTGTGTGTGTGTATCTGACACACAGACACACACACACACACACACACACACACACTGGCACATAGTGGCACACAGATACACATACTGACAGATACCAGGCTTTTGACACTGTTGCACATAGAAGGCTTATCAATAAACTACAATCTTTGAGTTTGGATTCCAATATTGTTGAATGGGTAAGGCAGTGGCTGAGTGACAGGCAACAGAGGGTTGTAGTCAATGGAGTATATTCGAAGCTTGGGCTTGTCACCAGTGGAGTACCTCAGGGATCTGTACTTGGACCCATTCTCTTTAATATTTTTATTAGTGATATTACAGAAGGTCTTGATGGTAAGGTGTGTCTTTTTGCGGATGATACTAAGATATGTAACAGGGTTGATGTTCCAGGAGGGATAAGCCAAATGGAAAATGATTTAGGTAAACTAGAAAAATGGTCAGAGTTGTGGCAACTGACATTTAATGTGGATAAGTGCAAGATAATGCATCTTGGACGTAAAAACCCAAGGGCAGAGTACAGAATATTTGATAGAGTCCTAACCTCAACATCTGAGGAAAGGGATTTAGGGTTGATTATTTCTGATGACTTAAAGGTAGGCAGACAATGTAATAGAGCAGCAGGAAATGCTAGCAGAATGCTTGGTTGTATAGGGAGAGGTATTAGCAGTAGAAAGAGGGAAGTGCTCATGCCATTGTACAGAACACTGGTGAGACCTCACTTGGAGTACTGTACACAGTACTGGAGACCCTATCTTCAGAAGGATATTGATACCTTAGAGAGAGTTCAAAGAAGGGCTACTAAACTGGTTCATGGATTGCAGGATAAAACTTACCAGGAAAGGTTAAAGGATCTTAACATGTATAGCTTGGAGGAAAGACGAGACAGGGGGGATATGATAGAAACATTTAAATACATAAAGGGAATCAACACAGTAAAGGAGGAGACGATATTTAAAAGAAGAAAAACTACCACAACAAGAGGACATAGTCTTAAATTAGAGGGACAAAGGTTTAAAAATAATATCAGGAAGTATTACTTTACTGAGAGGGTAGTGGATGCATGGAATAGCCTTCCAGCTGAAGTGGTAGAGGTTAACACAGTAAAGGAGTTTAAGCATGCGTGGGATAGGCATAAGGCTATCCTAACTATAAGATAAGGCCAGGGACTAATGAAAGTATTTAGAAAACTGGGCAGACTAGATGGGCCGAATGGTTCTTATCTGCCGTCACATTCTATGTTTCTATGATACACACATCTTGACACACAGATATACACACACACTGGCACATGTGTATGTGCCAGTGTGTGTGTGTGTGTGTGTATCTGTGTGTCAAGGTGTGTGTATCTGTCAGTATGTGTATGTGCCAGTGTATGTATCTGCCAGTGTGTGTGTGTATCTGTCAGTGTGTGTGTGTATCTGTGTGTCAAGCTGTATGTTCCTGTCAGTATGTGTATTTGTGTGTCATTGTGTGTATCTCTGTGCCACTATGTGCCAGCGTGAATGTGTCTGTGTGTCAGACCACAGATACACACACCTTGACACACAGACACCACCAGCAAATTCCCCCTTCCAAAAAGGTTATGCAACGGGGCAGGGAGAGGGGGAGGGGGGGGGCAGGGTGGGGGAGTTCCACGATGTTGATGTTAAAGGGTTCCACAGGAAAAATGAATTGAGAACCCCTGATCATGGGAATTGTAGTCCACAAACATCTGCCATGCCAAGGTTAACCATTGTATCCTTGGACTAATGGCTTACAAATTTGGTTTATTTTGCCTATACATAGTGAAGCTTTGCATAAGCAGCTGTTCTGGAGCACAGTTCTAATAATATGGGCAAATTGTAGAACATTCCATTGGTTGTCTTACTGATTGTTCCATTTCTACATATCTGTTCCCATACTAAGTTTCATAGTTCATTGATATGTTTTCATTTTCTTTATACACTCACATAGAAGAGGAAAATAATTCCCCACATAATTAATTAATTATTTATTTACGAGGATCCAGAATATTTAAATGACCCACTTGGTTCATATTGTGTATTTCAATAGGTTCCATCTGTCAGTAAAATACTAATTGTAGACAAGGCTGGCAATGCAGAGCCTATTAGGGTCCTCTTCATGTCTTTTAAGGTGTCGGATCTGCTGTCATTAAAATTCCCAGAAGCCATCTGGTTTTCACCGAGAAGTAGAATCGTGAAATACATTTTTGAGGCATTTGGCTTTGTAATAAAGGCCATTTCTTGTCATTTGGGATTTGTGTTAGCAATTACTGGCAGCTGGAACATGCATTTGTGGTTGGGTTTTCTTAATGAAGATAACGCAGTTATATGGCATGCTGTCTACAAGAGGAATCCATCTGCCTAGATTGTACTACACAACCTAAAGATCGTACTATTATAATATGACAGAAGAAATCGTGGAAGGAACCACCAGACTTTAATTTAACAGGGGTTAGTTTTTAAACAAATTTAGACTAGTATATAACCAACGTGAGGTCCTTGAGAGGTATATAAATGCTGTAGGTAATAAACATTTGTATTACTGGTTTTTAATTTTTTTTGTTTTTACCGTGGCGTTTACTCCTGTACTAATTGCTGATTGTCTGCCTGGATACATAAATTAAAACTTCTGTTTAGTAACAGTCTTTTCTGATTACGATGGCTCTCTGACAGTTACTAAGTAGCACTCGCATGAACCAATATCAAAGGAAAGGCAATTACAAATAATTAAAAAACTAATTGGACTCTGATGGCTTCAGCTATTTGACCCCAAAACTCTCTCTAATGAATCATAAACTTGCTAATACTATTATACTTAAACCTTTTGTGGTACGAAGACTTACCTGAAGCTTATCTAAAACTTTGTTAGAGGCGAGAGCCATTAAATTGAAGGATATATTTTTTAAAACATTTATTTTATTCACCTTTTTTTTAATTATTATTTACAGTGGTTTACTTGAGATCTTGTATACATATTTTTTATTTTCTGGGCAGTTTTTTTGTGTTGAAGAAGACCTCAAGAAATATATCAGAAGATGAGTAAATTATGATTTTGTATGTTCTTTATTATTAATTAGGTTAGACCACCCCAAATAGTTTTTTTTAAGAGAAAGAGGCTGGTATGGGTTGCATAATGTTTATGAGAAAGAACGGGTAGTTAGAAAGCTTGAGGACCCTTAAAAAGCTAACCAGAATGAGTTTGTTAGTTTCTCTCCTCCAGAGGGTTTTATGAGAGGAAAAATGAAAGGAAACCTATAATCACAAAAATAATAAAAAAAATTTAGGCCCATAGGTTCCATTTTATCACTGTGACCACTGTTTATCCCCCCATTGCTTATAAAATTAACAGTTAATTAAAGATTATTTGCCTCCTTTTCAGTGCCGAGACTCTTGTGGTACAGCTGCCCGCTCTACATCAGAATATGTCCGCATGCCTGTGATCTTATCCAATCCAGTGCTGCTCATAGAGAAGCATTAGCAGATGAGATACACATGCGCGGCTAAACACCATGCTCCTCCAATCAAATGTTGATCTAAGTTTGTTTCTGGAAGTGTAAGTACTTCTGGTGGCTGTCAGAAGTACAGCTTCTAGAGGTGTGTTAAACCTTTAAATTTTTCTACAAAACAGCAATGTTTTACATTGAGCGATCAAAGTGAACGGACCACTGCACCGAGACCACCTTATAGAGATAAAGACTACCAGACTACAACTTATTACCCACGTTAACACCCACTAAACGTTATCAATGATGTAGGATAGTGACGTTTTCCCCACTTTTGTTATTTTCATTCTCCCGACATGTGAATATTAATATCCCCATTGGTATAAAGCAGGAATATCCTTAAAAACTGCTTATTTCTTGTTCCTCCTAGCCACAATGAATACTAATTTTCAGTTCTCATTAAATTTGAATCAACAGCCGAATATTTTCAAAGTGCTTTTTAATATCCATGTAAATGAAATACTGAGAGAGTTAACAGACGTTATTAAAAAAAAAAGCGTGCCATTGGCCGAAGGGGGAAGAATTCTTGTTTGATTGATTTAAATCTCTGTTTGTCTCTTCAAATAGTTAAAGCCATGTGCAGTCAGAGAAGCCAGGTCTATATTTACGAGAGTGATTATTTTATTTTTCTCCCTAGATCCAAAAACCTAGTGGGTTCTTAAGCTTTTCTGCCACGTATGAACCAATATATTATACCATGATTTATTTATATTAAAACTCAAAGACATCCCGTTGCCAAGCTTGCATTTTCTGACGTCATCTTATGTCCAAGTCTTTTGAAGCTAAACATGATATTATACCCGAGAGAATTGAAAAATGAGGGGGTAGGATGGGGGAAAAAGAGAAAGTGATGGACTGAATATTTTGTAAGAACAGAACAAGCAAACAGGAGGAGAGATTTGGACTATCACCTCTGGTTGTGACGTACACATTACACTTTCCCATTCCTTTCTCCAAATGATAAGGAACCACCGCACTTCTGTAGGGCGGTGATTAAAATAAATCATATATCCATATGTAAAAATTAATTCTGAATAGCACAAGTAGTTCTGCTTATCATAGAACTTTATAATTCCAACTGCTAGTTTTGCAAACAGTAAGCAGTGTCTCTATCATAAAATAGCAGTGAGTAGTCACTAATCATTTTTTTTCTGTTGCTAAAATACAGTCTAACTTTAAAAATGAATAGATTTATTCTTAATGCTAGTATTCTTTTTTTCTTTTTACATTTAAATACTGCCCCAATTGTTATATATATATAAAAAAATCCTGCGAAAGGCCGTTAAATTCACCTTTAATCCAACACCGAAACAGACTCCTTGTAGCTGTCCAGTCCTCCCACAATGAGATCATTATTCTTGAAGATCTCTGGGCCAATCAGATGCTTCTAACTAGGAAACTTGTGGACATACAGTGCATGTCTTTGAGCTCAGCCAATAGAATGCTTCTTATATAGAGAAGCATTAGCTGCATGCTAAGCATGATGTCACTGATTGTGAAGACCTTCAATTTTCAAAGTTCTTAAAGTCTGACAGACACTAAAGGCATGTTTTTGTCAAAATGTAAACACTATTGTTTCAAAGTATGTTCCAGATGTGGTCTCCATGGCAATCCTATTTTGTTTCTGACTTTTGTGTGTGTATGTTTTGGTGTCTAAAGATTCTTTTTAGGAGGTGGTCTGAGCACTATAATAAGAGAAGATCCCGTGCTATCACGGATCTGTCATTTACACTTTGTTAAACAAATCGCAGGCAAATATTGCTAATGAAAGCAAATATTAAACAATGTTTCACAGTTACAGCAGTTCCACCAGTGCTGGAATCATTTCCATGCATCTTGTTAAAGAATTAGCCATTAAGCATTGTAAATAACAAGACTGCAGATGTTTATGGCTAAAAAAATATTTACAGGTTTCCTCAATTCTCTCCTGTGTTTAACATCTGTACACTACTTACATCTGTCTTCCCTGTTACTTATCACCACTTACCCTGTTGGTATTGGAGCTACACCAAGAATGAGGCTCATTTTACAATTCATTGCCATAGGAACTCCATCAGGACACTATAACATGTTCATTTAGCAGATACCTATGTATCACCTATGACCATCTGAGAAAATGTCTTACAGTGCTCATAATATTGTAAAGAGCTACAGAATTTGTTGGCGCAATATAATTGACAATAATAATAATAATAACACACCCGACTTGACTATTTCACATGTAGCTCTTTAAAATTATATACAACATGCTAATAGATAGGCTGTGGAGGCGGAGCTTAATGCTATCGCATTTTTGAGTGACTTAGATCTAAAGTGAATTGTAAAAAATCATGGCAGCTCTAAGACAACCCCACAGAGCTGTCAGTCAAGCAGCACACACAACTCGGACTGAGAGAGACGAGTCACAGACCCATGCTGTGTGGACTCTGCCTATCATTGGACGCGACCTGGTTCTAAGCAATGAACGGGGCTATGGAAACTGACAGCAGCCGTATTATGGCGTGTGATAAGTTAAACTGCTCTTGAGTATAAACTACGTATCTCATAAATTCCTATTAATCTCCATGGGAACTCTTAATACTTTTGGAAGCCACTAGTAACCAGTTGTTAAGCATTATGTTTTACAGCATGGAAACAGCTGGCCATTGTTAATGATTGCAACATCCATTTTCAGCAATTATCAACTTGTCACTAAGTGTTTGTGACAGATATGAAAAAAGCCTGTTGCTGCGTAAAGTAGTGACCTTGTTACTTTTTATCCCCACAGTGCATTACAAATATAGATATTATGGAACACCATAACCACAAGAACTTATAGTCCTGTTGCCAATCCCTTGTTGAGTAGTTTGACAAAAAAACTGATGATTCTCGTTGCAACCCATGACACCAGTCAGCCTCCCTACCTGGAATCTTCATTTAAGAATGTACACTTTGTCATTATTCGTCCAAACCCACTAAATGTCATGGACATGACTTGATCTCTGTTAGCCCCTTCATTGCAGCCAGATCACTGTTAACCTATTTTGTTCCATCGTATTGGTGGATTCTCCCTTTTATTCGGAATGTCCCCTTAGGACTTACATCTTGATATTATACTCTGACTGCTGCCCTGGGATTGTTGGAGTTTGAGCGCAGGGCTTAATGTTGTGTGTTTGTATTTCATTTTGCATTACACATAGTTACAGTACTGCTTTCCACCCTATGTGTACCTTATTGATGGTTAATAAATGTGTAGGGGGAAATAAAAATAACCCTCTCTGTCTCATTAGAGATTTTGCCTTTAAGCTGAAAGCAGCCCGGTTTGCCTTGATGTTGCAGGTGAACTGGCTGTGTAATGGCCATTGGAGTGGTTCTAAAATCTCCTGTTATTTCAATATGTATAGGGATTTGGGATAATGTGTCGGTAACATTTATTGATTTTTTTTTTGCTTTTGTTCCATGTATTTAGGCTGATGAATACCGTAGCAATTGCTGCCGCCAATAGCTCTGGGTGTTTTTAAAACAGGGCTCAATTTTGTGTGTTTTCAGTGCGAACAAAATTAGTATCTCCTGTCTCTAAGAGATGGATTTAATTATAAAGAAACCAGAGAACACGATCGATAAACATTATTTTAACATTACAATATATTTTCAAAGGGGAAAAAGCTATTAAACAAATGGACCAATACTTTGTGTGTAACTACATAACATTGAGGTTATGTGAATTATAAATGGCCACTCACACTTTAAAAATAAAATATCGCTTGCGATATAATTCCAAGTCCTCCAATGGAATGAATGCTCTGGGATTCCTTCCACTTGAGGGACCAGAAAACCAGGAACCAGCACAAGGAAAAACAAAGTCAGTATTTAAAATGGAGTAAAAAGCATTCCAACAATAACTTATTACCTTACATTTGATTTGCTAATTTGATAGAACTGTACACCAAAAGTGTTTGAGTTTGGTCATGAGACCTATTCAGGTTAAATCAATGTAGGGATATACAGTGAATACACAATGAAAAAACAAACAATAGAAACTTAGAATGTGACGGCAGATAAGAACCATTCGGCCCATCTAGTCTGCCCAATTTTCTAAATACTTTCATTAGTCCCTGGCCTTATCTTATAGTTAGGATAGCCTTATGCCTATCCCACGCATGCTTAAACTCCTTTACAATACAACCCGTCTCTTGCTAGTTCAGGTTATAAATCCTTCCTTCATGAGATCTTTCTTATTATTATTGGTCCTCTCCAGCTCCAACTGGTTGCAAATCATCTTTCTTCTAGGTTCAGTAACCACATTACTGGCGTGATAATGAGTAGATGGAGCTTTGACTCCATGTGATCGGAGCTGGACATTGATGCTTTCCATTATGCATGCCCCCTGGAACATACATACATACATACATACATACATACATAAAAACTATCTTATAGGGAGACTGCAGAGCTAGATTTCAATAGAAATTGACACTTTTGTAAACAAACATTGTTACACCCCCTAGCTTTCAATCAGACAACATGTTCTGTTACTTCCTGGTTTTGTTAGCTCAGTGGAACTAAACTTAAGAGGTCGACAGTTGCCCACAGCACATGCCTTGCAAAGACTTTTCATTGAACTGCATAGGGAAGTCTGTGATTGGACAGCCAACAGAGTTAGAAGGGGAGGGCTTGCAAAGGCTACAGAAAAGAGAGTTGCAGTTTTTGCAATCTGTTTTTAGATATACCCAAAAATGCATAATTCAATGCATGCATGTTTCTTTTTAGGGTACATCTACTAAACAGTGATTTGTTTATTTTAAAAGGTTTTAGACAGTGTAGTGTCCTTTAAACTGGCTTATCTATATGCACACATCCAATGGCGACATCACACTATAATATAAATAGCACAAACTATATCTGAGAAGATCTGGGCATTAAATAACCTTTCTATAGATATACATGAAGCAATATAAGAAAAAAAATATATTAAAAAACTTTAACATAAAAAAGATAAATACTGATGTTAAATATGAAAAAGTGTACATAAAATACAGAAATCTCTAAACAGATAGTTAGGGACACACCTGACTCACATAGCTGTTTCTTTTCTTCTGTTACTAAAAAGAGTATTGCAACAAGAAATAATTAAGTTAAACAATTAAAGTGAATAGCTTCCACCAAAGAAAACTGCACAAAGTATTTGAAATATATGAATCATTCAACAAAACCTTCTATCTACCTCTATTTATGCCTCTACCATAACATTACAGTATCTCTGTGTTACTCTTAGGCATCCCCCTCAAAGAAGGATATACCCCAGCTTTTACCTCATCTGGATTTATTGTGCAATGTCACCAGTCCTAAAAACTTTGAATAATTTTTGTATCACATTCTGTAAAATAATGGTGACAGATATATATAATAATCTAGAAGGAGAGCTCTCACTGGACTTTTCAAACAAATTCAAATATTTATTGTGCATCAACGTTTCAGACTTTCATCAGAATAACTGTTACTAACTACAAACACCCTTAAATGCCCAAGATGTAAAAATCACATGTTACCAGTTCCAACCAATTTGGTCTAAAAGTCCAGTGAGAGCTCTCCTTCTTGATTATTGTTTACCCAAATTTGGAGATTACTCATTAGCAAGTACTTCTGACAGGCATGTACAGGACCTTGAATTGTGTATATATATAGTAGATAGATAGATAGATCATCAATTGAAGAGAACACACATTCACTGGACTTTTATCAAGATCCGGTGTAGGACTGAAACTTTGCTCTTGTATTATTTGTACTGAGTCTGCTTAACCCCTTAAGGACCAAACTTCTGGAATAAAAGGGAATCATGACATGTCACACATGTCATGTGTCCTTAAGGGGTTAAATACAGCAGCACAAATTTCATGACAAAGGCCTGTTTTGCACTGCTTGGCCAGGAGTTTAAGCTCTCAGGCAAGAAATATTCAGTGGAGATGTTGAGTGCCTGGCTCAAGTTTAGTTTATATATACATAATTTTTATTGTATATTTTTTGTATTTGTAGCATCCTCTTATCATGGTAAAAAAGCACAAGTTCAACTACTTAACCACTGTGATTAGTGTTTTTTGTGAAATATCTAAGAATGTATTTCTTTTAAAGGAATCGGCCCTGGATGGCACTTGGAGTTCATAGACGTGAAAGATGAGACCATGAATAAGTCATTTCGATTTCAGTGTGATCGCTGGCTTGCTAAGAATGCAGACGATAAACAGATCATCCGAGAACTTGCCTGTGCCAACAACGATATTCTGGATTTAAAAGAGCGGACCTGTAAGTACCTTACCGAACATGTCTCAAATCAAGACATAACAAATATTAATTATGACGGGCCGGGATCTTCTTTTAGATATGAATGTGACATGTGCATGCATTTTGCATTCATACCTTTTGACTCTCAACCCATGTCCAACATTTTATCTGGCACAGAGGATGTGGTTGATCCATCAATCAATCTGCTTGTATTACAGACTATGATTGTAGTTTGCTTGCCTACATTGATAGTTGGCCAAGGCACCAACATCCAACTGTCCCCTCACCCTGGGTGAAAGCATTGTTATCATTTCACCAAGGACATTTTTGTTGGCATTTATGACAAACAGACCTACTGCTGATGCTTATACACGTGTTTGTCTTCCATTATTTGTTGTGGCATGTGAATCGGAATTACTTTTTAAATTGGTATGAACTGGTCCAGCATCATAGCTCATTTATTATCACCATCATCAAAACGTTAAGGACAACTGTCATCACATTTTTAAAACATTTATTACATTCAACGATGCATATTTTTTTTTTATTGATGTATATTGAATTTTTTTATTTTTTTTTACTTATTTTATCTCGAATGAAAAAATAAAGAAAAAACACACAAAATGCGTGTCACAACGCCCAAAGACAGATGTGACTAGCTTTGCTAACTGCAAATATACAGTGGTCTAGCGAGCATATATTATATTCATTAAACTCAGGTGTAATTTAATAATTCAAAAAAATGTTCCATAATGCTTGGGTGGTATAAATATATTATCAGCACTCTAAGCATCACGATATCATAAAGCGCTACGGAATCTGTTGGCGCTATATAAATGGCAATAATAAATAAATAAAATAAATATCTGTGCATCCTACCTCTTAATCTATTTCCAACTATATGGTCTCCTATAATTTGTGTATATACCTTAAGATTTCTCTTAAAGAAAGCAATTAGTACATGGACTCTATCTATTTATTTATTATTTTTTGGAATCATTAGCACCTGCACTGTTATATTTACTATTATTACTTTCTTGAGGTGACACTAAGTTTATGAAATGAGGCTATGCAAATGATTGCCAATATGTACAACTGCAATAAAGGAGCATTTGGCTATTTTGTATAGCTTGGAGTAATTGATATTAAGTGCCTCTGTATTACTTGAGGCTATACTTGAGTGGCAGCTATATTTACTTTTAGCTCCTTTCTTTTTTTTCTTGGGTGGTATACTAGATTTATTAGGATAGCTCCACAGATATCCACTGAGCCAGACATAATAAAGCTCAGAGTGGATACCTGCCGCTAATAAATACGCTGATAATATATTTATACCACCCAAGCATTAAGGGAATTTATTTTTGAATGATTAACTTACAACTTATTGGGATATCTCAATCCCTGAATTTAATGAATATAATATATGCTCGCTAGACCACTGTATATTTCCAGGTAGCACAGCTAGTCACATCTGTCTTTGGACGTTGTGACAAGCATTTTGTGTGTTTTCTCTTTATTTTTTCATTAGTGTTCCTGGGGTTATGCTCCTTGAGACCCCTGGAGTCTCTCTTTGGTACCTGGTTGGCTTCTCACCGTTGGAGCACCAACACCTGTGGTTGTTTTCCAGTGGTGTCTAACATTTAAACACTTATTTTATCTCGCAAACAGTTATGTTGAGTCAGATTCTTCTGTACTCTGACCAACTAATGCCCATACTTGTCTTCTGCTGTAGTTTCACACAGAGTAATCACATCTGTAGGCAAGCTAGGTTGAGCAGCTGGTCAGATAATAGTAGAGTCTGATCCAACATTGCTGCTCAACAGAAAATAAAATCAATATACATCCCTTAAAAAAAAAATCATTGTTTCATTAAATGTAATGACCACAAGAAAATAGTATAAAAGCTGACACTGATATTAATCTAGTAGAAAACATATGTCTGAGAAGGTAGATAGTTATTAACATGTAAAGGTTAATAAACTTCCCATATAGTGTCTGTTAGATATTCTGACGTTTAAAGGTAAAACCCATATCTGTAGACCACTAAAACGTCAAAAAATGGAAAGCTTCCCTAGAAGGATGAATAGAGAGGACCTGTTCAAAAGTTTTCAGCGTCCTCAATGCAGAAAATTTTGTGCAAAAAACAATAATTTTGCACATTCAAAAGACATAAGTGTTAGTGTATGCTCAATTACATATAGGATTAATGACATTGCTTAGATATGAGGTCATAATCACAGTGGGGTGACTGTTATATATGCTTCTGGAGAATGGGTATTAAAACCCTTATTAGTCAATAAATGAAAGACATGTAGATATGTAACTCAACTGGAAATGGAAGACAATGATTTTGCCCTCTCAGATATTAATTTTGAAGTTAGATTTTTACATTCTATTCTTGGTGGTTGGACCTTGTCATCTATTGCTCCTTGTGATCCATTTCTCCCTGCATATAGAATTATTTGCATTCTGAGATTCGAGGTGCTATTTTATCAGTGTGAAATGCAAAACATGTAAGCTCTGAACTAGCTGAAGTCGCTTTGTCCAAGATGTTCTTCAAGTGCACGTCATGATCTGCATCTGAAAAAAATTATAATAATAAAAAAAATACATCTATATTTTAATTCAACTGTGGACTTGTTAGTAACGCCTGCCTACTTCCAAGAAGCTCCTAAGATTGGCACTTCCCTTTTTATCAATAAACACTCATAGACCAGTCAACTACATCTCCATTCAAGGGAAATTAAAGTCTGTTTGTTTTGATAAGGTGTATACATATATATATATATATATATATATATATATATATATATTTTTTTTTTATTTTTTTTTATTGATTATGAAATATTTCTTGTGTGGTTATTTTAGGTATTTTGATTAAAATCCATGTCTCTGGCATATAATTTTATAAGAATAGTTTTAGTTCCTCAAACCTTATTCCAGCCTCATGATCCATGCTTTCCAAAATATATGGAGACACTTCAGTGCATATCCAGAAAAAAAAAGAAAAGCAGTTTTATATTCAGTAAGACAAAGGTCTTAAGTTAATTGATAATATTCTGCTATATTTCATATCACAGCCTATGAGATTGTCACAGTGACAAGCGACCGAGAGGATGCAGAAACCAAGGACAATGTGTGGATTATTTTAGAAGGAAAGAAGGGAAGATCTAAAGAGTTTCTACTAGAAAACTCCTCTAAAAAAAGAAGATTTGCCCAGTAAGTAGATAAGCTCTATTAACTGTATCACATTTTAGCTTTGATACAGCTGTTTCTGGCCTTCTCCATTTTTTTTGCCCTGCGATGTCTACCATCTCTAGAACATGACTTTCATGTTTCATGTCCCTGCCTCTTGTCCTTTTTCTCTTCTCTACACATGTCTGTGCTCTGCTCTGTATGTATCTTTGGCTTTTCTGTTGCCTTCGTTATCTCCTCACCCTGTCCTCTCAATCCGTGTTCCATCTTCTAACCCATATTTTAAAGGCAATGAATATAACTTTGAATCCTTGGATATTTTCAGAAATGCAACAGATGTGTTTAAATTCTCCTCTAAGAATGTTGGCGATATTGCCGCTATTTGCCTGGGGCACTGTCCTAGAGATGGAAGGAAGTTCTCGCCCAAGCCAGATTTGTATTGGCACGTGAAGGAGATCACAATTACAGAGACAGAGCTTGGAAACCAGTAAGTGATAGTTTGCCATGTTATATAAAATGCATTATTAGTTACGGTATATTTATTTTGATGGAAAATAAGGATGAAGACAAGTTGATGTTTAACATACATTTTCTGAAGTATAACATTACCTGCACATAACCTCATAATGATACAGACTTATAGAGTTATAGCTCAGCTAGGTGTGGATCCAAGACTTTGTAATTTAGGAGTATGTACAGGATATTAGAAGGTGGGAAGGTGATAGACCTCTCTGCATATGAGAGTTTTTTCAGATAATGTTTTCAGCTGTTTTATGTGGGGTGGATTAGGGTCTGACAGAAAGAGGAAGGGGATTCTAAAAGATAGATACAGCCCAGGAGAAATCACACGAATGGGATTTGGAGAACGTAATGAGAGGATAAGAGATTCCTGCAATTTCCGGGAAGGTGGTCATGTGTTTGGGGAAAGTAGATATATATAAGGGGAGCTAGGTTAGCTTGAGTTTGGTAGACAAGGTCAAAACTTTACATTTTATTCTGGGACTGATAGGTAGCCATTGGAAGGCCACTTTATCAGAACAGAGTTTTAGTAATCCAGTTGGTGGTATATATGAAAGTGTATGTTAAATAGGACATTAGAGAGAGGAAGTGAGGGAATAGGGCCAAGTGGACACAATATGAACTGGTTGTGGGAGGTGAGTGAGGGCAGAATTAAATGAAATCATGGCATGTTGAGTTTGGCAATTAAGAGGAGGGGTGGGAGTGAGTTCCTGATTTGCTGTAGATCAATATCATCAGCTGTTTGAATGGAGAGTGCGTAAAAGGCACGATAAGATCAATATGTGAAATCAACAATTCCGCAGAGCTAATTGCTTATACCAGAAGAGACCTGACTTGACATGAGAAATCCTTGTTTTATGCCCATGGTGTTTGCTGCTTTTGAATTCCTGGTATTAGAACTCAGAACTGTGGAGACATTTGAGCAATCTTATGGTTTTAGAATACAAAAAGAAGATTTTGTTTATGTGTTCTATTTTTTGTTTATATGTTCTAATTTTCTATACATTCTACTTTGTGTAAAAGTTACTTTTTTTCCCTTTAAATAATAATAATTATTGTTATAATTATAATTATTTTCACTTTACAAAGCCCCAACCTAATTACCATCAGTCTAAACAAGCCAAACAAACACGTTAGACATACGGGAACAAGAGGTAATGAAGGCCGTGCTCTGCAAAATGAAAAGACAAAAAAAAACAAAAACGATATAGAAACAAATATATAGTATGTAAGAGTGTAAGGTATGCAGAATAGAAAATAGATTAACAGGTGTAAAATCTATACATATATGGATTGTTGTTCTACTGTTGTACGTTACATTTTACATTCGCACAAATATTTTGCCCTGCAGAGCTTATATTCTAATACTGTTTAAACCGTGGTTCTATATGTACTAAACATTGCTGAGCCTCTGGGCACCTAAAGGCCAATTCTACTGAATAGACCGTTGGGATTCTCAGGCACCTAGCTATTGTATAAATCTGGGTCAAGGTAATTTGCTTAAGGCCAGCTGGATTAAATCAATTTCACATTTGCTGCACCTTCAATGTCCAAGCATTGTGGAGTGCTGCATAAAAGTTCAGTTTTTCCAGTTATCCATTGTTATTATTATTAAAATGCACCACAAATACTGCAGAACTGATTAGACTTTTTATTTTCCAGGTATATTTTCAACTGCAATTCCAAGATCCCACTATGTAACAAGAGAGATGACTACAAAGTCTTTGAGTGTGCCAAGACCGTAGAGAGTTTTGCCAGTCGTGCCCGTAGCCTAGTTCCTGTAAAATATGAGGTCATCATTGTCACCGGTTTCGAAAAGGGATCAGGGACAGATGCTAATGTCTTCCTCACCATGTTCGGTTCTAACGGAGACTCAGGACGACATGCTCTGAAACAGAAAATGCGAAATTTGTTTGAGCGTAATAAAGCCAATAGGTTTTATATTGAAACCTTAGACTTGGGTGAAATGAAGAAGGTACTCGTGGAGCACGATAATAGTGGACTGAGTCCAGGATGGCTTCTTGAGCGGGTAGAGGTCACCAATTCTGCCACAGGTGTGACTACCATTTTCCCTTGTGGCAAGTGGCTGGACAAGAAGAAAGGAGATGGTCAGATCTGGAGAGAATTGTATCCAAGATATTAATGAAATGGTCACTATGATAAACTGCGACAATTCAAAGACCAACACTGTTCATGTGCATCAACTTGCCATGTGTTTGATAACTTATTATATTTTGTTTTATATATATTTATATATATTTACAATATACATTTTATACTCACTTTGTAATAAGATCAAGTGTATACAGCTTTTATTACTGTGTTTTAAGTAACGACATTTCTTGTGCTAAAATGGTTAACTCGGTCAGTATCAATCATTCTATATCGTCTATTTTACACGTGATTCTCTTTTTTTTTGTAATTTAGGGAACCAGGAAATACATTGCTTATCAATGGATAACTTTGGAAATAAAATTTAAAAAACAACTGTTGCAATATATTAATTGTATTGTGTATTTTCTCCCCTGTTGATATTTCTTGCTGTGAAGAGGATTCTCAATGCAGCGCTCTGATCGATTCATATTTTTGGGAATCTAACTTTTTTTTTTAAAACTATGGTGAATTAGTCTTAAACATGCAGTGCTGAATACAGTGTTATTCACAAAGGTGAGACTTATTGGACATTTGAAATATATTTAAAATTTAAAGGAACACTACAAGTACAATAACCACAACGGCGAACTGTAGTGGTTAAGATGCCAATAGTGCCATGGCACTTTCCCACGGTAAGTAATTAAACCATTTTAGTACCGTTTGACAAACTCTGTCCTGCTGTCCTGGCTTCCAGTTATCTCCTACAGAAGAAACTGATTAGCTCTGCAGCACTAAGCAGGGTCATACAGAACTGCACGCTTATTGGCTGAGAGCAATAGCTTAGTGCCCTCAGACAATGAGCGTGGTCTGGAAATGGCTGTGACAGCTTCTATAGAGACATCAAGATTCTCTCCCAATAGGGAAGACCAGATACTGCACAGGCACCTGGCTGGACTATTCTAAAATAGTTTGACTTTGGTGTTATTTGGTTTTAACATTAAAAAAATAAAGTGACTTCATTTTTTATATTTAGCGTGTTCCACGCACCCCCTAAATGAAAACAATTATAAAATTTAAAAATAAAGTAAATCTACCTTTTCATCCAGGGGTGAGTCAACTCTAGTTGCTACTCCATTCTGCCCTAACTGTCTTCCCTTCAGGAAGCTGAAGTGCTTTTGGGGTCTGATATGTCCCTTACACCCTTTTCAGAGCCAGGGGTCTTCTGACTTTCTGGTCTTTTAAAACGTAGTCAGATGACTTGGGACCATCTTGCTCATTTAGACATACAGTGACAGAGGACTTGGGACCCCTTGACCCTCATACAGAAAGCCCACTGAGTGAGGGAAGGGGTAGTGGTTGGGGTCACTCTTCTGGCCCCTACCTGGTTTTATTTGGGTCCAATTGACATCTTTTTGTTGTTTTTTTTTTATTTATTACTTACTTAGTTTGTATGCCAATTCCTCTCTAAGTTCATACTGAAGGCTCACAGATCCAAGCCTGTATTAACTTACACATTTTGCCTTCACTCAGAGGCCACTGTGGCACTGAAAGACGTCATTTTAAGCAGTGGCGGATCCAGGGGGGGGGGCAACGGGGCAATTGCCCCCCCCCGAGATTCTCCCCTGCCGGCTAATGCAGGGCTGACATTGCCCAAGTGCCAGCCCTGCATTGTGCCTGCAGACCGGGAGGGAGATCAGTGATCTCCCTCCCCGGTCTGCAGGCACATTACTGACAGCCGATCGGCAGGGGAGGGAGAGAGGACCCGGGAGCTGTTACCAGCAGCTCCTCCGGGTCCTCCTCTCGCGAGATTTGGAGCGTTGCCGCGGTTACCACGGCAACTCTCCAAATCTCGCGAGAGTGAACTCTAGCCCTGGAGCGCGGGCTAGAGTTCACTCCTACCACTGGGACCACCAGGGAATCCCCACTGGGACCACCAGGGAAAGAAAGATGTCCCCCCTCCTCCCAGTAAAGGTAAGAAAGGAGGGGGGACATAAATTATATATTAATTTTAATTAAATGTTAAAAAAAAAAACCACACACACACATTAAAAAAAAGCCCCCCCCCATCCTTCTTCTACACACACATTGCCCCTGCCCCCCATACACACACACACACATTGCCCCTGCCCCCCATACACAAACACACATTGCCCCTGCCCCCCATACACACACACACACACATTGCCCCTGCCCCCCATACACACACACACACATTGCCCCTGCCCCCCATACACACACACACATTGCCCCTGCCCCCATACACACACACATTGCCCCTGCCCCCCCCACACACACACATTACCCCTGCCCCCCATACACACACACACATTGCCCCTGCCCCCCATACACACACACATTGCCCCTGCCCCCATACACACACACATTGCCCCTGCCCCCCATACACACACACATTGCCCCTGCCCCCGATATACACACATTGCCCCTGCCCCCCATACACACATTGCCCCTGCCCCCATACACACACATTGCCCCTGCCCCCCATACACACACACACACACATTGCCCCTGCCCCCCATATACACACACATTGCCCCTGCCCCCCATGTACACACACATTGCCCCTGCCCCCATATACACTCACATTGCCCCTGCCCCCGATATACACACACATTGCCCCTGCCCCCCATACACACACATTGCCCCTGCCCCCATACACACACATTGCCCCTGCCCCCCATACACACACACACACACACATTGCCCCTGCCCCCCATATACACACACATTGCCCCTGCCCCCCATATACACACACATTGCCCCTGCCCCCATGTACACACACATTGCCCCTGCCCCCCATATACACTCACATTGCCCCTGCCCCCATACACACACACATTGCCCCTGCCCCCCATACACACACATACACACACATTGCCCCTGCCCCCCATACACACACACACACACATTGCCCCTGCCCCCATACACACACACACACACACACATTGCCTCTGCCCCCCATACACACACACACACACACACACACACACATTGCCCCTGCCCCCATACACACACACACATTGCCCCTACCCCCATATACACACACATTGCCCCTGCCCCCCATACACACACACACACACACATTGCCCCTGCCCCCATACACACACACACACACACATTGCCTCTGCCCCCCATACACACACACACACACACACACATTGCCCCTGCCCCCATACACACACACACCTTGCCCCTGCCCCCATACACACACACACACATTGCCCCTGCCCCCCATATACACACACATTGCCCCTGCCCCCCATATACACACACATTGCCCCTGCCCCCATATACACACACATTGCCCCTGCCCCCATATACACTCACATTGCCCCTGCCCCCCATACACACACACATTGCCCCTGCCCCCCATATACACACACATTGCCCCTGCCCCCCATATACACACACATTGCCCCTGCCCCCCATATACACACACATTGCCCCTGCCCCCCATATACACACACATTGCCCCTGCCCCCCATATACACACACATTGCCCCTGCCCCCCATATACACTCACATTGCCCCTGCCCCCCATACACACACACATTGCCCCTGCCCCCCATACACACACATACACACACATTGCCCCTGCCCCCCATACACACACACACATTGCCCCTGCCCCCACACACACACACACATTGCCTCTGCCCCCCATACACACACACACACACACACATTGCCCCTGCCCCCATACACACACACACATTGCCCCTGCCCCCATACACACACACACATTGCCTCTGCCCCCCATATACACACACATTGCCCCTGCCCCCCATATACACACACATTGCCCCTGCCCCCCATATACACACATTGCCCCTGCCCCCCATACACACACATTGCCCCTGCCCCCCATAAACACATTGCCCCCACATACACACACTGCCCCCATAAACACACTGCCCCCACACACATACATTGCCCCACACACACACTGTAACTGTCACACACACATACTGACCCACACACACACTGCACCCCTGACATATACTGCCGCCCTCACGTACACACTGCAACCTTCACACACACACACTGCTAATACACTGTCCCCCTCACACACACACACACACACACTGCACCCCTCACACATTGCACCACTCACACATACCACTGCTCCTCTGCCCTACTACAGCCCCATTCCCCAGAGGACCTCAGGTAAGTTGTCAAACAGTTCTTAAACAGTTTGACTACTTACTCTGGGAGGGGGTCTTGGCATTATTGGCACTATAACCACTAAACTGAGCTGTAGTGGTTATTGTGTCTGGATTATTTATTTAAATAATCTACAAGTGCCCCTCCCGAGATCAGGCTCTGGATCCGCCACTGATTTTAAGGTGAGCGTGTGTATAAATGCTGGAGTCTGTTTTACTGTTTTCACTATTTATAGCTGCAAACAGAGATGAAAAGTCAATCTTTGCAGCTATAAATAAGGAGGTACGCCAGTGATTTCCCAATGTTGTGCAAAGACTACACTAACACTGGAAAAATATACACACTCAGAAGCCAGATAATAGAACCATAAGAGTATATATCGACATTTAAAATGACTCTTGAGCATAATACTTTTTAGCATCAGAGCAGAGCTTCAAGGCTTCTCACACGGCTGTACTGGACCCTTTATCTTGGAATCTTTAAGGTTCTGAAATATAAGATGTAACAGAAAAGATTACATAAAATCCAGTACCGTGATCATATAATGTGTTTGGAACCTTCTGGAATCTGGAAATGTACATTCTCACAAATGTCGCCACAAAGTAAAAATAATGCCTGTATGTGGGCATAACGGTCACATATGGTAAACATTGTTGCTTGAGAAAAGAAGAGAAAGATTGATACGGCTATTGCAAGCAGCAAGTACACACTGCGGTGTACTCTTACATCTTGTGGATCTATTAGGCTCATGTATAAAGCAGAGAAGAAGCATTATTTCCAGTCCTTCTGCACATTGTAGAGGTAATGACAACAGATATACCCATGCAATGAAATATCAAGATAATTTTATCCTCAGTGTATTCTTTAAAATTGCCCAGTTTGGAGAAATATTTCAGTAACGACTTTTTTTAACGTTCCTTGAGTTGAGTTTCAGAATGGACACTAAACTGAAGATGGTGGATTACTTTTTCAGGAAAACTTTCTGAATTTGCAGAGTGTTCCCACTCTAATACAATAAAAATGGTATTTTGAATATTTGTGAATTTAAAATTTTAGATCAAAAAGCAATTTTTTTCTGTGTTTGCTACTTCAACCTAATTTTTTTTTACAATTTAAGGTTTTGAGAGAATCCCAATGTGAGTCTTTTGGAGTGATGAATCTGACCTACACAAGACGTCTCAATCATTAACAACTGCCTTTTGGATCTCATGAGTCTGCACAAACTATAGACGTCAACCCGAGTCTTCCAAGATCGTACAGATATCACGTAGAAAGAGAAATCACCAGTTTTCTATAAGTTGTGCGAATGAATGTTATCATGGACTTTCTCTTCTGCTTGGTCACATCTGGATCAGTCAATATTTCCACTTGGTGTGAACATTAAGATCTCCAGTCTGGCCCTCCATTGACATTAATAATTGGTCCTGTGTGTCTAAATGCTACATTTTACAGTTAGCAGCATTAATAATAAAACAAATGTTTTTTTAATTAGTATTCATAACCCTTCTTCATTCCACTCTGTTGAAGATTTAAATGGATAAACACAGAGAACGCATCTGAAACAATGTATAGTCAGCTCACGTTTGCGTTACTGCTGCAGTAGCATAGTATTTGGGGTCATGGTCTACTGGTCCATTATCATTATATGGATCAATTCTGTCTGAAGCTGTTTTATTCTTGTTGCGCAGTGCATTTAAACCAGAGGAAAGGATATTTAACTATTGGTGGTTAAGCACCAAGTATGTAATTTACTTACAGGCTCATAAGTATATGTTTTAAACAATTCCCTTTAAATTCCTTATTTTTTCTTTTTTTCTTTTTACGTGAAGACCCATTGCAGGTCAGCTTGTATTATTTCTTTAGAGTTTATTCACTAGACATTGAAACATAGTTGATTAAAAACCAAAACATTCTGAAAAAACAGCTTATCTGATATGTAAAAATCCTCAGGTGTGTAGGAAGAATGTGTGAGTCACATGCAGGGAGGTATGAGCAGGCCGTCTTTAAGGAGGGGCAAAAGGGGCAGCTGCCCCGGGCCCAGTTACTCCTAGGGGCCCGAAGGGCAGCTGCCACATGGGCCCCCTGCAGCACCTGAGGTAATCAGGGGCCACAGCCCTTTAATCAGGGCCGGCGCTACCTGTGAGCAGGCATTTGCCTTGGGCGGCATTTTCCAGGGGACGGCAAAAAAAGCCGCCCCCAAATGCCCAAGGCAAATGTCTTGTTAGCCTCGCGGCTAACAGACATGCCGGTCAGGCGGGCGGCGCTGGCGGGCGGCTGGCGAGGGAGCACTTCCTCTGAGCTGTCAGATGACGTCATATTCCGGCTCCCAGCCTCACTCTTCAGCGCGCGAGGGAGCTGAGCTCCCTTGTCAGCTGCCCGCCAGCAATCAGCCCAGCAGCCAGTGCCGCCCGCCCAGCAGCCACTGGACCACCAGGGAGAAAGAGACCCCCCCCCCCCAGCATTCCCAAAGGTAAGGAGGCTGGGGAGAGGTTAAATTTAAAAAAAATTTGTTAGTGTGTGTGTGTGTCTGACTGTGTGTTCCTCTGACTGTGTGTGTGTGTGTCTGTTAGTGAGTGTGTGTGTGTCTCTGACTGTGTGAGTGTGTGTGTCTGTTAGTGACTGTGTGTGTGTCTCTGACTGTGTGAGTGTGTGTGTCTGTTAGTGACTGTGTGTGTCTCTGACTGTGTGAGTGTGTGTGTCTGTTAGTGACTGTGTGTGTGTCTCTGACTGTGTGAGTGTGTGTGTCTGTTAGTGACTGTGTGTGTGTCTCTGACTGTGTGAGTGTGTGTGTCTGTTAGTGACTGTGTGTGTGTCTCTGACTGTGTGAGTGTGTGTGTCTGTTAGTGACTGTGTGTGTGTCTCTGACCGTGTGAGTGTGTGTGTCTGTTAGTGACTGTGTGTGTGTCTCTGACTGTGTGAGTGTGTGTGTCTGTTAGTGACTGTGTGTGTCTCTGACTGTGTGTGTGTCTGTTAGTGACTGTGTGTGTGTCTCTGACTGTGTGAGTGTGTGTGTCTGTTAGTGACTGTGTGTGTGTCTCTGACTGTGTGAGTGTGTGTGTCTGTTAGTGACTGTGTGTGTGTCTCTGACTGTGTGAGTGTGTGTGTCTGTTAGTGAGTGTGTGTGTGTCTGACTGTGTGAGTGTGTATGTCTGTTAGTGAGTGTGTGTGTCTCTGACTGTGTGAGTGTGTGTGTCTGTTAGTGAGTGTGTGTGTCTCTGACTGTGTGAGTGTGTATGTCTGTTAGTGAGTGTGTGTGTCTCTGACTGTGTGAGTGTGTGTGTCTGTTAGTGAGTGTGTGTGTCTCTGACTGTGTGAGTGTGTGTGTCTGTTAGTGACTGTGTGTGTGTCTCTGACTGTGTGAGTGTGTGTGTCTGTTAGTTAGTGTGTGTGTGTGTCTGCTAGTGAGTGAGTGTGTCTGTTAGTGTGTGTGTGTCTGTTAGTGTGTGTCCGTGTGTGTCTCTGACTGTGTGTGTTTGCCTGTTAGTGTGAGTGTGTGTGTCTGTTAGTGAGTGTGTGTGTCTGCTAGTGAGTGAGTGTGTATGTTAGTGTGTGTGTGTGTGTTTGCCTGTTAGTGTGAGTGTGTGTGTCTGTTAGTGAGTGTGTGTGTCTGTAAGTGTGAGTGTGTTTGCCTGTGAGTGGGTTGTGTGTCTGTTAGTGAGTGTGTGTTTTTGTTAGCTAGTGTATGCGTATCTGTGTGTATCTGTGTGTGTGTGCCTAGGGCAGCACAAAACCAGGATACACCACTGCCTGTGAGGTGACCTTGGCAGCCGCCTAGGGCGCAGCTTAGCAGGGGGCGCCGGATCCCTGCTCCCGAAATCACCGGTGTGGCTCCTCACCGGATTTGAGTGACCGGCAGGAGTGAAGCGAAGAGCGCTCCCTCCTGCCGGTCTCTCAATGTAGCGTGGCCGGGCGGCGCGGAACGCGGGGCAGGAACCTCTGTTTCCTGTACCCGGCCGCCGGCGGACTGACAGGAAGTGCTCACTCAGTGAGCGCTTCCCTTCAGTCCGCCGGCGGCCGGGTACAGGTAACAGAGGTTCCTGCCCCGCGTTCCGCGCCGCCCAGCCACGCTACATTGGCAGGAGGAACAAAAGAGGAGGGTAAGGACCACTGGGGGAGGGGAGGGGATGGGGGGAAGGATAAGGACCACTGGGGGAGGGGAGGGGATGGGGGGGATAAGGACCACTGGGGGAGGGGAGGGGATGGGGGGGAATAAGGACCATTGGGGGTGGGGGGAGGATAAGGACCACTGGGGGGAGGGGATGGGGGATAAGGACCACTTGGGGAGGGGAGGGGATGGGGGGGATAAGGACCACTGAGGGTGGGGGGAGGATAAGGACCACTGGGGGGGAGGGGATGGGGGATAAGGACCACTGGGGGGAGGGGATGGGGGGATAAGGACCACTTGGGGAGGGGAGGGGATGGGGGGGATAAGGACCACTGAGGGTGGGGGGAGGATAAGGACCACTGGGGGGGAGGGGATGGGGGATAAGGACCACTGGGGCAGGGGATGGGGGGATAAGGACCACTGGGGGAGGAGAGGGGATGGGGGGGAATAAGGACCACTGGGGGTGGGGAGAGGATAAGGACCACTGGGGGGAGGGGATGGGGGGGATAAGGACCACTGGGGGAGGGGATGGAGGAATAAGGACCACTGGGGGGTGGGGGGAGGATAAGGACCACTGTGGGGGAGGGGATGGGGGGGATAAGGACCACTGGGGGAGGGGATGGGGGGAATAAGGACCACTGGGGGCGGGGGGAGGAAAAGGACCACTGGGGAGGAGGGGAAGGGGGGATAAGGACCACTGGGGGAGGGGAGGGGGTGCGGGGGAATAAGGACCACTGGGGGTGGGGGGAGGATAATGACCACTGGGGGAGGGGATGGGGGGGATAAGGACCACTGGGGGAGGGGAGGGGATGGGGGATAAGGACCACTGGGGGAGGAGAGGGGATGGGGGGATAAGGACCACTGGGGGAGGGGATGGGGGGAATAAGGACCACTGGAGGTGGGGGGAGGATAAGGACCACTGGGGGGGAGGGGATGGGGGATAAGGACCACTGGGGGAGGGGAGGGGATGGGGGGATAAGGACCACATGGGAAGGGGATGGGGGAATAAGGACCACTGGGGTGGGGGGAGGATAAGGACCACTGGGGGGAGGGTATGGGGGGGATAATGACCACGAGGGGAGGGGATGGGGGGAATAAGGACCACTGGGGGGGGACCACTGGGGGAGGGGGGGGAAGGACCACTGGGGGTGGGTGAGGATAAGGACCACAGAGGGAGGGGGGAGTAAGGACCACTGGGGGGAGGAGGGGGGATAAGGATCACTCGGGGGGATATGGACCACTGGGGGAGGGGGGATAAGGACCACTGGGGGAGGGGGAAGTAAGGACCACAGAGGAAGAAGTAAGGACCACTGGGGGAGGGGGGGTAAGGACCACTGGAGGAGGAGGGGGGGGGAGTCCACTAAGGGGTTTGGCAGAGGGAGCCACACAAACAAACACTCATTCTATTACACACTGAAACAAAAGGCATCTCTTACACACTCAATGCACCCCTTACAGACACACACTGCATTCAATTACATACACAGAAACACACCTTGCATCCCTTACACACACACACACACACACACATACAGAAACATACAATGCATCCACTATACACACACTACATCCCTTACACAAATTGGTATCCCTATACACTACATTCTATAAGAACACACACACATTACATCCTCTACAATAACACATCCCCTACACACATACACTCCACTCCCTGTGAGAGAACTCATGGGTGGGCCATGTAGGTGGATATATGGGTGGGCATTGTAGGCATACTCACGGTCAAGCCCTGGCGGCCCAGACCTTGAGCTGTGTAAGGGGCCCTAAAAATGGAGCTGCTTCCTGTTCGTTAATTGTTGTGAGCACTGTTAAAAACAGTCTCCAGAGAGCCTCTTCTACACCAGACCTGTGGAGCCAGACTGAGCCCATCATCAGCCTCTTGTCCTCATCTGGTGGTAAGTAGTCAATCCAATATATTATTAGTGGCACTAATCTCTAATTTACCTCACATTAAATGGATACTATAGTCACCAGAAGCACTACAGCATAATGAAGTGGTTCTGGTGTCTGTAGCCTGTGCCTGTAGGCTTTTTAATGTAAACACACTGTCTTTTCACATAAAAGACACTTTGTGCAGACTGGCGTTGGCCCATATGGCAGAGCATATGGGCGGGGCATTGTGATGTCACATGGTGGGCAGGACATATGGGGGGGCGGCAAATTGTTTTTTGCCTAGGGCGGCAAAAATCCTTGCACCGGCCCTGCCTTTAATACTGCTCTGGACCAGGTCCCTGTAATATGTGGGATGGCTGAATACATACTCACAGCTAGCCCCCTCACACACTGTCCTGTGATCCCTTTTCTTCTCCGTGGCATGCTGGGAGGAAGTGAGGTCAGATCACTTCCTCCTCATTGCCGCTGGGGAGGAGGCACACACCACACAGAGGAGAATACTAGCATTGTAGGGGAGAGGGACTGAGAAAGCTGATGGCAGACTCCCATCAGCCTGGGCCAGCAAGCTCTCACTGAACAACAGGGAAGCCACCCCACTGTACCCAAAAGGTAAGGAGACAGGAGGGGGGGCTAAATATTGTTTGTTTTTTGTTATGATATCACTTCAAGTGTTGGTGTTTGTAATGTAACACACAGGGAATAAGTACATGTTAAAAATCTTAGAAGAACCTGACAGTTCCCTATTAAATATACATTTAAAAAGTATTTATTTTAACATATTATTGCATCAAGTGTTATCAAAGGCTGTACACCATTTCCAAATGTCACTTTTGCCAAATTCTGGACCAGGGTATGTAAGTTGAGACATTATATTGGCCAAGGTTGCTGGGAGTTGCTGTCCATGAGCTTCTAGAAGGCAGAGATTAAAATATGTACACATATATGTGTGTGTGTGTGTATCTGGCTGTGTTTATGTCCTTGTATGTATCTGGCTGTGTTTGTGTCAGTGTGTGCATCTGACTGTGTTTGTCTGTGTGTCAGTGTTTCTGTGTGTATGTATACCTGTGTATGTGTACTTGTGTGTCAGTGTGTATGTGTACTTGTGTGTCAGTGTGTATGTGTACATGTGTGTGTGTTTGTGTGTGTGTGTGTGTGTATGTATGTGTCAGTGTGTATAAGTGTGCATCTGAGTGTGTGGTAATGCATACATCCCAGCATTTTAATGCCAACACAAATACACTCCTACATTCCATCTCTAGCACTGTACACATATACACCCCTGCATTTTTACCGTTATGTATGTGTGTACATACCTGTGTCAGTGTGTGTGTGTGTGTATCTCTGTGTGTGGATGTGCCAGTGTGTGTGTGTATCAAAGTGCTTGTATCTGTTTGTCAAAGGGTGTGTATCTGAGTGTGTGTGTGTGTGTGTGTGTGTGTGTATGTGCCAGTATGTGTCAAGGTGTGAGCATGTGTCAGTGTGCTTATGTGTGTATCTGCGTATTAATGTGTATGTGTATATGTGTTATAGAAATCACACAACATGCAAACAGACCCCTGCAAACACAAACATTACATACAAACACACCAGTTTGCTGAAACACCAATACTACACACAAATGTACAAATGTATTTAAAACACAACACTACATCCAAACACCCCCCTGCATGCAAATGAAAACATTACATACAAACACATTCCTGTATTAAAACGCTAAAATTATATACAAACACCAACTCTACACACAAAAGTACACCTGCATTTAAAAAGCCAACACTACAGACAATCACACATCCCTGCATTCAAACGCAAACACTACACACAAGTACACCACTGCATTCCAATGGTAACAGTACATTCAAATACACCCCTACATGCACACATACACTCTATACAATAACATGCTGACATTCAATTACACAAACACTGCTCAAAAATACAACCCTGCAAGGATATTAGATCCCCAGCTGGCATAGCATCGCAGGAGTTGTATGACAGATGGGGATCTATATTTTCTTTAACCCCTTAAGGACACATGACATGTGTGACATGTCATGATTCCCTTTTATTCCAGAAATTTGGTCCTTAAGGGGTTAATCTTGTGCTACAGGGCAGGCCTGAATTTTTTATTTTATTTTTAGCAAGGCACTCTCTACATTAGTTTCACCTCTAGGTTGGGGTGGAGGCAGGGGTGTATCCTGGTTTTGTGCTGCCCTAGGCAGGACAAAACTCAGGCGCCCCCTCACCCCCCCCCCCCTGCCACCCCCACCCAACCCTTCCCCCGCCTTCTAAATACACACACACTGACAGATACGCATCCATTAGCTAACTGTTAGCTAATGGATGCGTATCTGTCAGTGTGTGTGTGTGAGTGTATGAGTGTGTCTGTTAGTGAGTGTGTCTGTTAGTGAGTGTGTGAGTGTGTCTGTTAGCTGCTAACAGACACACTCACACACTCACTAACAGACACACTCACACACACTGACATACACACACTAACAGACACACACAGTCAGACACACACACACTCTAACAGACACACTCTCACACACACACACTCTAACAGACAAACAGACACACTCACACTCACTAACAGACACACACTAACAGACACACTCACACACACTAACAGACACACTCACACACACTAACAGACACACACAGTCAGACACACTCACACACACTCTCACACTCACTAACAGACACACACACACACACTAACAGACACACTCACACACACTAACAGACACACTCACACACACTAACAGACACACACAGTCAGACACACTCACACACACTAACAGACACACACAGTCAGACACACTCACACACACTAACAGACACACTCACTCACATTAACTCATTTTTTTTTAATTTACCCCCCCAGCCTCCTTACCTTTGGGAATGCTGGGGGGGTTCTCCCTCTCCCTGGGGTCTAGTGGGGCTGCCGGTCGGGCTGCTGGGCTGATTGCTGGGCGGGCGGCTGGCGAGGGAGCACTTCCTCTGAGCTGTCTGCTCAGCTCCCTCGCGCGCCGCAGAGTGAGGCTGGGAGGCGGAGCCGGAATATGACGTCATATTCCGGCTCCCAGCCTCACTCTGCGGCGAGCGAGGGAGCTGAGCAGACAGCTCAGAGGAAGTGCTCCCTCGCCAGCCGCCCGCCCAGCAACCAGCCCAGCAGCCACCAGCCCAGGATGTCTGTTAGCCGCAAGGCTAACAAGGCATTTGCCCTGGGCGTTTGGGGGCGGCTTTTTTTGCCGCCCCCTGGAAAATGCCGCCCAAGGCAAATGCCTTGTTTGCCTCGCGGCAAATACACCCCTGGGTGGAGGGAGTGATTGCATGCCCAGGGGGCCCAAGCAGATGCTTGCCCAGGGTCCAATCAATATTAAAGACGGCCCTGGGTATGAGTAGGGCTGTATAAACAAAGTGATGTAACTTGTAAATGGCAGAGAATTGAGCAGTCGCACTGCAGGGGCATGATCTATACACCACAACTGCTTCATTAAGATAAATGTGTTTTGGTGCACGTAACACTTCAATAACAGCATTATTATGAAAAGTGCTTTAAATGACTCTGAACGGTAGCATATCAGTATCATTACAGTTTGACTCAAATAAAACTCCATATTTGGAATTTGCCATTTTAATAGCTCTAATGTAAGCGAATACAATAAAAAAAATAATAATAATTTAAATTAATTGGATTTTTGCTCTTAACTCTTTTTTTTTTATTGCGCCCACTATCGTTTAATGTTTTCTGATACACAACTGGATTCTTCTTACCTTACAACCTGCCCTTGACTTTATTTTTATTTTTCAGACCAGTGCCGCCTCGTCAGTCTGGATAAGCTTTGTCCAGGGCTTTCAATCTCACCATTTTTTCCTGGACATATCACTCCTTCAGACAATATAGAAATTAACTTAATTACCTAACCATGTGAGTTCCTTTGGGCTTGTAATAATTAGTGAACGGATTTCCTACCTGCAGTGAGGGTCTATATACTTCTCCAATAACATATTTGAAGTAAACAGGTATTAGGCCGCGGAGCTGGGATTAAGACACTAAATGGTTTCTTGAATAAGAATACATAAATGTTCTTCTAATTGGATCGTCTCGTCAACTACTAGGCAATATTCTTTTTTATTAGGTTCTCTTTATTCATCCCCTTTGTGCTGCATTGCAGACGTATTGTAGCATTGTAGGACTATGTTATGAAAATAATCATTTTCAGAGCTCAATAAATAGACTCCTTTACTTTCCACAAGTGTATATTATACTGTTCTATAATGTGTATGCTGAGTGTCTTATATTGTTAAAAGTATTGATCTGCTCTGCAAATTGGCCCAGCAGTGATTCTGGGTAGTCCGCAAATTTGCTGCCGCAGAGAAGCAACTAATTGTCTGCAGTCTTGTACTTTTCTGCCTTGATTGCTGAACACAGCCAGAAAGGCAATATATTAATGCAGGGGATGTAATGTTCCAGTACTGCCGTACCACTGGGAATAGCATTGTGAGACTCACCATCCCAAAACGACCAATTTTTCTCTGTCCTGAATTTAAAAAGTTGCCAGGGGCAAGTAAAGTGCTTACTCAGAATCAATTTTCCTACTAACTGAGGTCATCCTGATTAGACAGCAAAGGGAAAATGTAAGCTCACAAATTGGCATTAGCTGCAAAGGCTTCTGGGAGATAAAATGATGCTACAAACATAATGAAAATAAATATTACAGGGAGTGCAGAATTATTAGGCAAGTTGTATTTTTGAGGATTAATTTTATTATTGAACAACAACCATGTTCTCAATGAACCCAAAAATATCAAAGCTGAATATTTTTGGAAGTAGTTTTTAGTTTGTTTTTAGTTTTAGCTATTTTAGGGGGATATCTGTGTGTGCAGGTGACTATTACTGTGCATAATTATTAGGCAACTTAACAAAAAACAAATATATACCCATTTCAATTATTTATTTTTACCAGTGAAACCAATATAACATCTCAACATTCACAAATATACATTTCTGACATTCAAAAACAAAACAAAAACAAATCAGTGACCAATATAGCCACCTTTCTTTGCAAGGACACTCAAAAGCCTGCCATCCATGGATTCTGTCAGTGTTTTGATCTGTTCACCATCAACATTGCGTGCAGCAGCAACCACAGCCTCCCAGACACTGTTCAGAGAGGTGTACTGTTTTCCCTCCTTGTAAATCCCACATTTGATGATGGACCACAGGTTCTCAATGGGGTTCAGATCAGGTGAACAAGGAGGCCATGTCTTTAGATTTTCTTCTTTTATACCCTTTCTTGCCAGCCACGCTGTGGAGTACTTGGACGCGTGTGATGTAGCATTGTCCTGCATGAAAATCATGTTTTTCTTGAAGGATGCAGTCTTCTTCCTGTACCACTGCTTGAAGAAGGTGTCTTCCAGAAACTGGCAGTAGGACTGGGAGTTGAGCTTGACTCCATCCTCAACCCGAAAAGACCCCACAAGCTCATCTTTGATGATACCAGCCCAAACCAGTACTCCACCTCCACCTTGCTGGCGTCTGAGTCGGACTGGAGCTCTCTGCCCTTTACCAATCCAGCCACGGGCCCATCCATCTGGCCCATCAAGACTCACTCTCATTTCATCAGTCCATAAAACCTTAGAAAAATCAGTCTTGAGATATTTCTTGGCCCAGTCTTGACGTTTCAGCTTGTGTGTCTTGTTCAGTGGTGGTCGTCTTTCAGCCTTTCTTACCTTGGCCATGTCTCTGAGTATTGCACACCTTGTGCTTTTGGGCACTCCAGTGATGTTGCAGCTCTGAAATATGGCCAAACTGGTGGCAAGTGGCATCTTGGCAGCTGCACGCTTGACTTTTCTTAGTCCATGGGCAGTTATTTTGCGCCTTGGTTTTTCCACACGCTTCTTGCGACCCTGTTGACTATTTTGAATGAAACGCTTGATTGTTCGATGATCACGCTTCAGAAGCTTTGCAATTTTAAGAGTGCTGCATCCCTCTGCAAGATATCTCACTATTTTTGACTTTTCTGAGCCTGTCAAGTCCTTCTTTTGACCCATTTTGCCAAAGGAAAGGAAGCTGCCTATAATTATGCACACCTGATATAGGGTGTTGATGTCATTAGACCACACCCCTTCTCATTACAGAGATGCACATCACCTAATATGCTTAATTGGTAGTAGGCTTTCGAGCCTATACAGCTTGGAGTAAGACAACATGCATAAAGAGGATGATGTGGTCAAAATACTCATTTGCCTAATAATTCTGCACTCCCTGTATAATATATTAATATAATGAGTGATATTGACAAAGATTCTATCATATCCCTTCACTGACTCATGTTAATCTCTTTGTTTCTCTTTTATTAACCCTTTGAGATTACCACATTACCAAGAATGTCTGTTTAAGGGTTCTGCGTCTATAACTGTGCACCATTTTGTCCTATATTGTACAAAACCACACCATTTTGAGTTTCCATTTCCTCCGTGACACCTGGGAATTGTCTTATTTTAAAATGCTAACCCTATCACACCAAGTACATTTGTCTTGCCAAGCCATGGAGATAATATTGTCAGCAATTCATGGGAAGCCATATATCCTATCAGTGAAGGAACTCTTCTAGGCAGCAACTCCCAATTCTTTTTGAAATAGAAAGGGATGGAATATCTGTGGAAATCTCTCAATTGTATGTATCTAACTTCTATAAGAGATAAGCTCTAATCAAGATTCTTCATTTAAAATGTACCTGTAGACAAATATGAGCTATACGCTACCTACAAGGTTGAAATTGTAAAGTCTTTGGCTGGTTTCTGATCACTGGCCCTCTTGGATCACAACCCATGGTTTAAATAAAAAAAACTTCCTTTACCAAGGGCACCTATAGAAATGCAGACTGAAGGCTGAAGCACAATGTCTGTCAATGCTCATTTGCATGTCAAGCTAGGAACTCTGGGATAGTCATGGAAATATGATTTCTCAACTTTCTATGCCCAAGGAGGTCTTTCCAGAGTCCAACTTGAGATATGTAGGTGATGCATAACGGTAATTTCTCTGTAGACAAATTGGAAACGTCATGGATTTTGGAAATGATATTGACTAAATGGATTGTGAGAGGCATGTCATTAAGGATTGAATCAGAATGTATGTTTAGAACACCAGAACATTCTCTTTACAATCCATAACAGTATGTGGATACCAGTAACACTTGCTAAATATAGCTGGGAAATAAATAACTATATCTATTCCTCGATTTACAGAAATTATACAGAAAGAACAAAAGTAGGGACTAAACTCTATATGAACCTACCGTGAACATTGAAACTCTCAAAAGTCTTAAAGTTATAGGTTTATAGAAAAAGAATTTATGTCACTAATTAAATGTAACATGAAATAGAAAATGGCTGCACACCGTGCCCTAGTGGCACACAATCAGGGATGTCACTTTTTTCAAAATACCCACAGAGGGAGCCCAAAGCAAAATTTGATGACCCCTCCCCAAGGCTCTGCACATTGTAGATACAAAAATAAATACAGTTTCCATCTCTCATGTGCCCAGCCACATTATAGTTATCCTGCTCTCCACAGATATAAAACTTTAATGTCTTCTTTCCTTCATTTCATCTCATCTCGTCAGCCATTTCTTTGGTATATTTTCACATTATATCTCTCTCCTTCATTTCTGACAGCTATTTCATTTCATTTATTCCCTTTAATGTACTTACTTCTCCGTGATGTCTTCATTTCCTGTGTGTCTGTGTGTAAGAGAGTACAGGTTGGTGTGAGCATGTGGCATCCACTGGCAGTACAGATCTTTGGACTTCATGGAAGACGATGAGTTGGCCATTGGCTTTAGGACACCTGATATAGGTTCTTCCATGGTAAGATGAAGCAATTATATAGAATGAGGACAGTGGTAACAAGAAGTGATTATATGGGATCTTTCATGCTTACACTAAGAAGAAGTTTAAATATGCATAGATATAATATATAATTATATATATAATCCTTCACAAGAGGAATAAGTGACCATATAATATTGTATCTTGGAGAAGAAAGAATTGATCCCATTGAATAACTAGTCAGTAAGAACAGTGGCTATAGAACCGTGCAGCCTGTGGATAATCTATGCTGTATAATCACAGGAAGAATGATTCACTGTGAAACATTCTATCACCGGCTACACGTATCATCTCAAAATCCTGAAAACAATTAGTGTGATTTTCACTTGATTTTTATATCCATTGCGATTAAAATCTGGGAACGGTTCATTTCCCGTTTCATTAGATTATTCAGTTCATATAACATTTCATTTACTGACTTCGCTGTACTCTACAGTTGAACACATTTTCGAAGCAATTCTTTTTATACCAGCCTACTTATTTGCCCAAGGAGTGTACCAGGTGCTGGTTATACCTTGTTTTTGAAAATTGTAATGTGGAGTCATATAAACAGGGACTTATTTAATTTAATGCTTAAAACTCTATCATTGTAACCAAAAACGTTGTGTAGATCATGGAAGGCTCTATCCCCAGTGTCATAGATATGTTACATGTTTGCCCAAAGTCATACTCAGTTTGTCTAACTCAAACGTATTGAACCTTGGCTGGCTATCTATTATTGAATTACTTTTGGGTTCATTTCCCACAATATGAATTCTAGTTATTATAGGCCAATAAATTATCAAGTGAAAAAGAAATAGTATACACACTAACCATGAATAAACGTCAATAAATTATCAAGCCTTGGCACCATTTTGTAAGGTCTAGTGATTGCAATACTTTTTCGGTTAAAACAAGAAACCTAGCATTGATTTAAATGCACCATCCAATGTCTATGCAATCCTCAGTACATCTCTGTGTTCACGTAATTGGCATCCAGTTTAACCTGCACAACATCCACAATCTAAAATACTGTTATAA
The DNA here is from genome assembly GCF_036172605.1 of Pelobates fuscus. Classification (NCBI taxonomy): domain Eukaryota; kingdom Metazoa; phylum Chordata; class Amphibia; order Anura; family Pelobatidae; genus Pelobates; species Pelobates fuscus. Next base: position 57,500,424 of record NC_086321.1, read on the forward strand.
AAAGAGAGCATAACACGTATGTACCAAACAACAAGGCAAAAGAACAATATATCAACCAAGGAGCAAACAGAAAGAATATGTAAATGATATAAATACCTATACTGCCACGTATAATATTATTTATTAATAGACTAATTAAAAATAAACAGTGTACATTCACCTGTGTGTAGATAGCAAACACACTTAATGGGTATTGGGTGAAACACACACACAGATTACCCTTAAATTAACTGTATTGTAGACAAAGGATTCCTCTTATATCCTCAAGGCAATAACAACAGAGTACCAAAGAAATGGCAATCTACAATACAGAAATAATAGAGAAGGACATAGCGCAATACTGTTGCAAACTAATAAAATTGTGGTTTAAATGATTGCACTCACAGAAGGCAGTTTGATTGAAGGCACATCAAAATATACTGCTCTGACGAGTTCAGGACTTGTAGACCATCAGAATCATGCATAAGAGGGAAGAAATAAAAAATATAGTGCAGAGTATCCGAGTAAAAAAAGACACAATTTATTCACAAACGCACTTACAGAATTGCAGTGTCAAATAGGCACATCAAGGTTTCAGATGAGATGATACATCCCAGTGGAGAAATCCAAAGGAGCAGAAAAACCAGGTGCATAAATAAAATCAACAATATAATAAAAATACTCTGGCACTAAAGGAAAAGCCCTACGCGTTTCGTTCATAGAATGAACTTCCTCAGGGGCATCAGATATAAAATCCTCCAAATGCAGGCATGAAAGACAAGTCCAGGGACCTTCCTTTTAAATCCGTCCGGTTTGGCGCGAAACAGCCGACTCCGCCGCTTACTTCCGGGTTCGGACTACTTCCGGTTGCGTCATGCGTTCCGGAAATGCTGTCCAAGCCTCGGTTTCGTTCCGTTAGTCAGTCTGTCCTAACTCCGAACTGACTAACGGAACGAAACCGAGGCTTGGACAGCATTTCCGGAACGCATGACGCAACCGGAAGTAGTCCGAACCCGGAAGTAAGCGGCGGAGTCGGCTGTTTCGCGCCAAACCGGACGGATTTAAAAGGAAGGTCCCTGGACTTGTCTTTCATGCCTGCATTTGGAGGATTTTATATCTGATGCCCCTGAGGAAGTTCATTCTATGAACGAAACGCGTAGGGCTTTTCCTTTAGTGCCAGAGTATTTTTATTATATTGTTGATTTTATTTATGCACCTGGTTTTTCTGCTCCTTTGGATTTCTCCACTGGGATGTATCATCTCATCTGAAACCTTGATGTGCCTATTTGACACTGCAATTCTGTAAGTGCGTTTGTGAATAAATTGTGTCTTTTTTTACTCGGATACTCTGCACTATATTTTTTATTTCTTCCCTCTTATGCATGATTCTGATGGTCTACAAGTCCTGAACTCGTCAGAGCAGTATATTTTGATGTGCCTTCAATCAAACTGCCTTCTGTGAGTGCAATCATTTAAACCACAATTTTATTAGTTTGCAACAGTATTGCGCTATGTCCTTCTCTATTATTTCTGTATTGTAGATTGCCATTTCTTTGGTACTCTGTTATTAATAGACTAAGTCAATAAGGCTTAGAAGGAAGGATCAGATATCATCAGTATTCAGTGTTGCTATTTGAATGGGACTTGTACAAAATATAAAAATGAATCATGTGCCTACCTAATGCTACTGGAATTCGTCATCCTATAGTTAAAACCATTGGATATTAATAGGCAGATTTCTGAGATTTGGAGCATGAATTCCACAATAACTCCCAAGTCTAAGCATATGTTGCCTGATTTCTCTGTGTAAATCTTTAGGTTATATTGCTTTTCTAAATGCCTCTACATTAATTTTCGGTGTTATATTTATGTAGTGCCATATGTTTAATGTATCCAAGTATGTTTTCTTTATTTCCTTTTGTTAACTCAGAGAACTGCTTCCATTGGAATTAAAAGGCTAAGCATGTGCTGCTAATCAGATACCCTTGATTAATTGATCATCAGCAAGTGTGAGCCACCTATATAAAAGCCAAAGTTTTTGCAGTTGTCTGGAGCATTTTTCCCAAACCCCCCCTCTCTCCCCCCTCCCTTCCATGTGCCCCATACCCTCTTTCCCTCCTGCCCTTCTTTCCATGTGTCCCATACCCTGTCTCCCTCCTCCCATGCTCTCCTTCTCTCCCCTCCATTCCATGTATCCCATTGTTCCCTCTCTGTGCCTTCTCCTCCAGGTGTCACATTTCTCCCTCTCTCCCCTCCCCACCCTGTGTCCCATACCCTCCATTTTTCACCTCCCCTCCCTGTGCTCCATACCCTCCCTATCTCCCCCTCCCCTCCATGTGTCCAATTGTTCCCTCTCTCCCCCTCCCATCCATGTGTCCCGTTGTTCCCTCTCTCCCATCTTCCCTCCAGATTTCCCATTTCTCCCACTTTCCCCCTTCCCCTCCCTGTGTCTCATTTCTCTTTCCTCCCTCCCCTCCCTATGTCCCATTCCTACCTCTCTCTCCCCTCCAGTACAAGCACAGCTCTCCCCTCCTACCAGAATTGGGATCCGTGGACTTGGGCCTGTGCGGCAGTGCACTGGCTCATAAGTTTTATAGGTGGCCCACAGTCGCCACTGGGTGCAGCGCTAGTCTTGATAGCGAGCATAAAAGGTGGGTGTGCGAGCAGATGACAGACTTCAGTGCAGAGTGTAGGGGCCTAGATGGGACATACTTGTGTATTAGAGAGGGAAGGTTAGAGCAGAATTGTAGATAGATTTGTAAACAAGTACCAACATTTTATATATATATATATATATATATATATATATATATATATATATCTCATGGGAAGCCAATGTAGGAACTGATAGAGGGGGGAGGCATGGGAGGTGTGGGTGACAGGTAGTTAGGCGCCACATTTAATATAGACTGTAACGGGGCAAATTGGGAACATGTAAGACCACTTAGAAGTGAATTTCAGCAGTCAAGGTGAGAGAGGATTGTGGCATGTACCAGCATCTTAGCCATGTCCGGTGTTAAATACACTTTATGTTTTTGAGATTGACATGGCGGGATATGGTGATCAACTGGACATGAGGGGTGGAGGAGAGGTTGGAATCAAAGAGAACACCTAGACAGCGAGCCTGTAAGGTACAGATGATGGTAGCGTTGTTGACTTGGAGGGAGGGAGACACGGGAGTAGCTACACTTAAGGGAGGAAAGACTAGAAGGTCTGTTTTGGACAGGTTGAGTTTAAAGAAGTAAACAGCCATCCAGTTGGCGATAGCAGAGAGGCAGTCAGAGACACGAGTCAAGAGAGGTGGCAAGAGGTCAGGAAAGGACAGATCGATTTGAGTCTCCTCCGCATAGAAATGATATTCAAAGCAAAGGAGCTGGTGAGTTTACCTAGGGAGGCAGTGTAGATAGTGAACAGTAGGGGACCAAGGACAGAGCTTTGGGGAATACCAACAGGGGTGGAGAAGAGGCAGAGCCAGAGAAAGAAACATTAGAAGAGGTAGGAGGAGCACCAGGAGAGAACAGTATCTTGTAAATTGAGATTGCAGAGGATGAGAAGAAGTTGTTGATGATCAACAGTGTCAAAGGCAGCAAAAAGATGAAGGAGAATTAGGATAGAAAAGTGACCATGCGATGTTGCTGCAATTAGGTAGTTGGATGGGGAGTTAAGGTCAAAGTTGGGCCTTTTCAGAATCAGGGTTATGGTTGCATGTTTGAAGGGTAAAAAAAATATGCCAGAGGAGAGGGAGAAATTTTAAATTTCAATGCAAACCAGAGTAAGAGAAGGAGATAGAGTGCGGGTGAGATCTGAGGGAATAGTATCGAGGGAACAATTAGAAAAAGACTGAGCAAGTATAGCTTGTTTGGAAGGATTGCCATAAGAAAGCCTCTTCACTTTAAAAAGAACAAACCACAATACTTCTGTAACAATGCTCTTTGGACAGACAATACCAAAGTTGGAATGTTTGACCATAATGCACAGCGCCATGTTTGGTGATAACCAAACACAATATAACAAAACAAACAACTCATACCAACTGTCAAGAACGGTGCTAGAGGGGTGATGTTTTGCAGTCACTATACCTGGGAACCTTGCAGTCATTAAGTCGACCATGAACTCCTCTGTATACCAAAGTATTCTAGAGTCAAATGTGAGGCCATCTGTCCAACAGCTAAAGCTTAGTCGAAATGTTGTCATGCAACAGGACAATGATCGCAAGCACACCAGCAATGCTACAGAATAACTGAAAAAGAAAACAAAGTCAAAGTCCAGACCTCAACCGGATTGAAATGTTGTAGCTGGACCTTAAGAGAGAACTGTGCATAAACAAAAGCCAGCAATCCTGAATGAACTGAAGCAGAGTTGTAAAGAAGAGTTGGCCAAAATTCCTCCACAACGATGTGAGAGACTGATAAGGTCCTACAGAAAACGATTACTTCAAGTTTTTTGTACTTAGTTTTTCACACATGGCTTCTCTTTTTTGCTTTATTTTTGTAAAATTAATCATCACACGGTGTGAGATGTCATGTGTTGTTGTTCATCTAACAATGCATTTACCTAATTTTAAGACCTGGTAAGGAACAGATGATTGTTATTATGTCCTGATAAGTAAAACTTTAGAATTCATAGAGGGTGTACTTTCTTTTTCCCATGACTGTAGTTGTTCAAACAAAGTTTGTCTTACGAAATTCTACCTTGCTGGACCCCTTCTGTTTTAGATGGAATTTAAGCACAGAAAATAGAGGTTTTGCGCCCAAAGTTACTCATAATTTAGCAGATAATGTAATGTGGTGTTGGGGCACGACTTAATTAGAAGAATACTACTCAATTCCAGTAGCATGCATAAAGTGAGCACCATATGACGATCACAGGATGCTCTCTACATAAAGTAATATTACAAACCTTCTGGCTTTAGACCTTTCTGTTATAAGGGCTTGTCCTGGAAAATTGTTCACCTTCACCAAATGAGTACAGTTCACTCATGAAGACGATGGACACTTGCAAGCAAAGCTCACGTTTACTGTTGTCTCAGTTGATAAACTATGGAGTACAGTTAGTGCCTCACTAAAACGTCAGGTACCAGGTACCATTTACAGCTTTTATTGCATTGGGATACAAATATTGGTGGCCAATAACCTTAGAAATCAAACTCCACTATTGGTTCATCATTACAAATGCAGACTGATTGGAGATTTGGATAGGAAAAGGTCTCCGAGGCGTCAGAGGCCACCTACCGTCCAGACAGCCCAACTGCCCATCACTCTTGGGAGGAGGGGGGAGGAATTCTTATGAACTTGGAACTTCATCACACGCTGTCTTTTCTGATTTGTACCGGTCTATTATCTCCATGATGTCAAATACTAGCTATACCAAGATCTCCTGTAGATTGAGCCTTTTTCAAATCATGTAGTGGAACTACTCCATTGCAGGTTCCTGACACACAACCACTTGGTCAAAGAACACTGTCTCATCATATGATAGGTTACTCCTGTAATTGATTCACCATTTACTCTGTTAGCTATCCCTTCTAGAACATTTTCAATTATATTTACCTTATATTATATATATTTACCTTGTAATATAACCTTTCTCAGCTTCATATTAAATACCTCAAATGAGAATAGACACAATAATGCAACCAAAGTACACACTGTTTCTGGTGATATGTCACCCTGAGTACTCCAGGTTAGATAATTTGTCATTGCTTTTATATTTTAAGGCCTCGGTTTTATATTTTTGACTAAGCTTTTCAAATAATTTTATATTTTTTTATAACATATTTAAATTATTTAATATTTTTGGATAACATATTTAAATTATTTAATATTTTGAAAACATTTTAATACTTTGATATTTTATGATACATTGATATATTTTATATATGACCTATTTTTTAACGTTTAATATTTTAAAAAATAGTTCTAAAAGTTTATCAAAAAATATTAAATAGTTTGAAAAGCTTATCCAAAAATATTAACTTGACGCCTTCGTTTTTATCACTTTCTGGACATTGGCATTGATCAGTGTATGGAATTTTATTTTATGGCATAGACTTGTATGGTTTTTCTTTAGTTTGTTTGTTTTTAACTGTTGGCAAGAAGTCTTAGCTGGTAGAATAGCTTCATGGAATACTATAATGTTAGGAATATAAACATGTATTCCTAACGCTATTGTGCTGGAGTACCTGTGTACATCCCCGGCCTCTCTCAAAAGTAGTAAAAAGGTTTTTAACTTACCTTTTCTCCATCATCATGATGGTCTGGCTGCAGCTGGTCCCGGCTTCATGGCTGAGCTCATCAATCTTGACCGTCTAAGCCAATCCAATGCTATCCCATAGGAAAGCAATGGGAGACTATTGCGCATGCACAGCAAAGCTCTGCGCCAATCAGCATCTTCTCATAGAGAAGCATTGAGATGATGAACGCAGTGCACCACTGAAATAGGAGGCACCTCTAGTGGCCGTCTGAGTGACTGCACAGAGAATATTCCAAGTGTCAATATTTTGAATAAAAATAATAATGTCTGCAAAAATCTCCAACTCCAACTTCATTGTAAGCCTTTTATTTAGTGACATGACTTCTGTGCCCGTTAACTTATCATGTAGGTGTGTCCCTTAATCTAAACATAAATAGTAACTCAACTCCAACATAAAGGAAACAAGAAAAAGATGAGTTAGCAATGCAACTCAATTTATTAGTTATAAATAAAGTACAAAAAATCCACGAAATGTGAATCTAAGCAGTTACACAATTTCTAATGTCTCAGTTCATCTTTAATGCACTATTGCTTTCATATTGATAATAAATATTCTAGCTTTTTTTCTATAAAATAGTCTATATGTAGCAAAATGTTGCACAGCACAACGGAACAGCAGTAGGATTACGAAACCGAGAATGACCCTTTCTCTATCCCACGTTATTAAACAACTTTATATTCTGGCTCATTGGTGGGAGTTTTTTTTTTTTAGTTATTTACTATTTTAATTAATTTATTTTTTTGTTTAAAGAAAATTTGGCATTTATGCATTAATCGCTATAAAAAAATGGTCAATCTGTACAATAAACTCAAAGCCCACTTACAGATATTAATCCCACAACTCATGAATCGAGATTAGTAGATATGTAGACTGACAGACATACAAACAGACACACGTATACGTAAACATAGACTATATTACAATGTAGCAGTGTAAAACATGGTGGGAGATTTATCAAAGTGTTAGCAGAAGAATAGGTCTAAAAGTGGGACAATCTCCATGGAAACCAATGTTCCTGCTGATTGCAATAGTTTCCACGGTGATTGCTCCACTTATTCATAACAATCTCTTCCAATGCATAAGTTACAGAGTCATGTATATTATATTATATTTGCTGGTATATGTTTTATATATATATATATATATATATATTGCAGTATGCAATGGTACCTTTAACTAGCTTATTGACTCTCCTCTGTTTATTTATTTTTTCTGGCTCTTCTCAGCCAACCTGCACCTTTCACTTTCAGGCACATCTTCTGCTATTTATGACACCCCACTCATTCCCTCTCTCTCCCCTTCTCTAACATCAGTTGTTTTAAGTGTTAAACTCTATCAGATTGATCAGCATTGCTTCAGATCTGAGGAAGAGGGGAAAACTCTCGAAAGCATGTCTGTGAAATATTATGATAGTCCAATAAAAAAGATATCGTTGCATACTGCAATACTCTGGTATTTTGGCATTGTCTCCTGGAATAATACGGCTAATCCAATCTACACTACACACATATATATATATGTAGTGTAGATTGGATTGCAAAAATATTTGCAAATATATATATATATATTTGTAACAATGTAACACTCAAGGACTTGACATTAATGATCTTCTCTATTGCTATGTTAGTTATTGTTTCTATAACAGAGAAAATGTCACTCCTAGGAATTAAATGAACAAAGCAGCCCCAAATTTATAATAAAACATTTGTGAAAATACGACTCTATTTATGTTTTTGGAAGATGTACAGTATCCCACCGAATACAGGGTTAGAGATTTAGCAGAGGAAAATAACATAGCAATTAAAGCAGTGTGCGTTTCATCTGCTGAACACGGATCATTTTAAGGAGAACTAATTGGGTGGAAATGAATCGATGTATTGATGGGTTTAAAATGGACAGTTCTAAGTTCTACATCGCATTCCCGGGAGAGTACATTCTTTACGCACCTTCCTGAAATTACAGTTTCGAGTCATTTGCAGAGTCAGGAAAACCATGTGCTGTGTTAGGGCTGTGACTCGGATACCGGGGATGTTAAAATCAAGATCCTCATTTACTGTACAACTATAATTCTTAGCATGCTTTTCTAGCCTTGAAAGGCTGTGATGCCGCAGCTGGGGAACTAGGGTTTTGCCATTCCTGCTTTATTTCAATGCATTCGACAACAAAGAAATGTAAACACAGACATCTGGGAGAATAATGCCTCAATGTCTCTGTAGCGTTAGCACAGTCACAGCTAATGTTTAAGAACCACATTTCCCATAACGCTCATCTTACATTATTAACAGATATCCAATTATTCCCTTATTTATTACCATTATACCTCGGAATCTTAAAAGCAATGAAAATGAATCAGTATTTTGGTTTTTTTTATGACCAAATTTGGTCTGTTTGCTTAATCACGTGAATTCTTAGAATAATCAAATAGTAGTTATATAGATTGTATACAGGATTACGGTGGGTTTTTTTTTGTATTTAGAATAGATAAAATTTATGTTACAATGTGTTTCTAATAATTATAAGTTAATTTACTGGGTTACTACTAAAGTGAAAATTCAAAGTGAATTTCAAATCTAATGGCAAAATAGCCAAACGCAGCTTTGCTTTTAGTTTAAACTGTTTTAAATTAAATTTAAATTCACTTTGAATTCAGTTTAGATTCTCACCTTAGTGACTAGCCCTGTAAGGCTAGTGACATATCAAAGGCGTAATATCATTGTTTGAAGGACTTGTTTTGTTTTAGAAATATAGACACAAATTAAATTCAATAAAAATAAGCTGTACATAACATTTGCAGGTGATTGCATGGGGGTCCTGCAATACATTGCTCTGACCATGTGGGGGAGTAATGCATTGAGCTGATCTGCTAATCAACAACAACTCATTAACTAACAAGTATACTTGTGCAGAAATATGTTTCAACATCAAATTCCTCTTAATCTATCCTCAGGAAAAGCCCAGCTCAATCGATTAGTTCAGACATAGATTAACATGAATTTGATTTGTTTGAATGCAGCACAAGTATACTGACTAATCAGTTGCATTAAGTATGTGCTTCAGGTTTCACATATTGTACCAAACCACCTTAAATACTATGCCTTATCCATATTGTCCCCGTCTACCGACTAATGAGGAATTCCTCTCCCCCATCTGCAAGATAATGATTCATTTTCCCAAATTAAATTGTCACAAATATACTGTGATAATGAACAAATTAGTAACGTGCTAAATTGTGAACATAATGGAATGTCACCTCAAGGAAAAAAAAGAAAACAGAGGTATATGTGGCAATATAGATAACATAGGTCTACTACTGAATTCCATTGTGACCAACAAACAAATGTACTACATTCATTGGACAGAGATTGCAATGAAGACAGTTATTCTAGTGTTGCTTTGGGTGACAATCACGCACAGAAAGACATTTTGTGAAAAGTGTAATGAGGAGTAAGGGACATCAAATCAATACACAGGGAAGGAAATGGGATGTACTCATTCTAAAATTATATATATATATATATTTAAAATGTCATATTTCACCTCTGTATTGGGTAAACTGAACAACACTGTATATCAATGTAGGCAGTTGTTGAGCTGGGCCAATGGGTGTAAAAGCCAATAAGTGAATGGGCCCAAACCATATCTGCACAAGAATGAACTTTCTTATTCCTACTTAAAGTATAAACTATCCTTATTAATTTTATTATTTTTATTATATTATTTATATAGCGCCATCAGATTCCGTAGCGCTGTACAATGGGATCACTTTGGGAAGATGGGATTTGTGATTGTTACATTTTGTTGATCATGTATTATACATTTTTGATAACAGATTCCTTTTATCTATTTTAATTACTACTGATTATATATATATATATATATATATATATATATTTATATATATATATATATATATATTGCTACCAGTATATTAGTGTTATAAAGAACACGCACCTAAATAGATACATTATAGAGCTAATACGGCACTGGGTTTAAAACCCCATTCACAATGAAATATTGTAACTGTTCTCAAATGTGCGGTTATCCTAATTAGCAGCCAATAGTAACTATCTAATTACCCAGGGTAGCCATAGATACCAGAGATTGTCTGCTTTCTGATCCAGTCAATATACTGAATGATCACAAACAATGAGTATCACATTGTTTTTTCACGCAGAGATCCGGCTGCACACATTATGTACATGATTTATTTGCATATAATAATTGAATGCTCCGGGGCTTCCTCACCTCTGCACCTGCCGTGTTCAGAAATATATTTTCCATTTGCACTGTGTTTTCCGGTGCTTATAATATTAAAGACAGCTCAGTAACTATATCTGTATTCAAATACATCTGTCTTAATGAACTGCATCATATTTTTTTTTTAAAGCGTATCTATCATATCTGAAATTGAAGTGTTCTTGAATTCAGCGCAGAGAAGTAGCTGTTTCTCCTGTAATTACGTTTTTAGATTGCAAAATTCAAAAATGCTCTTCTTTAGCCCCTCTCGTATTTTAATTAGAAAACATTTAAAAACAACTGAAGCATTATATTACATGTATTTGCAACATGGGGTGTACAGCTAGCACACAAAAAAAGAAAATGTGTGACAAGATTGCAATATATATATATATATTATATTAATTTATGTGTTCATCCATTGAAAGAAATATTGTCATGGAAGGTACAAATTATCAGAGATTACATAATCTATAACATAGATAGCTAAAAAGATATAGCTTAGAAGGGCAAATCTGAATTTGTCAGGGTATCTGTAAAGAATCTGCTGGTATTTGTGAGGTTGCAGATTTCTGAAAGCAAGTAGAATGTAATAACTTTGTATGTATGTTGGCATAACACCACGTAGAGCCAACACATTGTCTGGCTAAAACAAGGCAATTCTTTCCCCAGGGTAATGAAGGCTACTAGTCCCGTTTGTACATATGCCCAGCATGTCAGAGTCAGATTAATATAGGGGCTATTGAAGTTCCAGACCCATGCATTGCAATAGGACCCAGCTGCTGGGTGTTTTTTTGTGATCTGCTAAAGCCTGAAACGGCCAGGGAGGCAGAAATATCTTTACTTGTCTTACTGAGCATCAGGAAACATCATCCAAAATTTTCTAAAGTGCCAACGATAGCTTGGGCACTGTATATACTAATCTGTATCTGATCAGTGCCTTGGTAACCAACAAGAGGGGACCAAAATGTGTCCTGAGTCTATTGTACGTGCTCTTTTGTCTATTGTCTATTGTACGTGCTCTTTTGTCTATTGTCTATTGTACGTGCTCTTTTCCATTCTGATTGTACACAGACCTTTTGCGCCCCATGACACATAGGATGAATTCCCTGTGACCCTTTGGACAGATTGTGACCCCTTGCATTCCTTGCTTTCCTAACTTATTGATGTGTGGTTAACCTGTTGATGTCCATGTTGATGGATTTTATGTGCCCGAAGTTTTCAGTTCATAAATGCATGGATGCCTTTATATATGACTGGAAGGTCTAGTTGCAGATGGATGGCAGATGCATCCAGCACTACAGCACATCAAACCTTTTATACTTCAGTACAGTGTGTGTATGTGGGGGTCATTTACAGCACACTAACTCAACGGAGTCTTACTCTAGCCCTGATGCAGAAATGTGTGTCGGTGATGGTGTCAGTGTGTGTATCTATATCTGTGTGTGTGTGTGTATCTGTTTGTTAGTGTGTTTATCTGTGTGTGTATGTGCCAGTGTGTATCTGTGTGTCTGTGTATGAGTATCTGTGATTGTTTATGTGTCAGTGTGTGTATCTATTTCAATGGGTATCTGTGTGTGAGTGTTTGTATCAGTGTGTTTATCTATGTGTGCATGTGTCCGTGTAAGTGTGTGTATCAGTGTGTGCATCTATGTGTCTGTGTGTGTATCTGTCAATGTGTTTGTGTGTGTGTGTGTGCCAGTTTGCATATGTGTCTCTGTTTGTGAATATCTGTTTGTCAGTGTGTATGTAAGTGCATATGTCAGTGTGTGTATCTGTGTCTCTGTATGTTCATATCTGTGTGTCAGTGCATGTGTATGTGTCAGTGTGTGCATCTGTGTGTCAGTATGTTTATCTGTGTGCATGTGTCAGTGTGTGTGTGTGGTGTGTGTGTGTGTGTGTGTGTGTGTATGTGTGTCAGTGTATGTATCAGTTGTGTATGTGTCAGGAGGTCTGAGGGTCTGAGTGTGTAGTGATGGGTTTAACACAATATGGTGTAACTTAATCCCCATATTTGTTTGATAAGATGAGCGATTTTAAGTAGCCTTGTACAATTTAAACCTGTATTTCTGTGTTTGTGTGTTCGCTGTTTCTTTAGCTTTACTTTGTATAGATTTTGGTCTTTATGGCAGTACCACTGCTTAGAAATGCATGTTCTGTGCCCCCAATCCCCACTTTTTCGGTGTAGACTTGGAATCCAGACAATATTCTTATTGGGCTGAGCACCCCACCAATCCATTGTAGGTGCTCCTGCAGTTTAAACTGCAAGTGGGTATTGCAGGTTAACATGTAAATCTCCCATGTTGAAAGTAGTGTAGGACCTACCGATATTGGTGTACTGTGACAAAGTGGTGGGCTTAACACACTATGGTGTAACTGAATCCCCATATTTGTTTGCTAAGATATGTGATTTTAAGTATTTTTATGAGTTTTACATTTTGTGTGTATGTGTCAGTGTGTGTATCTGTGTGCATCAAGGTGTGTATGTGTCAGTGTATATGTCAGAGTGTGTATCTGTGTTAGTGTGTGTATCAGTGTGTGTACGTTTATCTGTGTGTGTTTTAGTGTGTATCTGTGTGCATCAGTGTGTGTATGTGTCAGTGTGTGTATGTGTCAGTGTGTGTATCTGTGTTAGTATGTGTATCAGTGTGCATGTGTCTGTGTGTCAGTGTGTATATCTGTCTGTCAGTGTGTGTATATGTCTGCATCAGTGTGCATGTGTCAGTGTGTGTATCTGTGTTAGTGTGTGTATCAGTCTGTGTGTGTGTCAGTGTGTGCTTCTGTATGTCAGTGTGTATATGTGTGTGTCAGTGTGTGTATCTGTGTGCATCAGTGTCAGTGTGTATCTGTGTGCGTCAGTGTATGTATCTGTGTGTGTTTGTCAGTGTGTATGTATCTATGTGTTATTGTATGTATATGTGTCTATCTGAGTGTGTGTATTTGTCAGAATGTATCTAAGGGTGTGTATGTTTCAAAGTGTAACTGTGTGTGTGTCAATGAATATATGTATATGTGTATGTATGTGGCAGTTTTTGTGCATACAAACCAGTAATCAAACGCATCTGTCTGCGTCAGTGTGTGTATGTGTCAGTGTGTGTATCTGTGTTAGTGTGTGTATCAGTCTGTGAATGTGTCTGTGTGTGTGTGTCAGTGTGTGTTTCTGTATGTCAGTGTGTGTATGTGTGTGTCAGTGTATCTGTGTGCATCAGTGTCAGTGTGTATCTGTGTGTGTCAGTGTATGTATCTGTGTGTGTTTGTCAGTGTGTATATCTATGTGTTATTGTATGTATATGTGTTTATCTGAGTGTGTGTATTTGTCAGAATGTATCTAAGGGTGTGTATGTTTCAAAGTGTAACTGTGTGTGTGTCAATGAATATATGTATATGTGTATGTATGTGGCAGTTTTTGTGCTTACAAACCAGTAATCAAACGCATCTGTCTGCGTCAGTGTGTGTATGTGTCAGTGTGTGTATCTGTGTTAGTGTGTGTATCAGTCTGTGAATGTGTCTGTGTGTGTGTGTCAATGTGTGTTTCTGTATGTCAGTGTGTGTATGTGTGTGTCAGTGTATCTGTGTGCATCAGTGTCAGTGTGTATCTGTGTGTGTCAGTGTATGTATCTGTGTGTGTTTGTCAGTGTGTATATCTGTGTTATTGTATGTATATGTGTTTATCTGAGTGTGTGTATTTGTCAGAATGTATCTAAGGGTGTGTATGTTTCAAAGTGTAACTGTGTGTGTGTCAATGAATATATGTATATGTGTATGTATGTGGCAGTTTTTGTGCATACAAACCAGTAATCAAACGCATCTGTCTGCGTCAGTGTGTGTATGTGTCAGTGTGTGTATCTGTGTTAGTGTGTGTATCAGTCTGTGAATGTGTCTGTGTGTGTGTGTCAATGTGTGTTTCTGTATGTCAGTGTGTGTATGTGTGTGTCAGTGTATCTGTGTGCATCAGTGTCAGTGTGTATCTGTGTGTGTCAGTGTATGTATCTGTGTGTGTTTGTCAGTGTGTATATCTATGTGTTATTGTATGTATATGTGTTTATCTGAGTGTGTGCATTTGTCAGAATATATCTAAGGGTGTGTATGTTTCAAAGTGTAACTGTGTGTGTGTCAATGAGTATATGTATATGTGTATGTATGTGGCAGTTTTTGTGCATACAAACCAGCAATCAAACGATAAACATGACATGCAAACACACCCTTGCAATCAAAAGCATACATTACATACAAATATACACACGCATTTAAAAGACATCAATGCATACAAACACACCCCAGCGATCAAATGCGAACATTACATACAAACACAGCTCTGATTAAAATGCCAACACCCCTTCCCACCAACTTTACACACAAACATACACCTGCATTTGAGAGCCAACACTATCAAAATCAAAAAGTCAAATGTAAACATTACATAGAAGTACACCACTGCATTCCCAGGCACCGGTACGTACGAATACACCCCTACACGAACACACACTTAATCCATACAAAAACATGCTTACATTCAAATGCACAAACTCACAGATACAACCCTGCAAGGATGGGCAAGTGGTAGAACGTTGTGGGAGTTGTACGACAGACGAGGAGTAGCGAAATATGTGTGATATCGTCATGTGTGATTTCCTCTGAACTAAGACTGGTTTTATCAACTTTAACCTGAGTAATATGAAGATTGCTACATAGTTTGAATATTGTTCCCCAATGAGAAACATTGTGGTGGGACTGCAGCAATAACATTGTGTTGACTTATGGAATTAATAAATGTTTATTTCTATTTAATAGGACACTAAGGCGCATGGTATGGTTTTTTAATTGTACTTTAAATATGCAACCAGGAGAGAGACATCTATATAAAGGCGTAGGTGGTTAGCAGACTAGCAATGAAATGCTTAAACACATGCATAAGTTCCCTTGTTCTGTTCCCCTTTCGGGTGTTTACAGATATGTAATGACACAGTAGAATCCTGTGATGATGCATTAGTTATGTATGTATATCACAAAATGGATTCGAGGCAGCAACCTGATTCACACATGAAATAATTCAATATTTACTTATATGTGCTTTTTTTTGTTTGTTTTTAGAAAAGCAAAAATCACAGTTATAGCAATTCTAAAAACGCAATAAATTGCTCACTAACTGTAAATATCTTTATATATAATAATCATCTGCACACCTAATGGCTGACCGAGGCATTAGTTAAATATCTGGTCATGGACCAGTGATATAAAAGCAACAAACATCCAACTATTGTTATACAATCAAATAGAAAATAATCTGTATGTACATGAATATAGTTATATAAGAGTTAAACTTTATAGCACTTTATAAGCAAATATCCTCTCAAGCACACAGAAACTGGCACAGGCTACATCATTTACTGCACATCCCCACTGAGCCATAAAATCTGGGAATAATTATTATTGTTTATGAGTAAAATATGAAAATATCATGCCTCTCAAATGTCCCTTTTTTCAGCAGGACAGTCACGATTTTGGGGTGCTGTCCCGCATCTGGGGATACCAGGAAACTGGCAGCACAGCACGAATGCATCAATGGACGCATTAATGCTGTGCAGTGGACACTAGGACAATGCAGGGAGCTCTTTAGCAGCGCTAACTGCATGGTCCTGATAGATGTGTGCCAGCCAAGCTGTCCCCTTTTTTTCTGGCTGATCCAACCCTCTTCTTGGAAGAGACTGCTACTTTCTGAACATCCCACCCATTGTGGGCAATGCCAGTGACCTGTGACACCCCTCAGGATTCTGCCCACACTTCCCAACTTCCTAAGGGCAGAAGTTGGGAGGTATGATATGGAGTCACAATCATGTTAATTTAGAGGCCTATGGCTGAGGTAGCAGAAATGTTAAAGAAGCAAATAAGATAAAGCAGCAATTACCCTTTTTGGGTGGTGTCCATGCTTGGCACATGTTGTATTGTCAAAGTATGAAATATATATATGCCAGTTTAGTGGTCACGTTACAGACAATGTTATGGAGAAAGCTACTTAGTATAGCATCTGCTAGCAAAACAGAGAATTCCTAGTAATGTACGGTAACTACAGATTTCTAGTATTGGATCACACAGAAAACACTGCTTCCAGTAAAAAAAATATATAAAAAAATGTATAAATCAAATTTATCTTAACCCCTTAAGGACACATGACGTGCGTGACACGTCATGATTCCCTTTTATTCCAGAAGTTTGGTCCTTAAGGGGTTAAACTGAGATGTGCTCCAATTTGCAAATACGTGATTAAATAAATAAGGAAGAGAAAACTAGTTTTAAACAATATGTGAGCATGTATCATATTATAAGGTAACTGTTAAAAACAGTAATTTCGAGTACCGTAACAACATATATTTTTTTTAGCCAAATAGGGCCACTGGGGATAGCAACATAAATGCTGAGTATGTTTTTGAAGCACAAGGAAGCAATGATATAAAGTACTGGGAATCTGTCAAGTTAACAGAGGAAAGGTATGACCATAAGTAGGAAACTTTGAGGGTAAATAATTTCCATGCATGTTAGGAAATAGGATGGATACTTCTGATGGTGAATTTAGCATGCATAATGACTGGCCTTGTTCCCACTCCCCAGAAAATAATAAATCGTTCGAAACAGTTAATAATAACCTGTCAAATATTCAGTCTCTAGTTCAGGGGTAGGCAACCTTCGGCTCTCCAGATGTTTAAGACTACATCTCCCGTTGATGCTCTGCCAGTGAAGTCTACAACATGAAGTCCTCAACATCTGGAGTGTCGAAGGTTGCCTACACCTGCTCCAGGTCATCCCTCTAATGTTTCCAGGTAAACCACATTACCCAAATGGAAGCATGATTAAGGGTTTTGCTGGGCTCTAATTCTAGGATATAATCATATTTAAGAGCATTGCCAATTCAGTGGCTTCAGATATCACTGTACTATAGTTACAATGCTGTCGTGAGATAAAATGTGATGTAGACTCAAAATGGCGGCTATACCAGTGATTTGTGGCAGAGTCAGGCTAAGCAAAACATTTCCCAAGTTTCATGAACTGACTCATCAAGTTTCCAGGTACGCTCCCATTCTGTAGTTGCACCCCTTTGTAAATAATATAATTTATATTCAGTTTTTTGTTGTGAATCCCATATATTGCAATCTCCAATTTGCAGCACACATTTTGGGGTCATCCTTTTCAGATATTATTAGATCAATGATGAATAGTTTATTTCTCTCTTGTCCTAACACACATGGCACATTATATAATATACATATACACACTCACACACTTTCTACAATATCTTCCCTTTAAGTTTAGGGTTAATGTTGAATAACTTTGTGGGATTTTTATCTGTTCCATAACGTTAGTAAGTGAGTTTACATTATTTTATTTTTTTCTTTTCTTCAAATTACCATTAAGATTTCAAACAAAGAAAGATCCCAGTCAATGCTCTCGTAATAAATACCATACATTTTCAGAGCAATTCCTTCTTCCTACATATACATGTCCCATTTGGCTTCAAAGATCCTCACACTAATTATTTAATAGACGTTGAAGAAATAAAAAGGGTCATCTCGGTTTAAAAATGAGTGCAAATAATATTTAGATGTGCTAAACACGTCCACTATATTGCAGTTTCCACCAGGTTACAGCATACAGACTCAAAAGGTTTGCATTTTTACGGAATGTTTCCAGATAACAGCACCACAGTAATACAGTTCGTGAACACACACCCTGAATTAGTATTTAATTTGTTTAACAAGATAAAGATTTCATTTTGCTTGAATGTACCAACGCATGCAGAGCATTCCAGTCCCCGACACAATGCAAAAATGAGGTAATAGGAGTTATCAAAAAAATTAGTATTGTCTCTAAATAAATAAATTATAATTAAAAAGGCCAAAGCAACTATAAAAATAATTAAATAAGAACCCACCAAATCTACAAGTTAGTCATAAATTATGATTGTTAAATATAAGGCATTTAAAATCACAAAACCCTGTAAACTATCAAACATTTGATTCCTATAGATTGAAAAGTATTCTTTTCCATTCTACGCAAACAGGATATTAAACAACATAGTACCTGACACACCAATACGATCTCTGACAGTACGTACATCTCACCATTTTTAGGGTTTCATACACACAAAGCGAGATATTTAATAAAAATGTGGTGCTTTTTCTTTCACCGTTTCTTTAAAAAAATGTGCTTGTTCGTTAGGCAATAATTTAATACTGTCTCTTCCAAGTTTCTGAATGGAATCATTCCTTAGACCTGTAAAATGGCTGTTTCCAAGCTGTAATGCATTATACAAAAATGAAACACAGTATAGCTTGGAACAAGCCAGTTTTTATACCCATGACTTATTTCATCTGCTGTTGCTGGATTTCTAAAGCCAAACATGTTTTGCAGTCCAAATAGAATGGTCCTTAAAATGGCAAATTTCCTTAAATATGGCTGCCACAACCCAGCTCAAACCACTGACAGATTCATAGAGTATTTCATTAAAATGATTTATCCAGCCTCTATACTCCATGCATTGTTATTCAATATATTGTGCTCTTGTATGATTATAAAATGGCGGTCTTGTACATACAACCTGATCTATTGTATTCAACTGTTCCCTTAGAACATTCATTAAACACTGATAGTTCCATGGTCTATGAAAGACTAAGAGCGACTTAAGTCAACCGAAAATCTTTTTTGTCTTTTGAAATGTAAATATAAAAAAAAAACCTATCAACAGTCTCTACATGTTAATGAGAAGAGATAGTTGTACAAACATCTGATGTTTTCTAGATAAAATGCTGGTTTTGTGAAATATCTTGAGATATAATTTTAGAACTATAAAATATATCACTAAATCTGGATTTCAGTGCTACTATCAATGATCTCAGGGAAGCAATGGCTTATTCAACATTAACCCCTTAAGGACTGGACTTTTTTTGCGATGTTGTACATTTGCGACCAGGCATCTTTTTGACACTTTTGTGGTGTTTGTGTTTAGCTGTAATTTTCCGCTCTCTCATTTACTGTTCCCATACAAATTATATATTGTTTTTTTCAGGACAAAAGGGGCTTTCTTTACATACCATTATTTATATAATCTCATCTAATTTAATTTAAAAAAAATGAAAAAATATGATGAAAAATTGAAAAAAATACACGTTTTTTGAATTTTATGTGAAAAATCTTTTACTCATCTACAAAAGCGAATGAAAAAAACTGCTAAATAGATTCAAAATGTTGTCCTGAGTTCAAAAATACCCAGTGTTTACATGCTTTTTGCTTTTTTTTTGCATGTTATAGGGCTATAAGTACAAGTAGGATATTGCGGTTTCAAAACATACATTTTTAAAATGTATCAATAGTGACATTGTAACACTGTTATCTGTCATAAATTGCTAAATAACACCCCACATGTACATATTTTTTTAAAAGTAGACAACCCAGGGTATTCAATATGGGGTATGTCCAGACTTTTTTAGTAGCCACTTAGTCGCAAACACTGGCCAAAGTTAGCGTTCATATTTGTTTGTGTGTAAAAAACTAAATTGAACGCTAATTTTGGCCAGTGTTTGTGACTAAGTGGTTACTAAAAACGACTGGACTTACCCCATTTGCAATACCTTGGGTTGTCTTCTTTTGCAAATGGTATGCCATCATGGGGGTAATTCTCATTCCTGGGCTACCATACGCTCTCAAAGGCAACGTAACCAACCTGGCCATTTTCAATGTAAAAATATTTGACCTATATATTTGACCCTGTAACTTTCAAAAAGGCTATAAAACCTGTACATGGGGGGTCCTGTTCTACTCAGGAGACTTTGCTGAACACAAATATTAGTGTTTCAAAACTGGAAAATGTATCACAACAATTATATCATCAGTAAAAGTCCTGTTTGTGTGTGAAAAATGCAAAAAAAGTCACTTTCACTGACCATATCATCGCTGTGATATGTTTTACTGTTTTGAATCACTAATATTTGTGTTCAGCGAAGTCTCCCGAGTAAAACAGTACCCCCCATGTACATGTTTTAGGGTGTCGTAGAACGTTACAGGGTAAAATACAGTGATAGCAAATTAAATTCTCTGGTCTTTCGGCCTGGGTTGGCAGGCAGGTCCCTTAAATTGCAATCAATAAAATAACTTAATTATGTAAAAATATTACCTAAATACGCACGTAGAATTTAAATATATATGCATATTTATATATTTGAAGTCTACGTGTATATTTATATAATTATTTATGTAATTTTGTATATCGACATATGAATAGTTCGCATTCTTTTTATTTATTTAAATATACATAGATATATATACAATTTCATTCTAAGTGTATTTTGATATAAATATATATATATTAATATCAAAATACAGTTAGAATAAAATTTCGTATAGATATATAATTTTTTTTCAATTTTTTATTATTATTTTTAATTTTTTTAATTTAATTTAAATTATTTAT
The DNA here is from genome assembly GCF_036172605.1 of Pelobates fuscus. Taxonomy (NCBI): domain Eukaryota; kingdom Metazoa; phylum Chordata; class Amphibia; order Anura; family Pelobatidae; genus Pelobates; species Pelobates fuscus. The sequence goes on from NC_086321.1 coordinate 57,521,351, forward strand.
TATTCGTATTTTATAATAATATATATATACAATATATATAGTTATTATATGTATTATATATATACGTGTGCAAATTAATTATAAGTGTATTTTTATATTAATATATGTACATATTAATATAAAAATACACTTAGCATGACATTATATATATGATATATAGACATATATTATATAGGTATAATATATGTCTATATATCATATATATATACACATATATAATAATATTTTTTTTTTATTACCTTTCACTTTAATTTTTTTTATGATTTTACACTGGCAGGGAGACTGCCTGTCAGCACAGACAGTCCCCCTGCAGGCAGAGACTAGGACACCTATTGTGACCATGTGGTCGCCCTGTTGGGCGATCACATGGCCCCAGGGGTCCTAAACCGCCATGGGGAGACTGTCTGGGCTGCAGGCAGTCTCCCCACACCGGGGGCACCGCCGATCGCCGCCGGGGGAACGACGGCGATCGGGTAAGTACATTTTAAATTTAGGACGGTTCAGGACCGTCGTCGGTCGGCAACGCAAAAATGCCGATGACGGTCCTGAACCGTCCTGCGTCCTCAAGGGGTTAAGGAGAGGCAGTCTGAGGCTTTTAATTGCTGGCAATAGGTTGTGGGTATCATGGTTTACCTGTAGCTGAAGAGTGGTTTGATCTCATGATTTTGGAAAAGTCAAGCTAATATAAGGTATGCTAGGAAAGCTGAGGAGGTAACGTGTGATCTACTTTTTTGATTCCGACTCTTTATCCAGCATTGAGGTGGTTCTCAAGTAGATCAACAATGACGCACATTGATCCAGATTAGGAATTATCCAAATATGTGGCATTGGTGTTATTAAATACCTTCCGATGGTGATATCAATAAAACGTGGGCTGCTGGTTTAGTGTAGACACTAGCTTGATTGGCACTGGTCTAGACCCCACACTGGGATTATCAAATGTAATGATTTACATCTGTCTACTCTTTAAGTGCTTTACACTTTAGAAGTCAACATAACCCACGTTTCTCTATATAAAACACCATGGCTTAAAGGGGAACAATAAAAATGTAATGGCTAGAGATATACCATTCAATTTCAATGGAAATGGACAACTGTATAGACAAGTTTTCTTCCAAGTTAAATGCTTTTTTAATGTTAATTAGGGCAATTTCTTGTTTTCAATAGTGTTCCTTTAAGGAACCCACACCAGTTCTTAGTTATTAGTTATATATGTTTTCTGCAAAGTTCTCCAAATTTTCTGCAGAGTAGGTTGGACCAGAAAGAACATGCTACATAACTGAATATCTATTAAAAATGAACTGAAGAAAAAAAATTAAATGAAAAATAATGCATGCACACTTTGTGTATAAGGTACAGTTTCAACACCCCTTCTCTGGCTCTTTCTGTAACCATAAAATAGATAATTGCTGACATGGTCCTTGGAGACTTTGCTGATGTCTAAGCAGAAAACAAGAATAACAGTTGAATATTCTGCGCATTGAATCCAGCAACAGCAGAGCAAACCAGGGTAATTGTTTAATTGATGTTTAAATAGATATTTGTTCTTTTTTTTTTTTTTAGGCCTTTCCTTATTACCAACCCTCTGTAAACATAACGTAATAATAATAATAAATAAATAAGAAACCAAACTGAGGCTCGAAAAACGCAATCCTTTTTAACTGTAAACAGGATTTCTTGCCCCGCATTTTGGAAGTTGGGAAGTTTCAATGCTTTAAAACCACAATGGCTCATCCAGGCACCAAAAAAAAAAAAATATTAGTACAAAAATAATAAAAATAATAAATCGGTGTAAATAATATTTGGTGCAAATTTAGGTTAACAGCAATATGTCCACCACAAGATGACTAGGGCCACCAAACACAGAAAAACTTGGTAATAAGCTAACATGCTCCGGTTGCCATCCACAGAAATAGCTAGGGACCCCTACTTGATTCTACCTATTTGAGAGGTATATATACAATCCTTTGAAGTGCAGGATTGGCAAGCTAGATTACCACTCTTGTACCTTCTGCTTGTCGCTCAGCACTCTACCCCTTTGGTTCTGGGAAGGCCAGCTTCCAACGCAGCGGGGATTTATGGCTGTTAAGATCCTTATTGATTATTACTACATGCCCATAATTCATCTTCAGGATTAATGTGCTTGCAGACTTTCCTCTATATCCCATGGCTCAGAAGGCAAAAGTTTTGCTGCAGGCAAAGGTCGTGTGACCTGATACAGAAAATTATGGAGTCCTGACGAATTTTCTTTCAGCTGTCGGCGCCAAGCTGTGTTTCAATGTCCACTCTGCAAATTGGGCACTTTTTGCTTGTAGCTAGCCATTGGTCTACACAGACTTGGTGAAATAAATGCATACAGGGTAAGCGCCTGCAGAACAAGAGAGATTATTTTAAACATGGGACAGGATGACAAATAGGAGACTAAACAAAATGAAGCTCAGTTTTAGTTACAGTATTCATACTATTTATTGCCGGCCATTTGCTACTCTCTAGAATGACAGAGTAGCGGATGTTTAATGACTACCAAATTTCACGAGGACCAATCTGTTGCTACTGACTTACCATCGGTTGCTACTGACAGCCAGTTGTTAGGTAGTGGCTAATGGTTTCCATTCTTCTTTGCTAGCCAACACTGAGGCTACTAATTATTGAGTGCCACTAACCCAAACCCTAAACACCAGCATCTGGCCTGGTGGAAAAAGGTAAAAAACAGCTAAACGACTTTCAAAAAAAATTTAAAACAAAGAAGTCTCGTTCCAGCCCTGTTGCTAGTTTTTACTAGCCAGCCATTACTCAGTCTATCGCTACTGGTCACACAGGGGGACGTGCACATTGTCAGGTGTTTAAGGAAGTTTAAACTTTAGATTTACTGTTACAGGAAATGTGTAGGGAAATCATGTAAGTAAAATACAGGGAGGTGTGGCTCGGGCTGCATAAACAAAAGTGAATTAACTAAGTGGCAGAGAATTAGGCAGTGAGACTGCATGGGCATGATCTATACACACAAACCACTTAATAGCAACAACTTGCAACTGTCATTTACAGATAAGACTGTAAATGAGGGGATGTGATAAAATTGTACAAATCCAACCAATACAAACATTTCTCTAGTGATCTGTTAATGGGCAGTATTATCCAGATGACATGCATTGAAATTTGTGAACAATGAATTTCTCTACAGTAGTGGAATAGTGTAAATTAATTACAAGACACAATGTGTTACATATCATGCAGCCTTATTGCCAAAATTAGATGCTTTTGACATTTACATTAACAGTTTGATTTATATATAATGTATATTTTTGGTTTCAATATTGTTTCTGCTCATTCTTGTATTTGGATATTTATACAATGGGCTGGACTTACATCCGAATTTGATGCAAAAACAAAGCAGTTATCCTTCGAATTCTCCGTAGATGGAGCGTAGGAGCAGAGCTTGTGCAAAAAGAGTTGTGTTGATTCCCCCAATCAATTCCTCAGACACAAAATATTAACAAGCCTATTTAAACTCTGGAACTACCTCAAATCATTATAGATTGTAAGCTCATTTGAGCAGGCCCTACTTTACCTATTCCTTTTTCTATCATTGTAAAGGTTTGCAGAATATGTTGACGTTATATAACTACTACTACTAATAATGCACACCATTGATTGAACAACAGACTTCGCGTAATCTACTCAGCTCTAAATCTTTTACATAATTTTCCTACTTTTTTTCTTTCTGATTCATTGTCCCTTATTTTACTTTCTTTGTTTTTGGATATTAAAACAGTGCTGTCGGGATACTCCTTTGCTTTTACGTTATTATCTAATTTTTACTTTGCTTTTTCAGTAAATCCTTGGAAAATTCAATATCTCTTGACTATAAGAGAGATAAATAGATGGATTGTAGTTACAAATGGTCAGAGATCGCTGTGATATGTTTGGCCTGTGATAGAATTTATCAATGACATTGTCATCTCGTTACAACTTGAATTTTAATGAATATGTTCCTATAATGTAGGCTAATTAAAAATAACAAACTGTTGATGTAAAATGTGCCTGTAATTAAGATAACTACACATGTAAATTATTATATAGGAAAATACAATAATGACTATCAATCATATGAGATAAGATTACAAAAGGCTAGTGTTTATAGTTCCAGACTAAGGTACAGAACGTCTGACAAGATGATAAATGTCTTTAATTGAAAGAGTGCTGCGTTATCAGGCACTAATTAGACAGGAATGAATATTTTAGGAAGTCAATACACTTCCACCAGTTTCCTCTTTGCACATACTCGTGAGATAAAAGCAAGGATTTGTTTGAGACTTGTATTTACTCCAGTGCATTAATAATGTAATTACTTCACTTGCAATCCTGCGCGTCGAATAAACAACCGTGGAGGCAGAAGGTAAAGTAAATATTGTCTGTATTGTCTGTTCTGGGAGTATGTCATCAAAAAGTTTGCAGAGGCACCAGTGCTTTGGTGGTAACCTGGAGATATCAGTCTATGAAGCTTGACATTGCAAGATTAATGAGCAAATCACGATTTAGGCGCTGTTAAAAGAACATGTTTTCTGGGTTTGCTGGTGTTACTAGCTGTAAAATGGATAGTGAAACTTGCATTGTGATTACTTTAATTACTGCAGCGCTAAATTGTCCTTAAGTCAGAACATATTTTTGATTGGTACCCAATGATAACTTGTAATTGTACACTCATTTTTTATTAATTTTGTTATCCCCAGTAAATTCAATATTATAGGGGCGACGTACAAAGGGCAGTATTGAGGCCAAATAAGATAGTTAGACAATCACAGCTAAAACCAGTTGCATGTTCTGCAATTGATCATGTCAAGGATCAGACAGCATTTTTTAATTCAATTTTTTGCAGGATGTCATTTATCATTTTCCTCCAATTTGACAAATTCCATCATTCTTACTGGGTAAATGTATATATGCTTAACATCTTTAATTAAATAATATCCTGATGGAAAGGGCCAAGTAGCCAAAAGGGTAAAGCCTGGAATTTTTGAAGGTTACACCTTGACTAATGAGAAACTAGGGTTTATAGCAGATTAACACCCAATAGAGTCACATGGCAGAAAAAAAGACACAAGGCTTACCTGACGTCCTCTCCATCTTCAAGCATAGACAGGCATATTGTGCATTTTTCGTCTGTATCTGACTCCTCCTCATCCTCTTTTGCATCTTTCCCATCATGTGGTATCCTCTATTGTACAATAAGGAACAATACAACGTTTTATGTGTGTTCCTGAAAACAACACGAAGGATCATAATGCAACTGAGTGAGGAGTGTTACTGTGCACCTCAAGAATGTTCTGTGCACCCCAAGTATTTAATGTGCACCCCAATAATGCTCTGTGCACCCAAAGTATCTACGGTGCACCCCAAAAATGTTCTGGACATCTCAAGTACTTGATCATCAGAACTCATTCATATTAAAGGAACACTATAGTTTGGGGGCAAAACTGACCCGCATCAGACTGAAGACTTTGGGGCTAAACAGTTTAAGCTCTGAAGGTAAGCCGGCGCCAGTGGTCTCCTGGTACCATAACAACTTCATTCAGATTATGTTTTTTTTATGATGTTGTCCGGAGTGTACCTTCAGGGCATCAAGGATTCTTATATAGGAGCTATTTATTCCCAGGATTTCTAATATTATTTACTTATAGCTTATATTTAACCTTGTTATCTTGCATATAGAATATAGAAGTCTTGCTGTCAGTTACGGTTATAAGCTGTGTCGTTTTCCGCAGTTAGCAGAAAGAAAGAAAGGATTCTATTTCTTCTCCTCAGCAGCAATGTGCCCTGACTGTGCCTTGAATGAACAGGATTGTGATGTTATTTATTACATCTTTATTATAAATTTAAAAGAAATGGAGCAGGAACATGTACCAGGTTAACTCAAAAGTGATTTGCATTGTTTTATTTAATAGTTTTAACAAATTCTGTATTCATGGACGAGGCTACTGAAGAAGACATGATATATTTAAGTCTTATGCCTGCTGCAAACCTAGAATGTGCTTAGATTCTCACCTTCTTATACTTGTGTGGGAATGTACAACGCTCAATGATATTCTGTACAGCTCCGCGATTCACACTCCCCAACCTATCCTCCAGCTGCAACAGCTCCTGCAAAAAAAAAAAAAAGAGATAATATTTGATTTAAGTCCCCGCTGCACCACGAACTGTACAAACAAACTTGATTCCTGAGCTTGATACTCAAGAAGAGGGTTTGGAAACTTCATCTTGTGTGAAATATTAGCTGTCTGCTAACGTGACAGGTCTTTCCAACTCTTTCAGGATTTCCGAACAACAAAGTTTCACTTCCAGATCTTTCATAACCTGATAAATGACTGAGATTTATCTCGATGGCGTTACTTTCTGATATATTGCTCTTCTGTGAAATAAAGACTTACAACTCTGTTAAGAGATGCCACTGGAGAAGAGCACTTTTTGTATTCAGACTCTTATGACATTGAGTGGACCACGTAAGATCTGTGACCACCGACAGGCCACTTATCATCCCGTGATGTTGTTTGATTACATTCTCAGTAGCAGAACAGCAACACAATAACTATCTAGCTGAAGGAATAAACAGCACAGGGCAAACTCCATGATAATCTATTGTCCTTGCATTGCTTAATTTGCAAGGACGTCCCCTGTTCTTGTCTTCCTACACACAGTTGCTAACAACTGCAGTAATCACCCGAGTTTCGGTACCTATATAGCTGAGCAGGCACGCTTGTCCCCAGCAGATACATAGGCGGCAGATATATTCATCTTATCTGATGAGTGAAGAAACTGCTGACTCAGTAATGTTCGCATTGGAATTCCATCATGTACAAAGCTATTTGTCATTACAAACCTCCTACAGTACTGTGCTTCATAAAGTTCCTCACTTGGGAGTTTATGTTTAGTTTAAGAAAACAGACTGATGCAGACTGAACATCATCAGCTCAAGAGGAGATATCAGATCCTTCTACTAAAGTTAAACAAAGTTTTTTGGGGAAATAATAACCACAAAGTATAATTTCACATATGTAACAGTGATCACACTTATAAGTGGGGAAAAGAAACACACAATTACGACAACAGCATTTGATGATAAATTATTTTCAGTGTATATTCTGAGTTACTGGCGAAACCTTCCACCCTGTAATACATATTTAACCTTAGCTACCGTATGAAATCTGTTTTCAAATATTCACAGTGACCAGGCTCAGCATCATGGCGCCACACACAGGAGTGACACACAACATATTCCTGTTTAATTGAATTTTCCCTATACATTGTGCTGACAGAATTGTATAGCAAATGTATAAATTAATATAAATGTTTTATGCTATATATAGTGTTTAGGCATAAATTAACTGGGCGCAGAGATCCCATGTAGGCCATAGATGTAGCCTTTAAAAGGCTGTCAGCAAAATAAACCCTATATATATATTCGGTATGAATTATTTGTCATGTGCCACATTTATCATCATTTGCACGACAGGCAAACTTTAAAGGCATCTATTCATAAAATATTTGTCCTATATAAGAATTGTTTAATAAATGAATTAAGAAAGTATATACATGTAATACATTTCTACGTATTAACAGAATGGAGGATATTTACATATTGTATGTAGTAACAGGTTTTAAAATTCAATGTTCCAACATTTTAAGGTAATAGAATTTGCAATTAGAATTTATCTCCTTCCTTCCTATATACTGACTTCTCATCATAAAAAGTAGGGTAACTTCCACATTTTTGGATAATAGAATATGTTATCACTAGTTCTCTATATTATGCAACAGACATATGCACTCAGTACAGCTATAGTCTCCATGCCAAGTCAACAGATCATATCTAACCCAAGGATATCATATTCATTTTCCCAAACAGAGTATTCCAGATGGTATTGCTAATCAGGACTACTTTAGGGTACTAATAACCTATGAGCTTTGTTTTTCATTACTGGCATCCTTTCTGCTCATACTGTATCTCTTACCAAGTTAATGGATCATAGCCATCTTCATGGACACCATAACAGGTTTCCAAATCTAAGTAAACCTGATGGCACTGCCGGGCATGGCCAGAGTATAGCACCAATAACTTTAGAGGAGAGCTACTCATGATTGACCCACTCTCTGATCATTCTGTATCTATCAATTGGGGTAATAGACTTATAGGTAATCAGTAGATGGGGGCAAAGAAAACTGCCAACTCAAGTGAATGTAAATTGAAAAGATATTCTACAGTAGGACCCATGACACATCAGAAATGAGTGTATCTTTGGAAGGTCATCTCTTAGAAACAAAATAATTATGGCTCAGCACTCCTTCTCAATTGAGCTCTGCTTCTTTTGTTTAGGAAGAAACTCAGTGACTACATTTTGGCCACTACAATACCTTTGTCTAGTCCTTTGCATAGCTATGTTCATCAGATTTCTTAATGCTCTTTAGTGGATTTACTGGGTTGTAAATCCAGGGTCTACTGTCTACTTTTAAAAAAAAAATTGTTGCCTGTTTTCACTACAATCCCTTTCCTCAGATGTTGAGGTTAGGACTCTATCAAATACTTTGCCCTTGGGTTTTTACGTCCAAGATGCATTATCTTGCACTTATCCACATTAAATGTCAGTTGCCACGGCTCTGACCATTTTTCTAGTTTACCTAAATCATTTGCCATTTGGCTTATCTCTCCTGGAACATCAACCCTGTTACATATTTTAGTATCATCAGCACAGTCAAAATGAGGAGGTGATTCTCCGAGATATTGTGGATTATTAACTCAGACCTCCCTATAATTAAAGAGGAATTCATTGCCATTCTAGACAGAGTAAAGGACACTGAATAGAGTATAGGGTGTTATATAAGGACAACATACCATCCTTGAGGAATCAGAGAAGCAACTGTCCTGATTGTTATGCGGCTGGATGGTAGATAAGATAATTATTAAAGGAAGAACACCTGCATACATGGATTACCGGGTGAAATTGATATGGCAGAAATCTCCTTAGGAAGCTCCTGGCTAATATTTTGCTACTGAAGCAGAATAAATCCATGCGTACTTATCATACAAGGTGACAGGAAAACCTTTTGTTTGACAGATATTGTTAATGTAAGTACTTTCCTTCAGAAATACAACAGCTCATCAGATTCTACTTGCGATTTGTCCGAGTACATTCATTCCAAGCTTATATGGGTTAAAGTGAACTGCTTTTCTGTAAAACCTAGAGGGGTTATCATGTGGATCAGTGAGGGTTTGGATGTATTTGGAAAATGTCTGTCCATTCAGAGCTTATTTAAGTAAAATTAAACAATTCTAAAATCACAGCCAACTCTTGCTGTTGAAGAATACAGATTTTGTTAAGCATGAATTCAAGTCATGCACTAACAAATCTCATCTAGGCAAAGGATGGATCACTTATTGCAATATTTAACCTATAGAATGTTGTAGAAATAAACCTAAAACATAACAATTCTTAAATGACACGATTGGGATACAGCAGTATTTTGTAAAATGTAACCATACATACAAGAGTTATATATAGAGAGGAGCACCGCCAGTTATTTTAATAACCCTCCCTTTTTAGGCATCTAACAAAATGTAAAATAACAGAGGTGATAATATATATTATCAAACATATTGTAAGCTCAGCGGATTCCCTCTCTATATGTTCATGACAAAGTTTGCCCACGTCTTGACGGTTTAGATTAAGACACACAATTATCTGTTCCTGTCAAATGACCTGACATGGGTGGGGCAGGTTGTAAACTTCCTACCCACATATTGAAGACAATATTGTAATCTTTTGTTGTTGCATACTTTGTTTGTTATCTTTTCTGGTGACAATAAATACTCCACATTGCTTTTATCAAACAAAACATAAAGGGACACTATAGTCACCCAGACCACTTCAGCTCAATGAAGTGGTCTGGGTGCCAGGTACCCTAGGTTTTAACCCTTCAGATGTAAACATAGCAGTTTCGGAAAAACATTGTTTACATTTGGGGTTAATCCAACCTCTAGTGGCTGTCTTCCTGACAGCCGCTAGAGGCGCTTCTGCGACACTGGATGCGAAATGTTTTCCTATGGACTGTTTGAATGTGAGAAATGCTTTCCTATGGACTGTTTGAATGCGCGCGCGGCTCTTGCCGCGCATGCGCATTCCGCTCCACTCAGGAGCTGACGTCGGCGGGGGAGGAGAGGTCACCAGCGCAGAGGGAGCCTGTCGCTGGATTAAGGTAAGTAAATGAAGGGGCTTTAACCCTTTCAGTGCCAAGGGAGGGTTACCCTGAGGGTGGGGAGGTATTAAGGATAACATAGGGATCCTTTAAGTGCAGGAAATTTTACATTTCATTTTAAAAGTTTGCAAATAAATCAGTAACGTTCGCTATGCTTTCAGTTAGGTTACTGTGGCCTTAAATATCAAATTCACTTTAAATTCTCACTTTGGTAAATAACCCTGTATTTAAAATGATCTTGTTTCATAATAGTGATGTTATAGTGGTTGCTTTTAAAGAGGAACTGTTGGTTCCCAGCATTTTTCATATTATGTTTAATCATCCCAATATTTAACAAATAGGTATTGGTGTGGTTATTAATGAAATGCAGAAATCCACACCTTTTTATCCTGCAAATGTTAGCTCCATCTTAGCTGCCTGTCAATTGTTATCATCTGTCCTTTGCAACTGGCAGTCACCATAGGAAAAGTATACAGAAAAGACAAGAAATGAAACACTTTTTTTTATTTCTCCTCCTCATTCACAACGTGTGCCCCCAGGGTGTACCTCGACTGAACTGGCTGCCGACAGCATTCACTAAATCCTTAGTATTAATTAAAAAGAAAACAGGCATCACATGACAAAAAGAAAAGGTTATGACCAGTTATAGGAGATTTCCAATGTTTTATTTGAGGTCTAATTTTCAGAGATGTGAGAGTTTCCCCTATGTTTCCCCTATACTAGTATCTGTCATTGAAAAGAAGGTTAATACAAGGTAACAGTGTAGTACCTCCTTCCCCTTGATATGACTGCAGATACTAAGGAATGTATAAATACATGTTTGACAGCACTGTTTTGAATTATATATTTTTAATGAATAGAAGCTAATAAACAACATAGGAATATACCTTTAAAACACACAACAGTTGTGGCTACTCCTCATGAGTATCTAGTCTTTTGAGGATGGCAAGGGGTGAAACTCATAGTACAAATATACATAAACCCAGGGCCGGCGCTACCATAAGGCGGCCCAGGCGGCCGCCTTAGGGCGCACCGGCCCTGGGGGCGCAAAATCAGGCTGACCGGAAGGAGGGAAGCGCACTGCGCTCCCCTCCAACCGACGACCTTTTGTAGCGTGGCCGAGCGCCCGGTTCTGCAGGCGCGCGAGGGAGCACTCTACCATGTGTGCTTCCTCTTCAGCTCCCTCGCGCACCGCGTAGGGATGCCGGCGCCGGAAGATGACGTCATCTTCCGGCTCCGGTATCAGTATGCGGCGCGCGAGGGAGCTGAAGAGGAAGCACACATGGGAGAGTGCTCCCTCGCGCCCGCCCGCCAGCCCGGGAGACAGCCAGCCCGGGAGACAGACAGCCAGCCAGCCACCAAGGGAGACAGCCACCAAGGGAGACAGCCACCAAGGGAGACAGCCACCAAGGGAGACAGCCAGCCAGGGAGACAGCCAGCCAAGGAGCCCAGGAGCCCAGCAGCACCACTGGACCCCAGGGAATCCCTTCAGCACTCCAAAAAGGTAAGGAGGCTGGGGGATTAAATTAAAAAAAAAACATGTGTTAGTGTTAGTGTGTGTGTGTGTGTGTGTCTGCTAGTGAGTGTCAGTGTGTGTGTCTGCTAGTGAGTGTCAGTGAGTGTGTCTGCTAGTGAGTGTCAGTGTGTGTGTCTGCTAGTGAGTGTCAGTGAGTGTCAATGAGTGTCTGCTAGTGAGTGTCAGTGTGTGTGTCTGCTAGTGTCAGTGAGTGTGTCTGCTAGTGTCAGTGAGTGTGTCTGCTAGTGAGTGTCAGTGTGTGTGTCTGCTAGTGAGTGTCAGTAAGTGTGTTACTGTGTGTCTCTTACTGAGTGTGTTTGTGTGTGTATTAGTGAGTCTGTTTGATGTCTGTTAGTGAGTGTGTGTTTGTCAGTGAGAGTGTATGTATGTCTGTCGCTGAGTGTGTCTGTTAGCTGGTGTGTATGCATCTGTTCGTGAGAGTGTGTGTGTGTCTTCAGCACTTACCTTTCTCTAGCGCCGGACTCCCTTGGCGCTGGGGATCCCTCCGCCTCTCAGCTCCGAATGCTCTTGCCGCGCATGCATTCAAACCGCCCATAGGAAAGCATTACTCAATGCTTTCCTATGGACGTTCAGTGTTTTAGAATAGCGGAAGCTCCTCTAGCGGCTGTCAGTGAGACATCCACTAGAGGCTGGATTAACCCTCGGTGAAACATAGCAGTTTCTCTGAAACTGCTATGTTTTCAGCTGCAGGGTTAAAACTAGAGGGACCTGACACCCAGACCACTTCATTGAGCTGATGTGATCTGGGTGTCTGTAGTGGTCCTTTAATTGTGTGTGCATCTGCATGCACTGGCTACATACCGCGGTCGCAGGGGTCACATCCCTGCGACCAGGTGCCCGCCGCCATGATGTCTATATGCCTGCATGTATGTCTGTGTCTGTATGTCTGTATGATTATTTCTGTGTTTGTATGAACCTTATTTTGAACGAGGGTGGGGGGCACCAAAATGCATCTTCGCCTGTGTAACTAAAAATCCTAGCACCGGTCCTGCATAAACCCCAAAGGCAGAAAAAAGTGGGTAGATGGGAGATCGTTGACTTACAGAGAATTATGGGAAATGCATTGGGAGAGATTCAAAGTTGGACAACTCTGGTATTTATTGCAATATATGTTTATTTGTAAAAGTTATAGTATATTTGGAAGAAAACAATGTTCTATAAGACCAATTAGATGACAAAAACACCACATTTGTTGACGAACTGAATTGCATGTAAGTGTAAAATTTAAAGGAGGCCTAGGCTTACTCTTTAGGCCTGTTTTACCAATTAAAAAATAAATAATACTTTTTGCTTGCGTGGCAGTATTGAGACAGAATTTACAGTCCTGCTGAGCCCGTGCTCTATTTTTGGTGCTTGGAGCAGAAGGTGATAAGGAAACCTGTTTATTATGATGGACTGACCCAGTTCAATGGTAATGTGATTGCTCCTCGCATTCCTACTGCTTTGAAAGTGCAAATACAGAACATGGCTGCTGATTCAGATAACACAGTAAAATAGCAAAATATTTACTGAGAATCCCAGGGCCTCTAACTTACGGCCTGGTGTATTAGTTCTGGTAGCGGTCTGGGTTGAGAATAGTTAATAGTTAATGAAAGTCTAGAATTAAATCTAAGATGACCCATGGCATAAAAACAGCAGATGACCCTCGACACACTGTAATAAATGTAAAGAGAAAAAAACAATGGAATGGCAATGGAAACATGCTAATTTTTATAGTGGGTGGAATGTTTTTTTTTTCTTTTTTTAAATGATCATAATTAATCCAAAAGTGGACAAAATTACCACCTGTTCCTAACAAGCAACTATTTTCTCTGTTGGGATAAACTATATTTCCTGTTAACCGTTCCTGTGAATATCAGACATCTAATGACTTGGACCAGGAATGGGTGAGGGGACACTATAGCGTTAGAAATAACAACTTGTAATGCTGTAGTGTTCTGTTCTCCACTGCTTTAGCTCTTAGTCCCCTCCAAATCTACATTTAAAAAAAAACCATGGAAAAATGGTACCTGCAGCCGCTCAATCTGCCTCTCATGACATCACACTTTTTTTTGTCTAATCCAATGCTCCTTATTTAGGACGAGAAGCACATGGGCTGCCAGCACTGTGCTCCTCCACTCAAATGGAGGGTAGCTGTGAGAACCGAGTTTGGCTTGGTTCTCGCAGCAGAATTGTTTCTAATGGATGTCAGGAAGATATTTAACCCTGTGATGTAAACATTTCTGTACTTACTAAATGGTTATGTTTAACCCCTTAAGGACCAAACTTCTGGAATAAAAGGGAATCATGACATGTCACACATGTCCTGTGTCCTTAAGGGGTTAAAGGGTTAAAATGCTAAATTAACCCCTTAAGGACACATGACATGTGTGACATGTCATGATTCCCTTTTATTCCAGAAGTTTGGTCCTTAAGGGGTTAAAGAACCGCGGTGCCCAGACCTCTTCATTGAGATGAGGTTATGTGTGTGTCTTTAGTGGTCCTTTAACCTACAGATTTATAATACCGTATTTTTCGCTCCATAAGACGCACTTTTTTTCCCCTCAAAAGTGAGGGGAAATGTCTGTGCGTCTTATGGAGCGAATATGAAGTTTTACTTACCTGTCTTGTAGCATTTCTCGGCAGCACAGGGCGCACCGCGGTACTGGAACTTGAATTTCATGTTCCGGTTTCCGGCGGGACTGAAAGGAAGTGCGCACTCAGCTCAGTGTGCGCACTTCCTTTCAGTCCCGCCGGAAACCGGAACATGAAATTCAAGTTCCAGTACCGCGGTGCGCCCTGTGCTGCCGAGAAACGCTACAAGACAGGTAAGTAATTATGGGACAAGGGGAGGGGGACAGTATGGGAGAGAAGACTATGGGGAGGGGAGGGGGGATGAAGACTATGGGGAGGGGAGGGGAGGGGAGGGGGGATGAAGACTATGGGGAGGGGAGGGAGGATGAAGACTATGGGGAGGGGAGGGGGGATGAAGACTATGGGGAGGGGAGGGGAGGGGGGATGAAGACTATGGGGAGGGGAGGGGAGGGGAGGGGGGGATGAAGACTATGGGGAGGGGAGGGGAGGGGGGATGAAGACTATGGGGAGGGGAGGGGAGGGGGGGATGAAGACTATGGGGAGGGGAGGGGGATGAAGACTATGGGGAGGGGAGGGGGGATGAAGACTATGGGAGGGGGGACACTATGGGACAGGGGAGAAAAAAAATATTCTGAACAAACTGTCCCATAGTAAGAAACACTATGGGACAGTTTGTTCAGAATATATTGTTTTCTGGGTTTCTTCCTCTAAAAACTAGGTGCGTCTTATGGTGAGGTGCGTCTTATGGAGCAAAAAATACGGTAATTTATGTAGTACCTGAAACACAGATGATCTTTAAATAGACAAGATTTGCCACCAATTAAACCAGTCAACACGTGGCCCTACCCTTCAATTATGTAGAATCAGCATTGAAAGCTTTTACCGGCTTGTTGTGAAGCGATAATTGTCATAATGTTTTGCCAACTTGCAATGGATTTCTTTATGTTCAAATTTCTAATTTAAACCATGCAATTATAAAGCATACAGAGAAAACATGTATTAATGTCTGCTAAAATAGTGTCTGTTATTTCGCAACTGTTACATTGTGTCATTTTCATTTTGGGTAGATTTAGACTTAGATATAATGTTCCGTTGCTATTTACAAATAAAAGAGAAACTCAACACCTACCTTATTAACCGCCATCTTCCATTTGATACGTGACTATACTACATACAATACCATACCTGCATCCCTTCTCTACAATGGGCTCAATAGGAAGATAAACAAGATAAGATCAATCTGTCGGAAGTCAGATCTATGGAATTCTATGTATTTTAGACACCTGACTAAGTTTATGTAGTTTATGTATACATACGTTTTTGTTTTTTTCAAACACGTGTTATCTTTTGAATTTTTTTGTTTTTATGTTTTTTATTAAACAATAAAATTGCTGCATGTCCCGCAACGAAGCATTAATGCTGTGACATAAACTGTGACAGCCGTACCATGGAGGACCACTGCTGATGGTGTGACAAAGCATGACAGCAATGCCCACCATAAAGCATGGAATGTGTCTCCACATTCACAGAGGGAAGAGACGGTGGAATACTGCCAAAGAGTAGGGAAGTCACTTGGCTGTGGAACATGTTGTGGACGATTGCTGCTGCTACCGCCTCAATACCATCAGTTAATTCTTTATGTTAAACATTTATTTATTTTACTTATAGATTAGCAATCTAGTATTGAGAGCTCTTTAGGACATTTTCGTTTATAGGTACCAAAACTAGTGTAGAAATTAAGTGACATAACTAACAATGCCAAGAACCATTTCATTCACCCAATCCTAATCTCAGTCCTCTCTTCCCACTACTTTACTGTTCTCTCCTCATTCAGGTTCCTGTTATCTCCATTTGGTATTCCTCTCCTCTGCTTCCTGCATCTTGCACGTTATCTACTAAAGTATGATTTCATAGTGAATTCAGAGTGAATTTCAAATTTTAAGCCAAAGTAGTCAAACTGAATTCTCATTTCAGTGAATAACGCCCTTAGTTAATAACCAGTAAGGCCTTTCAGAAAAAAATTCTCAGAAACAATGTTTTACATCATCCGACATAAGGGGCGGCATCTGTGCACCAAAATCGCAATGTAGTGGTTTTGGTACTTACCACTATGTATAATACCAGTAACACCAGTTACTGCCACTAGTGCACTTTACAGTTTGAGTACACACTCACTATCATTCGCTATCATGTTACTGACTCAAACTGTTAGGGTATACAGTTACTGAGAGTCGTTCACTTTGCTTGTAGGGTGCACACTTACTACCACCATTGTTGAGGCACACTTTGGGTAAACATTCACTATCATCAGTGCTTAGGTACACTGCTGCTGTCACTAGTACACATTGATGTCAGTGTAGATAGTCAGGCAACTAGAACAAATTGCTGTTAGGGTATATAGTTACTTCTACAGGTAGAATTTACTGTTATAGTATACAGTTACTGACACTAGTACAGATTGCTGTTAGTGTATACAGTTACTGACACTAGTACAGATTGCTGTTAGTGTATACAGTTACTGACACTAGTACAGATTGCTGTTAGTGTATATTATTACTGACACTAGTACAGATTGCTGTTAGTGTATACAGTTACTGACACTAGTACAGATTGCTGTTAGTGTATACAGTTACTGACACTAGTACAGATTGCTGTTAGTGTATATTATTACTGACACTAGTACAGATTGCTGTTAGTGTATACAGTTACTGACACTAGTACAGATTGCTGTTAGTGTATACCGTTACTGACACTAGTACAGATTGCTGTTAGTGTATACAGTTACTGACACTAGTACAGATTGCTGTTGGTGTATACAGTTACTGATACTAGTACAGACTGCTGTTAGTGTATACCGTTACTGACACTAGTACAGATTGCTGTTAGTGTATACAGTTACTGACACTAGTACAGATTGCTGTTAGTGTATACCGTTACTGACACTAGTACAGATTGCTGTTATAGTATACAGTTACTGACACCAGTACAGATTGCTGTTAGTGTATACAGTTACTGACACTAGTACAGATTGCTGTTAGTGTATACAGTTACTGACACCAGTACAGATTGCTGTTAGTGTATATTATTACTGACACTAGTACAGATTGCTGTTAGTGTATACAGTTACTGACACTAGTACAGATTGCTGTTAGTGTATACAGTTACTGACACTAGTACAGATTGCTGTTAGTGTATACAGTTACTGACACTAGTACAGATTGCTGTTAGTGTATACAGTTACTGATACTAGAACAGACTGCTGTTAGTGTATACAGTTACTGACACTAGTACATATTGCTGTTAGTGTATATTATTACTGACACTAGTACAGATTGCTGTTAGTGTATACAGTTACTGACACTAGTACAGATTGCTGTTAGTGTATACAGTTACTGACACTAGTACAGATTGCTGTTAGTGTATACAGTTACTGACACTAGTACAGATTGCTGTTAGTGTATACAGTTACTGACACTAGTACAGATTGCTGTTAGTGTACACAGTTACTGACACTAGTACAGACTGCTGTTAGTGTATACAGTTACTGACACTAGTACAGATTGCTGTTAGTGTATACAGTTACTGACACTAGTACAGATTGCTGTTAGTGTATACAGTTACTGACACTAGTACAGATTGCTGTTAGGTTGTAATGGATTCTATAATAGGGTGAACCTTGTCACTCTGTAATGTTTAATGGTTTAATTCTAGAAATGCCAGAATTAGAAGCAGCAGAAAGATTCCTACTCACTTCATAGCTTTCCCTCACAGCAGACGTGTGTCGCGCCGGACTGAGACCCTGGAGGGCAAGAAGGTGGAGCTGCGGATAAGGGTAATTTCTGATTTCATGGACAACCTTTCAAAACAAACAAGAGAAACAGTTAATAAAGATATCATCAGTGTGGCCTATTTAGGGAGCACGTCCACTCCAAGAGTCTAAGGGGTTCAATGGACCATTGGTTAGTTTGGGTCAAATATCCTCTGCTGTCCGTTGGTGGAAATAAAATCCTAAATTATAAAATGTCACAGAACTGTACGTGTTCTGTTTTGGAAGACATAATGATATTTACCATAATGTACTGAACGTAATGATAACAGCTCATATTTATATTTTGTTTGGTCAACTAACAGTGTTAGTTGTGTTGCTGTGGAACTTTCTTAGAGAACACATTATTGTGAGTTTTAAAGCTATGGAGAGCTAAGATACATATGATTGAAAGCTTTATTGCTGTGAAAGTCTGTTATTCACTCTGGCAGGGTTATAAAGTAGGAATTCAAAGTGAATTTGAAATTTAAAGTCAAATTAGCCAAATTGGAAAAACTCTCTAATTTAGCAATGCTTTAAATTCAGCTACTTTGTCCTCAAATTTGAAATTTTCTTTGAATTCACTTTGAATTCTCATCTTAGTAAATAATCCTGATATAGTAAATGTATTACTTTGACTATTACGTTTACAAACCTCTGCAAGACAATCATGAACAAAACACATTCATTTATCGCACTGGTAGTACAATACTGCATTTGATCCGTCAATTTCCATAAGTGTCTTCCTGCCCTATTCATTCACTTGCCGTAATTCAACTCCATTTGCCACAATTCATCTCCATCTAGCCATACATTTACCCATCACATAACGCACCTTCACCACACCTCATCTTATCATATATTGTCAAGTTGTTACAATTCAACATTTGCCAGTCATAACTCAACTCTTACTTGAAATATTTGCATAAACATTCACAATTCGTCCTACAACTGCCATAATTACACTTCCATTAGCAATTATTTATCCCACTTAAAATATCTAAATAAAGATTTGAAATCCATTCTTATCCCACATACAATAATCCATCCCTTACGGCCTGCCACTTCCATCGAGGATGATATGCTTCCACATGGTGTATTCATGCTACCATAGAATATACTAATCAACAAATGTCTTACATTCCATATGTTCTCTTATCACAGAATGCTATCTCATGTAAAATCAGGGAACAAAGTCAGCCAAACATTCTGTGGGATAGCCATACGTGGCAGGTGGGCTTACCTCTAATGGATATTGGAGTGGAACAAAAATCTCCATTTATATAAATATGCACAGGGATTTGAGATAGTGTGCAAGTCACTTTTTTTCTTTGGTTTTTATTGTGTGTATTGGGGCTGATGTGTACTATGCTGCCACCCAGGAGTAGTGGGAGTTTGAGTTATTTTTATGTATCTGGGATAACCATATTTGAATTGAGAAAACAACATTTGTACCATCTTTGGAGTGGAGTGGAGTGCTATGACCCTTCATAAGAAAAAATAATAAAATAAATAGAGGCTGAGAGAATAGAGTAATTTATAAATACAGGACAGTGCCCAGTAGGGGTGTATGGTTCTATATTATACCTATAATATTACACTGTTGGTTGATGGTTTATATATTTTTGGTATACAACCTTATTGATGGTGAAAACTCGAAATAGCTTTGATTGCATTTGCCTTCACTTTACTGATTTGTGATATAGGTGAGTTTAAAGCAGCATTGTCACCGTCTGGGGCGGCCAGGGGCAGGCAAAGGTGAGGTTATACTTACCTGAACCTGTCCTCGCGGGCAACGCCATCATCTGCCGACGGGTCCTCTTCCGCTCCAGGCACTTCAGTCCACTTGTTATTAGAAAACTATTGATGCTCTAGTAGCAGTAGTGGATCTTTGTGATTTCTGTGGGATCTCCTGTTCTCCATGATGTGGGAGAATAATAACACATATGTATCCTCCTATACCAGGGTATTGGCAACCTTCAGCACCCTAGATGTTGTGGACTGCATCTCCCCTGATGCCTTGCCAGCATTATGGCTGTGGGAGCATTTTGGGAGTTGTAGTCCATCACATCTCAGTTTCAAAGGTTGCCTACCTCGTCCCAAATTATGACACCTAGAGTTAGCACATGTAAAAAATCATGGTTACAAATACAGACATTAATCCACCATTATGACCTTTTAGATAACTGAAAAGTCTCTCTGAAAGAGCCTTGTGATTTTTATGGAAGACAAAGTGATCTCATGTAAAAGGCTCTCATCTACATACTAACAGTGTTGTTGTGGCAGCAATATAGTTATCAGTGTTCCTTGATTTGGAATCTTCATTAAAAAAAAAAAAAAAAAAGACAAAATGGAACCAAATACATGCCAAGCGATAAGCAAGGCACAAATGTGTTGCTCACCCTCAGGCTCTCGAGTGGTTAACAGTTTATTTTCTCGGATTGCAATACATGGGGCTGAGAGCAACATAACTATCAAAGCAAAACATGAATGCTCAATGTGAAAGGCCCTAAAGCACATACGCAGCAAATACCCAAGAAAACGAGATGTCTAAAGTGCTCTGCAAAATCAGATAAAGGGCATCTCTGCAGGAGCTGCGGTAACCACTGTTTTCTTTAACTTTCAATTGTGCACTACTTGCTAGGATAGAAAATACTGTAAGAGCTAGCGCAGGTCGGATGCTTCTGGAGGTGACCTACAGTTACATTTTGCCTTAAGAATAAGTGCCTGGTGTTTGAAAAACAGATTAGCTGAAGTGTTGAAGAGCATGTACAGAGGAAAAATAGTGTTGCAACCTAATCTTACAAGAGACTGGCCAGCCAAAGGTCGATACAATGTCACAACCTGCCAATTTGTTTCACTCCCCCCCCCCCCCCCCCCCCCCCCCCCCGCACAGTTCCTACTTGGGGATCTATTGCATATTCTATATCTCATAATAAAATCTATATCTCATAATAAAATTAGGTAAATGTGTACAGTAAAGCTTAGCAAATTAGCATTTGCATACAGTTTTAATTTCAAAAACATTTCATACACTAACAGCAAAGTAATGTAAACTTTGCAGCGAAAGGCAGTGTTAAAATATACGGCAATGTTATCATCAAATGTTGTTAACATTAATTAGGAATGTAAATTACAAGAATCACATCTGACAGGTAGAGGCTAAAAAAGGATCAATTACCAATAATAGCTGGGAGGAAGTGCTCTGACCACCATTTTGTAAGAGAGCACAGGCAGCTGTAATGGAGGATAGTGGAAGTGATTTATTTAAATATTGTATGTTAACGTGACAGATTTTTAGCACAATTATATTTATTTATATCATTAATTTATGAGGCGGTTTTCATCTTAATTTGTTTTTGTCCAAAGTGCTTCCATTAAGAAATAGCTGAAAATGTTCAAATTAGTCAACATTCTATCCATTAAGAGCTCAAATTTGCGGATGGTGCAATATTCTGTTAGTACACCTGGTCATTTGATAATAATGACTAAAATGCGTCACTCCACTTCAAATAACATATGAAAGGAGACATTCCTGGCTGGCCTAGCTCCAATCCCATAATATGAAAATAAAATACGACTGAAAACTTTAATACATTTTGTCCACTTTTTCCAGTCACAAAAGAAGGGGCCTTTGGAGTTTTTGTCAAGTGAAATGCATTATCTCACTGTCAGAAAATCAGAGTGAAACAATTGTGGTAAAAATTTCCACAAATAAATAGAATTAAATGTAATAACAGGATTGGAAGGATTAGAACGTATGAGAAATCAATGATTTACTTAGAAAATCAGGGTTACAATAAATTAAGTAGGTTGAAATATAAAACAGAATAAGGGCATTATACCACCTTACAGAACAAAATTAATGGCATAAAAAAACAGGTCTTGATCCTTGACAAATTATACAGGGTGGATCAGCGCTAATAAATTGCAGCAGAATAATCAGAATCTATCTGATGAAAACTTGTATAGTTTTCTTGATCCTTAACTAGACATTGAGTCTTGAGTCTTGCTGCTCCAGAGCACTGCAGACATCATTCAAGTGGTAAGTGCCCATTGTACACAAAAAAAGCATAATGCAAACTGGGGGTGGGGGAGAGAGAGAGGTAGGAATGGGACACCTGGAGGGGGGTGGGGGGACAGGTAACAATTGGATACATGAGAGGAGGGGGAAAGTGGAAGGGTATGGGACACAGGGAGAGGAGAGGGGAGAGAGGTAAAAATGGGACACAGGGAGAGGAGTGGGGAGAAATGGAGCATATTGACACAGAAAGTGGAGGGGAGAGAGTGAGAAATGGGACTCCTGGAGGGGGGGAGAGATAGGAAGGAAGTGGGAGAGGGAGAAATTGGTCACATGGAGGGGGCTGGAAGGGAGGAAAGTATGGGAAACATAGAGGGGCTGAGGGGAGAGGAGGGCATGGGACACATGGAGGAGGTGAGGTGGCAGAGGGAATGGGACA
This sequence comes from Pelobates fuscus, assembly GCF_036172605.1. Lineage (NCBI taxonomy): Eukaryota > Metazoa > Chordata > Amphibia > Anura > Pelobatidae > Pelobates > Pelobates fuscus. Next base: position 57,543,972 of record NC_086321.1, read on the forward strand.
CATAGAGGGGCAGAGGGAATGAGACACATGGAGGGGCTTTGGAGTCGAGGGAATGAGACAAATGTGGGGGCCTGAGCGCGGGAATGAGACACAGGGGATGTGGGGGGGTGTGAATGAGACATCAAAGGATGGGGCCCCAGTGGAATTTTCGCACCGGGGGCCCAGTAGATTCGAGTTACGCCTAAAACACTCCCAGAGTTCCTTATAAAATATGCAAATAAATACAAACTGAATTCTGAAGTTTTAGCTATCCAAACCACATTCCTATAATATTTATCTAGGAATATATGTCATGAATTATGCAAAATAAGTCAGCTAACAAATATCACATAAAATACTCAACACTTGCTGATAGGTATGTACCCAGGGAACACACAGCAACAAGGGTATTTTAATAATTTTTCTATTACAGCTATTTTGATCTTATAACATTCAGGGTTCTGATAGCAAAATTACCAATTAGGGTCATCATTGATTCAACTTAGCTTAATCTGATCTTACCCTCCCTTTTCACCTTAAGTAACTATAAAATAGATAAAGCTTTTTGCGTTTCAGTGCAGGCCTGAGGCTTCTCATTCTGCTCTCAATATTATCTGTTCATTATACCTTTTATCTGCCAAGTTGTCCCACAAGATGCCTTCATTCTCTACCTATTAACCTTTGATAAAACCTTTCCTGAACTCGGGAGCCATATACCACGTTTCCATAAATTAGACTCACTCTGTATGAATTTTTAGCCAAGTCTTTCTGTCACTGTGCTGCACATGATGTTCCTTCCAGTTTCTATGCATTATCCTATTTCCTCTATTTTGGCAATCTCTTGGAGCACGTTGCTCACAAATAACTAGGCACCTTCATATTTGCCTATTCTCATCTCTCATCTATCTAATCCAGCTTTCAACCTGCTCCCTGAGCAGAAACTGCCCCCCTTCTCTATCGATAACTTTTTCGAACAATTATAACATTCCAAACTCTCATTTAGTTTTAGTATACTTTGATACGCTTGTTTTAAAAAACACTTTATTTAAGCATGGACAGGAATACACAGATGGGTCAAAAGGTCCTTGAATCAGGATAACATCGCACAATAATATGTAATTCTGTACCGCAATATTTATATAGGAGTAAATTAGCATATTCAAGAAAGTAAAGTATAAATCAGCAAAATAAAAGGAAGAAAGAAGCCATAATAAGAAGAACGGAAAAAGAAGGGTCACCTGCTGTAGATCATCAAGTTTAGGATATAGTACGCACCATTCCGCCTGAGGTATAAATCTTTTGATACATTTGATGACCTTACCCATCTCCCTACTCTGGCAAAACTTGGTATCACCAGACCACTCATGGCTCTCATCCTACCTTTCTGGGTGCTCCTACATAGTCTTTTTCAACAATGTATCCTCATCACCCATCCCTCTTTCAGTTGATGTACCACAAGGCTCAGTTCTTGGACTCCCCACTGCATGCAGAATAGCCCACTTATGTGATATTTAAAACATTTAAATAGTAGTATCATTTTTTTATGCCTTCAGCCTTCACTAAAAGTGTGTGGTTTAGGCTTTATTTAATATTTCTGATTTGATCTTGACAGAATATTATTCTGAAACATTGAGGTCTAAACAAGTCCCACATTCGGTGCAATTATCAACTACATCTCATCGGTTATGAGTGACATTATTCCTGTAATTTCATTCCAATGCTCCTAAAATGTACGAGCAATATTTCTATGCTGTTTCTGCCTATTGTGCAGAGTTATGATAGTGCTTTAACATTTTTTATTAAAATTACAATAATGAAATCTTACCATCTGTGTTGACGATGTGTTTCTTGGGAAATGGTGCAATCGAGGACTTGCTAAGTAATGCTGATAGTGCTGATGGACTGGCCTAACTTGGAACTGTGTGTGTGTCAATCCAGCGTCCACACTGAGGTCCCTGGAATGGGAAAAGACAGCAAAAATTTTAAGAATTACTGCTAAGAACAGGTCTCTCTTCCTCAGAGAAGAGGCAGTTCCTAATAGGAAGTGACCAGCTGTATCACCATAGCCCACTGTTACATTAGTAAACTTTAATATCACATTATTAAGAAAACTACCATTAATACATAAACAGAAGGAAAGTAATAAAACATTGCCAGCCATAAACACAGCAAGTGGGTTCAAGGGACTTGTATTTTGCTAACAGCTCCAGGCCAGCATTTACATATTGCTGGCTTATGGTTGTTTTAATAAACAAATTGTTTTACCAGGAAAAACATATTGATATTTTCTCTTTTTTTAAACAACTGCCAGGGGTAAAAAAAAAAATGTACTATTACACAAATCAATGGTTCTCATTTTATAGACTTCGGAAGGATGAAGAACTTTGTAATGGAATGCTGATGTTTCAATGGGTTCTACATATAATGCACTTAATATTTTACGTGACCATGGTGAACGTTTATTAACCTGCTAACAATGATTGAACAAATGTAATAAAACTGTCAACTTCACATTTCAGCGTTATTCTGTAACATCTAAAATTATGGGAAATGTAACCGAACAAAAGCTGGGCGACCACGGCTGGACACACATATTTTTTATATTATCTCATCCTCAAGCAGATAGCATCGTACTGTGGTTAACCATAACAGATGTACACCATTTACCAATCTGTTTGCTACCAATACTAAGTGTGTACATGTTTCGTTTTGGAATCATTTTATCTATGCAACAGGATTCACTGTATGTAGCACTGTGCCCACATACAAACCCGTGTTTACATTCTGCTGGCATTTTTGGGAAGCTGTATTTAAAAAACACAAGCAGAAGCTTTACAAATAGTTTATATTCTATAAAGATCCTTTTAAAGGTATAAGGAAATCTCAGTATTTGGTTTAAAATTGAGCAAGAACCAGGCTGTTCTTGTTTTACATTTATGGATGGAACGTTTATGAATGGAAACATTGTATATTTTACAGAATGGCGACATATGCCGATTAGATTTTACATTTCGTTACATCATCATTTTTGAATGTTGTGAAGTAGGGTAGGAACAATGATTAGATTATCAGATTATATTACGATTAGATTATTAGATTGTATTTATCATTTTCTGGGCTGGGAACTATCATAACGATAAGGAAGCATAATAAATGGAAATACATTATGCGTTTTAAGACCTATAGGATAAACCTACATCGCAATTATTACATTTTTTCCATGATATATGAGGGTTTAAATGGGATTTCCTCAAAATTCCAAAAGGGATATATTAATGTTTAGTTATTATTACCTTTGGGCCATTCCACTTTTACTTATTGGGCTTTAACAAGTGTCGGTACTATTTATTTCACATTGGAATTTCTGGTTTAGATTATGCAAGCGTATGTTTAATTGCTTGTCCCATTTGTCATATATCTGGGTAAGACCTTGGCATTCGAAGCCCAAATACCACCCTAAGTGTTTAGTAAGGGGTCTGTGGTTTTGTGGAGTGTGCAATTAATGAAGTGAAATCTAGATTGTGATTAAACCCTCTAACTATAGGTCCATTAATTTAGAAACATGTTTTTGCAGCAAAGAAGGAAATCTTTTCATATGTCATAAAAAGGCAATCAAAGTAGTTGCTATTTTTTATATAGTTGTTATTTTCGCGTCCCTTTGTCTATTCGTTTTTTATAATCTTATCCAGCAGGGCATCCAAAGGGTGTCATTTTGTACATTGTACAAATAAATTGGAGTGAGATGTGTGTTTTTTTTTGTTTAATCTCCCACAAGCCTTTTAAATTCACTGTGGGTTATTTGATCCATTTATGTTTATAAAGCGTCAGTCTTGAACGCGAAACGCGTCCAGTCTCCTTCTAGGTCTTTACTACTTTTCCTTCCATTCTTTTCAGGTGTAGGGATCTCTGGTTTGCAGTATTTGTATTGTGGGTTTTTTTTTTTTATGTTCTTTTGCATATTTATTAGTGAATCCTTTTGACATGTGAGGACTGTTCTCTCTTCAACCATGTTGTGTATTGCATAAATAAACCAAGTATTTCTAAGGATCTGCCTCGTTAAAATTGTCTGGATTTACTGCAAGTGCAGTCCATATTTGATTTTGTTGACTTTACAAATATATATGTTATCCACGTATCTGATCTTTTGTGTTTTTAATACAGTGTTGCACATTATTAGAAAATATCTATATAAACAAAAGTTTCTTTTGGATGCATAGAAAGCAAAGGTATATCATATAATGTGTTATACTGTATACCTTCCTAATATAGCTGCAAAGAATCGACCTAAGGAAAAAATATTGGTAATGTAAAATATACATTTTTGTACTTTCTCTAAACAGCTATGTATACAATTAGTTGTTTCCTTCTATTTTCATATAATAGCCATGTATGTGATGTCAAACCTAAATTTCTTGTTTTCTTATTTTAAAGATTTCTTGAAAAAATATTTTCTTTTGTAAAAAAAGGTCTGAATGATATTTTAAGAAAACAGTGTTCAATGATTAATGTAGGAGGTAAAAGTATTTTGATCAAAGGAGATGCCTGGTTGCCATTTTGAAATCAAGAAGGTATTTTTCCTTGTTTGTGGTACAATTATGAGATGTTCCAAACTGGGTTTTGTGCTTTCTTTGGGATCAGCAACAGAGGTTCACAAGTTCAAGCAGTGCTTAGTTAAAGAACAACTGTCACATGAAAACTATTTTTCATATAATAACCCTTTCATCAAGTTTTTTAAAAAAATGAAAAAACAAAAACAGCAAGGTCCTTCAGCCATACACATGCACCTTGGGTCAAACAGTGCTTGAAAACCGACTGTTAGTCTCTATGGTCTTCCATGCTTCACTCCCAGCACAGAAGCAGGGATGACTATAGAGACTAACTGTCTATTCTCAAACAATGACCCAAGGTTCATGTATATGGCTGATAGGTCTTGTCATATACTTAAGGTAGGGATGAGTGTTTTTCATTTTATTAAATATACTTCATTAAAAAAAATCTATATCCTTTCAAAACGTGATGATAAGATTATTATATTAAAAATAGTTTTGTGGTTACAATTGTCCATTAACAGCGAGGTAACCTGAAATAGCTGCCAATGGACCGTTCTAAGTGCCAGGCCATAATGTCACTCTACTATTCACAAATTAAAGGTTAGGCCCAAATATGATTTATCTCATGTTCCTTTAAAAAAAAAGGCAAAAAACAAAAAACAGAACAAAAACAAACAAACTTCTCATTCTTAATATGGTAGCATTGGCTCTTTCATACTGCTGACCTAAAAACATGTTCTGCTGTTCTTTTCACACAAGTAATTAAATATTTAATAAGGTTAATATTATTCATATAAATGATTAGACCGAGCTAATCGGTATATTATAATTTGTATAAATTTACCTTGGTCATCTTAAAAGAGAGAATATTTTTCTGCTTTTCAAGGTAAATAAAATATAATATATATGAACAGGTCTTAAAACTTCTCACTCATCACTAGCCATTATCTAGTAGAAATTCACCCCTTGTAAGTGTGCCATGAACCCTCCAGGCTTCCACTGGTGAATAATTTGTGAAGTCTGGCTAGTTGCATGGGACTTGACTTGTAATACAGTTTAATCATCTAGTAGCACTAGTGTAGTTATCCCCCCCCCCCCCCCCCCTACCCACCTAATGTGTCCCTGTTGAATTATGAGGTTATAACATGGTCTGGTCTGTGGGCAGATATGGCCTATGGAATATGACTATCTAGAATTTTAAGAACTGTGGCTGAAAAATACAAATTGCTACTTTAACCCCTTAAGGACACGACGTGTGACATGTCATGATTCCCTTTTATTCCAGAAGTTTGGTCCTTAAGGTGTTAATGGCGCAATGATTTTCTCTTTTACCATTCATACCAGATGGCATCCATATATCAAATTTAAATCCGCAGCTCCATCTGTTTTACAAGATGTACGATGCAAATGTTACATAAAATACCAAAAGAGACATGGAACACTGATTGTGGGAAAGTATGTGTGTATGCGCATGTGTCTGTGTTTGTATGCACATGTGCTTTCAAATACCAGCACTTCTTGGGCTCTGTAAAGGTTTAATTACACTACTTTAATCCGTGGCTCCAGCTGTCAAGTCAAACAAAAAATCATACAACTGACAACAGCTGAAGTAACATATTCCTGATCTACATGGTCTATGGGATGGTGCAAATAGGTCCCTCTAGAACAGCAATGCCTAACCTTGGCAAAACAAAGCTTGCCTAAAATGTAGGCAGGTAGATCATTGTTTGCAAACATCTGCAGTGCCATTTTGCAGAAAGGAGCATAGGTAGAAGTGTGACCTGACTCCCACCTTTCTAATATGTTGTGAAATAGTAATATGTTGTCTTCTTCAAGATCAGGTGATGTGACTAGAGAAGGATTAATATCCCTCAGGAACCTAGAAGGCTACCAGATTGGGACCCCCTTTGTGACTAGAGAAGAATTAATATCCCTCAGGAACCTAGAAGGCTACCAGCTTGGGACCCCCTCTGTGACTAGAGAAGGATTAATATCCTTAGTAACCTAGAAGGCTACCAGCTTGGAACCCACTCTGTGACTAGAGAAGGATTAATATTGCTCAGTAACCTAGAAGGCTATTAGCTTGGGACCGCCTCTGTGACTAGAGAAGGATTAATATCCCTCAGGAACCTAGAATGCTACCAGCTTGGAACCCCCTCTGTGACTAGAGAAGGATTAATATCTCTCAGGAACCTAGAAGGCTACCAGCTTGGGACACCCTCTGTGACTAGAGAAGGATTAATATCCCTCAGTACCCTAGAAGGCTACCAGCTTGGAACCCCCTCTGTGGCTAGAGAAGGATTAATATCCCTCAGGAACCTAGAAGGCTACCAGCTTGGCACCCCCTCTGTGACTAGAGAAGGATTAATATACCTCAGGAACCTAGAAGGCTACCAGCTCGGCACCCCCTCTGTGACTAGAAAATGATTAATATCCCTCAGGAATCTAGAAGGCTACCAGCTTGGGACACCCTCTGTGACTAGAGAAGGATTAGTATCCCTCAGTAACCTAGAAGGCTACCAGCTTGGGACCCCCTCTGTGACTAGAGAAGGATTAATATCCCTCAGTAACCAGCTTGGGACCCCCTCTGTGACTAGAGAAGGATTAATATCCCTTAGTAACCTAGAAGGCTACCAGATTGGGACCCCATTGGGTCCAAGAGCAGTTACCCAAGGTCAGCTGAAGGGCCACATGTTTCCTTATTCCTGTTGTAGATAAAGAAATATAACTATTTGGAATGAAAACAAGTTGTATCTTTTTTTTTTTCCCATCTGAAGTTATAATTCGCCTTACTAAGAATGGGAAAAGTTTTGAAATGATTTCTATGAAGCCTTTTGGAACCTCATTACATATCCTCACCAGCAAATTAACAGAACATGCATTTGCATATATTGACACATAATGATGCCACCACATATATCAGTTCAATCTTTATACACATTTCCTCTACATTATGAGCACAACTAAATCACTTATTTACACACAGCTAGTCAGAACATTATTTCAGCAGTGAGATAACATACAAGGCATTATGTTTAGTATGTTGAGTTTCTAACTTACTATTTTATTTATAATATTAAATACCTAAAATAGTCCTTACAGAGGCAATGTAACCTATACATGTAATATGTCTGTGGCCTGTCTCTAGCCCGATGATGATTGATGGGTACTAGTGTCTCTGGTGGGGGCATATTCACGAAATTCTACATTACGAGGAATTGAAATTTGAATGACAACTTTTATGCTAAAATTGCTGATGATAAACAATTCTCCAGTCCAACTATAATCACAGCTTGGCTAGTTTAGCCTCAGATTTGCTATATGAATTTCAATTTGCTACAATACTGAGTTTAGTGAATAGCTGCCCTATGTAAATTCCTGGAGCTGTGTTAACATACAAGGCACCCAGAGTTCATTATCGAGTAGTTGAGACAGTCTATTGCACATGTATCCTGGTTTAGAGCAGGGATTCCCAACCTAGTCCTCAAGTACCCCCTAACAGTCCAGGATTTAGGGATTACCCAGTTGTTTCCAAGATGTTTTGAGAAAAAAAAACCCAAAAGAACGCTTTAGACAAAATAGGGTAATCCCTAAATCCTGCATTGCTGGGGGGTACTTGATGACTTTGTTAGGAATCCCTTGTTTAGAGGATGAGTGATAATTCAAAGTTGCAATGAATAGACCAGGTATAGGCAACCTTCGGCACTCCAGATGTTGTGCACTACATCCCTCATAATGCTTTTACACCCATGATGCTGGAAAAGCATCTTGGGGGGTGTAGTCCAAAACATCTGGAGTGCCAAAGGTTGCCTATGCCTGGAATAGAGAGTAATTGGTGAAAGAGGATCTCTCTTATCCATATCCAGGAATATCCATAAAACCCCCTTCCCTGTCTCCATCTCTTTTAATAGTAAGTATCTAAGTATGTCTCTACTATCTGTTTTTATTTTGAAGCTAAACTGGTGGCTTTCATAACTGTGGCTCCAGGACCTGGCTCCAGACAGTCATAGAAACTACAAACAGGCCATCACACCCTTACTATATTTCTCCCTGGTAGTCCTCTCATTCTAATCCAGGTTGTTTTAAAGTTGAGAGCATTCAGCACTGCCAATGACTGAGCTGTACATAGCTACATACATGCATACATTTGATACTAAGTCATTCTGGCATGATCATGCAAAAATACAGAATATGAATGAGGCCAAAACCATCACGTGTATTAAAAATGTATTGGTGTTTAAAGTGTCCCTTTAGAGCTTCAGCTTCCCTGATTTGCCAACATTATGACTAAGAGCATTATGGGAGATGTAGTCCACAACACCTGGAGTGCCAAATGTTGCCTACTCCTAAACTGGAGGGTGCTCCTCCTAAACTGGAGTGCTCCTCTTTATATGAAATGTGATCATATTCCAAGATCCCTCACTCTAGCTGTAATTGAATACTTTGTTTCCATGCTGAAATAAAATGCATATTACATATGTAAAGACATTGATTTGTAATGGGTCCTACTGAAGGTATGTAGCGTGTCAATTCTGCAAGGAAGTACTATAACTGCTGCCCTGGAGCAGTCATTGAACCTGCCCATCCCTTCTACTTTTTCTTCATATAGAAGTAACCACTCTCTGTCCAAATGCCACCCATCTGGTCCTACGTTCCATCTCTTTCTACCCTCATATGATGATGTGTTTGGAAAGGATGAGCACTCTAGGTTCCCAAACAACCCATGTTCCCATGTCTAAAAACACAGTGCCAATGCAAGTTACAGACTTACCAGTCTGTGCCTTCAGCCAAGTACCTAGGCCCCAATGGTTGAGATATTTGTAGTTGGTGGCTGAAGTCAAAGCCTGGGCGTAACCGGTGAGGATGGACAGACATGCGCTCCTGAGTCCGCCTGTGAGAGAATACAGACTCACTGGTTAGGAAGACATCAAAGGGCATGTGAGGTATACTATATGTTACTATATGTTGTATTAAGCCAGACTTGACTTTATTTGTGCATGCAAAAACATAAAAGAAGAAGATAAGAGTTCAAAGTGAGAAGAAGGAGGTTAAAGAGACTGTCAGGACTGCATTACAGCCGAGCCCACAGTTGCTATATGTAAAACCAATTGATGGCTTGTCTCTAAATAGCAGAAATAAGAACAGAAACAGTCCAGTAATAATTTAATGGTCTTCATCAAACTTTTGCAAGTCATTGAACTAGTACTGGACCATCTCTTATCTTCATGCAAATTGTTGTTGGTTTAATTGGTACTAGGGTCACAGTAACCTCCATTGCACAAAGAAAGCAATTTGGTTGAGTGCACTCTCCTAATTGAATAGAAAAGCTGAAAACTGCTCTGTGTTGCCTGGAACTCTGCTAAATTTAATGTAGCCACACAGTCCTGTATTTTTACATCTGTACTAATAAATAACTTCCCACTAATTCCTCCCTAATCTAGTTTCAGAATCAAGTCAATACTGAAACCAATTCACGTTATGAAAACTTGCACAGTGTTTGCTGTCTGTCATGTAGACAATTAACAATACATTTGTCTAGGTTAAAATTTGTAAATAGCAGCTCTAATGAAAAACTTTGAGTTATCAAAAAAAAAAAAAAAGATTAGTTGTTAATTAATTAATTTTGGATTCATATATTACTTGCAATATAAAATCTGACATTTTAAAGGGACACTATAGTCACCAGAACAATTACAGCTTATTGTATTTGTTCTGGTGAGTGGAATCATTCCCTTCAGGCTTTTTGCAGTAAGCACGGTCTTCACAGCCTATGGATAATTCCACTGGCCACTCTTTAGATGACTACTAGAGGTGCTTCCTGTGGAAGTGCTGCACAGTGTGTAACACTGCCATTCAGTGTCTCCACCCTCTGCATGGAGAAGCTAAACTTTCCTCATAGAGATGCATTGATTCAATGCATCTCTATGAGGAGATGCTGATTTTCCAGGGCAGTGTTTGGCTTCTGCTGGCTCTGCCCCTGATCTCCCTCCTTGACAGTCTCAGCCAATCCAATGCTTTCCTGTGGGAAAGCATTGTGATTGGCTTTGAACAACACTTCTGATGATGTCAGCCAAGTAGCCAGCAGCAGTAGACTGGAATAAAAGTACGATTTTACTATATTTTTTACTATATTTACGGAGGCAAGGGGGGGCTAGATAGTGGTTTTAACACTATAGGGTCAGGAATAAATGTTAGTGTTCCTTTAAGGTTTATTCAGGAAACATCAAGTTGCAGAGAAATAAAAGCCAGATTGAAAAACAAATCACTTATAGTTACAGATTCGCTACTGCCTATATTTTGCAACTTGGTCTTCAATTCACTACAAATTGATGTTTATTGACTAATATATATATATATATACTGTGTAGCCCATAACTGGCAAGATCTACTGACATCAGCATGATTCAGTGGAGCTAATGTCATAACGTTTCTCCAAACGAAATCCACTTGTCTCTGTACAGTTGTCATTATATGAAAATGGAAAATAGCAACTGGATATATTCATACCATTGGCAAGGATAACCGAGGCAAGCCAAGACCGTTGCCACCTGTTATAATGTGAATTAGGAGAGGCCGTCTGTGAAATTCCTTTTCCTAGATGTCTTGTAAAGTGAGGAAAGTGTGCTGGGAGCAGGGGGGAGATTTAATTTCTCTATGCCCCACTTTGTCCCAGCATTTGCAATGGAAGGTGTAATGGCAATTTTATTTATCCTTCTCAAATTAACGGCAGTGTTATTTTACATGCATTTACCTTATCTGACATTTAATGTAAATTACAGCAGGGGGGAGTAAATGCTACAGCTCTCCATGATGCAGAAATTAGCAGCAAAGAAAAAGATTTTATCTGCCAAATTATAGAAGCAAGAATTGTAAAAGAAAGTTATTGCACATTATGTAATTTGCTAACTTAATGGAATAAAATCCATTTTTAGACTTCCACGATTAACTAAACATTAAATGGCCTTGCAGACATTTAGATTAAATGCATCCCTAGCCAATACTTAATTTTTTTCCAAGGGAGAAACTTTTAACCACTTAAGAATCACATGACGGTTGCTATGCCCTCTTTCAGTGCGGGTTTTAATGCCGTCATGCAGTAAAATTACCAGGAGGGTGAAATCCCTGCTGATACCAAGGAGCACCATGTATCAATGGATATTTGAGGGTCCCCTCTGTCCGCTGGAGCAACAGTTAGTGGCCCCAGAATGATAGATGTCAGATGTCTCATAAAGACTGTGTTGGATTTTCACTAAGGGGTAAAAAAAGGCTCTGTCTATGGAGAATTCCACGAACCAGTGTTAAACTCTCGCACATGTCCAATGGTACAGCACTGACACTGGAAGATGAATAGCCAGGAGCTTAACTGGACCATACAGAAGAAGATGGTGGTAGCCGTAAGTGGAAGGTTCGGGTAAGTAAAACTCACTTTTACTTGCACCCCATGGCTACCTCACTGCACACAGCAAAGTGACAGAGTTGCTTTAAACGTCTGAAGCAAACAAGGAAAAACGATTCTGCAAGCTCTAAGGCTAAAATATTGTTTTACATCCAATGTAACGCTGTGAAATACTCGGTTACATTGGACGATGATATAGTCCTTCAATTGTGACACAAAATATATTCTGTGTTACTGTGATTTGAAATAATTGGGCTAACGTGATTGGCATAGCTTCCTCTTACAAAATCATTTGAATGTTGCAGTTCTAATTTACAGCATGAAAGTAGACATGACAAGGGTTCACCATACTTAGTAACTATATACATATAGTAAAATACAGGTAGTTGTGAAGGTTAGAGTGTCTCTTCAAATCCAAAGAAGCAAATGTAATAATCTATGGAGTCGTTACAATCTATGCTGGGTGACTAGCGTGAATTCTGTGTGTTACGAGACTGTACTACATAAGCAGAAAAGACTGATAATCGCCCTGCTCTTGCTTTCTCCAGCCAGACACTACCAGACCGATGGCCATGATCCGACCAGCTGGTTGTCTATCTATGCAGGTAATATGCTCCAATGCAGCCTGTCAATTCAAGCCCATCGCATGGAACCATTCATCGGCTCAAAACTCAGCCACGGCCGGTCAAATATTTAACCAGGTGGCGATTCTACATCTTGCCTTGGCGCTATTTTACCAGATAGGGCATTCAGGGACGAGCTATCTGAGGATACCTTATATGTGGGGTTTAAACACATGTTTTTGGAGATGTTCTGTTAAAGCGCACGGTGGTTTGGAAGTTAATTAGGTTAGTGGTACTTGATCTAGTTATCTCCCAGACACAGAAGCGTCTGGATGGAATCTACATTGATTCCGTTAATTACTCCATTCCGGATGGTCTGTGGATAAATGTGTGCAGTGTAACCCAATACAGCAATCCTGGTTTCACCCTTCTTCAAATTTCAACTGATGTTTGGTGGGCTGCTACATATCACTGAACACTCTACTGGAAAAGGAGAGAGGCTTTGGTGGAGATGCTCTGGTTGAGTATTGGAGCTCCGCCACACTGAGCAAATGTTGCCCGTTTTGACTGTGGTATCACCACTAGAGTCACCACTAGAGTCACCACTGGTAACAATTTATAATTGAGTGATTTGTGAGGAAAGCTGCTGGTAAGGTATACAAAACTGGCACCAATGTTCTGTAATGAGTATAAAGGAAATCAATGACAAATAAATTGCTCTTGTCAAGGCAGGAAGCAGTTAGTGTATGAATAAGGGTTTTGGCCTTATGGATGACAGTAAACTATATTCTAAAGCTGGATGTGGTAAGGTTTGGAGTCTAGATATGAACAATGAAAGAAATAAATACATTAAACGAAATAGAGCCAAATCAGTGAACAAATAGAGCATGGCTGATAGTAGCACTATTGAATAGAACAGACAGAATTAGCACATACAAGTAAAAATGTATCTGTCTGTCTGTCTATCCATCTACCTGTCTGTCTATCTGTCTGTCTGTCTGTCTGTCTATCCATCTATCTATCTATTTGTATGTCTGTCTATCTATCTATCTGTCTGTCTATCCATCTATCTGTCTATCTATCATCTATCTATCTATCTATCTATACATATATCTATCTATCTATTGTCTATATATCTATCTATCCATCCATCTATCTATCTATCTATCTATCTATCTATCCATCTATCTGTCTGCCTATCATCTATCTATCTATCTATCTATTGTCTATATATCTATCTATCTATCTATCTGCCTGTCTGTATGTCTATCTATCTATCTATCTATCTACCTGTCTGTATGTCTATCTATCTATTAGCTGTTGGAACCCTTAGTGAACCTTTCATATATCCTTGAGAAAAATAAGTTCCACTTACTGTGTAACAATACCTTCGTCACTACCACTGGAGTTTGTTGAAAACCAGCAAAAATATAAGTTCCCTCCCAGGTTTCTCTTGATTTGATACCAACTTTCTGTTACTAGTTTTAAGGTAAAGACAATACATTCCTTGTTTCTTCTGTTCATTGTAACCAACTACCTCAATTATCATCTGCTGACAAAGATAATAGCATGATGCTGACATATTTACCTGCAATATAATAAACATAAAAAACCCTGGTGATTAGAGGCATTAGATCATTTTCAGACACTGTATAGGAAATGTTTGAGGAGTAAGCTTTTAGTAGGTTTTGAAACTAAAAGGATATTCTCCCTCCGAACTCTAACCATCGAGTAGCTACCTCACTATTTGTTCTGCCATGACATTAACACAGGATCTGATGTGTCTATTAAATTAAACTCTTTCTGACACATTACAAGTTATGATCCCCACAAATAAGTTTCTACCCAAGTTCTTTCATGAAAGGGTTTAATAGCAGCAGGGTCTAATTTCAATCAAAGGTTCCCTGGACACATATATTGGAGGTCTGCCTTAAACCGCTCATTCTGTCTCACAAAAGGAACATTTTAATATTAAAGATTTCATCTATGGTAAGGAAAAGGCTCAAGGGAGGAAAGGACAGGAAAAATATGTGGTGTGGGTACGTGAAAAGTTGAACACAGGGAGACATTTCACCATAACAGATCGGCTCTTGTAATGTTTGTATTATTCCAAAAGGATGACACTCTAGCAGGAGCCTAGAATGTGTTTAGAGTTTTAATGAGTAGAGATAAAACATACTATTCTCACACACAGCATTACTATACTTTTACTTGTTCACCTAAAGACAGCCGACAGATGTGAATTACAAAGATACAACTCACTAATGCATACATTCAATAACACTTGAAGAAACACTATCCTAAACCAAGATTGGATCATTTACAGCCTTTTGGAAATCATCTGACTTTGGGGGAGCTAATGGGACATACTTGAATGTCCAACCTTGGTCTATTCAAATGTCCATCAGTCTTGGTTTAGAAAATATTGTTTCAGGGATTTAGAGATATACTATTAACTCACCTGGGGTGTGGAACAAGCCTTCGGTGCTGGGCTTCAAGGAGCTGCTGTTGAAGGAGGTATTGCTGGTGTAGGGCCTGAGGTAGGAAGGACGGTCCTGCTACCTCCTGGAATTGTAGTCCAGGCAAGGGTGGCAGGGGCTGGTGTAGTGGTCCATTATGCTGGTGGGCTGGTGCCATGTGTGAAGCCATTCCTTGTTGTGGCTGGACGGGATGATGATGAAGAGGGAAGTCAGCTAGCTGAGGTTGAGGACTCAGATGAAAGTGACGACAGGAGGTAGCATGAGCATGCTGAGATCGCTGAAATGGGGCTCCTGCAAAATGAAAAAAATAAACAACATTTGGTAGTTCAGCCGGTATGGAGACAAACGCATTATAAAACAGCTATGCATTCCTTACCCTCTGGGCTATCAGAAAGCAATAAAGTGAAGCAATGTTGAACTCATTCTTTCCCAGTTCTGAATTAGAATTTTCAGCTCAACTGTCACATAGAAGCATTATAAATAAACCTCTTACGAACTCTATGTTGCACTTCATCGTACATCGGAAGTCTTTTGTAATTAAAGGAACATGCCTGCTGTAATGGTTATGGTGCCAAAAGCGCCCTGGTACCTGGCCAGGATAAATAGTCAAAATGTTTAAGAACAGTTTAACAACTTACCTGAGTCTCCCAGGTACCGGAAGCCTCCTCCTGAGCAGCCTGGATGCTTTCTGCTCTGAGTCAAGCTCAGTGGAGTAGGGATTAGCTCATTGGATGAGAGCACTGTAGTGGTTATGGTGCCAGGAGTGTTCCTTTAAAAAACCTTATGCCAAGATCGACTGTCCTGCTTATTAAGCTTTGGCAGCTCTAGGCAGCCCTGCAGTTGTTAAATGAGTAAGACTTTTTTCATTTTAGAATTGGATCTTATTATTTGTATTATTGTTAAATGCTAATAAACAGAGGTTAATCAACAAAGAATACCAATACAGCATAGCTAGAATTGTAATCTGGTAAAGTAGTTTTTAAGATATCTCAATAACACATTGAATTATCTATCTCTTGTGCTTAGAATTTAATATTTCCCAGAATGCACCTGACAGCCTCTTCCTATTGGCTGCCTATTTTAGATACTGGTAAAGCTTTGAGATTTGCTTTGCAACCGGTTCAAAAATAAAAGTGCGAGTTGGAATATGTCAGAAAAAAAATATCCTTATGCATTGTTTTAAAAAAAAAATTCAATACGAAGAGAGATATGAAGAGAATTGTGGTTTGCTCCTCTGGGAAATAAGATGTTTCTTGGAGGGTTTTAGGAACTCTTTAACATTTAGTTGAGATTCAGGAATAAAATGGAAGCCTTACTACAGAATAGCTCATGTTCCTATTTAATGATTGCAAAGGAACCACCGTGACCGTGTTCTGTCTATGCCTACCAAGCCAGCTGGAAATCTGAATAAAATGTGTAGAGGTTGATACTCGGCTTATCTGCTTTACTCCTTTGAAAGATTTGAATAAAAAGAAAATAAGACATGCCTTTTACCGGGACAGCTGGTAATAGGGTAAGATTTGTTTAGACACCAAAGGTAGCCCAACAGGTAACTCAGCAACTGTTATGGAAGTACAGCTGTGAGAGCATTACAGCAGATGATAGTGGTTGAAGGATTACTCATGCATACATGCAGACACATACAATATGTATTAGCATGCACACATATAGAAACACACACAACATTGTTCTTCTGAGCTCTACACAGCTTAGACTGTTTTTTTTGTTTGTTTGTTTTGTCTGTAATTCTTTGCAGCTTGCATTTTTCTGTGACGTGTGAATGGTCTCTTGAATTGAGACTTTAAAAAAAAATAAAGAAACACACAACATGTATTACCCGGCATACACACAGATACACACAACATTTATTAACATGCATGCACACAAAAGCACACAATATTAATTCACATGCACACAAGTAGACACAAATGCAATTTTTATTTTCATGCATAAAAAAACATTAAATCATTAGTCAATACTATTCTAGCAACCTTCTTTTCTACCCTACCCTTACCTTTTGTGTCACATTACCCCACTCCCTCTAGAATGTAAGCTCATTGAGCAGGGCCCTCAATCCCTCTGTTCCTGTGCGTCCAACTCATCTGGTTACAAATACATGTCTGTAAGCCCTCCCATTGTACAATGCTGCGGAATTTGTTGGCGCTTTATAAATAATAATAATAATAATTGCATGGGAGAACTGGCTAGAGTATTGTGGACTATAGCCTCAAACCAGGTGTTTAGGGATACCAGCTAACATAGCATGACTGAAGCTGTATGCCGGATTGGTTCAGGGCTTTTGCTAGACCGACACTGTGCAGGTTCTTGCATTGACTGGTGGTCTGTGCTCTTGGCACTCTGTAGATTTCTCCAAGGTAACTGATGAAGGAACCCCACTCAGTTGTCTCGTTGAAGAGCCGTTGGATGTTACCAAGGTAGTTTATAAAATTAACAATTTCTCTTTAAATTAGCAAAATAAGACAGAGGGGGCATGCTGTTAAAGCAATTTGCTTTGAAGTGGAGTATTCCTTCGACATGCAAAGACACTCAACATTATTAACACGTGGAAACAAAAATATAACGTATTACGGTAGATGCAGTAATGCATAGTCAAAAACTAAATTTACTGCTACCAAGTATAATAAGGTAGGCGGATAGGACAGTGGACTGCACTCAATAAAAACTCCAGGTAATTTACTATATTTATAACTTTTGTGTGTCTGGTAAATCAGATCAAAAGGATTAGGCAATTTTTCACATTTCAAGCCATATGCATGATGTCTCCCAAAGTACAAACCAATATATGGTAGAGTAATATTGCTTGGTATGTGTTTAATTCATGGACCCAGAACATATCCTGTAATTCCAGATGGAGGGAGCTGGAGAGAGACAGAGCAAGAGAGAACAGATTGATGTAAATATAGAGAGAATTTGTGGGGAAAGAGGTGGACAGAGATGCAGAGAAAGACAAAAATGTAGAAAGAGACAGAATTGAAGATGAAGAGAGGAGTGGTGAGAGAGAAAGAGAAATAGAGACATTGTGACGATGTAGAGAGAGGGAAGGAAAGAGTAAGAGCTGTAAGAGTAAAAAAGAAAATCATAGAGATAGAGAATAGATGGGAAGAGAGACAAGCAGTGGGGGTTGTTTAGAGAATAATATGAAACAATGGAGATGTGAATAGAGAGATGCAAAGTGAAAGAGATAGCGACGCACTAAGAGACAGTTGAAAAATATCGATAACCCTTTGTGTTTCTAATTTCTGTTGGCATGGGCAGATTGTGTTATGTGGGTACTTTCCTGAACATTTCCAGGGACATAAATCTGCCCAACAAGGTTCCTGGGTGCACATGTTCTACAGGCAGTCTCTATAATGTTTTTAAAATTCCATGTTCTTGTTCAGTCGTATGTACAGTTCATCTTTCTGAGCCAAGAAAACAAAATTCAATCCAAGCCAACAGACGTTTCTTATCGGAGAGAGATCTAATTTAACCCAGATATTTGGCCACGAAGTATGGCTACATCTGTAGTAAATAAGCCTATTCTGTTTCAGACACTTGTCTTGACACTGATGAAGCACGATTACTATGCTTTTGGTAACACGTTTTGTTTATTTTCTTAAATGAATAGTCTCTGTGCAATTTCCTTCTTTGACTTTGACATATTGCAATGGCTCAAGACTTCTGGGCCGAAGAGCCGACTCAAGGGAAATCAAGAATCCCTCACGGCTGTTAAACTACGATGTCCATAGAAAATGTATACATTGATTTCCATTCTCTACTTTGGCTGCAAAAAAATTAAAACAAAGTAAAATCTACTCACCTTAGAAGGCAAAAGTCTAGTACCAACAGTGGCCAAGAGGACTGGTTGCTCTCTTTATTGGATGAAAAATAAAATACTATTGTTGACAAGTGGCGTTTGGAGACTTTTTATGTCTGAGTAGGGCTGCCATTGCACATAATCACTACATCTTTCGCTGACGAGCTGACGAGCAGTTCTTCTGTCACACGTTGGCCTTTCATCTCGGTAAGGGGGAGTGAACTTCACTTTGTTCTATGAATTAAAATATGGATAATTTTGTTGCAGTCTTGGTAGAATGTTGAGATCAGTGGACAAGTTCTCCTTGAAGTTCAACATCTGGTGAGGGACACATTAGTTCCCCTGTGTAGACACATCTTGAGCCCTTGCAATCTTCAAATTTCAAAGAGGCTCTATCCAGTTTGAAGACTCGTTTTCTTCCCAAGTGAGGCTGACAGTGTACATTATCAATCCATCTTCCATGTATGGTTGCCATTTGGTTACTGGCTATTTATATTTTCATATCTAGAAATTACTTACTCCCAGAGATCAAGAGTGACCACCAGTGGATACCATTGATACCAAATTATTTTGTTAAGAAATGTCAGTGTGAGTAAATACCTATATAAAATACCATTCCCTCATTAGATATTGTAATTTATCTTAAACCCAAGAAACTAATAAACAGAATATGGCTGTGAGTATTAAAGCAAATATGCACTTTTTAACATATATCATGTTTATTCGCTGTAGTAAAAAAGTGTTATCCCTTTAAATTAAAATCAGAAATATTCCAAATGTCTGGAATTGAACTTAAGTTAAATATGTTATGGCTACTGCAACAGTAAGTATAGTTGTTAAAACTTAAATATTTATTCACTCGCGGAACCTGTGAGCAATTTAAAAGGCTTATTGATAAAGTGTGCTGTGAGAGGGTGATATAGTGATATAACATTTAGTCTGACACATGGAAAACTGCTGGATAAAGTACATACCTATTGTGAACACAGAAAAATATACTAAATATTAATGGCTGGCATCATTTAATGGAGACGGAGAAGGCAATCGGTACTTCTCAGATGGAGTACAGCAAGGATCAAACATCCAACCCATGGCTAAGGCTGATGGAAAATTGAGAAACACTATGTGAATAAATCCAGGTTTATCAGCCACTTATTAAGCCCATGGATGTCATCGCTAATAGAAATTAATTAGTACTTAAAATCAAGAAAAGTTTAATCGCAGATTCACTAGTCATCAGCCGCATGACATTTTGAGTATAATGGCAGATTTATTCTACTGGGAACTTTACATTCACAATTCTGCCACTTGCTCATCTAGCCTTCTTGGCTGGGAGTGATGGTAGCTGTCGTTCAAGTTCTATGAGTGAAGGAATCATTACAAGATCCAATTCCTTCACTGGGTTTTGAACCTATCACTTCAAACTACATGCCAGATGTTGCTTATTATAGATAACAATCTTTGGCCCTGCATCAATGCCTGCCGCAGTAATTCAGTGTGAAGTTGGTTATTGAATACAGGCAATATTTGCTATAGATTTTAACCCTTAATGACAGGTAAAGGGCGGCTGCTGAATTTTTACCATCTCCAGTGGAGATTAATAGGAAATCCTAAATGCTAAGTAACACCTGGTTTCCAAGCTAAATGGTAAAACGTACGGCCTGTTACTATTTCACTAAAATTTACCCATGCCTCATCTAAGAGTAAATCGATATAGACAAATCAACAAGTACAAATTGTTAATACATCCTGTATTATAAAAAATCATTAATTTCATATTTAAATACATTTAATCACTAAAGGTTACCTATAAGCATGGTGTATTTAGTTTTTAAATAAAAGACAATAAAGGACTTATTCAGTCAATTGTGTGCGCTGAGCAAACCTTTTATAGTGTGTGGAGTTGCTATACATGTTAAAGGAATAATCCAGTTCATAAAACGGTAATGGCTGAAGGTGGTGTGTATCAGCTGAAGCGGACCCGGGTAGTATTGCATCTACAGGCTGTTGGTATTAACATAACGTAATGGCTGCTGTTTATCGACAAATATGGAGACAAGCCCTGTGTCTTTCAACTTATAGCAGACAGGTTATTAAAATTTACCAATCCGTCTATCAATCCAAAGACTGATGGGAATTTATCACCTCCTTAATTAGGAAATTAATTGGGTTTGTAGCCCCACAACAATGGCTGCTGTATGTGCAGCTCCTCCTTGAAGTTTGGAGGTTGAGACATTACACAGATACTTGTCCAAGGCCTTTGTTTAAATTGAGGAAAACACCTTGGGCATTCTAACGCTTACACTGTGAATTATTACAGATAGGTAGGCAGACAGAGAGACAAACATATGTGGATGGATGGATAGATAATAGATATATACAGTATGTCACAAAAGTGAGTACATTTCTCACATTTTTGTAAATATTTTCATGTGACAACACTGAAGAAATTACACTCTGCTACAATGTAAAGTAGTAAGTGTACAGCCTGTATAACAGTGTAAATTTGCTGTCCCCTCAAAATAACAACACATAGCCATTAATGTCTAAACCATTGGCAACAAAATTAAGTACACCCCTAAGTGGAAATGTCCAAATTGGGCCCAATTAGCTAATTTCCCTCCCAGGTGTCATGTGACTCGTTAGTGTTACAAGGTCTCAGGTGTGGATGGGGAGCAGGTGTGTTAAATTTGGTGTTATCGTTCTCATACTCTCTCATACTGGTCACTGGAAGTTCAACATGGTACCTCTCTGAGGATCTGAAAAAAAGAATTGTTGCTCTACATAAAGATGGCCTAGGCTATAAGAAGATTGCCAAGACCCTGAAACTGAGCTGCAGCACGGTGGGCAAGACCATACAGCAGTTTCACAGGACAGGTTCCACTCAGAACGGGTCTCACCATGATCGACCAAAGAAGCTGAGTGCACCTGCTCAGCATTATATTCAGAGGTTGTCTTTGGGAAATAGATGTATAAGTGCTGCCAGCATTGCTGCAGAAGTTGAAGGGGTGGGGGTGGTGTGGTGGGGGTGGGGGTGGGGGGGGAAGGGGTCAGCCTGTCAGTGCTCAGACCATATGCCGCACACACCATCAAAACGGTCTGCATGGCTGTCGTTCCAAAAGGAAGCCTTTTCTAAAGATGATGCACAAGAAAGCCTTTAAACAGTTTGCTGAAGACAAGCAGACTAAGGACATGGATTACTGGAACCATGTCCTGTGGTCTGATGAGACCAAGATAAACTTATTTGGTTCAGATGGTGTCAAGCGTGTGTGGCAGCAACCAGGTGAGGAGTACAAAGACAAGTGTGACTTGCCTACAGTCAAGCATGGTGGTGGGAGTGTCATGGTCTGGGCCTGCATAAGTGCTGCCAGCACTGGGGAGCTACAGTTCCATGAGGGAACCATGAATGCCAACATGTACTGTGACATACTGAAGCAGAGCATGATCCCCTCCCTTCAGAGACTGGACCATAGGGCAGTATTCCAACATGATAACGACCACAAACAAACCTCCAAGACGACCACTGCCTTGCTAAAGAAGCTGAAGGTAAAGGTGATGGACTGGCAAAGCATGTCTCCAGACCTAAACCCTGTTGAGCATCCTCAAATGGAAGGAGGGGGAGTGCAAGGTCTCTAACATCCACCAGCTCTGTGATGTCGTCATGGAGGAGTGGAAAAGGACTCCAGTGGCAACTCTAGCGAACTCCATGCCCACGAGGGTTAAGGCAGTGCTGGAAAACAATGGTAGCCACACAAAATATTGACACTTTGGGCCCAATTTGGACATTTCCACTTAGGGGTGTACTCACTTTTGCCACTGTTGCCAACGGTTTAGACATTAATGGCTGTGTGTTGAGTTATTTTGAGGGGACAGCAAATTTACACTGTTATATAGACTACTTTATATAGTAGCAGATTGTAATTTCTTCAGTGTTGTCACATTTAAAGATATAATAAAACATTTACAAAAATGTGAGGGTGTACTCACTTTTGTGAGATACAGTAGATAGGTAGATCATGTATAGATAGATAGATAGACAGACAGACAGATATATAGATAATGGGTAGATAGATAGATAGATAGATCAGTGTTACTCATTTCTTTTGAATAATAATATAGTAAACGTGTCTTGTGCAGCACAGTGTCCCCTCGTTAATATTTACAGAGCATGAGGTCCTGGCACCTGCTGTGCTATGAAACAGCTGATGTGAGGCTAATCTTAGAGCAACTGTACAGAGAAAACTATTTGGCTCTATTTAAAAGTAAGTGTGCAGCATGTGCTCCTCTCACTGACAGCTCCGAGAGACTCTCCTCCATGGCAATTATTCTGCAGATTGCTGGAATGTCATCCTGCGCTTGTGTTTCTATATAATATGCTGCAAGGGGAGGTGATTGGTGTAGAATTAGTAAGTGTGAAAGCTGCATTTGGTAGTTTTCCATGCGAAGGTCTCATGAACCCCAGACAGCCAAAGCACAAAATGGTTCCAGTGGCAAAGAAAACGGAAATTATCAAATAAGGTTTCAGATATTGTCTTTACTAAATCATGTAGATCATCTGCCATTAAAAAAACTTGATCTAGATATCAGCATTATTGTCAGGCACTCTATCCACTGCCACCATTAGGTGGTCTAGCAAGCCAGCTGGTGTTATGTTGAACTTGTACCCCTGGATATTACCTGGCTGATGGTAGTCAGAAATTCAACCTGATGTAGACCTTAATAAAAGAATTGCGCGGTGATGCATATCAATTCATGGATAGATAGAACTAAGAGGATGAGGGGAAAAAGTAAAATGGATTAAATAGAGCACGGCATCTCAAATTCTGTTTTGTGTGCTCAAAAGTCTAATGTTGGCTCTGAAAAACAGTGTTGTAGGCCTAACCTTCTTTAATGGGCAGTATCAATTTTGCATATCCCCCAACGTTGGAGGTATGCTGGTCTTATTGGGGAAAACGGGTCCAGGGGGGAAAAATGCCATTGATGTGACTTGCAGGACACCAGGGATCAAACCCAGCACGACTATGAAACAGTTACTGTCCCACCAAAAGCAGGACATTCAGGAGGCCTGATTTTGATAGATTGTGAAAAGCTTTTGAGTGCTCTCAGGAGCTTATTTCAAGAATTCATGGAAACCTGTGCTGAATGGTCTGGAGGACAAATTGTATATATAAATTCTCTTTCCACGGAAAGCACAAAAATGGCCGAACTGTGAATTACATTTTGCACAGGAGAGATAAAAACATGCATATTTAAGCAAGTTCATGTACCAGTTTAATGAGGCATTTACAAAGCATGTTCGCACGATTACAGCTCCCTCTTTTTATTCAGTGGAAAAATCTCTGTTGTCTTTTTTCTTTGCGACTTTTTTTTTCTCCATTTTAATAAAAAGTGTGGACATGCTTAGCCAAGCCCACCCCAACGAGAGGAACTTAATATTGTGGTTAGTTAGAACATATGGTTACAACAAATCTCCAATGAAACAGATGTGCGCTTTCTCGGGCAATAAAGTAGGAATGAAAAGATGAAGAAATATATTGGGTAACATTATTTGGATACTCAGACTGCCATATCCAGGATTGTAAATGTGTTAAGCAACATTTGTGTGTAATGCAGTGTTATAAACTACTAAATTACTTGCTAGACTTCATTTAATTCATTTTAGTATATATGGTTTGTCTCTTTATAGAATATATATAAGACTCTGGTAGGTCATTACGTGTTTTTATGGCCATGGTAGATTTTCGCTTCATATATATTAGGTATGTCTGTATTACAAATGAAAAGATGATGAACATTAAAACAAACTCCATAAAATGGCACATTTATCTCAATGTTCGCTACAATATAACTAAGAGACAATACAACATTTGACAAACTAATACAGGAGGAGATGTGGAGGATAAAGGGATCTTCTGGTAGACATTCTGGAGGTGAGACAGGTCTGAGAAACAGTAAAGCTGTGTGATAACTTATTAGAAAAGTGAAATGAACTTTAAGCTGAGATACAATATTTTTTTGATTTAGATACTTAATTCTCAAGTTCCAAAATAAAGTAAAGGGTAAAGTCTGAAGTGTTGCTTTTTATTTCCTGTAAATAAACCTGCTGTGTATCCTGTTATGTGACAAAGATTACATCCCGTACCCACCGTAATGACCCCAAAGTGTAACACACCCAAGAAAAGAACTTTATGAATGGGTATACCATTTGGTATATCCTTCCACCATATATTTGTGCCATTTCCAGACAATAAACTTTGGCATTTCAGATGTTGATTACATCTCCGCTAAGAGAAATATGGGAGATGTAGTTCACAAGGACTGGAGTGTGAATGTTTACCTTCTCCTGACCCATGGCATTCACTGTACCATCAAAATTTAACATAAATTTGAGTTATTCAGCCCAATGAATAAAGTTTTGTTTTGGTTTAAGAAGACTCTTAGGAACCTCCAGATGACACTGCTGATCAGTGAGACTTTATTAGTTTGGGTAATGAGGCCCTGAATGTCATCGTGTGAATTCTGGCTACGGTTTGACTGCAAATATTAACTACAATCTGTTCTAGACAAAGGAGTAAAATCTGATTTGAATTAGCAAAATGGAGTTGTAAAATATTTATTTAAAACTATGTGTGGGATGTATTCTATTAACTAAACAGAAGAATTTCATTACTTTATGGTTCAGAAAAAATGTTTTATTTATTTTTTAATTGGCTTTGATGCGTTATTGATGTACTTTAAGAAAGTACTGTTTTGGACAGCATAGCGAGACAGACATTATATACCCCCAAGAGCAGGGGAGGATTGGGGCTTCCCAACCTCTACCTCTATTACCTCTCAGCCCAACTCGCACAAATCATTGAATGGCACTCGCCACCAGCTGCACATAGATGGGTAGACTTAGAGACCCTGCTAATGAGTACCGACCTCCCGCAGTTTTGAATATGGGTACCATGGCCCGACAGACCAGAGCTCCACACGAGCTGCCCTGCCATCCTGAACTCGATCAGGATTTGGGACTCCACAGCACATAAATATGCCCTAACACACCAAATCTCGCCCTTAACCAAATACCTCCGTAATAATGCATTCCCATCAGGACTCATAGCAAGGGATTTCCGTAACATTGAAAGCACGGACATACAGCGCTATCACCAACTCTATCAGGGGAACAACGTTAAAACATTTGACAACTTCAAATCATTCATTTGACGACTTCAAATCATTAGCCCCACTGACCACGAAAGACTACTTTCGTTATATGCAACTACGAGACTTTGCGGGACAACCGCAAGTACGCAAAGCTGCCAAGACCAAATTCACCTTCTACGAAACATTATGCACGGTGGAGGACCACGTACTGGCCTCATCACACTCCTCTATACACATGCAAAGTCTTGTAGTTACCGACAAGAGACACACAAACACCCACATATGTGGCACAATGGGAAGCGGATCTACAGCAACCCCTAGAGAGCGGGGAATGGCAAGACATCTGGGAGGCAGCAGCAAAGGTCTCCATTTGTGTTCTACACCAGGAACAATGCTACAAAACACTAATGAGATGGTACACCACACCAGTCAAACTCTGTAGAATGGGTAAAACAACTACAGACATGTGCTGGAGAGGGTGCGGGGACAAAGGGACGTACCTCCACATGTGGTGGACATGCCCGAAAGCGAAAACTTTCTGTTGTGAGATAGCCAAACTTCAAACAGAAGTGCTACACAAACACATCCAACCGGACCCAGGGGCATTCCTTATCGCAAAGCCATTAGATGCCCTGACACACAGGGAACAAAACTCTTCAACAAAATAAATTTAGCTTCCAGACGGGCCATGGCACAGACATGGTTACACACCGACCTACCCCCAATAGATAGAGTGACTAGCAATATAAAAGAGGCCCACCTCATGGACAAACTCACAGCACAACTCAGAGACACCTACCCCTTATTTCTCAAAACCTGGGAACCTTGGGAAGACTACACTAACCGCTAAATGACATAAACTTACACACACACAAACCGGGGAGCTTTGCCTACATACAGAGACAGACAGCAGTAACTCCGACTGCCAACAGCAGACCCACCCCCCTCCCCCCCCCCACCTATCGTACTTCTCCCGGCCCTCCCTTTCTTTCTCTTTCTTATCTCTCACCCTCTTGCATTTCTCTTCATCTATAAATAGAAAATTCATGCCTCATCTTCAGTGCCTTCGACCGAGGCATAGGTACAGAACAGCAAAATACGGATAGGAAGCAATCCTAAGTTGCAATACTCTGAAATTATAACTATGTACTAGAGACAGCACTACCAAAGCTAACCTAAATAGCCGAATGTACATGTCTTGCAATATACCTCTAACAGATATCTATGTATAACCAACTTGATATGCTTCCTTATTTGCTTGACGCTATACTTACAATGCGTTTTTTCTGTACCAAATATGTGCATGACTTGACAAATAAAGAATTGAAAAAAAAAAGAAAGTACTGTTTTGGAAATATAGTAAATATTATGTACATAAAAAATATGTTTTTATTATTATTGTTTTAACTAGAAGTGGCATGTATTTGAGGATACTAAGTAATCATGCGGCGTGTTTACGAGCTTGATTTACAAGGTCACCCCAGGTTGGTGTTCACCCTTTTTTAAAGTTGAAAGTACACTCATCTTTGAATGTCACTTGCTGGCTGACAATTCCCAAGTACTTTCTTTTCTGCCAAGACAGCTGCATGGCAGAGGATCATGGCATACCTAGAGCAACCAAAACAAGCCGTATGAACCATGCGGCAACATGCATTATTTGCACGCAGCCCTGTTAGCTGCTTATCATTCATGTGAAAGTAACTTTAATTCACTCCATTGGGTGCTTTCATTGATTTGCTTTTCATTAACAAGAGGCTACAGGAGATCAGTGCACACATGCCTCTGTAGTGGCGGCTCTAGACTTTGTGAGGCCTTAGGCGAAACTCAAACATGAGGCTGTCAGGGTACCTGAGGCCTCTACCTCTAAGGGAGGTAGAGACTTGGTGGTGTATCCGTCCAGGCGAGCTGTCTCATCCGTTCCTCGCGGTTCATCCAGTCACTTAAACTCCGGCCGCGAGGAATCCACGTCCTTTTCTAGCAGGACGCTCAATACGTGACGTCATGACGCTAGCACGAGCAATCTGTCACTCAAGTGTCCGATATCCAATCGGCACTTGTCAGAGGCGTGATTTCCATCCAGAACCAGGGTATTTAAGCTTACTCCTTACTTCAGCTCATTGCCCTGTCGTGGTTCTAGCTTGTCTAGTCACTCAGTGCTCTGGTATTCTAGTTTGCTCTATTGGTTTTGACTCGGCTCGTTGTACTACCCTGTTTCTCTGTTATCCCTTGACCCGGCTTGTCTCTCGCTTATCTGTCTTCTCGTTCCCTCGACCTCGGCTTGCCTCTGACTATTCTTTACTCTCGGTACGTTAGTCCGGCCATTCTAAGGCCCGGTATACGTACCTTTCCACTCTTTGTACTCTGCGTGTTGGATCCCTGTCCCGATCCTGACATTACGACAGGGCCAATGGATCCTGCAGGTACAAACAGTCAGCTTGGTTCTTCGGATCCCAGGTTTGACGCCATGGAACATAGGATGGATCAGATGGCTTTGGCACTACAGGCACTTTTGTCTCGTGCTAGTAATCCACCTGAGGAGACACGTACTCCTTCTATCTCTCCTGCAGTCTCAGGTCTAGAGGTAGCCACTGTAGGTGCTTCTTCCCGTATTACCCCACCAGTACGTTATGGCGGGTCACCGGAGAAGTGTCGTGGCTTTCTAAACCAGATTAGCATCCATTTCGAACTACAACCCCGCTCTTATCCTACAGATAGAGCAAAGGTTGGATTTATTATTACTCTGCTCATTGAAAAAGCTTTGAGATGGGCCAATCCTTTATGGGAGAATGATAATCCACTCGTCTATAATTATAATGCCTTTGTAGCTGCGTTTAGAAGAACTTTTGACCCTCCTGGCAGAAAGGTCAATGCAGCTAGATTAATGTTGCGCCTTAAACAGGACAATCGAACACTTGTGGATTATGCACTAGAGTTCAGATCCTTGGCGGCAGAAGTTAAGTGGAACGAACAGGCTTATATAGATGTGTTTCTGAATGGGTTATCAGATGTAATTCTTGACGAGGTCGCTACTAGAGAACTCCCTGAAAATTTGGAGGATTTAATTTCTTTTATATCTCGTATTGATGAACGCTTAAGAGAGAGGCAGAACACTCGAGATAGGACCCGTAGACCCTCCTTTAAACTAGCGCCTACCTTTCAAATCTCTGAGTTCGAAGACTTACGTATTCCTGAACCTATGCAGATAGGCAGTACTCATCTCACTGAAAGGGAGAGACAGTACAGGAGAAGGGAGGGTTTATGTATGTATTGTGGAGTCAGGGGTCATTTACGCCTAAATTGTCCCAATCGTTCGGGAAACGCTCGCACCTAAGTTCCTCTAGAGGACAGGCCTTGGGTGTTTCTACTTTGTCCTCTATTCACAACTACAAGGAGCT
Source organism: Pelobates fuscus (assembly GCF_036172605.1). NCBI lineage: Eukaryota > Metazoa > Chordata > Amphibia > Anura > Pelobatidae > Pelobates > Pelobates fuscus. The sequence goes on from NC_086321.1 coordinate 57,573,301, forward strand.
CAGGCTTGTGTTACCCGTTTCTTTAAAGTGGGAGAAGGGAGTAGTTAAGACTATGGCACTAATCGATTCTGGAGCTGCTGAGAGCTTTATAGATCAGGGTTTTGCTGCCAAGCATGCTATTCCATCCCAGTTAAAAGAGACACCTCTGGCTGTTGAGGCCATCGATGGTAGACCGTTACTTGAGCCTGTTATTTTTCATGAGACCATACCGATTAACTTGACTGTTGGCATCCTGCATAAAGAGGATATATCCTTGATGCTCATTTCTTCTCCGTCTATTCCCATAGTTCTGGGGTACTCCTGGCTGAGGAGACACAACCCTATTATTAATTGGGAATCAGGGGAGATAGTTTCGTGGGGAGAGAATTGTCAAGAAAAATGCTTGCGGAAGGTCTTACCTCTTGGATTAACTAATACATCGAATACCTCTGACAATCCTACAGAGACACAAATTCCGCCTCAGTATCTAGATTTAAAGGCAGTATTTGACAAAAAGAAAGCCGATACCTTACCCCCACACAGGTCCTTTGATTGCAAAATTAACCTACTCCCTGGTACCATGCCTCCCAGAGGTCATGTATACCCATTATCTATAAAGGAGAACTCAGTCCTAGAGGAATATATTCACGAGAATTTAGACAAGGGATTCATCAGGAGGTCCTCCTCCCCTGCCGGGGCTGGATTTTTTTTTGTTAAAAAGAAAGATGGTTCTTTGAGACCTTGTATTGATTATCGAGGCTTGAATAAGATAACCATTAAAAATGCCTACCCGATTCCCTTGATCACCGAACTCTTCGATCGTTTGAAGGGCTCTACAATTTTCACCAAGTTAGACCTCAGAGGGGCATATAACTTGGTGAGAATCCAGCAGGGACATGAGTGGATGACGGCATTCAATACTCGATATGGCCACTATGAATATACTGTCATGCCTTTTGGGTTATGCAATGCACCAGCAGTATTCCAAGATCTGATTAATGAGGTTCTTAGGGAATTTCAGCAAGAGTGCGTCATTGTATACCTAGATGATATACTCATTCATTCTAGTGACATTGAGATTCATCACAAACAAGTCAGGAGGGTTTTGCACAAGCTTCTCCAGCATGGCTTGTACTGCAAGTTGGAGAAATGTAGCTTTGATCAAACCCAGGTAACCTTTCTCGGTTATGTGATCTCTGGGGAGGGATTTAAGATGGATCCGGATAAGCTCCAATCCATTCTAGAGTGGCCTTTACCCACAGGTCTTAAAGCCATACAGAGATTTATTGGTTTTTCCAATTATTATAGGCGCTTTATTAAGGGCTATTCTTCCATTATTGCACCTATCACTAACATGACCAAACAGGGGGCTGACACTAAGAATTGGACTACTGAAGCCCTCCTTGCGTTCAAGACTCTCAAGGAGCTTTTCGCTTCCGCTCCAATTTTAGTTCACCCTGACACTTCTCTGCCATTTTTGCTCGAGGTAGACGCATCTGAGACTGGTTTAGGTGCTGTTCTATCTCAAAGGTTGGGTGTTGATAAACCATTACATCCATGTGGATTTTTCTCTAAAAAATTGACCGGTACTGAAAGCAGGTATGACATTGGTGACAGAGAATTACTAGCGGTTATCAAGGCTTTGAAAGAATGGAGACATTTATTGGAAGGTACATTACATCCTGTTACCATCCTGACAGACCACAAAAACTTGTCTTATATCGGAGAGGCCAAGCGTCTGTCCTCCAGGCAGGCTCGTTGGTCGTTGTTTCTTACCCATTTCAATTACGTTCTGACTTACAGACCTGGGTCAAAGAATTCTAAAGCCGATGCGCTATCTCGCCAATATGAACCCTCTGCTTCAGTTGAACCACTTTTGTCTTCCATTGTACCCAAATGCAATATTATTGCTAATACCAGTCTCAAAATTCATTCCCCGCTACTTGACCAGATCTTGAAGTCACAACATCTAGCTCCCGGAAACACTCCTGAGGGAAGAAACTTTGTTCCTCCTGAACTTCAACTGGAGCTCTTACAATGTTTTCATGAAAGTAAAATAGCTGGTCATCCTGGTATTCGCAAGACGTACTCTCTGATATCCAAGGATTTCTGGTGGCCTTCACTTCGTAAGGATATTGAGGAGTTCGTCGCAGCTTGTGAGACTTGTGCCAAGACTAAACTATCTCATGCATCCCCATGTGGCCTGTTACACCCCTTGGACATTCCTGAGAAACCTTGGTCCTGTTTGTCCATTGACTTTATCGTTGATTTGCCTGCTTCCAAAAGACAGACTGTTATTCTCACGGTGGTGGATAGATTTACCAAGATGGCCCATTTCGTGCCATTACCTAAACTTCCGACTTCCCCTGAATTGGCGGAGATTTTTGCGAGAGAAGTTTTTCGCCTACATGGGATCCCTTCAGAGATTGTTTCTGATAGAGGTTCTCAATTTGTCTCACGTTTCTGGAGATCCTTTTGTTCTCAAATGGGCATCAAATTGAACTTTTCCTCTGCCTATCACCCTCAGTCTAACGGAGCTGCTGAACGTACTAATCAAAAGATCGAACAGTATCTGCGTTGCTTTGTTTCCGAACACCAGGACGATTGGGTCGGTCTGATTCCTTGGGCGGAGTTCGCACACAATAACCTTGTTTGCGATTCAACTCGCTCTAGCCCTTTCTTCATGAACTATGGCTTTCATCCTTCGATTTTTCCTTCGGTTTCCTCTTCTCAGGGGATACCGTCGGTTGATGATCATGTCGCCAACCTGAAGAAATTATGGGATCAGACTCGACAAATTCTATTACATAGTTCCTCGCTGTTCAAGAAACACGCTGACAAACATAGAAGAGCGGCTCCTGTTTTTGTTCCTGGGGATAGGGTATGGTTGAGTACTAAGAATATTCGCCTAAAAGTTCCGTCCATGAAATTTGCTCCTCGTTACATAGGTCCTTACAGGGTTCTCACTCGTATCAATCCGGTTGCGTATCGCCTTGCTCTGCCACCTGCCTTACGCATTCCTAACTCTTTTCATGTCTCCTTGTTGAAACCCCTCATTTGCAACAAATTCTCCTCTAAGGTCTCCTCGCCTCGTCCTGTTCAGGTGGAGGGTCGGGAGGAGTACGAGGTCAGCTCCATCATTGACTCCAGAATTTCAAGGGGAAAATTGCAATATCTGGTCAACTGGAGGGGATATGGTCCTGAGGAGAGGAGTTGGGTACCTCAGGAGGACGTCCATGCTTCTCGCCTTCGCAGAGCATTTCACCTTCGCTTCCCATCTCGCCCCGGTTCATTCCGCCCGGTGGGCGTATCTGAGAGGGGGGGTACTGTCAGGGTACCTGAGGCCTCTACCTCTAAGGGAGGTAGAGACTTGGTGGTGTATCCGTCCAGGCGAGCTGTCTCATCCGTTCCTCGCGGTTCATCCAGTCACTTAAACTCCGGCCGCGAGGAATCCACGTCCTTTTCTAGCAGGACGCTCAATACGTGACGTCATGACGCTAGCACGAGCAATCTGTCACTCAAGTGTCCGATATCCAATCGGCACTTGTCAGAGGCGTGATTTCCATCCAGAACCAGGGTATTTAAGCTTACTCCTTACTTCAGCTCATTGCCCTGTCGTGGTTCTAGCTTGTCTAGTCACTCAGTGCTCTGGTATTCTAGTTTGCTCTATTGGTTTTGACTCGGCTCGTTGTACTACCCTGTTTCTCTGTTATCCCTTGACCCGGCTTGTCTCTCGCTTATCTGTCTTCTCGTTCCCTCGACCTCGGCTTGCCTCTGACTATTCTTTACTCTCGGTACGTTAGTCCGGCCATTCTAAGGCCCGGTATACGTACCTTTCCACTCTTTGTACTCTGCGTGTTGGATCCCTGTCCCGATCCTGACAGAGGCCCCCACTAACACCTAAAGTTAAAAATAGGGGTTGCATTGTGTGTATAAGGTGCTGTTGTTGTATTTAAGGACAAGCTTGCAGCGCTGGATATGGAGAGATAGTCTCTGTATTCATCATTCAGAGGCTTGCAGTGTTGCGGCTCCCTGATCTCTCTGACTGTAGTTATGGCATAATATGCAAACGAACTGAATTTGCAATAAACAAATTTAATTAGCAATTATGCCAATCGTTTATACATGACGGAGGGGTATGGTTACATAGCCTTGCAGTCGTATATACATAAGTGGCGGTGTATGTATATATGACTGTGTCTACCTATGTGTGACAGGGTTTTGGGTGAGCGTTGCACAGTTGGAGTACAGGATTGTAAGGGTTTATGTAATAGGGTGAGTGTGGCAGGGTGAAGGGGGTGAGTGGGACAGACTGATAGAGGATCAGTGACAGGGTCGGGGGGCAAGTGTGACAGTGCAAGAGAAGGTGAGTCTGCCAGGGTTGATGGGGGGCGGTTAATGCAATAGGGTAGGTGTGGCAAAGCAAGGAGTTTGGTATGGTTGCAGTGGGTGAGAGTGACAGGATTAGCAGGGATTATGGAGGTTTGGCTGGGTGTAGGGGGCGACAGTGTGTGGGGTCTGAAAGTGTTTGGGAATGGTGATAGTGTATGTGAAGGGGTGTCAGTGTGTGTGGTAATGATAGGGTATGGGTGGGGAATGACGAGGTGTGCGGTGGAAGGCTGTGACAGCGCGTGTGTGTGGGAAGGCTGTGATTGGATGGGTGTGGGGTGACAGGGTAGGGGAGCTGTGAGAGGGTGGGGGGCTGTGAGAGAGTGGGGGGCTGTAAGAGGGTGATGGTGGTAGGGGCAGGGGCAGAGGGTGACTGGGGTAGTGGTGGGGTGGCTAGGGCAGAGGGTGGCTGGGGCAGTGGTGGTGGGGTGGCTGGGGCAGGGGTGGCTGGGGCAGAGCATGGTAGGAGGGCAGGGTGGGGAGCGGAGGCATAAATACCTTAGGATTAATTTATTCCCTGGTGGTCCAGTGGGCGGTAAAGGTGGTCCGGTGGGCTCCCTTTACGGTCTGCAGCTCCGCCGGGTGCAGAGCTGCAGACCACGTGGTAGGTTTAGCCTCGTGAGATCGAGAGACCCCCTCAGTCTGCAGCTCTGCTCTGAGCTGTAGACAGGCTGGCTCTCTCCCGGGCAGGCATAGGAGGGGCCTCGCACCCGGCGGTGTAAAGGGCAAGCCGTGGGGCCCCCTCCTGTGTCGGGTCCTCGGTCTCTGACCGAGGACCCGATCTGTCACACTGCCCTAAGGCGATTTAGGCGGCCGCGAGGCCCCCATCAGCGCGAGGCCTTAGGCGGCCGCCTAAATCGCCTAATTAGAGAGCCGCCTCTGTGCCTCTGCAGTTGTACACGGATAAGTAATGAATTGCATTGTTACATCTGGGATCGATAAAGTACTTGTATATTTCTTGGCGAAGTGCAGGCGCTTTTGACATTTCTGCAGAAATCTAGGTTCGGGCGTCATGTAACACAATCAATATAGTTTTTTGTATTATTATTATTATTATTATTATTTTATTATTTATATAGCGCCATCAGATTCCGTAGCACTGTACAATGGGTGGATTATGCTATATCAGGTGCATTCTTACACCTTGGCAATCGGGTAAATGTGCTTTTGTCCATTAAAATGTTTGAGCAGTTGGGAAAATCTGGTGATCTTGTATTCATAGTTTTCTGAGTGCGAAATTTCCTATCATTTAAAAAAAGCAAAAATTCGGACATTTATTTTAGGGGGTGTAGCTGGAGGTTTTACAGAGGGATAATTTTAGATATATGTGTATGTAACATTATGATTATTACTGCTACCATTTTTGCATATTTCACACCAATGATCATGAGCTGCTACTTACATAACTGAGTAAGCGATTTCCTAGAAAACAAAAATACTTAATTTGCATAAACTAATTTCCAAATAGATGTACTGTATGTTAAAACAATATTATATTTTCATTCTGCGAACCTCTGTGACACTTTAACTAAAACCAATCTTGCACTGAGAATGAGAAGGGACAGACCCTCCTAAAGAGGTACATGTAGAATATGTGGTTATATAATTACTGTACATAATACAAGCGTTAAGTCGAGTGACTTTCTGCAATGCCCTTCTCTTTTCCAAAGTGTCCTGGATCAACCGGGAAATACAAAATCTTAATAAAATACAAAATAAGTGGTCTGTGCACTCACCCATTTAACAAAATACAGTGCCATCTCCATACCCACTTGGTTTATTGCAGCTTCAAAATTTCTTGAGCCAATCTTAAATCTGTCCTAACAATACTGACAGTGAAACATTTATTGAATATATCTCAATGTGGGTTACATGCTAAAGAAAAAAAAAAACAGAACACTTACTGACTCTGCAATTGAATACTCGAACATTAGGGCTGAAATGTCAGCTGGATGTTGGGTCGAGGAGGTCACCCTACAGCAACCTGTTACAATGTATTCAGTGATCTCATTATGGAAACATATGGCATGTCAGCCAATGACATTTCCACCGGCAGATGGGATGTGTCTGGGACTCTGTGCTGTATTTGCAATTTTATAAGAATTCTGAATTACTAATATGTATAAAATTAATAGTAAAGGCACACAGTCATACAGTCACAAAACTCTTGTTTAGCATTAAGAGAATAAAAACGCTATATGGTAGGACAGCGCCAGTGGACTCCAGATGCTATAACCACTTTAATGAGATGAGGCAGTTATGGTGCCTACAGTGTCCCTTTAAGAAGCAGCACAAACACTAGCATAAATTTGAGGAGAGTTTCTGGAAGCGGTTTTTTAGCTGTACGTATTGCAGTTAGCATGTTTCTTCCCCATGTTTAAATGATGTAGACATCAATATTGGGGTAGTGGTGGTCTTAACACAATATGGCCATCCCAACAAACATTTCAAATGGATAAAGAGGGACACTTTAATTGTAGGAGTGTGTGTCCAAGGCTGTTCTGAGAAACTTTAAGTGAGTTACTTATAACAATTTATGCAACTAAAATGCAATTTAGAACAAGAACGATGTATCCATTTACACCTACTGATTTCCAAGCACATTATTATTATTATTATTAATTTATTATTTATATAGCGCCATCAGATTCCGTGGCGCTGTACAATTGACATTCATTGTAGTGTAAGGACATATGATTGCGTGTAATACACTCAGGCACACCAATAACATGGAGCTCCTAGAAAAGAGAGACATTTGGACAGAAAAGAGAGACAGAGTGATGTAGACCCAAAATAGGAGCTGTTCTTCCTAAATAGGGATACTTGGGAAGTATACATGGCCACATGGTGTTACCAAATTCCCGTGTTTGTTTGCTAAGATAGGTTATTTAAAATAACCTTGTAAGATTTAAAGGGACACTGTAGTCATTCAGACCACTTGATCTCATCGTCCCACTTAGTCCAGATTTTAGGAAACTGCAATAAGTACATTGCAGGACTAAGACTGGCTCTAGTGGCTGTCAATTAGACAGCCACTAGAGGCACTTCCTGGTGGCTAACTGACTTTTGGTCACCTAACTGACACTGGACGCTCTGCATGAGGACATCCAGCATCAGTAAAAAAAAAAAACATAGGAAAGCATTGAAGCTCGCCTCGCATGCGCTTAAGCCCCCCTCCCCCGACCCCCCAGATGATGTCGAGGGACATCTATGCTGGAATCAGGTAAGTGTTAAAAGTTTTTTTTAACACTTTATGAGCCTGGGGATGCGAGGGAGGAGGGAACCAGAGGGCTTTTTATTGCAAGAAATACATATTTGTATCCCTAACACTATAGGATCCCTATAAAATTCATTTTTCCTTTTTTTTTGTGTATGCGTTGTTCCTTAATCAATATTTTGTACATATTTTGCACCACCGCTGGTAAATTTTTCATAGGACTCTACTTTCACACTTTACTAGAATCAGACCACAGTCAAGTTTGAACTTCATGACTGTAGCTACAGATCCTGTATCAAGAACACATTGTAGAACATCAGCATCCACGATGCTTTGCACGGGCATAGCGGGGTCATGAGGCACCCTGGGGCAAGTCCTTTATTTGCACCTTCCAATGCCCGATGGCCAGTATGCCGGCGTCGAAAACAGTTTATCTTTGATGCCGGCTGGGCGACCCATCACACAGGCACCCAGTGGCAATTGCCACCCTCTGTCGAGCCCTCACTGCCCCTCCGATGCTTTGACATTCTAAAGGCTGTCAAAGCATCATGGCAATTCTAGTTCTACAACATCTTCCATTTGCTCGACCCATTGACCATGATGCCTGATACCGCAATATAACATAATGTCTTGATCTAGATTGTAGCTGCAGGCACTTAATACGTTGTTAGAGAAAGAAAAAAGTAGAATACAAATTTTTTGGTTTGTTTTTTTTAACCCCTTAAGGACCAAACTTCTGGAATAAAAGGGAAACATGACATGTCACGTGTCCTTAAGGGGTTAAACAACATGTTAATGGAAAATAAATGATGGTGTAAAATTAACAGATGAATCTTGATGATGTTTAACCCCTTAGGGACACATGACATGTGTGACATGTCATGATTGCCTTTTATTCCAGAAGTTTGGTCCTTAAGGGGTTAAATATGCAGATTTACCACTTTACTCAAGCTACATTTTGAGATGGCTATAGTATTGTTGGCATGTTTCAATGTTTACCTGCTCCTGCTACTGTCAAGTAATTGACTTTGATGTACTTCCAGTAAATCTACTCTGTGTTATTCCTATTTGTACCACAATGAGAGCTTCCATTACTGTTAATCAGTTCACAGGTTTTTATCCTGGATAAAGCACATTTTAGAATGTATTGACTGACATTGATTGGAGCATATTTTCAGGTTAGAACAGGAATGTAACTAGACTCCCACTTTTCTTGTCTTTGGTCTGGAGGCCTTCTCATTTTGTTGTTGTTGTTTCTTGTCTCACCTTCATGGAATCAGCAATACTGCTTTATATAACCATTAGTCAAGACAGTAGCAATACTGTAACTTTACGTCAGACACCATTTTCTTTGGATTTAATTTAATGTAAAGTGTCAAAACGTGTTTATATCTTATTTATTTATGTATTTATTTTACATTCATTAGCAGCCTCTAACAAGGTGGCTATTGTTTGCTTTCTGTGTAGTGTCAGTGACGGTATTTTACTGATACCTGCTGTAAATTGTTATGTTAGTCACAAGACGATTAACATCCCACAGGGCACTAGCCAGGTTACCAGTTTGGTGCCCCCCCCCCTTCATGCTTCACGTAAAAATGCTTAATGGGGCCAAGTAAATTCATGATTCTGGAGCCCCTGTCTATCCCCTGGGCCCTCGGCGGCCCGCTAAGGTTGCCTTATGGCTAATCCTGCTCCGCCTTATGTTTTCCTGTGCTAAAACTAACCACACAAACCATTGAACTGTGTCGAGATGGTTAACAAGAGAATGCTTTGCCCTTTATCCCCTGCTGTTGTTAAGCATTAGGTCAGGACTATAGGACATTGTCAGAGCGTTTCTAAGTTTAGCCAGTTCAATAAAAAGGGACTTTATATACTGCAGAGAAAAGGTGGCACCAAATCAGTCTTGGAAACTGTTAAGCAAGAGGCACAAACATTTGTTAAACCCTTAAGTGACTGGGCAGCTGAGCAAGCCACTTGAAGCATCCATTTTAGCTCTATTTAATATCTATGAAATAACTGGTTATATTGTTGGCTTGGTATGGATTAGACAAAGAACATTCAGCAGTCTATCTATTTATCTATCTATATATCTGTCTGTCTGTCTGTTGTCTTATTTGTCTGTCTGTCTATCCCCATGTGGGTTACGGATAAAGCATTGAGCATGTGTTTGTGCTATGTCTGCTTGCTGGGAGGTTATCCAGTGTAACATAATTCTGTTAATACTTTTTGCAAGCCTGGTTTCCTAGCTCTCTGCTACCCTTCCAGCTTTAATTAAATCTGAAATTATAATTGACATATCTCCCGTTACCTAATGCATGTGCTGCTACTAAATGTGATGCTGGGAAACCATAGTGGTGACATCATAACATGTAATGAAAACTCAGACAATGGAAGTGGAGGAGCACACAGCAACTGACTGATTGGTGGTAGTTATATCAGTGCTGTAATATATACATATATAAATATACAGTTGTACAACAGCAAAAGGGTGCTCTGCTAAGTACTAAATATGCTTGCCATGAAGGGGTTGAATAATTTTGAGATTGGAGAAGTCATAAGCAGTCATAAGCATTTTCAATTGAATTTGGGGAAACCACTTGAAGCATCCGCTGTGCTGAGCTATTTCAATTGCTTTTGTTTGATTTGTTTATTGCAACCAGCTGAAAGTCTGTATATGTTGCCAATAAACCTGATTTTCAAAGGGGGTTGAATAATTTTGATTACAACTGTATATACACCACATGCAAAAGAAGGAGGGGAGGGGACAGTGAAACTCCTAGTTCCATAAATGTGCATTTTCCAGGTGCTAGAAGTTGCAATAACATTTACTTAGGTGACTCTATCTCAGATAAACGAAAATACTATGTCATTCATGATTGACGGCAGAGCTTCATTTGAGCAAACTCAATAAAATCTGTGCCACTGGAAAGACAGATCTCATTGTTGACTCTGATAAACCACCGTGATCTTCTACTGTTCGCACCATCCAAGATATAGCTCAGCAGGCTATATGAGAGATGAAAAACATGGTGCAGGCAAATTCGGCCAGAGATCTAAGTGACCAAGGTCATTAAAATCTACAATCCAAGAGTTTCCCTGCAAAGTGATTCTCAAATCTGTCTTGGTCCCTGATGGTCTTGTGGAATGTGGATTGTCTTTGGCTCCGCACAATCATGTGAAAACTTTACATGCTTTTATTAAAAAAAAAATTACTGAGCTTTGTTTTATGTTTTTTTTATTTTTCAGAGTTTTTAATTTTAACTATTTACATGACAACTAGGCAGGAATATACTTGACTTTTTCTTAAAGTACATCAAGAGTATCAAATGGTAACCACTGAAAGAATTAGTGCGAGATACAGGGTAAAAGGTTACACAAGATTTCTTGCAGATCTGGGATATTGACATCTGCCTTTTGGTGGATTCCTAAACCCGCACTGACCTCCGGCAGCCGCTTGCTGTGTTTTTGAAATGTAAAGGTCTATGGTATTATGATTCTCTAGCAGTTGGACTTGAGTATTTGACTAATGCTGCTATTGAAGCACTTTGAACCCAGTATGTGTCCTAAAACTAGTTTTAAAAAAATCGAAAATCCGTGAATGGGAAACACAGTATAAGGTGGAAAACGGGTTGAATTATTCATCTATTTTATACCACTGAATACTCTGCAGAGGTTTAATGCTGCAAATGTTTTATCACTACTGTAATTGAGGGAGAAGTGTAGAATTTTATAAACCAGATGGTTATAGGGCCGATTTGTCACTGTCAGTGCGGTAAGATTATCTGAGCTTTGCCACTTTAGACGTCGAGCCTGAATTTTACTAGAGTGTCACTTAAAAAAATAAATTACCTTTTTTTCATAAAAGTAGCAGGCAAATATTATTGAGCTTCATAGACTTTGGTTTAGATCTGTCTGCCTTTAGCAAAATACCCTCTTCAGACCTTATAATGATACACTCTCTGTGCCGAATGGCTACAGTGTAAGGTCCACAGAAAAAACTACACATTACCCAAGGCTCAGATTGCATGCACAAACAGAGTCCAGCTTCCCCCACCCCACATAGTAGATATATCATCTGAAGGGAGAGGGTCTCTTGTACCTATATCTGTGACATCCAACATTCTGAATGAGGCAGACCATAACTGCGCTGAGTTTCATGATCAGAAAAAGGTTCCACCCGCCCATTTATTTATATAAATGATTTGTAAATTTAAGAACCAGTAATTAAAGTGAGTTGTGCTTTGGGGGAGTGGTGCAGAAGGACAACTGTGGGGAAACACAAATGTGGCATGGGGGGCAAAACACAAAGGGAGGAGATGGGGCAGGGTAAGAAAACTGCAACAGAGATGAGGTAGAGGTAGAGGAAGGGGTGAGGGATACAGAATTTTGGAACAACTTAGGGTTACCTGTTACATATATTAACCATTTAGTTTACACTGTGTATTTCATATTTCTGCGCTATTTGTTTCGCAATGTGTTTTGATACTTTGCATGTAAGGGATTGCTATGCAACCTGTTATGATGTATGATTGTATATTGTGCACCTACCATGACTATATTAACACAGAAAAATATAGAATATAAAAAAAAAAGAAAAAAATGTAGGTGTAATGGAGAGAGACAGAAGAGAAAATAATTAAATATATTTATTATATCTGGCATGTAGAATGAAGGGAAAAACGCTCATTATATTGGTTAAAGCAGTGGGCCTTGGGTACTGTGGGAATCCTAAGGTTTTTGTAAAACCATTTTAAACTATAAGTGGGGGAGCCACTGGACAAATATGCCGGAGGTGCCAGCAACCCTCGTATACCCTTTGTTTTTTAAGATTTCCTACACCTCAAATACATGGCTGGAGCAATCAATAATTATTACACAGGGCTAATAATATAAAGTACTGCGGAATAAGCTGGCACTATATAATTGGCAATAATAATAGTATTGGGGTGATATTACCCTACTGCTTATCTGAGCAGATACCTTTATACGTTATAAAAGCCTCTTGGAAAGTGCCATGGTTCTCAAGGATATCACCATGACAAACTGCTTGAAATAACTATATAGACAATACAGAGATATCAATTAAAGTAATGCTAACAGCATACAGTGTCGCATATAAATTGTAGCACACTGTATCCTTATACTGAAGCCATACAATAAGCAGTGGGAACGAGTCCTAGATATGCAGATTTTTACAGAAGGAGGAGATTCTATCTTGTAATATCAACCAGGTACTACACTATACATTACTTTGTTTACCATATCAGGGTGTATACATAACAGCCATTATGGCCTACTTCATCAGAATTACAGTGTAACCCATTCACCATGGTTTATAAAATTCTTCTGCGCTGTGTGGAAGTGTCCATAAATACAGAGTACATAACTGCCTTTGAGGTTAAAGGAATACTCCGGGCACCATAAAAACTTTATGAAAATTAAGTTGTTATGGTGCCAGGAGATCCCTGGCGCTGGCTCACCTTTAGTGGTTAAACAGCAATTAGATCTTAAATAACGGAATGCTAGTGAAGCATTGTGCAGATGCACCACTGATTGTCATAGAGTGGTCAGCTGATGTTGTAAGCCAATCAGTAACCACCCTTTCACAAAAAATGTACGATCGTAAACCCCTAACCCCTAAAGGAGATCCAGTACCAGGACCTTCCTGGTGCCATGACAACATAATTTTGATAAAGTTATGGTCCCCTAACTGGTCCTTTGATCTACAGAAAGATACTTCTTTTATCTGGTTGTGCAATATACAAGGGATTTAAAAAAAAAAAAAAAAAAGGTTAAGTGACAAAATAAATATTTTACTTAAAAAACAAAATCTATTAGTCCAGTTCTATAAGTAGGTTTACTAGATTAGGTTTTGACATTTGTTAGTAAATAGCATCCTTTATCAATGGAACCAGGAGTCAGTCAATCTTTCTTTAGGCTTGAAATTAACTGAGTGAAAAGGGGCTACAACACTGATGTCTAGATCAAAACATGTTTGTACAATTTATGAGAAGTAAACCACAAACAGTATGCATGTTCATGGAAAATAGCATTGAATAGTCTAGGTTACTAAATGGCAGAGCTAATCATGTAAAATGTTTCTTGTTTTTCATACAATTTTATAATCAGGAGTTGGGATGGATTGTACCATGGTAATTCTAGAACCCACACTTACTTCCAACTACATACATGTGGATTTTCTTATTTAGGAAAAAATAAACGTCTTGAATTTAAATTAAGCTAAAAATGTTTGTAAATATCTATATTTCATATGATGTTTTATGTTCACATAGTTATGCCAGTGGAACAGTCAGAAAAGCCACAAGTGAATATAATTAAGTTGTGGGGAAGCGGGGTGTGTGGGGGAAGTCTGCCCTTTGTTGCTATCTAACAGACAGCCAGCAGAGGGCTCCTGGAATCCAAACTGACTTTTGGTCCGATATCTGACGCTGGACGTTCTCACAGACCTCCAGCGTCAGATTTTCCCCATAGGAAAGCATTGAATAATACTTTCCTATGGGGAGGTCTAATGCTCGCGCGGCCATTACCGCGCATGCGCATTAGGTCTCCCCCGCCGGCTGACGTCGGCGGGTGAGGGGTGTGTGCGGAGCCTGACCCAGCGCTGAGGGACATCTGCGCTGGATTCAGGTAAGTGGCTGAAGGGGTTTTATCCCCTTCAGCCCCATGGGAGGGGGGGGGGGACCTTATAACCCTATAGTGCCAGGAACACGGCTCTGTTTTCATGGCACTATAGGATCCCTTTAAGACAGTTATTCTTTCTGTTCGACAACTCAAGTTTTACATATTAAATTCAATTTGAATTCTCACTTTAGCAAATAACTCTGTTTTGAATTCAGACAAGTAGCATCGGAGCTCTGTGGAAGAGGTCCGCTAGCCTCCAAGTATATCCACAAGTGAAGAACCACAGGCTGCACAGCGCAAGGTGAACAAGATTGTATTATTGTGGAGTGCAGGACAAAACAAGGATAAGACGTTGGCCGTGTGGCTTTAGTCATGTTTTTCATATCATCTGTTTGGAGTTCTATTGCTCACTTGGTATACAATCCTTTACCAACCCAAGACATAAAATGTAAACAAGGAATGTAGACAAAATATAGCTAAAATGGATAAAGCGCTATGTAGTGGTTATGGTGCTTTGAGTGTTCTTGTAATGCAGGGAGTGAAAAAAAGAAAAAGAAATGAGAACTTAAACATTTGGAGAGTACGAAATTCTGATAAGCTGATTTTATCTTGTGATTTTTTTATTCTAAGTAACTGTAATTTATTTTACACTTACAGTAGCATAACCGGTTGTAAATATTGTTTAAAACTGATCTAAATACAGTTTTGTGTCAATGGTACACCTCCGTTGGCAGAAATAAATCTAACATGTACAAACTAGGGAAGGGAGAGAGCTGTCCAAACTTTGAATTTCCAAACTATGATCATACATAATTTTTTAATCATAAAATTCAAGGCTACCGTTAATATATACTTTGCTCATGTGATGCAAATATTTTTATTCCATTGATAGGTTTGAATGGCTTTGTTTCCAGAGCAGCAGCAAAAGCGTCAATTCACAAAAACAGGAATCTGTCAGAGGCCACATACCTTTTATTAGACACAATAGACTTGCGCAGGGGGCGACCCTGGCAGCAAGCACAAGGCAGCCACATGGCAAAAGTTATTCAAACATCAATCTCACGGAATGAATACAGACAATGCTGTGAATTTCACTTGCCCCAGACCGATGTTTAAATCCTCACAACTATACACGCTGAGTAGAGTTCATTGTTACTTAAAAGGGGGTCCTGGGAACCCCCAGATCTAATGCTTTGGACCCACTCCCTGCAGCCAGAGAGGGGTAAAAGAGGGGAACTTTTTATTAAGAGGGTCAGGGCAGTATGGTATTTTAAAGTTTACTGCCAGAGAGGAGTCAGTAAGCTCTCTTTTTGTTATTGATGTACAGAAAATGCATTGTTCACGACTCATTTCATACACATAATCAGAATCCACCCGGTAATCTTAAGGTTAATGTTCTCTTCTCACAGAATGCAGCATGAACATAATGATTACAGGAAACTTCATGTGAAAATCATTGAGGAAGGAAAGCACAGTGTGTCCTGACTCCCTGCATATTGCCTTATTTTGCTTTAATTTATTCTTGGCATGGAGCCTGGCCCGACTGAAATCCATAGAATATTTGTCAACTCTTTGCAGCTGTTGTCCTGTACAACGTGTGTGCTTTTTTGTCCACGCTTAAAAATAAATATTTAAAAACCCTAATTATCAAGAACCAGCTCTTAGTTTTGAGGTTTTAAGCTAGCATTGGTTAGAACGGAATTAAGATGTGTTTAGTCAGTAAAAAAAATCGGTGTATATATGTATTAATCTGTCTGTCTGTCTAATATATGTTCTGTCTGTCTGCTTGTTCCTCTATGAATTTTCTACCTGTACCTATATAGTTTTAAAGACACAAATCAGAGTGTGAGCACAATATGTTAGCCGTTTCATTTTGCTGGCTTAACACTATGGGGAGAATTCAAATTACTTTTGAAGTTGAGAAGTTAATCTTATAGTCCATCAATTAATATTTTATAACATTACAGTAAGTAATATTTTGTCCTCTTTAAGATGTTGAAAAATACAAGAACATTTTGAAATGTATTGGTTGTTTGTCAAACATTGTATCTAATATTAATAACAAAATGTTGAATGAATAATGAAAATGTTATTCTGGTCCTCTTCTATCAACAGATATTTCAATACAATTTATAGAATATGATTAAAACATTTGTATACTGATGACCCACCTATCTTACCTGACATAGTTCAACTGAAAGGTATATTTTTGTTATGCTAGAGTAGCTTTCTTGACACCTCCTACATCATTATCTACATTTAACAGTTTAGAAGAAAACAATTATGACAATTCCGTCCCATTATCAGCCAAGCCCTGTGCCACCCAGTTATAAATCTATATTAACCCAATTCTTGCTCATCAACTGTGTTCTATTATTGAGCTGACATTTTATTACATATGTCTCAAAAATAGTATTCTTCTTTGACGTAAAAGGCCAATCTCAATTTCCGTCAATATCCCAATCAATGTTATGCAATTATGCAATGTCTGAGAGCTTGATACACTTAACTAATCAGAACACTGAGGAATTGTCCCAGATGCTGGTGTGCTGACTCTCCTCCTGTTCCTGGCTAATGTGGAATCATTACCTTGAGCAGTGAAAGGGCGGCGATAGGCTGCGAGTTTCAGCTGACATTAATATTCTATCACTGGCCGCCCTTTGCTCGTAAACATACGTACATTTTGTAACTTGCACATGCAACGGATGACCATCGACAGGCAGAGCTTGCTTCCCCTTCACTGCTCGAGATAACCTTAAGAACAGAAGGAGAGGCAGCAGACCAGTGGGCTCTTCTTCAATGGTAAACAGTTTTAAAACGCTTACACTATACAGGCTTCCCCAAACTCTGGCCCTCCAGATGTTGCTGAACTACAACTCCCATGATTCTATGAATGAAATAGATAAGCTGAGAATCATGGGAGTTGTAGTTCAGCAACATCTGGAGGGCCGGAGTTCGGGGGAAGCCTGCACTAGAAGGTATGACTAAGGACTTCAGGCACCATAACCACATCATTTCAATGAAGTGGTTGTGGTGCCCAGATGGCTCTTCTAAATGTGCAGTAGGGTACCATCCGATTGACTCTTGAGATGTTATAAAGACATAGACAAAGTTATAGAGACACTTCAGCCATTCAGAATTCCCAGATGACTTTCACTGGTCACAGTATCAGTGTATTTTAAAAAAAAAATAAGAGCCTTTAATTATATGATATTCAGTTTTGGATGGTTTTTCATTAAGCATAGTACATTCCTGCTGAATTTATGAATTTATGTTCAAACAGGGTGAATTCCTGCCTTCTTGTGAATTTCTCAAGGGTTTGATTGAGAGCCACCAAAACTAAACATACTTAAATATATGTTTTGATATGTCCCGTCAATTCTGAGAATTTTGATTCTAAACATCCAGCACTATTTTCATGTCTCAAAACTACAGTCTGGTCATTAAACTGATCCTTGTCATGTTAAAACCTCCAAGGCTCTGCATCAATGGTATAATTTTCTTCTACTTTCCCTGCTTTTGATCTACCATTTAATTTACAGCAGGGTAGCAAAATTTATAAAATTACGGTTTAAATGTCTATATAAAGACTAAATGCTCTTTAGGATGGGGTTGTAACTTTCCAGGAATTTAAAGCAAGTGAAACATTATGACTATTTTAAAAAGAAATGTTAATGAATAGGTTAGATTAATATAAAGTAACCTTTTGTTTTTTACGTTATAATTTTGTTTGAGAAACATATTTTCCTTATTATTGCTGTCCTTCTATGTCAGTGAATAAATGTGAAATGGGCATTTTAGTCTGGAGAACTCACTTTCAAGGTTATTCATGAAAGGGAAACTATAGGCAGCATAACTATTTAATATCATTGAAGTGGTTATAGTGTCTGAAGTCCCACAACACTGTTCTTCCATTCAATGTATATATATATATATGGCTAAGACAGGATTTACTCTCTTCCTTAGCCATACCAATTCATACCAGCAATCTCAGCCATCGCAGCCGCCCATTGCTGGTCAAGTTAATGCTTCCTCGTTAGCCCAGGCAGTACAGAGGGGATAGGCTGATGGCGACTCTCGTTTAGCATTAAAACATTAAAAATGGTTTAACACTGAACGGAAGGATGGTGCCAGGGAACCCCAGACACTATAACCATTTCAATGAGATGAATCAGTTAAGAGTGTCTACAGGGAGTGCAGAATTATTAGGCAAGTTGTATTTTTGAGGATTAATTTTATTATTGAACAACAACCATGTTCTCAATGAACCCAAAAAACTCATTAATATCAAAGCTGAATATTTTTGGAAGTAGTTTTTAGTTTGTTTTTAGTTATAGCTATTTTAGGCAACTTAACAACTTAACAAAAAACAAATATATACCCATTTCAATTATTTATTTTTACCAGTGAAACCAATATAACATCTCAACATTCACAAATATACATTTCTGACATTCAAAAACATAACAAAAACAAATCCGTGACCAATATAGCCACCTTTCTTTGCAAGAACACTCAAAAGCCTGCCATCCATGGATTCTGTCAGTGTTTTGATCTGTTCACCATCAACATTGCGTGCAGCAGCAACCACAGCCTCCCAGACACTGTTCAGAGAGGTGTACTGTTTTCCCTCCTTGTAAATCTCACATTTGATGATGGACCACAGGTTCTCAATGGGGTTCAGATCAGGTGAACAAGGAGGCCATGTCATTAGATTTTCTTCTTTTATACCCTTTCTTGCCAGCCACGCTGTGGAGTACTTGGACGCGTGTGATGGAGCATTGTCCTGCATGAAAATCATGTTTTTCTTGAAGGATGCAGACTTCTTCCTGTACCACTGCTTGAAGAAGGTGTCTTCCAGAAACTGGCAGTAGGACTGGGAGTTGAGCTTGACTCCATCCTCAACCCGAAAAGGCCCCACAAGCTCATCTTTGATGATACCAGCCCAAACCAGTACTCCACCTCCACCTTGCTGGCGTCTGAGTCGGACTGGAGCTCTCTGCCCTTTACCAATCCAGCCACGGGCCCATCCATCTGGCCCATCAAGACTCACTCTCATTTCATCAGTCCATAAAACCTTAGAAAAATCAGTCTTGAGATATTTCTTGGCCCAGTCTTGACATTTCAGCTTGTGTGTCTTGTTCAGTGGTGGTCGTCTTTCAGCCTTTCTTACCTTGGCCATGTCTCTGAGTATTGCACACCTTGTGCTTTTGGGCACTCCAGTGATGTTGCAGCTCTGAAATATGGGCAAACTGGTGGTAAGTGGCATCTTGGCAGCTGCACGCTTGACTTTTCTCAGTTCATGGGCAGTTATTTTGCGCCTTGATTTCTCCACACGCTTCTTGCGACCCTGTTGACTATTTTGAATGAAACGCTTGATTGTTCGATGATCACGCTTCAGAAGCTTTGCAATTTTAAGAGTGCTGCATCCCTCTGCAAGATATCTCACTATTTTTGACTTTTCTGAGCCTGTCAAGTCCTTCTTTTGACCCATTTTGCCAAAGGAAAGGAAGTTGCCTAATAATTATGCACACCTGATATAGGGTGTTGATGTCATTAGACCACACCCCTTCTCATTACAGAGATGCACATCACCTAATATGCTTAATTGGTAGTAGGCTTTCGAGCCTATACAGCTTGGAGTAAGACAACATGCATAAAGAGGATGATTTGGTCAAAATACTCATTTGCCTAATAATTCTGCACTCCCTGTATAATGTCCCTTTAAGTGTAAATTGTTGAGTATATAAATTGAATTCAAATTGAATATCACATTTTACTCCAAAGAGTTCTCCAAGTTAGCTGTGCTTTTAATTGAGCTACTTTGTCTTAAAAAGTTAACACACTTTGAATTCACTTGAAATCTCTAAATCTACACTTTAAATGTTTGGTCTGTTAGACAGTGGACCTCAGCCTATTTGGAAAAATACCTAAATTATACATATGGTAGTAGACGGACAGCCCATTCTTTAAAATTAAAATGACCTCAGTGACCCATCCTGCAAATGTAATATGATATATAACAAAATGAATTCTGTAGAACGCATTCAGTAGACACATTCTGGGGTCAGGCAGTAATCCTACAGTAACACATCTATAGTTGGCAAAGCTTTGCTATCTGATAAGAAATATGATATGTCTGCTCCAGCCATACAGGACATGGAGACCTAATTTTGTGTTCTGACCCAGAGGTTATGAATCACTACTCTAAGCAAAGCTGAAGAGAGAGATCCTGGGATATTTCAGTGATCGTAAAAGAAGGGGGGTTCTACCCTTTAGAGTACAATATAACATGTTACACTGAGGAACGACTATACCTCTCTAATGTGCAGTAACTGATATGTTCCATTCACAGACTGAACTTGGAACTTCAAGGCACAGTTATTGCAAATTGGAATAATATGTGTATGAATAAAATTATCTTAGGAGAGCCAGCTTCTTCATTCATAAATGAATAATAAACACATGTTGTCCTTTATTTATTTTTTATAAATGAAAAACAAAACTGGGAAGTAAAATCCATCCTGGGTTTAATTGGAGCTATTTACTAAACCCTGATTGACCCAATATGTATTCCCGAGGCAATCATTTCAATACAATACAATACAATACAATACATCATCACTTTGTCCTAACGGGTTGTTTGGTACTCTTCAAACACCAGATGAAAGAGTTCTACTATAAACTAGGTTCGAAAAATTCAATATTTCATGTGTACAAAACTGCAGCCTCGGGATTGTCTTCCCATGTTTCCTGCTACTGGATTTTGAATTTTGGTTTAGAGTTTTTTCCCTTTTGTGCAGGACTTGAAAAGGCAAAGATGTACATTTGTTGCTGAAAGTGTATATGCTATAAGTCTGTGTATGGTAAAGCCAGTATATGTTTCAAGTGCAGTCAGGCCCACCCTTAGTTTTAAAAGGAATGGAAAGGGCTAGCGCTTAAAAACAGAACAAAACAAGGCAACAACTTTAAAAGGGAATCCCTCAAAACCCTTTGGACACAAATAGGTAAAATAAAGAAAATAGCTGCGCCAAACAAATCAATAAAAATAAATAAAATAAAATAAAATAAATAGTCCAAGTGAGAAAAATCCAAATAAAATAAAATAAAAGTCAGTCTTAACTTGATGTATCTTCTTTAAGATAAATTTCAGCAGTGGTGTAGTCCCTGTAGTCCATCCTCAGGTAATCCAATAATATGAGGAAGGACTACAAGGACTACACCACTGCTGAAATTTATCTTAAAGAAGATACATCAAGTTAAGACTGACTTTTATTTTATTTTATTTGGATTTTTCTCACTTGGACTATTTATTTTATTTTATTTTATTTATTTTTATTGATTTGTTTGGCGCAGCTTTTTTCTTTATTTTATCCACCCTTAGTTTTAGCTGTTGAACCAAGATAATTTGGTTATTTTTTCAGACGCTCTTAAACACATGAAGTACCAACAGGAAACAGTGTCTGTAAGGTGCCCTCTTGATAACATGCATTGATTTTGGTTACAAGATTTGTTGCTATGTAGCCCATGATGTACCACTTTATTAGTATCGATGAAATCTGTGGTCAATATTCCCGTCATCTTCAACCAAAAACATGTTGTTACCCACATACTGCCATCTGCATTACTTTCTAAAAACATACACCCTACACCATATGACTCTCATAATATAATCTAGATCTCTGCTTGGAAAGATATACCCTCTGACCCACATATTGCCATCTGTATCCCTGCTTGACAAGATGTACTCTCCAAATGTTATGCTGCCATCTGCATCCCTGCCTGGCAAGACATACCACATGACCCACATACCACATGAAACCATCTGGATCCATGCTTGGCCAAATATAGCCTATAACCTACATTCTGCCATATGCATC
Source organism: Pelobates fuscus (assembly GCF_036172605.1). NCBI lineage: Eukaryota > Metazoa > Chordata > Amphibia > Anura > Pelobatidae > Pelobates > Pelobates fuscus. The sequence continues at coordinate 57,595,408 of NC_086321.1, forward strand.
CACGCTTGGGACAAAATACACTACAGACTTATGCATTATGCACCCCATTCTGGAGAGGCTTCCAGTGAATATGCCCAGTCTGCTATCTGGATGAATATTAAACAATGTTGCTGTTAACTAGAACGTTAACATGAATATTTCTAGAACAATGCAGCGCTGTTTTTTTTGTCTCACGTCATTAGCCAATGCTATTATGATATGCGTTACAGCGGTGTACTCTACGTTGTAGGTTTAGAGGGACTCAGGGTAGGTTTAAGGTTAAAGAGTGTTTTCCATAAATTCCCCTATTCCAAAATACCCCTTAACTATAACTATTGACACTTATTCCACCACAACTCTATCCTCCCCCCCTTTGAAAATGTTATGCATTAGTATTAGAGAAAATGATGGTGACAGCTCAACAAAATAAAACTCCCCAAAAATGTTAGATATACTGTTCTGCATAACCTACAAATCACAAGGCAGACCTAGGAAAAAGTGTACAGCAACCACTGGTACAAAGCCGCCGCCGTATGTTAGTAAGTCCCAGGAGAATTAAACTGTGCAGTCTATGACTGGTTTCTGGTCATTGCTCATATTGAATCATAAGCCATGCTATGGTTTAAAACAGATACAGCTAAATGTGGATTAAGTAACGACTGCCAATTGTGGCACGTCATTGGCACTGCAATTAGAATTACTCCTAAATTCATGTAACTATTCCTTTAATATTATAAACACTTACCTGGAAAGTTAGATTGAGTTTTTATTGAAATAGTAAAAATAAGAATAATGGATCATTCACTAAAGGCAGAATTGTGAAAAATTGTGACATCAGATCAAAGTTATAAAGGCAGAAATACAACAGTCTGTTGGCTATTTTGGCTTCACCACAACTCTATGAATGAATTAATGTCCACCATAAAATGGAATATAAAAACATCTATTAGGACACATGTTACAAAATGTAGTCTGTTGATTAGTATTACATATATAAATCTATATAGATGTAGTGAAATGACTTGTATGAACAATGTTGTGGAATGACTTGTATGACCAATGTTGTGGAATGACTTGTATGACCAATGTTGTGAAATGACTTGTATGATCAATGTTGTGGAATGACTTGTATGACCAATGTTGTGGAATGACTTGTATGACCAATGTTGACTAAAAACCCTCGAAGTAAGTGTGTGCCCAATAATTACATGGCAAGCCGGAGACAGTATCTAGATATGAAACCAGGAACTCAGCTTATGACAGAAGCCGAGACGAGACAGGCACTTTCTCTATCCAGACAGTCCACATTAATTCCTTGCAATCACACGGAATACTAATACCCCAAATTCCAAAAAGACATTTACAGTTCTGAAGCCCTCCGCTCCTTCATCACGCTCTCAGTCTTTTCTATTACACATTCCAGCACAATCATTAATATGCCTCTGTAATCAGCCTCTGTCTGATTGTCTCATCTGAATTTAGTTGCAATGTCATTTTAGAAGGATGCTCGCACATGCAGGCAAGAGCATTTTTCATATTGGTTTTGCAGCTGCAAATCATCAAGTGTATTATTAATTTCACTAGGACAACAAGAGGAGGTACTCAAAAAAAAAAACCTGATGTTCTATTTTATCTAAATTTGAGGAATATGTGCATCCAGTGTTATTGCATGTCAGGCCCACCCTTGGTTTTAGCTGTTGAACCAAAATACTTTTATATTAACTGGATTTTATGGGCAGGTCGATTTTTTTATAACTATATAGATATAATAAAACCTGTTCCTTAAGCAGCGAAAATAGGTTTACGTTTATATCTATATATTATCTATCTATCTATCTATCTGTCTGTCTTAGCACATTCTAAACATTTGAAGGTCTACATAGAAACCTCAAAGAAAGTTGGAGAAATATCTATATTTGTATGATCTGCAGTTTGAAAAATTATGTTATATCGGAATTCCACTTTGTGAGTCTTACGAACATAATTAGATTGTAAGCTCTAAGGACAGAGACTGCAACCCTACTGTCTAACTGCATAATTACATCTGTGAAACCCTGAGCATCACAGTGGCTGATATAGACTGCGTTATTTTGCATTAAGTCATTTTAATTAAAGGGGGCATTCTAAGCATCATATGCCACAGCAGCTCATTGTAATGGTTATGGTGCACAGATCCTTCAAGCAGTTTCCCCTGGTTAATAGCAATGCAAATTCTTGATGTGTATCCCTCACCTACTGTTCCTCTGCTGTGGCTTCCATATTAGTGGTCCAACTACGGGTGGAAATGCTGAGAACACTGGGGATGGGTTAGCAAAGCCACCAAACGCTCTTTGTACCATAATCACTATAAAGAGCTATAGTAATTATGCTGCATGGAGTCTTTGCAACTTTTCATATTGGTTATACTAGTATCTCTCCCCAAGGCATTACAATGTTTCAGACCATGGTATATTCCCCATCCCCAATTAGTGCTTATACCATGGTGAAAATAATAATTCAAGGATTCCTTAGGCCATGGTCTCTAGTTTTCCACGCGATAACTTGATTTTAACAGGGCAAAGATATTACACTTGTTCCAATACAAACTATATCACTGATATTGTGTTAACTCTCAATATGAAAGGAATGTGATGTGTTGCGGTATCGTGCATTTTGCTTTATCCTAGCCCCAGTAGATGGTAAGCACTGTCTCTAAACATGACACATTTTATATAATTCAGATTAGATAACTTTGTATAATGACTTAATATGCATCAAGCATTATGCAAATGAAATCCTGATTCTTTGCGGTTATGGATAATGATCACTGCAGCGGTGTCGGTTAATCTATGTGATGATTTGGAAAAGTCTATAATGAACAGGATAGAAGGGTTAGAGATGCCCTTGCATATATATTTTGGGGACTGGTAATAGCCTCGCCCAGCTTGCAAACTTGTATTCTTTAAAATTACTAGAGGAATTCATCCTTTCATCCTGGATATTTGTATTTTACCTTTAATGTAAGCAGGAGCATAGAGATTGATTTGTAATGGCAAACTCACCTAACGTTGTAGCTCCATATTACTAAACTGCAATACTGCAACATTTAGTTTGTCAACAATCATCCTGTGTGTACCAAAGTGCCATTCTAATTATGGATGATGAAACAATATGTATTTAAAGACTCTTATCTGTGTCTGCATTTCCCTCTGCAAGGTTATTGGCAAAGTTGGAACTGGTCACCAGTTAGAACTGACCACAACAGTGGAGCACTTCTTAAAAAATGTCTTCCATTTGCGCCCACATGCAGTTGTGCATGTACTACGAACTGCCCATCTTTAATCGGGCTTTTGTTCAAAGTAATCAACAGTCCCTTCCTTCTTAAACATGTACACTGATGTCGAGAGACGCATAAAGCAAAGTTGACTTACAGGTGCCATTTCCTTGATTTCCTTTAATACGGTTGGTCACAGTATTCGGCTAAATAAACTTGAAACACCTATATGGATTTCAATAAATCCATACTATCAAAGACATAATTTGAAAAGAGAAGAATCTTAATGTATCATTAAATGAATAAATGAATGAATAATAGAATGATCAGTAAGTTGTGTGCTTATTTGTTATGATCTACCAACACAAATTTACCCACAACAGGAGTATTCAAAGATTTACCTCTGCTGTTAATGGCAATTCCCATAAGGCTTTGCTGGCAAGAGACCTCATGTTTTGGCAAAGTATTTTGGGCAGTGTAACCCAAACAGTTGTAGGTCTTGTGAATACCCTGCCATTTAAATTCTAGGAGAGTCAATTGAATAAGAATCTCAGCGGCTCAAATGGACACAATTAATTAACTCAGATGCCGATTGCTAAATATGATAAAGGTCTAGTGATACATTCACAGTTTTGTAACGCTGTGATAATTAAAATGTTCGCTGCTAATGAGAATTAACCACTACAATATTACCGCTGGAGGAAAGACTAATTAACCTTATGCTGTGAGAGTCATATTACACTGTCAAATCTCACTATCGGTCTCTTTTGCAGTTGTTTGGGAAATTAACCTCATTGGACATTTTCCTTAATCTTTCTTAGTACACCATATGCTTCCAGACAAGACTTCCAGACTTTGAATATGTTATTGCAGAAAATAAAAACTCTGTGACAGTTTGATATCTACAGACACAGAAATAGGTAAAGCGATCAGGAGATGCATTAATAGTTGAGTTAAACAAAACATTATCTCAAAGGGGTAATGAGAGATGTACCTGCCAAGCAGAAGTATTTTGTAAACTGGGAAAATCTGAGTTTGAAGAGAAAGTAGAAAAGACAAACTAAACAAGTCAAAAGGCATATGCAAACAGACAAGAACTGGAATGTACAGAACTGACCACTAGATAGAAGCATGTAAGTCCAAATAGAATATGATGCGTCAGACATATATTTAGACCTGTTTTCAAGTGTAAGGTATTTCCTGTTTATAATATCATAAGTGTGCATGCACACAGAGGATGTACTAGGACACACAGAGCTATCAGACGAAGTAAGATGTGAGCCAGTGTCACTAGAAGGAATTGCACATTGCTCAGAAGACTGAAGAGGGGATAACTGCAGTACCAAATGAAAAAGAATACTTACCCGCATCACTGCTGTAATTAAACATTGCTGCTGTTCCTTCTCAATATCATAATAATATACATACAAAGAAGAGAAAATACTTTGGGTAGGTGATCGAGTGGGTTAAATGTGACGCAACATTTTATTTGCAGAGTCGACATGCGACAAGCATTCCTGTGATTCCGATTTGTCACAAGACGTCAGAAATAAAACAGAACTCAACATTCCCTCAAGACATGCTTTGTGAGTGTACCAGCTATATATATAGCTCCTCGGCTAAACAAAGGGAAATTATAACGTTTGGATGCACTGTTGCGTTCGGCTATTGTCTCTCTTGGACTGGGGCATGCCATGAGTCACTCATCTCCTAATCATGGTTCTGACGTCACTTGATAAATCCCAGAGTCAGACATGAGTGGAGGTCTATCAGGGATTGAATATCAGGAATGCAAAAATATAAAAGCGGTCTCCTGAAATGGAGAGATTATATTGACCTACTACTGACTAGCAGATTAACCATTTCACTGCTAAATTTGGTGAGCTATGCATTGTTCTAAAAGCAAACAAAAACATACCTCACTAGTGTCCTTGTTATTGTGTTATGGAGGGACCGTCCGTATTTGGGCCCAAATCGTTCTCCACCCTTTTTTTCTATCTAATGGTCCCTCTTTTCTAGGAGCTCCATATTGCTGGTGTGTCTGAGTGTATAAAAGAGCTCCACAACAATAATACTAACAGTAATGTGTCCTTAAACTACAATAAATCAGTCTGTGTAAATGGCATACAACAATGAGCTACACCCAACTATCACCTCTAAAATTATACTGTCTATCTTTGTGCAGTTGGAATGCTAACAAAAAGGGTTCACTGTGACTGGCATAATACCGCTGCTTCATGTATAATTGTCCCATTTTTGAGGATTTTATTCAGTAAACAGTAAGATGATGATAACGATTTTCCAAAATGTAGGCAAAATAGCAAATTTCTTTTAAAAAAAAAATTACACTCTGATGTTATATATTTTAGAACTGATATCAAATCAGTTCAACGTGTGTCAAGCTACTATTAGCATAGTGTTTAATTCATTATTTTGCTCTGAGTTTATTTTCGAGCTCATATTTTAAGAATACAAATCCAGTGCCGGGCTAACACAATTACAGACTCCGAGTCTTGGGAGTTACAGTCCAACTACAGGAAAGGGTCATGAATTGTAGTCTTCCAGCTGCACTCTGATCATAATTCCCATCAGCTTCATATATTGTACTGCCTGGACTCAGAAATCTATTTTTTTTCAATCTGATGTCTATTCAGAAAATGTATGGCAGCATTGGATGTAAGGTACATAGAGAACACAATGCATCAGCTCTTGTTACACGGTACACAAAGAAAACAAGGAACCAAATGTAACCTATTCAGAAGAATAAAGAAAAGGAGAGAGAAGAAACGGCAAGGAGAAACTAAAGTACAAGAAGCAATAAATAGAAGAAATATTGAGTTAGCAGGTTGAAAACTAAGCACAGTTTATATCACACACTGTAAGGTAAACAATATAAAATTGTGGCTGGAGGCTGGCATGTTGGTAACATAAGAGTTGGTCCTATTGAGGCAACAGGAACCAGAGAGCAGAAGAGCTCATAGTTTAGGAATCCACCACAGGATAGTCAGATAATACCGTAGAGTTGACCCATATCTTTTGACGTACGAGTTAGATCCTTGATTGACTTTATATTGTCTAATTCATTTATCAAGCTAGGAGTGTTTTGCAAAATAGAAGAACGAGGGGTTTGGCAGTCTTCGTTAAGTGAATAAAATCCCTCTTTTTGAAATTAAAAATGAGAAGATGGTCAATGTTTAACGTGTCTGAACGGGTGCGTACACTTACTTATTTTGCATTTCTATATACTGATCTAGCGTATTAATGAAGATTGCTTTAAAAATATATATTAAAAAGTAAATGGTAGCTGGAAATTAAGAGAGCATATTTAGTGCCAGTAGGATTCAATAGCATGATAAGACACATGGTGGTAGGACATTAGTGAGGTGAGCATCACCAGAGTATGTTAGGGGCTTAAAAGAACATTTTATTCTATAAAAATTAGAAAGTGGAATAGGCGGAGAGTTTAAAATCAAACCCTTGAGTTCTATTGTTTATGAACCAATAGTACATTTCATTGTAATGGATAGAGTTAAGTGCACTCCTATAGTGAGTTATAACTGTGTGAAGGAAGTCATGATGACGTCTGTAGGGTCATGTAAATGTGTGGGAGAATGCGAGGTGCCAAGGCACTATAGAAGCAATTTTGCTAAACAGATATAAGGATTTGCTATATGCCATCTTGATGGGTCCAGGGACTAGAGGCAATGAAAGACGTAGAACATTGGCCTTATTTTTCAGAAATACATGATTATATCACTTGAATAACAAAAACATAACAAGAAAAGCAAATAATTTTATGGACGGAATTAATCTGTTGTTTTTTTTTCTTTGTTATTTTAATTGCTCTGAGCTTCCTTCTTGTAATTTTACTATTGAAAGGAAGCATTGGATAACAGCACTGATAGGATAAACTGCTGAGGGAGAAAGTGTAAATAATTTAACATGGGAGGATCTCGGAAGCCGGGGGCAGAGAACTTGCTTAAATTTCACATGACCCATCCCCCAGCTAGGATAGGACAGGAGCAAAAGTCCCACTTGCTCCTAATATTCTAATATCATAGGAATGGAAATGGAACAATAAACCATGGTTTTAGCTTGGGCTTGGTATATCTTAACTAGATCTTTTTGTCTAGTACTTTGTTGATATGGGTAAGGTTTAACACCGAAACGTACATAATTCTATTCTCCTGAACCTGAATAAAACTCCTTCCTATTTGCACTACTCCGTGAAATCTTTGGAATTCGATTTTGAATATTTCTAAGGGACTCCGGACCCTTTATATCAGTGTTCCCTAACTCAGTCCTCGTGGACCACCAACAGTCCAGGATTTATGTATTTCCCTGTTTTATTCCAATGGAGATACTGACAAAACGTGGACTGTTGGTGGTCAATGATGACTGGGTTGGGGAACACTGCTTTATGTGGTGCTCCAGGAATGGTAGCAGATTCTTCTGGGTTCACTGAGTGCAACACTACCTTTGGAATTGAACAATAAAATTACGTTACTACCTAGTTTATAACAATGTATATAGTTGCAATCAAACATTGTTTTAGCCTATCATATCATTAAAATAAATCAAAGGTCTTTGCCTGGCATATTAAAACTATAAACTAATATTTGAAACAGTCTTTTATCCTATCATGTTGTTAAAAAAAAATGCAATCATAGTATACTTTCAAACTACAATAATATTTAAGATGTGCATGTTTTTCAATATGGCAATGTGTTATCCCACCATAGTTACAACAACGTGCAGTTAGCCTAGAGCAGTGGTTCCCAACCCAGTCCTGAAGTACCCCCTAACAGTCAAGTATTTAGGGATTACCCAGTTGTGTCTAAGGTGTTTTTAGAAAGAAAACCCAACTTTGTACTTGAGGACTGGGTTGGAAACCCCTGGCCTAGTGTTTTGTTACAATAAAACAATGTTATACCCTAGGCCCAGGCACATTGTTACAAAAAGCAAGGGTATATTCTAGCACATTGTTACAATATAACAATGCTTTAGCCTAGCATATTGCTATAACATAATAATGATTTAGCCTAGCATATTGTTACAATATAATAATGCTTTCGCCTAGCGTATTGCTACAATATAACAATGCTTTAGCCAAGCGTATTGCTACAATATAACAATGCTTTAGCCAAGCGCATTGCTACAATATAACAATGCTTTAGCCAAGCGTATTGTTACAATATAACAATGCTTTAGCTTAGCATATTATTACAATATAACAATGATTTAGCCAAGCATATTGCTACAATATAACAATGCTTTAGCCAAGAATACTGCTACAATATAACAATGCTTTAGCCTAGCCTATTGCTACAATATAACAATGCTTGAGCCTAGCATATTGATACAATATAGCAATGCTTTAGCCTAGCATATTGATACAATATACCAATGCTTTAGCCAAGCGCATTGCTACAATATAACAATGCTTTAGCCAAGCGTATTGCTACAATATAACAATGCTTTAGCTTAGCATATTGCTACAATATAACAATGCTTTAGCCAAGCATATTGCTACAATATAACAATGCTTTAGCCAAGCGTATTGCTACAATATAACAATGCTTTAGCCTAGCATATTGATACAATATAGCAATGCTTTAGCCTAGCATATTGATACAATATAGCAATGCTTTAGCCTAGCATATTAATACAATATAGCAATGATTTAGCCAAGCGTATTGCTACAATATAACAATGCTTTAGCTTAGCATATTGTTACAATATAACAATGCTTTAGCCAAGCATATTGCTACAATATAACAATGCTTTAGCCAAGCGTATTGTTACAATATAACAATGCTTTAGCCAAGCATATTGCTACAATATAACAATGCTTTAGCCAAGCATACTGCTACAATATAACAATGCTTTAGCCTAGCCTATTGCTACAATATAACAATGCTTGAGCCTAGCATATTGATACAATATAGCAATGCTTTAGCCTAGCATATTGATACAATATACCAATGCTTTAGCCAAGCGCATTGCTACAATATAACAATGCTTTAGCCAAGCGTATTGCTACAATATAACAATGCTTTAGCTTAGCATATTGTTACAATATAACAATGCTTTAGCCAAGCATATTGCTACAATATAACAATGCTTTCGCCAAGCGTATTGCTACAATATAACAATGCTTTAGCTTAGCATATTGTTACAATATAACAATGCTTTAGCCAAGCGTATTGCTACAATATAACAATGCTTTAGCCTAGCATATTGATACAATATAGCAATGCTTTAGCCTAGCATATTGATACAACATAGCAATGCTTTAGCCTAGCATATTGATACAATATAGCAATGCTTTAGCCAAGCGTATTGCTACAATATAACAATGCTTTAGCTTAGCATATTGTTACAATATAACAATGCTTTAGCCAAGCGTATTGCTACAATATAACAATGCTTTAGCTTAGCATATTGCTACAATATAACAATGCTTTAGCCAAGCGTATTGCTACAATATAACAATGCTTTAGCTTAGAATATTGTTACAATATAACAATGCTTTAGCCAAGCATATTGCTACAATGTAACAATGCTTTAGCCAAGCATATTGCTACAATATAACAATGCTTTAGCCTAGCCTATTGCTACAATATAACAATGATTTAGCCTAGCATATTGATACAATATAGCAATGCTTTAGCATAGCATATTGATACAATATACAAATGCTTTAGCCAAGCGCATTGCTACAATATAACAATGCTTTAGCCTAGCATATTGATACAATATAGCAATGCTTTAGCCTAGCATATTGATACAATATAGCAATGCTTTAGCCAAGCGTATTGCTACAATATAACAATGCTTTAGCTTAGCATATTGTTACAATATAACAATGCTTTAGCCAAGCATATTGCTACAATATAACAATGCTTTAGCCAAGCATATTGCTACAATATAACAATGCTTTAGCCTAGCATATTGATACAATATAGCAATGCTTTAGCCTAGCATATTGATACAATATACCAATGCTTTAGCCAAGCGCATTGCTACAATATAACAATGCTTTAGCCTAGCATATTGATACAATATAGCAATGCTTTAGCCAAGCGTATTGCTACAATATAACAATGCCTTAGCCAAGCGTATTGCTACAATATAGCAATGCTTTAGCCTAGCATATTGATACAATATAACAATGCTTTAGCCTAGCATATTGATACAATATAACAATGCTTTAGCCTAGCATATTGATACAATATAACAATGCTTTAGCCTAGCATATTGATACAATATAGCAATGCTTTAGCCAAATGTATTGCTACAATATAACAATGCTTTAGCCAAGCGTATTGCTACAATATAACAATGCTTTAGCTTAGCATATTATTACAATATAACAATGATTTAGCCTAGCATATTGATACAATATAATAATGTATTAGCCTAGCATATGGTTACAATATAATAATGTTTTAGCCTAGCCTATTGCTACAATATAACAATGCTTTAGCCTAGCATATTGATACAATATACCAATGCTTTAGCCAAGCGCATTGCTACAATATAACAATGCTTTAGCCTAGCATATTGATACAATATAGCAATGCTTTAGCCTAGCATATTGATACAATATAGCAATGCTTTAGCCAAGCGTATTGCTACAATATAACAATGCTTTAGCTTAGCATATTGTTACAATATAACAATGCTTTAGCCAAGCATATTGCTACAATATAACAATGCTTTAGCCAAGCATATTGCTACAATATAACAATGCTTTAGCCTAGCATATTGATACAATATAGCAATGCTTTAGCCTAGCATATTGATACAATATACCAATGCTTTAGCCAAGCGCATTGCTACAAAATAACAATGCTTTAGCCAAGCGTATTGCTACAATATAACAATGCTTTAGCCAAGCGTATTGCTACAATATAGCAATGCTTTAGCCTAGCATATTGATACAATATAGCAATGCTTTAGCCAAGCATATTGCTACAATATAACAATGCTTTAGCCAAGCGCATTGCTACAAAATAACAATGCTTTAGCCTAGCATATTGATACAATATAACAATGCTTTAGCCTAGCATATTGATACAATATAGCAATGCTTTAGCCTAGCATATTGATACAATATACCAATGCTTTAGCCAAGCGCATTGCTACAAAATAACAATGCTTTAGCCTAGCATATTGATACAATATAGCAATGCTTTAGCCAAGCGTATTGCTACAATATAACAATGCTTTAGCCAAGCGTATTGCTACAATATAACAATGCTTTAGCCAAGCGTATTGCTACAATATAACAATGCTTTAGCCAAGCATATTGCTACAATATAACAATGCTTTAGCCTAGCATATTGATACAATATAGCAATGCTTTAGCCTAGCATATTGATACAATATACCAATGCTTTAGCCAAGCGCATTGCTACAAAATAACAATGCTTTAGCCTAGCATATTGATACAATATAGCAATGCTTTAGCCAAGCGTATTGCTACAATATAACAATGCTTTAGCCAAGCGTATTGCTACAATATAGCAATGCTTTAGCCTAGCATATTGATACAATATAGCAATGCTTTAGCCAAGCATATTGCTACAATATACCAATGCTTTAGCCAAGCGCATTGCTACAAAATAACAATGCTTTAGCCTAGCATATTGATACAATATAGCAATGCTTTAGCCAAGCGTATTGCTACAATATAACAATGCTTTAGCCAAGCGTATTGCTACAATATAGCAATGCTTTAGCCTAGCATATTGATACAATATAGCAATGCTTTAGCCAAGCGTATTGCTACAAAATAACAATGCTTTAGCCAAGCGTATTGCTACAATATAACAATGCTTTAGCCTAGCATATTGATACAATATAACAATGCTTTAGCCTAGCATATTGATACAATATAACAATGCTTTAGCTTAGCATATTGTTACAATATAACAATGCTTTAGCCAAGCATATTGCTACAATATAACAATGCTTTAGCCAAGCATATTGCTACAATATAACAATGCTTTAGCCTAGCATATTGATACAATATAGCAATGCTTTAGCCTAGCATATTGATACAATATACCAATGCTTTAGCCAAGCGCATTGCTACAATATAACAATGCTTCAGCCTAGCATATTGATACAATATAGCAATGCTTTAGCCAAGCGTATTGCTACAATATAACAATGCTTTAGCCAAGCGTATTGCTACAATATAGCAATGCTTTAGCCTAGCATATTGATACAATATAACAATGCTTTAGCCTAGCATATTGATACAATATAACAATGCTTTAGCCTAGCATATTGATACAATATAACAATGCTTTAGCCTAGCATATTGATACAATATAGCAATGCTTTAGCCAAGTGTATTGCTACAATATAACAATGCTTTAGCCAAGCGTATTGCTACAATATAACAATGCTTTAGCTTAGCATATTATTACAATATAACAATGATTTAGCCTAGCATATTGATACAATATAATAATGTATTAGCCTAGCATATGGTTACAATATAATAATGTTTTAGCCTAGCCTATTGCTACAATATAACAATGCTTTAGCCTAGCATATTGATACAATATACCAATGCTTTAGCCAAGCGCATTGCTACAATATAACAATGCTTTAGCCTAGCATATTGATACAATATAGCAATGCTTTAGCCTAGCATATTGATACAATATAGCAATGCTTTAGCCAAGCGTATTGCTACAAAATAACAATGCTTTAGCTTAGCATATTGTTACAATATAACAATGCTTTAGCCAAGCATATTGCTACAATATAACAATGCTTTAGCCAAGCATATTGCTACAATATAACAATGCTTTAGCCTAGCATATTGATACAATATAGCAATGCTTTAGCCTAGCATATTGATACAATATACCAATGCTTTAGCCAAGCGCATTGCTACAAAATAACAATGCTTTAGCCTAGCATATTGATACAATATAGCAATGCTTTAGCCAAGCGTATTGCTACAATATAACAATGCTTTAGCCAAGCGTATTGCTACAATATAGCAATGCTTTAGCCTAGCATATTGATACAATATAGCAATGCTTTAGCCAAGCATATTGCTACAATATAACAATGCTTTAGCCAAGCGTATTGCTACAAAATAACAATGCTTTAGCCAAGCGTATTGCTACAATATAACAATGCTTTAGCCTAGCATATTGATACAATATAACAATGCTTTAGCCTAGCATATTGATACAATATAACAATGCTTTAGCCTAGCATATTGATACAATATAACAATGCTTTAGCCTAGCATATTGATACAATATAGCAATGCTTTAGCCAAGCGTATTGCTACAATATAACAATGCTTTAGCCAAGCGTATTGCTACAATATAACAATGCTTTAGCTTAGCATATTATTACAATATAACAATGATTTAGCCTAGCATATTGATACAATATAATAATGTATTAGCCTAGCATATGGTTACAATATAATAATGTTTTAGCCTAGCCTATTGCTACAATATAACAATGATTTAGCCTAGCATATTGATTCAATATAATAATGTTTTAGCCTAGCATATTGCTGTAATATAATAATGCTTTAGCCTAGCATATTGATACAATATAGTAATGCTTTAGCCTTGCGTATTGATACAATATAGTAATGCTTTAGCCTTGCGTATTGCTAAAATATAATAATGTTTTAGTCTAGCATAGTATTACATTGAAACAATACTTTGCCTTGAAATATTGTTGCAATAATACATTTTTTTAATCTGCCTTTTTGCTACAATAAATTAATGTTTTACCATAGCATATTGTTACAGTAATATTTGTTAAAATATATCAATATTTCAGACTAGCATATTGTTACAATAGTTTTTTTAGCCTAACATGTTGTTACAATAAATTAATTTTAACTTTACATATTGCTTCTGTAAATCAATGTTTTAGCCTTGCATATTGTTATAATAAAACAATGTTTGCAGATGTTATTTAAACTGTGTGTCTTCTGAATTAATTATGGATAACATTGCTAGATTAAACAGGATTACAGAGTGTCTCACGAACGATTCAATATGCGACAACTTATGATAGCTTTAGTAAATGAAATTATGTTTTAGCAAACTAAAAACACCACTTCAGAGCTTGTAGCAGGATTTTTCCTTACTTGGCTACAGTTTCAGAGGTGTAGATTGAATTATTTTGTATAGTACTAGAGATTTAAAAATATACAAATCTTCTAGGGTTACAGCAAAGCCTGTAACTAGATCATAAATATACAGGGACTCTCCAAGCACAATAACATATTTTCTCTGATCAGATCAGTAGTAGGCAACCGTCAAAACTTCAACCGTCAAAATTCCAGATATTGTGTATCCCCCATTATGCTCTTGCAGCCATAATACTAGCAAAGCATCAGGTGAGATGCAGTCCCCAACATCTGCCGTGCCTAAGGGCTAGATTGTGATGCAAGGAGGAGCCGGTCCCTATCCTCATGAACAGTTAGTCATATCACTGCAGCTATAAGCCTGTGAGAAATATTTGCATGGTTTGCTCATGCTGCATGAGTGTGCAGCAATTTGCAAAGATCTCTGATAGTGCCATTTCCGTTGGGGATCCGGTGGCCAGTGGATGACAGGCAAAGCTGAGTTTAACAAACCTGAACATGTCCATCGCGGGTAGCGCCATCCTCTTCTGGCCGGTCTGAAGTCACTGCTTGACTCATGTGCATGTCTCAGTATATCTTTTGACATTACAGCACAGTTAATATAAGTATTTATAAAATGTTATCTTTATGAAATACTCATCCTGCAGGGGAACTGGGGTGAGGGAGGGAGGGAGGGGGCGACAGTGCTGCTTTAACTCCCCTCTTCCTTTGTCCAGTTCGCTAAGAGAGCCCAAGCTCCTGCTTTTATTGGACAAAGTAATATGTAAAAGTGGAATTTTACAGTAAAGGTGGGTTAGTTGAGTAGAACCCCAAACATGTACCACTGCTTTGGATGTGTAAATTGAGTGGATGTTTTGAAAGCTAAGCTGTATCAGTCGCAGGTTTGTAAGAATTTATGGGTTTATGCTATGGATTGAGATCTGTGTCTAACCATTTCATATTGAGAAGGTATCTTTGTATAGCTTTAAGGAGGGAGGGCTGACAGAACTAATGTAATATCAAGATAACCAGGTATGACTATTTTACCTTCCCTTGGGGTAGATATAGTATATTTATACCCAACACTTCTGTTATTATTCACCACTGAAGATGAAAGGCTGAATTGACCTTGAAATTGACCTTGAAATAGTGCACTCGGAATACTAACTGCTGAGCTATATATCTGGTGTAGATTTTCTAGACTTGAGATACGTTTTCTGTACTGACTATGTTCCAGATCACAGTTTTACTTTTATTGTCACCACTCTCTGTATGTTATAAGTGGCTACACTAGTTTCAAATGGAATTTAAAATAGTAAAGGATAATTATGGAAAAACGTGTGCGTTGAGTATGGAGATTGCTTTCTAAAGTATCTCGAGCATCTTAAAAGAACAACACGATCCATATTCTCAGTTAGTACTTTTTTAAAGGATGAGTGTTTTTTTTAAGTAATTATAGCATGTCACTTACCTTTCTTTCTCTAGTGCTTTTAACCCATCACATTCCATAATATTCCTAGAATGTAACTTGGTCCTTCCTCCCTAATTCCTTGCAGTTTTAGAGTATTTTGTTAAATCTTGTTTCCTATTTGTGCAGGACACAAGGGGCAGAGCTCTTTCTATAAATGTCACCTGACTAATGAGGAAAAGAGGAAATCGATTATAGATGTTATTAAAAAAAAAAAAACATACAAACTACTTGGCAGATTTCATAAAAGAAAAAAGGTTACACAATATTTGACTTTATATATTAAGGGATATTTTTTTTTTATAGATCATTGTTTCAGTCCACAAACGTTATTTTCACAATGTGTCACTGTTACTTAATCTCTCCATGTTTTTTATTGCCTTGCATGTAAAATGTGGTTCTAACATTAGTACAAAAAAAATGACCATCTGTCATCCCCTCATACTGGGCATAAAGGATAAGATTCTATACAAAGAGGCCAGTGTTACTAACTTACCATTAGCCATCTGGCTGTCTTGATAAGTCTGAAAGAAATATACAGCTATTCATAGAAGGTTTTAACAAGTTACTGGTTAATCACTTACTAGAGAACAATGAAAGGGATGTGAATGCTTGGGGCTATGTGTCTTTGTTTAGGTGAGCCTGAAATATACTTGTGCAGTTTTCAAAATCCACATATGAAAACCCACAAGGCACACTCTAGGCACCATAATTATTACAATTGACTTAGTGGTTATGGTGCAAGGAAGGTATAGGGGTTTCCCTGGCACCCAGAATCACCAACATCCTACTTGCTCTTCCTCGTTATATGTACTAATATTTAGATGGAGTGAGCATGGACTCTGTGGAATGATAGTCTGTGAAATCTGGACTGTAGAAGGATTTGATAATGCCAAATCACAGCAGCAAATGCCAAATAAATCTAGACTGAATGCTGTGGCCTACCATAGCCATGATACAGGTAGGCAACCTTCAACACTCCAGGTGTTGTGGATTATGTCTTCCATACTGCCATAATGCTTGCAAAGCATCAGGGGAGATGTAGTCCACAAGATCTGGAGCGACAAAGGTTGCCTACCCACAGCCCAGGACAAGGGTTTATGGTGGTTAGAATGTACTCTTAAAGCAGCAACACAAAGTACTCATCTCAGAAATGAATGGGAAAGTCAGATATTCACACATTTAAAACACCTTCATTAATGAAGATTGGAACCTGTGGGTGTTTAGTCCATAAGAGAACTTAGGGCAGCACCCCATTAGACAGCTGTTGCCATAATAAAAACTGAAAAAATGAAGCTTTTGTCAGTTGTAAAATAGTAAATCCCTGATGTTTTAGGCAAGGTTAACTTGCATTTTTATTAGAACTGGTAAATAATACATATGAGCATACATAAGAATTATTTGTAATACATTGGCACTAGGAAAAGTGCAAAGGCGGGCTACAAAATTAATAAAAGGAATGGATCATATCAGCTATGAAGAAAGGTTAACAAATTTAAACCTATTTAGTTTAGAAAAGCGTCGCCTGAAAGGGGATATAATAACATTATACAAATATATTCGGGGCCAATACAAACCATTGTGTGGAAATCTATTCACAAACCGGACTTTACATAGGACACAAGGTCATGCGTTTAGACTGGAAGAAAGAAGATTTCGTCTAAGGCAAAGGAAAGGTTTTTTTTTTACTGTAAGAACAATCAGGATGTGGAATTCTCTGCCTGAAGAGGTGGTTTTATCAGAGTCCATACAGATGTTCAAACAGCTACTAGATGCATACTTGCAAAAACAGAATATTCAAGGATATAATCTGTCAATGCAGGGTAATAACTGCTTGATCCAAGGATAAATCTGACTGCCATTCTGGGGTCAAGAAGGAATTTTTTCCCCCTAGTTTGTTGCAAAATTGGAAGTGCCTCAGACTGTTTTTTTTTTTTGCCTTCTTTTGGATCAACAGCAAAAAACAAATGTGAGGAAGGCTGAACTTGATGGACGCAAGTCTCTTTTCAGCTATGTAACTATGTAATTGTTAGAAGTGCGAGGATTAAAATGGAATCCTTCACTAGTGTTACTTTGAGATCATTGGAGATTCACTAGAGAAACCCACATTTCTGTCTCCAGCCACAGTTTCAGGATACATTACATTTACAGGTTTAAAGAGGTGATACTTAATCAGAATATAAATGTAATTGGCAAGGCTTTAAAAAACAAAACAAAACAAAAAACATTATTAATTTTTGTTTTGCTTTTAGTTTTTTTATTTTTATCTGTGCGTTTTACGGTTTGTGATCAGAGCTGCATTTTTATTGGCTTTGTTTAATTAACGCATGTTTGGTAGGTACAAGCTGTCAGAATGCATTTCCAGTGCAACACAAATTTACTCTGCTGCAACTCGTGTCAAGGTGCTTGGAAAGTGTACTGTAGGTCATGATGACATATCATACGTTGAATCTCTGTGGAGACACCAATAGGAAATATGTTTGGGGGTTAAACTTGGGTAAATTTGATATGCTTGAGAATAAAATTTGCAACCTGGGGCAAAACCCATGGTCCTGAGTAAATTTAGCTACTGATGTGGCTCCAAGTTAATTGTACTGAACACTTTAATTCATTAATGCGAGGTTTAATCCCCATTCGCTATCAAATCTTGGGTCACTGAGGCCACGCAAGGAGGAAACTGACAGAATACTGCTATAACCTACCATTTATTTCTCATATAATTACATTATTTGCTGGGGTTGGTTACAAAATGCATTTTGCAAGATTGCACTATTTTAATAGACATTGACATATTTTTAATAAGCATGGATTAGCAGCTAATAGGAAGAAAACTGGTCTCCATTCTGTACTCGTATATCACAGTCATCCACAGAAGCATGCACCTACATGAAACAATAATGTATCACCTTTAGCTGCCAGGGCTAGATAATTAATGATAAGGTTCTGGAAATGGCATTTGGCGGTCACAGCCACCATGAGAGCCTGCATTTTCAAATCACAGATTGTATTTCTCCTCTCTAGTGCTGAGGAGATGTTGCAGTAAATGTTTTAATTCTGCCGTGATGTAGAAATGTGGTCCGTTTCCTACAGTCAGTGCATGTGTGATCAACTCAAACACACCATGAAACCAATTGCTCAAAAATGCTTTGGTATTTCTAGCTTTCAGTAAATTTTACTCAGATACTTGTAAAATAATTGCCCTCTCATATAGTCACCTTAAGCTCCATCTAGATACAGTAAATGCTGATTTAACATAATTTTCACCATGGTTGACAGAGAGTAATGGGAGTAATGTTCCAAAGAAGATGGACTGCCAGGTGTCGTATTCCTGAGCTTAACTCTTAAGGTGCCATGAAGGTGTTGACTGTAATTTCTACCTATTACAGTAAAAAGTATGCATTTTTTGTGTGCATGTATCCCTGAAAACAATAGTGCCGATTGGGATATTCATTAAACCAGTAATTGACCAGAAGTGCAAACTGTAGGCCAAAACAGTAAAATAGTAGCTCAGATATTTTCGCCTAAAAATGCTTTTCTGGTCACCTCCTGGCTTAGTGACACCTTGTAGGAAAGCAAATTTCCATTAAAATGCACAAATTGTCTATTTCTGAATAACATCTAGGGCACTTTAAAATCCTTTTTAAAAATATGGTAACATTTTGGTAACGTTTCAGAAAATGCTTCTCTTAAAGGACCTGTTGGTATTTTAGTTAAAAGTTCCCGCTCGAAAGTAAATCTATCCTGCAGATATTACATGCACTTTACAGATAATAAAATGTCTTTAATACATTCTTCTAGCCATATCACTAGCAAATTATAACTTCTTCCAGAAGTGTTACTAGGTTCTAAAATCACCTGGGGCTTGAGTCCAAAGGAAAATGATGACCCCTACATTACCTGAGAGGTAATCATAGCTGGCATATTCTGAAGAACTAGGTATCCATTCTGATTCTGCCGAGCTACCTAACTAATAGAGGGGTGTGAAGCAAAGTTCTGTCTCTTAGCATCTCCCCTCAATAGTCACCTAGGGGGCACCAACACCTCCACCCATGTAGAATGACAGAACACAAGAAGCAACTGCCTGATGTAAAAATATTTTTTTCATTTTTTTTTTTAAAGTGAACATTAATATTCTTCTGCCCCCTCCACCACCCGTAAAGATCTGGGCCCGAAGAGCCCCACAACTGGTGTTTCAGCCCCCCAAACTTTCCTCAGCAACGTCTATGGATCCTGTATTAAATATTCTAACATATGTATATATGCCATTATTATAGAGGTTTAATGTACAGCTATACAGTTGAGGTGAGAGCCACTCTCACACCCACAGTGCTTGCTTCTCAATCCCAGAATGCTTTTAGAGATATTCACTAAAGTGTGAATTTCAAATATGAAGCCAAAATAACTAAATTTGAAAAATTCTCAGAGTTAACAATGTAGTCACTTCAGCTGTTTTACTCTAAAATATCAAAAAATCTATTTGAATTCACTTAGATTTTTCAACTATACACACTTTATTAATTAACTCTGTGTGTGTGCACTTGACATAGAACAGATGATGATCTAAACCTCAGATGAGAATATATTATAATATTCTATTACTGGAGTACAATCTGTCATCCATATAATCTGGGCCAGATTTACGTCAGGCACCTGAAGGCACAAAATATTAAGGCACCCTGTGCTCCCCAACCCAAAAATGGCATATGAATAAGTATAATCAATCTATTAACCGGACATTGCTGGCCTAAAAACATAAAAAAATTATATTCATATTTGACAACTGCATACATACATATATATATATATATATATATATATATATATATATATATATATATATATATGCACATTCCTACTTGTAATGTATGGTGTTTTAATCTGTGAGGGTATTTTTAGGTTCAGGTTTTGAGTACTGGAGGTTTTGGGGTTATTTAAGGGTTATTTGCAAAGTTCTTATCCTGCTACGGCTTCTGTAAACCAGTCAGATTGATGATATTAGAGCTGCAGGTGCTGCTTTACAGTGTGCATCACTGAGAGCCTCCCCTGCTCTTCCTGCAAGGCATTTCCTTTATGAGAAGTTACTAGTGGGCAGATGGGAAGTGATCCCTCCCACTTCCTGTCTAGTCTCACACACAGATACTGGAGGAGCTGGGACAGTACTGTTCAAAAAGACACATTATTTACTGCTGTAAAAAGGTGCGGCACCCCCTCGTGGCAGGTGTCAGGAAATCCGACCCTGCACATAATAATGGTCTACTATAAAGGATCTATGTTATGTATGTCTCCCAACCATGTCTGCTTATCACTGGGTTCTGAAATGGCTACTAGAGACATGTTTTGGGAGGGACTGATCGAGAAAGTGAGGCAGCACACAGTTTATTTTCTGTTGGCCACAAGTACCAAAATTGTACATTTTTACTGACTCCATAAAGCCAGTAATTCCTTCCGACTCCAACTGCACAGCACTGATATATACTGTACATACATGCATATGGCTGTATATTATCTTTTTTAATTATTATGCGGACCTTGCACGGTTCTGGTAGCACTACCTTGCTTTTTCCTAGCAGTGTAGCTCTGTGTTCTTGACAATAGACTTTTAAGAGCTGGATACAATATTCTAAACATTGTCTTGAGTGATCTATAGAGTAAGCAACACCTCACCTTTTCTGTCACGTACTCCCTACTTATACACCAAGTATTCTGCTGTTTTGCCCATTATTTTTTCGAATAAGCAATCACTAAATGGATGGATCTGCTGCCAGCACAAAAACCCAAATGCATGATATAAGTGAGGTTGATAAATATATTCAGCCGGTCCATGATGTACATTATACTAGTATTTTGTATCCTTAAATTGATCTATGGAAGAGTTATGTGTGGGAAGAATTATGTTAAATCCCCCCTCTTATAATATTGTAAAGTGCTACGGAATATGTTGGCGCTATATAAATGGCAATAATAATAATATTAATAATAATGACTGAGAACCGATGGTCTTTTAACATGTTGATATGAGTTGCTGAGTTGCAAAATATATTTCTAAAATATAAGTTGAAGAAAACGTCATAAATGTTTAAATGTTAATGCCATCACACTACATATTATTAGTTTAAATTTATTTATTTTTTTTGCACTGTGGTCTTTTTTTTTTTATAAGGAATATATATCGTTACTTGTACAAGAGCTCTACTCTCAACATATTATCTCCCAAGCATTATTTATTAGTATACAAAGTAGATCCACGTGTCCCTTTGTATACACAGTGTTTGATAAAGTCATGGGAATTCCTAGCTTATTATCCAGGCAAGCTGGGGATGTGGTGCAGTAACCCATTCACAATCAGAGCTGCTGTATAGGGTCACTGAACCAGGGGTTATTGACCTGACCCCATCTCCATTATTGAAATAACATATGCGCAGATAAGAAAAATAAGGCTGTGCTGTATAGTAACAATGTATGCGCACTCATCTACAGACACTGAACACGAAGACTGAATTATAGCAAATTATACCACCTAAGTCATAAAACAAGAGGAAGGGTAAAAAAAACAAAAAAAAAAACACTATTATTTGATATCATACCTTTCAAACACTAGAAAGAACTTTCTAAATTGAGCTTGAAATCTTTGGTAATGCAAGATTCTAACCATTCACCTGCTAAATAAAACTACAACTTTTAAAATATAATCTTAAAAAATAATAATAATATATATTTTTAAATGTATTCTAGAATGTTACGTAATAATAATAAACATACTCATGGATGCTCAATGAATAGTTGCTGTATAAGACTACGAGGGAAAATATTGGTTTCGAAATGTTTTGAGCTATATAAATAAATATTCATAAAGTTTTGTTAATAGTCACTGTTCTCTGAAATGCACATTTAAAGACAAATGTGAGATTAAGGGCCACTATCGTGGAAACATTGTAGCAGGATTCAGAGCTGCCTGCAGAACAAGGCGCGAGGCTTAGTGGTCTGTCTGGTTGAATCTGCACAACACAAAGGAAGCCTCTTCTCCCCTCCCTTTATTGGTCTTCTGACAGGTGGCTCGGGACAAAGAGTGAGGAAATGCATTGATACACATAGCACTAATCATCAGATGGAGAAATGGAACAGACTTTTTTTTTTACCACTAATTTATGGATTTGTAAAGCAAAAGGGTTTTTATGTCATCATCTTCTAAATGTCTGCCGAATGGCTGGAATTCCCTTAAAACAAGTCTAGTGTCCTCCTGAATATATTATTAGTAAGTTCATTCAGGGAGAGTAAACCCAGATTTTGGTAGATACGTGTGATGTGCTTTGAATCCCATTTTCAAGCTTTATACTAGTGTTGAAGGCTGACCTTGGGCACCGCTGGTGTTTTGGATTTCATTTCCATTGATGCACAGCAAACCAAGTGTATGACAATGGCATCATCCATCTTGGGTAACAGAGTGCATCATGGTAAATGTAGTTTATCACGGCTGTAATGTCAAAATGTATTGTACTCTGTAATGCACTCTATTGTATGTGTGTGAGGACATACTGACTAATTTATAAGAAAGAGTAAGGCCCTGAAGACCTGAATTACAAATAGAGGCTAGTACATTAGAATTTATTTAAAGGATATTATATAAAAATAAATAAGTAGGCTTTCACAACCATAATCTTATTTAAAAAAAAAAAAAAAACGTTTATAAGAAACTACCAAATTGACACATTGGCATTTCACTGAAACCACAGCAAACTCATAAGATTTACAAATTGGTAACCTGTTTTTAACATTTTACTGCACAGTCCCATGGGGCCTTCCTGATAATTGTGCTTTTAATGTATTGCAAATTTGGAGTAAGCCATTCTACCTTTTGTTCTTATCTCCTTTTCTCTTTTAGATTGTAAATTCATCGGTCATCTCATTCTGCACTTTCCAAAAAAAAGTATTATTTTAGGCTAACGGACAGGGATTTCATTTAATTTTGTTTTGTCTGATTATGTCCTCAATGTCTCCCTTTTGTTATATTACCCATACTGTACAGCGCTGCGGAAAATGTCGTCTCTTTATGAATAGACATGAAAAGAAGAAAAATGATGAGCTTTAATATTATATTTTGTAAGGACTACGGAAATAGGCCAAGCTTTAATAAGTTTTCATTTGCCTTACCATTGCCCGTCAACCACCACTCAACAATGGCTGATTGGATAAGGCCTCTTCTTGTGTGATGCGCAACATGATGCCACAGGGCTTTATTTAATCTGTGAGAATATCTATGGATGATCCTACGCTATCCTGCATTCACCTTTATCACCACAGGGCTGGTATGTCACCTTGTGACTCATTTCAGTAAATATTCACAAGTGACGGTGCCACTTCATATTTCATTTAAAAAGAAAAAACCTTAAACACAAGTTCATTGTTCTTTTTCATTTTGGGTGGGGTGTTTTTTTGTGTGTTTTTTTTGTAAAACAATATTTACAGAGAACGCCACAAATTTTGAAATAAATGTTACTTCAACTTCACCTGCAGCCATCTTTTGTTGTTTTCCCTTAGTGCCTCTAAGGGAAACTTACACAATATTATAATGGTTTAATAAGGACATGAGTGCATTTGCCATATCAGATGTTTACGTTGTGATATACAGTTCTACAATAAGCTAATGCATATCAGCCTGAATTCCAGTATCTGTAAGATGTATACTGTGTGCATTAATAATCCATGTGAATGATAGGGAATGCTAGCGCTGAATTAAAATCAGTGAGTTTGTGAACCATTTAAAAACATTGTTAAATGTGAATATGGCCATTGTTTATATATAATATTACGAATATCATAGATTGCTTTTCTGTTGTATGAAAAGTATGTGATTAACAATGTAATGTAACCAGACATTAGAACACACTGTTACATCCAATAAATATCTGACTTATCCCTCATGCAATGTATGGCTTGTACTTAAAGGGACACTATAGAAACCAAAACAACAAGAAGCAGTTTTGGTGTACAAATCATGATGTCTCACGGCCATTTAGGAGTTAAATCACTTTGTTCATGTAGCCCTTGTCACACCTCCCTACATGTAACGTGCACAGCCTTCCTAGACTCTTACAGTAAAGAGAGATTTCATGTTTTAACTTCCTTTATGGCACATTCTGTTTAATTTAGAATTTCCTATCTCAGCAATGTTAATAGCCGCATAAGGTCTGCAAGAGCCCCCTGTGTGTGATTAAAGTTCAATTTACAGAGCAGGACATAAAAACTTCTAAAGCACTTGAAAAAGTGATTGAAAATGAAACCATTTTTTAATGCATGTTTTGTGAGTCACAACCATAAACAGAAACATAGATTATACAACTCCTAAAAAGCAGATAATTGAGAAGTGAGACTATATGGGGCATGATCTATACACCAAACTGCTTCATTAAGCTAAAGTTATTTTGATACCTATAGCATCCATTTAACCAGAGGTGGTCAGGAACTAGATCCCCACCTGTGTCAGAACTACATCTCCCATAATACTTTGCCAACTCTTTGGACACTCCTGTACAAAAATATGCACCAATATTTTCACCAAGGTAAAACATGGAAAAGGCACAGTTCCCCTTTAAAAAAATGTTGAGTTACTTTAAATATAATGTTTGACAAACCCCTTGCAAAATCATTGAAAATGCTGTTTTATATATATATATATATATATATATATATATATATATATATATATATATATATATTATACTGTTATCTTATGGATGTGTAGATATTCTCCAGTGCCCATTTTGAGAAGTGATCAAATGCCTTACTTATGCTACTGTGTTTAGATCTGATTGTAACTTGGTTACTCCCAGTTTGAAGAGAATGAGTATTTTTATGGATGTGAAAATACTTGGACATGTGAAATCATAGGTTGAAATGAGAAGCCTGCAGACACATGCATGGTTCCATTCATGCAAACAGGAGTTGTCCTCCCTAGTTCAATTGTGAGTACCATTGATGTGCATAGGTCAAAGATAAGGGCTAAGCTTTCAAATCCAGATTAGAATAAAGAGAGCAGCATGTGTAGGGTGAAGAACAAGATTAAAGTCACAGCCATTCGAGCTTCTTACGGCAAAGAGGGTACACAGCAGAACACTGAATATGTGGATGCGAAGACAGCGAGATATGAATCTTTTATAAAAACAATCAATTTAGAATTTGTTTAGAGAACAGATGCCCCCATACACAGTGTTTGGGTCTGCAGAAGTTAACGAGTTGTAAATTAGTTTCTAAACATTTTCAATATTTAACTTTTAAGAACATAAACGAACAGACTATTTGAGCTTTTTATCTGTCCTCCAAAATTATATTTTTTGGAAGTATTTTATTTAACGTTTACCACACCTGTATGCTAGGAGTTAAAGAGTTGATGTTGCTTAGATTTGCAACACAAAACACAGTCTATATATGGATGTAGGGAGGGACGTTCCAGCGTATAATCAGACAATGCTGATTATCTGTAGGACACTGGGGAGTAGGTATAGCAGCAGTCAGTACCATTCCTTCTTACCTTCAATAGAAAACGTCTGAAATAGAGTTTATATAACAGACATATCAAAGGAATCTCTTGAAACGCAAGGTTAATTAGATTTGTATATCAAAAATGTGTTTGGATGTCTTGGTAGTATCAAGCTAGTTTTAGTACAAACAAAATCTCTGCCGTCTGTCGGAAAAGGAAAGATTTGAGTGCTTTGATAAGAGGTAATATGGATGCTAGAGTAGCAGTTTCTTAACGACTTCAATGGCAACTACCTTGGCTTGAGTTGGTTTAAGATCATATTATTTTTGCCTGGCAAAGCAGAGCTTTTATGCAAATCAGCACCTTTCTGGACCTATCATGAGTCAAGAATTGGCTTATCCGAATGAAAGATATCTGCAAACCCAAAAATATCTGCAGAGCCATAAAAATTGACTAAACTCAAAATGTCAGACTTAAGAGCTGTTAATGTTTAAAGTGAGAGGGGGCATTTCTTTCACTGAATAATTTGCTGTCAGTAGCCAGTTGGCTACTAATCTTTATCGGTGTGTCATTAGATGTGTTCAGCAGATTGCATTAAGAAAAATTGAATTTAAAGGCCATCATTGGGAGATTTTTCTACTGTTAATTTTGCTGGTGCCACAAATCACCAATTTACAGACATATCGGGCTGACAATTCTTAAACACATTTTTTTTTTTATCTAGAATCTTTGCTTCTTGAAAGAGTTTACTCCAGATATTTATTTTGGCCTAAATTTTGTAAATAGGTTGTTAAATCATCATCAATCACTGTTTAATTAATTCATCCTTTTGGTAAACTGCATTTACTCCTGGACAACAATGCTAGCTGCACTGAATGTGTCTGCGTTTTGTCAGCAGTGGGACATTGTCAGTGCTATCAGCTTAGTAACGTGATCATCAACACCCATTGTTTGCAACACATGGCCAAAGTGAACCTAAGGAGAGATTTCATGGCTAGGACTGAGCAGATGAGAATTTCAAACTTCACCACCATATGGGAATTTTAAAATGTAATAATTAAAGGCATAACTGTATGCAGATTAACACCTTTACAAAACAGATCATTTTTTTTAAGCTACCCTATTTAATTTTGTGTCTTGCTGGATACATAGTTAATGTCGTTGACAACCAGAATCTACTTTCACAACCAGAAAAGTGAATATTTCAAAGCAAATATCTTCACTTGTGCAACAAATGCATGGGATAAGACATCGTAATGAGCACATGTTTTTTTGTGTTGTTTAGGATGTTTTGGGTGCAGCAGTATGAACAAAACAGATATGGTGTGATAAGTGTGCTGAAAAATTGCCCCCCGGGATCAGGGTTCTATTAAATCATTCACTCTGAACTTACGAAAAGGAAGAAGGGTAGCAAGGAAATCAAGTCTACAAGAGCAGGAAGAGAGGACAATAAATGGGAAACAGCAATAGAAAAGGCACACTAGGTTAATATAAGAAAACTAGTTTCTTTATTGAAAGATAGTTGTATTAGTGGAACTGTATGACATGCACACAAAATACAGAAGGCAAGGCCCACCATGCTATGGAGGGGTGAACAATACAGAAGCAGCATACAATGAATAGATGTATACGCTATAGCACATTACATTTTAGCAGGGTATGTCTCTACGGAAAGATTTACATCAGAAACTAGGTAATGTAATAAAGAAAAATAATAATAATAATAATACTAAATAAATAAAAAATACAGAACATGCTTTTTAAATCTTAGTACAAGAAAAAGGTGGAAAGATCCACAAATTGAAAAAAAGGATTCAGATACAGAACAGGAAAATTGTTTTAGCACAGCAGAAAAAGAGGATATCCCTGTTAAATGGATAATGCATTTTGCCAGCAAGCTTATGGGTAAATAATAAAATTATGCGGAATTTGCACATCACTCTGATTAGAGATTATAGTCTTGGAATAGACACTGTAGAATCAGTGTGGAATAAAATGTTATATTTTGCTCTCTAGATTAAAGAGGCAGATATAACCCATCTTATATATAAGATACTGATATATACATTTTCATTTATATGATTGTTTGTAAATGAATTGTTTACATTATATTTTGAATATATATACCCATATATATATTTTTTTCCCCCAATACTGTGGTTACACAAAAAGAACAAAGAAAAAATGTGTAATCTCCCAAGAAGCAAAATGAATCCACTTAACAGAAATTTACAGTGCAATGTACTTAGCTAGACAAGATGAAGATACAAAAATGGCTGTTATTCTCTACAGCTCTACTAGAATGACCTTATGTTACTACAATGGAAACTAAAAAAAAATACAGGTTCAAGGTTACATAGTCTACAAGTTTAACAAGAAAATAAAGGTTTTTTTTTTATTCTTAGCATCTTCATTTTTAAGCATTAGTATCCTCTGTCACAGGCTTAAATCTTCATCAAACCCCTTGGGGAGAGACGGTCTTGAAAATTGGGGGCTACAATTTCCCAGCCTATTGCGGCTATTTTTATTTGCTTACTTCATGCCAATTTTTTTGCATTTGCATTTTGCCTTTTTTTTTTTGTTTGTTTGTTTATTATGTGTATAAACTACATATATACCATGATCATCAAATCAAGCAGTAGCTCAATTATTTTTTAGTAAATCTAAAATACAATTCAAAACTAAATATTAAAAAATGATTAGAATTATGATTCCATAAGACGTATTTAGGAACTAAAAGTATGAAACTGTGAACCAGATGGTGTAATAAATGCCATAATAAAAAAGGAGGGTTGCATTTGCATGCAAACACAAGGGTTACCCAGATAGTAAGCCGTCCCCCCCCCCCCCCCCCCAATAAAACACAAAAGCAGCCATGAGATAGGGGGGATACTGCCGCTTTAACCCAATCTGTGCCATAGGTGTGGGCTGGGCATTGTCTGGCAGTGCCTTGCCCAACCCTCTGTCACTGACAGGGTTAAATATTTATCAATGCTTTCTCCAGATGGAAACAGGAAATGGTTAAGAGGGGTGCCACAATACAGCTAAATGCAGAGGGGCTCACACCACAGAGCAGCATGTAGATTTCAACTGCGCTACACAATGAAGAAAAAAAAAAAAAAACAATTCAGAAATGCAAAATGTCATTATCCCATAGTCACAATAGAGATAGACACAGTTTTTTTTTTTAAATTTATAGATTTTTTTTTTTTAATAGACATTTTTTTTAAGGGCAGGGGAGTTGAATGCACATAAATGGGTGCCACTTTTGTCCTATTCTACATCCTTCCAATAACAACTATCCCCTGATCTCCCCAGTAAAGACATGTTTAAAAATATATTACTGAACAGGAGGCAGGGGGTGTGATATTGCCCAAAATGCAACAGTCAGCACTAGCATACCTCTGCACGTACTCACAAAGTATCCCCACCTTCCTTATTTAAATTTTATTGCTAAGGAGGTTTATATTAAGGAAAACAATCTATAATCTAACAAAATAATGAATGGTCTGAGAATATAATAAAACTTTGTTTTCATTTTTAATACATTTCTCATTTCCCTTTCTCTCGTGTTTTTTTTTTTTTTTTTTTTTAATTGAGAGAATAAACAAAAAAACACACAGCACTGTGTGTACATATGATTAACCGTTTCAATGCAAGAAGGACAATGCATCATCCTGGCACTCAGTGTGTTAAAACGAAATTAAACGCAAAATTGTATTTCACTGTCAAGTGGGTTTTAGAATAATGAAGAATGTACAGGGGTGCTGGATCCTCCTTGTATATAATCACCATGCCAGTCAATATATAATCCATACTAGTATTGGAAAGGGTTAAACATATGATGTATTTCAACAATAAGCCCATAAAATGGTGAAATTAGAGACCCCCATCTCTCCACCCCCTTTGCCAAACCCAGCCCCTCAAAAAGATGAGCTTGCAATATAAAAAAATGGGTTTATAATAAATGCATTGTATTCTGCATGAACCTGGGCTGGGTAATATTGGTTGCAGAATAAATAACAGCTGATCTGAAAACAGGGGGGGCTATTTCAGTAAAGCTATTCAGATATGATCTCTAAAAACAGCTACAAATGAACAGAATTCTAAAGCAATTTCCTATATTACTATGCTGAATTGCTATATCTTATGGTTTTACAGCTAGGAAATTGGATCATTTTGTTTGAAGAAACAAACAGCAAATAGCATTATTATTATTATTTTTTTTTTTCATCAGCACAGACAACATATCTAATAGAAACAATAACTAGTGAGTGTGTGTGTGTGTGTGTATGTCTATACACACACACACACACACACACACACACACACACACACACACAATTCCGTTGGCTGTGGATACAATGTTTCAGACCCTGTTCTTCTGCTGATCAGACAAAGCAGACCCCAGTGTCAGACACAGCAAGACATTCTGCTACAGATAGAATCCCCCCATTACAGAATAGATAAGAATTGAATACCTCTGTTACGCACAGAGCCAAATACTGGAAGTACGAGATATCCGACGTGCACTAGTACCATCCTGGCAGGCTGTCTGTCCTGTGTGCTGTCTGTCCCTGGTGCTTCTGTCTGGAGAGGGCTTGCAGCAGGTCTGATTCTACAGCTATGTCTCTTGCTGCTCCTGCTGCTGGCTGGGAGACAGATGGCCCATGGAAAATGGTCCCTTCAAATCCCCCCTATATACATTCAAATGTGCTGCAGCTGCCTTACACAAAGGGAGGGGGGGTATGGAGCAGGCAGAAGCTATCTTATACAGCTTGCCTCTCCCCTAAGACAAAGGAGCCCATCCAATGAGGGCAGAGCTGGGGAGGGGGGAGGGAAGGCCAGTTAAACTGCAGCTTGTGTAGGGCAGCAGCTCTGCTTCCCCTGCAAGGCAGCTTGTTTCATTGATTTTAATTTGATTTGTTAATCAATGAGAGACAAAAAAAACCCCTAACATGGCTGGATTCAAGACTGTGATACTGAAATGATAAGGACTATAGGATGTAGTATCCATGAGCTGGGCTGGTTTGACAATAGTTGGCATGGGGCAGGTTTACTTGTTATTTATCAAGGTATACTGCTAGTCCCCAGTCCCCATGGCAAGGATCTGCTTCTAAGACACAGCTATATTCTTAGTATTGTAGGATTCTGGCTCTGCATAAGGGATGATGCAATTTTGGCTTTTTTTTTTTTTCTATGCATTTTTCTACTGTAATGTTTACGTTTTTATGTTACAGTCCTCAATTCCTATAATATACATCTAACAGAGCAATAAATAGTAACAAGTCAGCAATTAATGATCCAAAAAAATGATTTTTTTTTTTTTTTTTACAGTTTTGCTCACAATAATTTCTACGCAGCTAGTGCCACTACAGAATCAAATACCTCAGACCATCAGCGTAGGGACATCCTTTTTGATAATCCCAGCACCACATATCCTCCTAAAAACTGCCCCAGATTTGGAGGAAAGGGGGGCCGCTTTTGGATTTGGACTTTTTGATTTTGATATCTACAATAAAGTGAGATGCAGTGATTAATCTAATTTAAGCATTGCGTGTTAACTGTAAAAGTTTAGTAAATGTAAAAGATTAATCTAAGTTTTCAGACTAATCTATTTTGACGCTACTCATGTTACAATTGTATCACTGATCTGGGTATATACTTTGAACATTGAATGTGTGGTTTTCACATTCATACAGGCCATGACATTTCCACTGTGACTATTGTGATCCTGATGTGCGCTAATGAAGAAAATAAAATTGTGTCACCAACATCCACTACCCTCCATTAACAGGCTGCTAGTTATACAGTCAAATTAGCAACCAGCATATATAAGGTATCAGACTTGCGATCTACAGATTTATTTACTAGGCCCATTATACCTTTGGGGCAGACTGTCAACACCCACTTGAAATAACCTTAATAATATGCACTGCTTCTGTAAACTCCCCATATTTGCACTACGCTACATCCTTGAGAATTAACCCCCCAAACCTCCTACCACCCCATGTTTAATGCCAAGTTTGAGGGAATCCGTAGGTCATATTACAGGTATGCACTTATATTGATAGGCTCTTTGTAGGTCCATGTCTCCTTTGAAGTGGACTAACAGGACATAAATTCAGATTACCCCATCATGACATACTGTTTGCAATATTAGACCCAATAGGCACATTTAAGAGCAGGCTGACAACATTTGTCCGGAGGGCTAGTACAAATGAATGGCCTTTATTTTTTGTGCATGACAGTCAGAGATCTCTGTGTGGACAGTCCTTCTCACACAATGCATGTGATATATGGGCCTGACAGATGGAGCTTGCTGAAGGTGCAATTTGTGACATCATATATCTCTGCAGCCTCTGTCAATACGTTGTGTGCAACATATGGAGCATTCACAGAGATACGTATATTCCTGAGTGATGCAGACACTGTTTCCCATGACTCCACCATGTCTTCACCAATGACGACCTGTGTGTGATGAGTGTATCGTGCAATGTCTCATCTAACACTACAGCCATGTGCTAACACTTACATAGCCCAGTGGCCCCATTAACACCTAGAGATCACTGTAATTACTACTGACAGTCTAGTGTGTGTCTATATTTGTTAAAGCATGTGTCTATGTATGTGTTACTTTGTTTCTATGGATGTATGTGTCTCTCTGCACGTGTGCTAGAATGTGTCTGTGGATGTATTCTAGTATCCGTCTATGGCTCTATCTATGTGAGTGTTGTTAGTTGAAATGGTGTGTATGGCAAGATTTGTATAAGTGTGAGTTGGTGACTGTGTTTGTGTGACTTATCATCTATGTGTGTGTATGGATAAGAGGCAAAATTGTCTTGTTCCAGAAAAAAAATGAAAATCTGCATAATATGTATAATTAATTTATTCTTTTATTTTTATTATGTTTTATTACCGCTAACACCAAACTCTGCTGAAAATTCCCATTTAATAACTTCACATAGTACTAAATGCCATTCTGACTGTAACCCTAATCCTTCCAGTAAGCTTAGCCATTAACTCACCAAAATCTGCTGTTCTGACAGCAGACACATTTGTATTGGAAAAAAATACATGCAGGGCTATTTACCAAAGTGAGACTTAAAAGTGAGTTCAAATTTGAGGCCAAATTAGCTGAACTGAAAGCACAGGTGACTCTTTGCCAGTTTTGGCAATTCTTGCCTTCCATTTTAAATTGTCTTTAAATTTACTCTAGTGAATAACCCTGTTATTATTTAACCCCTTAAGGACACGACATGTGTGAGATGTCATGATTCCCTTTTATTCCATAAGTTTGGTCCTTAAGGGGTTAATTATCTCATAGCACTTAGTGTATTCTGCAGTAATTGCTTTATGTCTCAGTTTGGGAATGCAGTAGACTAGCCAAATCAGCATTATAAAAAATAATCTTTTTTTTAAAGATATATATATTTTTTAATTTTTCTGTCACTGTTACCTAACACATGCCAGTTTTTACTATCCATAAATTAACATAATTTAATGTTCTGTCATCAAACAGAATCTGGTTTAAGCCCTGACAACAGCAGATCCAGTTAATAGAAATATATTGGGAAGCAGCAAGTCATAATCTACTTAACAGCCCAGACAATAAACCACATTACTCTCCAAATGGCCTGGAGGTATTTCTAGGACAGCATGGTCCTGGCCTGCAGGGCCATCTTTAATATTGATTGGACCCTGGGCAAGCATTTGCTTGGGCCCCCTGGGCATGCAATCACTCCCTACCGCAACCCAGCAGCAAAACTAAGGTAGAGAGTGCCCTGGTGCAAAAAATTTTTTTAGGCCTCCCCTGTAGCAAAAGAGTAAAGAAAAGATAGATCCCCATCTGTCATACAACTCCTGCGATGCTATGCCAGCTGGGGATCTACCATCCTTGCAGGGTTGTATTTGTGAGCTGTGTTTGTGCAATTGAATGTAAGCATGTTTTTTTATACAGTGTATGTGTGCATTTAGGTGTGTATTTGTATGTACTATTACCATTGCAATGCAGTGGTGTACTTGTGTGTAGTGTTTGCGTTTGAATGTAGGGGTGTGTGATTGTCTGTAGTGTTGGCTTTTAAATGCAGGTGTACTTTTGTGTGTAGAGTTGGTGTTCGTATATAATTTTAACGTTTTAATACAGGGATGTGTTTGTATTTAAGGGGGTGTTTGGATGTAGTGTTGTTTTTTAAATGCGTTATTACATTTGTGTGTAGTATTGGTGTTTCAGCAAACTGGTGTGTCTGTATGTAATGTTTGTGTTTGCAGTTGTCTGTTTGCATGTTGTGTGATTTCTGGGATGTATGCACATACATATTAACACATATACACGTACACATTAACACGCAGATACACACATAAACACAATGACACATGCTCACACCTTGACACATGCACACACTGGCATATACACACACACAGACACTCAGATACACACCCTTTGACAAACAGATACAAGCACTTTCACACAAACACATATACACATTGGCACATCCACACACAGAGATATACACACACACACACACACACACTGACACAGGTCTTCACACACACACACACACACACACACACACAAAGGTATAAATGCAGGGGTGTATATGTGTACAGTGTTAGCAATGGAATGTAGGAGTGTATTTGTGTGTAGTGTTGGCATTAAAATGCTGGGATGTATGCATTATCACACACCGACATATGCATACACACACACAGGTACACACTGACACACAAGTATACATACATGCAGATACACTGACACACAGACAAACACAGACAAATACACACACTGACACAAACACAGCCAGATACACACACATATATGTGTGTAAATTTACATATATTAATATCTGCCCTCTAGCAGCTTCTGGACAGCAACTCCCAGCAACCTTGGCCAATATAATGTCTCAACTCAACTGTTCTTACATACCCTGGTCCAGAATTTGGCAAAAGTGACATTTGGAAATGGTGTACAGCCTTTGATAACACTTTATGCAATAATATTTAAAAATAAATATTTTTTTTATTTATATTTAATAGGGAACTGTCAGGTTCTTCTAGGATTTTTAACATGTAGTTATACCCAGTGTGTTACATGGGTGTTTGTAATGTCTGATAAATAAAAGTGAAATCAGAAATTAGCAAAACAAACAGAAAACAAAAATAGCCACCCTCCTGTCTCCTTACCTTTTGGGTACAATGGGGTGGCTTCCCTGGGGTCCATTGGGAGCTTGCTGGCCCTGGCTGATGGGAGTCTGCATTCAGCTGCCCCAGTCCCTCTCCCCCCCCACAATGCTTGCATCCTCTGTGTAAAGTGTGCCTCCTCCCCAGCGGCACTGAGAAGGAAGTGATCTGTTCTTACTGGGAGGAAGCAATCTGACCTTACTTCCTCCCAGCATGCCCAGGAAATAAAGAGACTCACAGGGCAGTGTGTGAGATGGGGGCTAGCAGTGAGTATGTAGTTAGCCACCCCCATATTACAGGGGCCAGGTCCGGAGCAGTATTAAAGGGCCGGGGCCCCTGATTATCTCAGGTGCTGCAGGGGGCCCATGGGGCAGCTAGCTACCTTAGGCCCCCCAGGAGTAACTGGGCCCAGGGCAGCTGCCCCTTTTGCCCCTCCTTAAAGACGGCCCTGCTGGCCTGTCTGCTAAACAAGGTTTAAACTCCTGATAAAGATTGGAAGTATCTTGCAAATGTGATTCTTAATCCCTTCTTTAAGCATGACATGCAAAGGAAAATCATTCTTGCTTCTATGTATCAGCTTGTTTACATTCATAGAAGCAATTTAACCCCTTAAGGACACATGACATGTGTGACATGTCATGATTCCCTTTTATTCCATACGTTTGGTCCTTAAGGGGTTAAAGGGAACTTTGGGCACCCAGCCTACTTCATCTCACTGTCCCCTTAAGCCTGCAATTGTAATTATTGCAGTTATTGAGAAACTACAATAATTACCTTGCAGAGTTAACTCCACCTCTGCAATAGAGGTGCCTCCGGGTCCTTAGCGGACTTCAGGTCCGCTAAATGACATCCAGCATCAGCTAAAACCCCATAGGAAAGCATTGATTGGTGTGCAGACCAATCATTATTTTTCCCCACAATAACTATTGGATTGTGCTCCACAAGTAACTCCAAGCCTCAATAGCAAGCCAGTAACCAACCTCATGCTGATGAGTTATATTAACAACGAAACAGCTGTCCATGAGTGGTTCAGTGGCTTTGCATCTCTTCCTGAGTTTTGTGTTCAAAGCTGTTACATACAGCAAACATAAACTCCAGGAATCCATTTTTAAAATTGCATAATGAAGCACAAATTAGATTTTTTGTTGAACTAATTTGCATATGCCCACCCAGAATCCCTTGCAGTAGTAACATCATCACACATCTGAGATTTCTGTGGGAAAAGCAAGTCTTATGGCTTGGCTGGTGTGCAGATCTGGGTCTAACAATGTGTTGACTATCCACTGACTTAAGAAATAAGTATAATGTGTTCGTGACACTATAGTGTTGTCCTCACTATTTAGATGTTTGGTCACCCAATTCAATGCTTCCCCATATAGAAGCTTTGAGAGGCTAGTGAACGGGGCAAGACGCCACACTGCGCTTATCAAATACTCTATATAAGCATCACTTGATTGAATAGTCAAACCGGATTCTGTTATTTAGCAGAAGAAGTTGGAAGACAGCCACTAGAGATGTGGATGTAACTTACCATTTACCATATCCACAATATGGCAATGTTTGACATTGCAAGGCTAAAAGGAGGGGACCACTGCACCCACACCACTTCATTGAGGTGAAATGGTCTGGGTGCCTATATTGGTATTTTGAGGAGTCAGCCTTTCAGAGTAAAAGCTCAATTTTGTATGTCAGACTATTTAATCTGGGATGTGGTTACATAAGGCTAGTGGTTAGGGTAGAATTCCGGATCATTTTTTATTTAATAACATTTTTAAAATATGAGATATACATT
This sequence comes from Pelobates fuscus, assembly GCF_036172605.1. Lineage (NCBI taxonomy): Eukaryota > Metazoa > Chordata > Amphibia > Anura > Pelobatidae > Pelobates > Pelobates fuscus. The sequence continues at coordinate 57,632,682 of NC_086321.1, forward strand.
AAGTGCTAGCCTTCAAAGAGATTTATATCTAAACAGATAATTGTATTGAAATCTAAATTGTATCATTTGGATCGACATGAGCAAGATTTCAGTTTCACGCATTTCACTGTTAAAGAAAAATCACTCCATTGGCGACCTCTTCATCTAACCTTCCCCTTGAGCACTGTCATTGTAATTGATCCTCGGCTGAAAGCAACAGTTGCCTAACCCAAGACCACTTGGCTTTGTCCGGTAGTGTTTTGTGGTTATATCAGCCATCATCATCCGTCATCACTGTATGTGTATGCGCCTTTCTGCTCAATAGAAGCCAGGCCAGTTAACACTCTGATGCTATGGCTTGCAAGGGGCTAACGGAGCCCTACAAAGCTGGCTTATGTCATCAACATGGACCCTCTGCCGGCAAAGCAGAGTGGCCTTCAGAGTTATGTACTTTCCCGGACCAAAGATCACTTAAAATGGCAGCCCTCTTGAAAAAAGTGAGGAAGAAGGTTGTTGCTAGAGTAATAAAATAAAAAAAATAACTAAATTTCATTACTCCATTAAGTTGGTTAACACATCCTTATTAAATTATAACTGTTCTGTCAGATAATAAATCAAGATGTATTTTAAGATAATAAGCCACTAATAGCCAACCTTCGGATCCCAAAGGTTTATGAGCAAAAAGTTTCCATACAGGATGTTTCTGACTACAGGATAAACTCCGGCTGAGCATCATGGGCAAACTGGGTACCACACTTAGCTATCACAGCTATAACCCCGCAGAGATGCTACCTCTGAGTGTGTTCTTACAGGATACAAGTCATTGAACAGCAGACATAACACAGCTCGGGTGGGTAGACACTAATCCCCCTACAGTCTGAGTACTACCACAGGAAGCAATGGGATATCTACTTTTATCACACTTCACACAAACTTATTTTACTCATCTCTGGAAGGATTGGGGAGCTGTGGCACTGCAGTTGTGTAAATATGCCATGATTCTTTGCCAGTATTTTCCCTGATCTACCGGCGGACTTTTTCAATGCATATGTTTGGTTTCTATCACAATATACTGTGTAATATGTAAGTAGGCATTAACCCCACCTCCCAACCCCCCTCCCAAAGGACCAATGACATTATTTGCAGTCGTTGCAGTCTTGTCCTGAATGGACATAATGCTCCATTTGATATCCTGCATACAGTTGCAAGAAAAAGTATGTGAACCCTTTGGAATTATATGGATTTCTGCACAAATTGGTCATAAAATGTGATCTGATCATCATCTAAGTCACAACAATAGACAATCACAGTCTGCTTAAACTAATAACACACAAAGAATGAAATGTTGCCATGTTTTTATTGAACACACCATGTAAACATTCACAGTGCAGGTGGAAAACCCCTAGACTAATGACATCTCCAAGAGATAATTGGAGTGAGATGTCGGCCAACTGGAGTCCAATCAATGAGATGAGATTGGAGGTGTTGGTTACAACTGCCCTGCCCTATAAAAAACACACACCAGTTCTGGGTTTGCTTTTCACAAGAAGCATTGCCTGATGTGAATGATGCCTCGCACAAAAGAGCTCTCAGAAGACCTACGATTAAGAATTGTTGACATGCATAAAGCTGGAAAGGGTTATAAAAGTATATCCAAAAGCCTTGCTGTTCATCAGTCCACGGTAAGACAAATTTTCTATAAATGGAGAAAGTTCAGCACTGCTGCTACTCTCCCTAGGAGTGGCCGTACTGTAAAGATGACTGCAAGAGCACAGCGCAGACTGCTCAATGAGGTGAAGAAGAATCCTAGAGTGTCAGCTAAAGACTTACAAAAGTCACTGGCAAATGCTAACATCCCTGTTAGCGAATCTACAATACGTAAAACACTAAACAAGAATGGATTTCATGGGAGGATACCACAGAGGAAGCCACTGCTGTCCAAACAAAACATTGCTGCACGTTTACAGTTTGCACAAGAGCACCTGGATGTTCCACAGCAGTACTGGCAACATATTCTGTGGACAGATGAAACCAAAGTTGAGTTGTTTGGAAGAAACGCACAACACTATGTGTGGCGAAAAGAGGCACAGCACACGAACATCAAAACCTCATCCCAACTGTGAAGTATGGTGGTGGGGGCATCATGGTTTGGGCTGCTTTGCTGCGTCAGGGCCTGGACGGATTGCTATCATCGAAGGAAAAATGAATTCCCAAGTTTATCAAGACATTTTGCAGGAGAATTTAAGGCCATCTGTCTACCAGCTGAAGCTCAACAGAAGATGGGTGTTGCAACAGGACAATGACCCAAGGCATACAAGTAAATCAACAAAAGAATGGCTTAAACAGAAGAAAATACGCCTTCTGAAGTGGCCTAGTCAGAGTCCTGACCTCAACCCAATTGAGATGCTGTGGCATGACCTCAAGAAAGCGATTCACACCAGACATCCCAAGAATATTGCTGAACTGAAATAGTTCTGTAAAGAGGAATGGTCAAGAATTACTCCTGACTAGAGATGTCGCGAACATAAAATTTTCCGTTTGCAAACGGCGAACGCGAATTTCCGCCAATGTTCGCGAACGGGCGAACCGGGCGAACCGCCATAGACTTCAATAGGCAGGTGAATTTTAAAACTCACAGGGACTCTTTCTGGCCACAATAGTGATGAAAAAGTTGTTTCAAGTGGACTGGACTGTGGCATGCCGGAGGGGGATCCATGGCAAAACTCCCATGGAAAATTACATAGTTGATGCAGAGTCTGGTTTTAATCCATAAAGGGCATAAATCACCTAACATTTCTAAATTGTTTGGAATAACGAGCTTTAAAACATCAGGTATGATGTTGTATCGATCAGGTAGTGTAAGGGTTAAGCCCGCTTCACAGTGACAGACCAAACTCCCCGTTTAACGCACCGCAAACAGTCCATTTGCACAACCGCAAACTCCCCATTTGCACAAGGTTGGATACCAAGCTAGCCATGTCCCGTTCCTTGTCCTCACTGATGTCATTGAAGGTCTCTTCCTCCACCCAGCCACGTACAACACCAAGGGTCCCCAAAAGGTGAGAACCTTGGGAAACCTGCTGTGTGTCATGCCTCAACTACCGGTAATTCCTTGTCTCTTCCGGGTTGACAGAGTTTAGCCACACCCCTTCTCTGACGCGGTATCCCCACGCTACATAATGCGACTGCGCCAGATACAAGATGCTGGATTATTGAACAGCGTTACCGCGATATCAACCCGGCTAAAAGATTCTCTGCGACCTCTAATTGTGTACCGAACCGGACTGGAATTCTACTTACCCTCCTTCTCCTCTCCTCGACCACGGCTAGTATCTGGACTTTCCTCACCCTGTCTGAGAAACAACCCTCCCCGGAGGAGAACTCCGGGAACCTGATTTTTCACCCTTTGGAAGCTAAGCCAACTGTTATATCTGTGATAAGAGCTTACCTTCTCTCAAGCCCGCTAAGCATTCCTGCCATAGTCTGCTCTCAAGTTTGCCAAGCATTTCTGCTACAGCCTGCTCTCAAGTCCGTTAAGCATTCAGGCTACAGCTGCTCCCAGGCCTGCTATCTCTAACTCCAAAACGAATTACTCCTGTTACAACTTCATTTCTAACTTCCTCCATTTCCTTAAAACTTGCAAACACCAATGTGCTAGATTGCATGTATATCGGAAGCTGCTTACTCTAATTAAACCAACAGCGAAGTAATTAAAGATACAGTACCTGTATTTTCCATTATTGAACACACAGTTCCTATTCTATTCTCTAAGTATCCTAATCAACAATCTAAGTCCTAAGAAATCTGCAGTTGTGCTCCATATCAACCTATGTAAACGTTACACTGTGTTTGGTCTTCCACCTCCTCAAAGCCACCTTCCTCCTCTGACTCCTCTTCTTCAGACTCCTCTCTCTGCATTGCCTCTCTCTGCGTTATTATAAGGTGTGTTAAGTAGTACTATTCCTATCAGTTTAATCCCTGTTACGTCCCTTATCAGGGGACGTGTATATGGCATCGATTTTAGGAACTGGGAGATGGAAAAAGATGCTTGGTCGGTCCTCCTACTTCAAATTTGGGGCACTGCGCGTGCAATCTAATGTGCCACCAGATAGGAGTGGTGTGTTAAGTAGTCCCCCTCATCAGGCCTTTTTTAGTCGAATGTATCGCCCACTGTCAGTCCCTTCGGGATCCATCCCTCATTCATCTTAATAAAGGTGAGGTAATCTAGACTTTTTTGACCTAGGCGACTTCTCTTCTCAGTGACAATACCTCCTGCTGCACTGAAGATCCTTTCTGACAGGACACTTGAAGCGGGGCAGGCCAGAAGTTCTATCGCAAATTGGGATAGCTCAGGCCACAGGTCAAGCCTGCACACCCAGTAGTCAAGGGGTTCATTGCTCCTCAGAGTGTCGATATCTGCAGTGAAGGCGAGGTAGTCTGCTACCTGTCGGTCGAGTCGTTCTCTGAGGATGGACACCGAAGGGCTGTGGCGATGCATTGGACCTAAAAAGCTCCGCATGTCCTCCATCAACAACACGTCTGTATAGCGTCCTGTCCTTGCCTGTGTGGTCGTGGGAGGAGGAGGATTACTTTCACCTCTTCCCCTGTTAGATTCCCGTTGTGCTGTGACATCACCCTTATACGCTGTGTAAAGCATACTTTTTAATTTATTTTGGAACTGCTGCATCCTTTCCGACTTGCTGTAATTCGGTAACATTTCAGGCACTTTCTGCTTATACCGGGGGTCTAGTAGCGTGGACACCCAGTACAGGTCATTCTCCTTCAGCCTTTTTATACGAGGGTCCCTCAACAGGCACAACAGCATGAAAGACCCCATTTGCACAAGGTTGGATGCCGAGCTACTCATGTCCCGTTCCTCGTCCTCAGTGATCTCACTGAAGGTATGTTCTTCCCCCCAGCCACGTACAACACCATGGGTACCAGATAGGTGGCAACGAGCACCCTGGGATGCCTGTTGTGGTTGGTCTTCCTCAAAGCCACATTCCTCCTCTGACTCCTCTTCCTCACAATCCGCTTCCAGCGTTGTCGCAGGTCCAGAAAGCGATGCTGATAAGGCTGTTTCTGGTGGTGATGGTGACCACAACTCTTCCTCTTCCTCTTCACGCTCATCTACGGCCTGATCCAGCACTCTTCGCAGGGCACGCTCCAGGAAGAAAACAAATGGTATGATGTCGCTGATGGTGCCTTTGGTGCGACTGACTAGGTTTGTCACCTCCTCAAAAGGACGCATGAGCCTACAGGCATTGCGCATGAGCGTCCAGTAACGTGGCAAAAAAATTCCCAGCTCTGCAGAGGCTGTCCTAGCACCCCGGTCATACAAATATTAACGGCTTTTTCTTGTTGGAGCAGGCGGTCGAACATTAGGAGTGTTGAATTCCAACGTGTCGGGCTGTCGCAAATCAAACGCCTCACTGGCATGTTGTTTCGCCGCTGGATATCTGAAAAGTGCGCCATGGCCGTGTAGGAACGCCTGAAATGGCCACACACCTTCCTGGCCTGCTTCAGGACGTCCTGTAAGCCTGGGCACTTATGCACAAAGCGTTGTCCGATCAGATTACACACATGTGCCATGCACGGCACATGTCTCAACTTGCCCAAATTCAATGCCGCCAAAAAATGTCTTCCGTTGTCACAAACCACTATGCCAATCTCCAGTTGGTGCGGAGTCAGCCACTGATCCACCTGTGCGTTCAGGGCGGACAGGAGTGCTGGTCCGGTGTGACTCTCTGCTTTCAGGCAAGTCAACCCCAAGACGGCGTGACACTGCCATATCCGGGATGTGGAATAGTACTTGGGGAGCTGGGGGGGTGCCGTTGATGTGGAGCAAGACGCAGCAGCAGAAGAGGACTCAGCCGAGGAGGTTATGGAAGAGGGTGGAGTAGGAGGAGTAGATGAGGTGGCAGCAGGCCTGCCTGCAAGTCGTGGCGGTGTCACCAACTCCTCTTCAGAGCCACGCATTGCATGCTTGGCAGCCGTCAGCAGGTTTACCCAATGCGCAGTGTAGGTGATATACCTGCCCTGACCATGCTTTGCAGACCAGGTATCAGTGGTCAGATGGACCCTTGCCCCAACACTGTGTGCCAGACATGCCATTACTTCCTTTTGCACAATCGAGTACAGGTTGGGTATTGCCTTTTGTGCAAAGAAATTTCGGCCGGGTACCTTCCACTGCGGTGTCCCAATAGCTACAAATTTTTGGAACGCCTCAGACTCCACCAGCTTGTATGGTAAAAGCTGGCAGGCTAATCGTTCAGACAAGCCAGCTGTCAGATGCCGGGCAAGGGGGTGACTTTGTGACATTGGCTTCTTATGCTCAAACATGTCCTTGACAGACACCTGACTGTGGGCAGATGAGCAGGAACTGCTCAAGGCGAGAGACGGAGTGGCGGATGGTTGAGAGGGGGCAAGGAGGACAGCAGTGGTGGACGTGGCTAAAGATGCTGGACCAGGAGGAGGATGGCGGCTTTGAGTTTGTGTGCTGCTTGTACTCATGTGTTGATCCCATAGGCATTTGTGATGTGCGATCATGTGCCTTCGCAAAGCAGTTGTACCTAGGTGGGTGTTGGACTTCCCATGACTCAGTTTCTTTTGGCACAGGTTGCAAATGGCATCGCTGTTGTCAGAGGCAGACACACAAAAAAAATGCCACACTGCTGAGCTCTGCAATGATGGCATTCTAGTGGTGGCAACAGAATGCGTTGATTGGCGTGCTGTCTGGCTGACCCCGGGTGCCGATGCATGCTGTCTGACTGTGCCACTAGCTCCTTGCGACGACCTCCCCCTGCTTCCAACTCGTCTCCTCCTCCTCTCTGTCTCCCCATCTGAACTTTCCCCTGTTCTTCTTCTCTTCTAGCGGGCACCCACGTGACATCCACGGACGCATCGTCATCATCAACCGCTTCACTTGTATCTGACAACTCAGCAAAGGAAGCAGCAGCGGGTACAACATCATCATCATCACACCGTACGTCCATGTGTGTAATGCTGCCTGACTGAGACATATCCCTGTTATCTACATCCTCTGGCAATAATGGTTGCGCATCACTCATTTCTTCCAACTGATGTGTAAATAACTCCTCTGACAGATCAAGTGAAGCGGCTGTGGTGCTAGTGTTGGGGGTGGCGGCAGGCGGGCGAGTGGTAACTTGAGAGGTGCCCGAAGCTAAGCTGGAGTAGGATGGTGCATCAAGGTTCTGAGCGGAAGCTGTAGAAGATTGGGTGTCCTGTGTTAGCCAGTCAACTATGTCCTCAGAACTTTTCGAGTTCAGGGTACGTGGCCTCTGAACACTGGGCATTATTCTAGGGACAAAGGGAATCACAGCACCACGACCACGACGGCCCCTGTGGGGTGGCCTGCCTCTGCCTGTCATTTTTTTTTCGATTAGTGGTACTATGCGTGCAAGCTACTGTGACAACAGATATGAGTGGCACTGTGCACTGGCAGAAGTTGGCAGAGTAGACGCTGTAGGCCTGACACACACGCTTGCAGACAACTAACTGCTATTCAATCTATTACAGTCAGGCCCTGAAACGCACACGTGTGAAGGAAACTGACTGCTATTATTTCACAGTCAAATTTCTAGTTTTTTTTTTTTTTAAATGTACACTACTGTTACACCATATATGAGTTACACTGGTGTGACACTGTGCCTTGGCAGGCCCTGAAACGCACACGTGTGAAGGAAACTGACTGCTATTATTTCACAGTCAAATTTCTATTTTTTTTTTAAATGTACACTACTGTTACACCAGATATGAGTTGCACTGGTGTGACACTGTGCCCTGGCAGGCCCTGAAACGCACACGTGTGAAGGAAACTGACTGCTATTATTTCACAGTCAAAAAAGTGTTTTGTTTTTTTAAATGTACACTACTGTTACACCAGATATGAGTTGCACTGGTGTGACACTGTGCCCTGGTAGGCCCTGAAACGCACACGTGTGAAGGAAACTGACTGCTATTATTTCACAGTCAAAAAAGTTTTTAGTTTTTTTTTTAAATGCAAGCTTTTGTGACACCAGATATGAGTGGTGGCACTGGGCAAGTGGGCACAGTATACGCTGTGAGCCTGACACACACGCTGGCAGGCAGGCAACTGCAATTAGATTACAAAGGAAAAAAAAAAGACTGATGTTCTAGCCCTAAAAAGGGCTTTTTGGGGTGCTGTCCTTACAGCAGAGATCAGATGAGTCCTTCAGGACTGTAGTGGACACTGAATACACTAGCCTAGCTATCGAATTCCCTATTAAATCAGCAGCAGCACACTGTCTCACTAAGAATGCAGCTTCCGAATGAATCTAAAATGGATGCTGTCCAGGAGGTGGGAGGGTCTGGGAGGGAGGGTCTGCTGCTGATTGGCTGGAATGTGTCTGCTGACTGTGAGGTACAGGGTCAAAGTTTACTCAATGATGACGAGTAGGGGGTGGACCGAACATATGCGATGGCGCCGTGGCGAACGCGAACAAGCTATGTTCGCTGGGAACTATTCGCCAGCGAACTATTCGGGACATCTCTACTCCTGACCGTTGTGCACGTCTGATCTGAAACTACAGGAAACGTTTGGTTGAAGTTATTGCTGCCAAAGGAGGTTTAACCAGTTATTAAATCCAAGGGTTCACATACTTTTTCCACCTGCACTGTGAATGTTTACATGGTGTGTTCAATAAAAACATGGCAACATTTAATTCTTTGTGTGTTATTAGTTTAAGCAGACTGTGATTGTCTATTGTTGTGACTTAGATGATGATCAGATCACATTTTATGACCAATTTGTGCAGAAATCCATATAATTCCAAAGCGTTCACATACTTTTTCTTGCAACTGTATGTGACATCAGCAGCTACATGCATACCTAATGTTAATAGATGTGTGGGGTGTTCTCCTTTGGAGTAGAATCTTGTAAGTTTGTTGTGGTCAGGACTCAGGGACAATAAGCCGAGTTATAGTAGTTGTGGTGTAAGTCGGTTGTGGTGTGCCAAAACCAACGTTCAGATAGGCCCGTAAAAAGAGGGCCCACCAAAATTGAATGACTTGACAAAGGTAGAAGGGGGTGGGCTGAACTAGGCAGTATCAGCCCAGTGGAAGTGGCGACCTGTGTATTTATAGGACAGGTAACCCTTCCCACAACTTCGGGCTACGCCTTCCTATTTATGATGAAATACACCATCCCAGGAGATGCTGATTGGCATGGTGATTGCTGTGCATGTGCACTAGCCCCCCCCCCCCCCCCCCCCCCCAATGTTTCCCTATGATAATCTCAGCCAAGGGAAGTACTCAAGGACTGCAGCGAGCCCAGCATACTGGGGGATATAATGTAAGATGGACTTCTGAGAGAGGCACAAATCTAGATAGGTAGTATAACAGTCTAATGTAGGGAATACTCTTATAGTATTCCTTTAACCCCTTAAGGACCAAACTTCTGGAATAAAAGGGAATCATGACATGTCACACATGTCATGTGTCCTTAAGGGGTTAAGGGGAGGGATTGAAGACACATGAATCAATATTAATCTAACAACATCTGACAGGCAGTGTAACATGTCTGCTTGGAATATCTCTCTAATCTTGCATCGCGAATAATACATTGGAAACCATGGCTTTTATTTCCTTTTTTCCATTAGGGGACAGTCACTTAGCTCCTGTTAAAACTTTATAGTCATTTTCTGATGTTCACATTTTCAGTAAGTCTTTTGTTGTATCTGAAGGGGCAATTATAGTGTAATATTGCTGAACATATAGCTCCATAATAAGATCACATACAGTGAGAGAGATCTTCAAGCCTTGCTGGACTGTGAAGGAGCTTATCTTTTCAAAGCATTAAGGTACTTTATCGAGCATGTATTAATACAGGAGATGAGATACCTTCTTGAACAACTTATTTAGCTCCGCTGCATAAATGAAATCATGTAAAGAATATATCTGAATATTTCATAGTTCTTCTTAGGTCCAAAATGTGTAATGCATGGTTCCCTCTTCCTCAACGGGGAAACCCAACAAGCCCTCAAATTGACCAAGGAAGGTTTGTGGATGTAGAAAACCTAATGCAACAAAGAGGTTGGACCTGGAACGAGATGGCCTTTCAGAGAAATACATTTACAAATTAAAAATAAGGATATGTCATTCACTAGAGTCACTTACCTGGATACCGTGACTCTCTGGATATTTATAGGGAACCAAACAATAGGAAAAATCTATGGTTACTATTTCTTCTATTAAACAGGAGACTGAAGGAGAACCCTCTTTCTATCTTTACTATGTTTCTTTTTATATATTTTATTGACATTGGTAAATATGAGTTTGAAATGCTTCTCTTATGAATTATTTTTCAATACTTTTATTTGTGTGACATTTCTTGCAGGGGTTCAGTATGACTGGCTGAAATCTCATCACATCCAAGCTCGTAGGAAATTGAGCAAGCTGATATCATATGACTGTGAAGAGAATGTTGATTGCTTACTTGAAATCGGGATCAGGACCATTTGTGTGGGGCCTTGTTTTCCATATTTATTATTTTGTATTTTCCTCTTGAGAAAATTAGATCAAAATCCAAGGAACCACGGATAAGGAGCATTTGTGTATTTTACAGTCAAGTGTGGCTTCCTCCCTCCACTTGGCAGCCTGCAGCAGCTCTGGTGGCGTGGCATTTATGAGATCCCACAAGGAAAATGAGAGCACTCAGACATCTGGGTTGATTTTCACCATGGAGATGTTGTTGAATTAATTTGCTTTCAGAGTACATATTAAAGTGCAAACAGTTGTAATAAAAACACATCTCTTTGATGTATGCTGATCCACACAAACAATTGCTGCTGAATTTTCATTTGTTATCTGTGAAAAGAAAGTGCATGGCTGCAGTAAAGGAATATTTTCTGATGGATCATATGTATGGGTTGACCTATATTCATTTTTATTATAAATGCATTTGTTAAGAGTGTTTACACAGGGAGCCTGACTGCCGAGCAGAGTGGACGCATGCTGAGTGAGATTCTGTGCTCAGAGTGGATTTTGGAGGAATATTCTCAATCGGCCCATTGATTTTGCTGCAAAAAGTACTTACTTGTAAGAGCGCACCCCAGTGAATCAGGAGATATCACATTAGCAACTTTCTGTAACCAGTAAGCCAGCAACTAAACAAGTGCTGCCTACAAAAAGGGCTAGTGTTGGAGAGGCAGACACTCTGCTGCCGCCCTGTCCAGCTGGTTGGATCCAATCCATCTGCTCCCCCCTTAGGACTGAAAAGGTTATTCCAGGCCCAGAAGTCCATTCGACTCTGCCAGAAACCTTATTTTATTGTGAGATCATTGTCCAGGCTAGAAAGTATCTCTGCAGAATTTCTGTGCCGTATAGCAGCAGAGCAGTGGAGAACGTAGTCTCCTCCAGAGAGTCAATGTAAAGCAGAGAGGCAGCTTATCTGTGAGATCGTGAACACCACTATCCAGGGGACTGTTGCAAGACTGAATAGTCAACTGGAATCTCCCCCCTGCTGGTGGATTTTTTGGTGCTTGTTTTTCTTTTCATATGTTTTTCTAGGGTGGACTCCTGTATTTATGCATTTTGTTTAGTTACTTGTGATGTTGCCCAGCGCAATTATTTACCCGTTACATTATAATCATTTTGCTGCATTTCACCTATCACTAGGCAAACTGTAACTAGATTACACTTAAGCACTACCTAAGAGATAATTTAATTGTTGAATCCTTGAAATGTGCAGATATTCTATCATATGCGCAGAATTGTTATTCTTTTCGTTTTTTCATTCTAAAAGTACAGTTGAGTTTTTTTTTTTATATTAATCATTACAGCGGCATGCAACAGTGGCGGATCCAGAGGGAGGGCAACGGGGCGATTGTGTGTCCCCCCCACCCGAGAAAATAGTGAGGCTGAGGCTCTCCCCTGCAGGCCCAGTCAGGGCTGGCGCTATTCAAGCGCCAAGCCTGTTGTTTGCCTTCACGGACCGGAGGTGAGATCAGCGATCTCCCTCCCCGGCCCACACAGGCACATTGCTGGCAGCCGGCAGGGGAGGGAGGGGAGAGAGAACCCGGGGGAGCTCTTACCTGCAGCTCCGCCGGGTTCTCCTCTCGCGAGCATGGAGGGTTGCCGTGGTTACCATGGCAACGCTCCGTTCCCGCGAGAGTGAACTCTAGTCTGAGGTGCAGGTTAGAGTTCACTCTCACCACTAGGACCACCAGGGAAAGCAGTGTCTACCCCTCCCTCAACAAAGGTAAGAAGGGAAGGGGGACATTAACTATATTTTTAGTAATTATTTAATAATTTAAAAAAAATATATATCTTTAATCTGTCCCCCTATTGCCTCACACAAACTATAACCCCATATACACTGCACCACACACAGTCCCCCCTTACACACACCACGCCCCTTACACTCATTGCCCCCCCTTACACACAATGCATGTTTCAGGAGATATAAATAATACTGCCCCCCATACACACATAGCCCCCCATACACACACAGCACCCCTCACACAAAAACACACTGCCCCCTTATACACACACAGAGCCACTCACACACAAAAACACTGCTCCCAATACACACACTGCACCCTTTACACACAAACACACTGCTCCCAATATAACACATTGCTACCCCATACATACACTGCACCCCTCTCACATATGCACTGCCTCCCCCCCCCCCATGCACACGCACTGCCCCTCCATACACATACTGCAACCCTCACACTGCACCCCTCACACACATACTCACTACTCACCCTATCCTGGCAAACCCCAGGTAAGTTGTCAAACTGTTTTTTAAACAGTTTGACTACTTACTCTGAGAGGGCACCACAGCACTCCTGGCACCAACACCACTACAGAGAGCTGTAGTGGTTATTGTGCCTGGATTGTTTCTTTAAATGATCTGCCAGTGCCCCTCCCGAGATTAGCTTCTGGATCTGGCATGCAAGCAGTCTGTAGCTTTGTATCTTAATCTTTGACACATAGATATCCGGCAAAAGTCTACCTGTTTATTCTATGCTATCGTCTCAACATGTGATGAACATGGTGCTTTGTTTTAATCACATGATATACTTATATGAATACTTATGCTTTCTGTTTTTGATACCTGTATATGCACAACAAAAATAAATAATTTAAAAATAAAGTTTACACAAGTCTGTATGATTTACTGTTCTATGGGTTGTACTTTGTTCTAGACTCCAGGCCACCAATCTTTTTATATTCTGTATATTTTAAAGGAACACTATAGTCACCTAAATTACTTTAGCTAAATAAAGCAGTTTTAGTGTATAGATCATTCCCCTGCAATTTCACTGCTCAATTCACTGTCATTTAGGAGTTAAATCACTTTGTTTCTGTTTATGCAGCCCTAGCCACACCTCCCCTGGCTATGATTGACAGAGCCTGCATGAAAAAAAAAAACAGATGTAATTTACCTTAAATAATTGTATCTCAATCTCTAAATTTAACTTTAATCACATATAGGAGGCTCTTGCAGGGTCTAGCAAGCTATTAACATAGCAGGGGATCCGAAAATCTTAATTAAACCGAATTTGCAATAAAGAAAGCCTAAATAGGGCTCTCTTTACAGGAAGTGTTTATGGAAGGCTGTGCAAGTCACATGCAGGGAGGTGTGACTAGGGTTCATAAACAAAGGGATTTAACTTCTAAATGGCAGAGGATTGAGCAGTGAGGCTGCAGGGGCATGTTCAATACACCAAAACTGCTTCATTAAGCTAAAGTTGTTCAGGTGACTCAGGGCCGTCTTTAAGGAGGGGCAAAAGGGGCAGCTGCCCTGGGCACAGTTACTCCTGGGGGGCCTAAGGTAGCTGCCCCATGGGCCCCCTGCAGCACCTGAGATAATCAGGGGCCCCGGCCCTTTAATACTGCTCCAGACCTGGCCCCTGTAATATGGGGGTGGCTAACTACATACTCACTGCTAGCCCCCATCTCACACACTGCCCTGTGAGTCTCTTTATTTCCTGGGCATGCTGGGAGGAAGTAAGGTCAGATTGCTTCCTCCCAGTAAGAACAGATCACTTCCTTCTCAGTGCCGCTGGGGAGGAGGCACACTTTACACAGAGGATGCAAGCATTGTGGGGGGGAGAGGGACTGGGGCAGCTGAATGCAGACTCCCATCAGCCAGGGCCAGCAAGCTCCCAATGGACCCCAGGGAAGCCACCCCATTGTACCCAAAAGGTAAGGAGACAGGAGTGTGGCTATTTTTTTTTCTGTTTGTTTTGCTAATTTCTGATTTCACTTTTATTTATCAGACATTACAAACACCCATGTAACACACTGGGTATAACTACATGTTAAAAATCCTAGAAGAACCTGACAGTTCCCTATTAAATATAAATTAAAAAAATATTTATTTTTAAATATTATTGCATAAAGTGTTATCAAAGGCTGTACACCATTTCCAAATGTCACTTTTGCCAAATTCTGGACCAGGGTATGTAAGAACAGAGTTGAGACATTATATTGGCCAAGGTTGCTGGGAGTTGCTGTCCAGAAGCTGCTTGAGGGCAGATATTAATATATGTAAATTTACACACATATATGTGTGTGTATCTGGCTGTGTTTGTGTCAGTGTGTGTATTTGTCTGTGTTTGTCTGTGTGTCAGTGTATCTGCATGTATGTATACTTGTGTGTCAGTGTGTACCTGTGTGTGTGTATGTATATGTCGGTGTGTGATAATGCATACATCCCAGCATTTTAATGCCAACACTACACACAAATATACTCCTACATTCCATTGCTAACACTGTACACATATACACCCCTGCATTTATACCTTTGTGTGTGTGTGTGTGTGTGTGTGTAAAGACCTGTGTCAGTGTGTGTGTGTGTGTGTGTGTGTGTGTATATATCTCTGTGTGTGGATGTGCCAATGTGTATATGTGTTTGTGTGAAAGTGCTTGTATCTGTTTGTCAAAAGGTGTGTATCTGAGTGTCTGTGTGTGTGTATATGCCAGTGTGTGCATGTGTCAAGGTGTGAGCATGTGTCATTGTGTTTATGTGTGTATCTGCGTGTTAATGTGTACGTGTATATGTGTTAATATGTATGTGCATACATCCCAGAAATCACACAACATGCAAACAGACCCCTGCAAACACAAACATTACATACAGACACACCAGTTTGCTGAAACACCAATACTACACACAAATGTAATAACGCATTTAAAAAACAACACTACATCCAAACACCCCCTTAAATACAAACACATCCCTGTATTAAAACGTTAAAATTATATACGAACACCAACTCTACACACAAAAGTACACCTGCATTTAAAAGCCAACACTACAGACAATCACACACCCCTGCATTCAAACGCAAACACTACACACAAGTACACCACTGCATTGCAATGGTAATAGTACATACAAATACACACCTAAATGCACACATACACTGTATAAAAAAACATGCTTACATTCAATTGCACAAACACAGCTCACAAATACAACCCTGCAAGGATGGTAGATCCCCAGCTGGCATAGCATCGCAGGAGTTGTATGACAGATGGGGATCTATCTTTTCTTTACTCTTGTGCTACAGGGGAGGCCTAAAAATTTTTTTTGCACCAGGGCACTCTCTACCTTAGTTTTGCTGCTGGGTTGCGGTAGGGAGTGATTGCATGCCCAGGGGGCCCAAGCAAATGCTTGCCCAGGGTCCAATCAATATTAAAGACGGCCCTGAGGTGACTATAGTGTCCCTTTAAGTTCACATTATTGTCAATATGATGCTTTTAGAAATAAGCACTCGCTGTGGCCAGCATTGACGAGGAAATCTTGCCTAAATTATGACTTCCTGGAGGTAACACAAACAGTGCGGTGCCCCTGAGTGAGTGCCTGGGAGGAACTTAAGTAAGACGTAATGGATAAATAACATCTGAAAAAAGGCACTCATCATTTAAAGGAACACTATAGCGTTAGGAATACAAAACTGTATTCCTAACGCTATAGTGTACGTCTGCCATATCATGATTATCCGCCCCCTGGTGTTGAAAGGGTTAAAAAAAACAACCTTTATTCACTTCTCTTTCCAGCATAAGGTCCCTTGGTGCAGGGTCCGTATCCGCCTACTCCAACATCAAGGAGTTCTGGGAAGCAAATGCACATGAATCAATGCTTTCCTATGTGGTTTTTCAAGATGCTGGAGATTCTCATGCAAAGCGTGCGGACGTCCAACGTCGTTTACTCTGTAAAACTCTGTAAAACTGTAGGTAGCTCCTCTAGTGGCTGTGTGGGAGACAACCACTAGAAGCAGTCTGAACCCCTTAACGCCGTTACGGCGTTCTATGCCGTCCCACATTAAAAGGGCTTTAGAACGCCGTAACGGCTGGAGGTCAGGCGTACTTACCTCTGACGCGATCCTCTTCTGGAGGGCTGCCTGACAGCCCAGGCAGCCCTCCCCGGGAAATGAAGCCCCCAGGGGCCCATGATGGCATACCATTTGCAAAAGTAGACAACCCAAGGTATTGCAAGTGGGGTATGTCCAGTCTTTCTTAGTAGCCACTTCACAAACACTGGCCAAATATTAGTTTTTTGCTTTTTTCACACAAAAACAAATATGAATGCTAACTTTGGCCAGTGTTTGTGACTAAATGGCTACTAAAAAGACTAAACATACCCCACTTACAATACCTTGGGTTGTCTACTTTTGCAAATGGTATGCCATTATGGGGATAATTCTCATTCCTGGGCTACCACACTGTCTCAAAGGTAAATTTAGAAAATTTGAAAATGGAACGTTCTATATTTGACCCTGTAACTTTCCAAAACAGCATAAAACCTGTTAATGGGGGGTACTGTTGTACTCGTGAGACATCGCTGATTACAAATATGTGCATTTTTGTTTGCAGTAAAACCTAACAGTATTATGACATTAACAGCTAAAATGTCAGATGGAAATACAATTTTTTTTAAAAAAAACTTATTTTCTCACATTTTTTAAAATTGTATTCATAATAAATTATGTTCCATATATGAATAGTTAATGATAAATTAAAGCCCTGTTTCTCCTGAACAAAATGATATATAATAAGTATGGGTGCACTTAATGTGACAGCGGTGAATTACGGTTGAACAGACATATAGCGCAAATTCCAGTTTTTGTTTACATTTTGTTTTGATCAGAACGTGTACTATTCACTCCGTCCTTAAGGGGTTAACCCTGCAATGTAAACATTACAGTTTCTCTAAAACTGCTATGTTTTACATTGCAGGCTTAAGGGGACAGAGACAGTGCACCCAGACCACTTCAATGAGATGAGGTGGTGTGTGTGCTTATAGTGTCTCATTAAAATGGTGAATTGTGAAAAATAGGCCAGGTTAATGCAGAGACAGATTTGCTGTGAAAATATCATTAAACTATAAAAGGTCTATCTGAACAGAATTATGTATTTAGGAGCAAAAGGCTTAGTTCAGTTCAAGAAAAATAGAACTCCAGTAATATCAGGAATGAAATGCAACATGAAACTTTGTGTAAGTATGATTGAAGGAAAGTAAGTGAACGTTATGTGACCGAGACTGTCGCTGTAAAGGGAGGAGGAGAAGAGTTGAAGGAGTCAAGATAGAAAATACCTTTTTAGATGATCTTAATAACCAAATGTTACATTCCAATCTAGGCCTGCAAATGAAGTCTAGAAAAATATTGCAAACTTCCAAACTGGCAAAAAACAAAATTGCATTCTTGCTCATTTATATTTTGATAAACTGGCATCCAAGGATGCTAAGTCCAATTGGATTGCAATTGTGTGCAGGGGCCCTGTATTTTGTAAGAAGCTACTGGGATTTAGAAAAGCCTGTGGAGTTTCAGCAAAGGACCCTAGGGATTCAATCGTAACGAAATCAACCAGAAAATGAATAACTGTGGGACATCTACATTTGTTGAGTAAAAGCCAACAGAATGTTGGTCAGCGTATCAAATAGCCTTGGAATAATTTTTCAACCAAACGTACGTCGCATCAGAAAATAGTAACAATCTTTCTACTTTACCCCTTGCAGATGTCAGAGGGAAGGGTGTATTGATACTATTTTAAAGGCATCTTTAATTTCTGCTTTTGCTAACCAAGCTCTTGTATCCATATCGAGCATAGGTTGAATGGCATTACCAGTTTAAGAATATTTAGGCAAGAAGCAGGCAAGCCCTAAGGGATCAATGATCAAGCAGTTTATGTTATTCTATTTCCCTGTGGCAATCCCAAATAGACTAAACCTGCAACAGGAAAAAGGTACACGTGCAAAAGGGCCTAACATAAGCCTTTGTCAATATTTAGTAAAAACAAAAACAAAAAAAGAAGTTACCTGCGCTCTCTCCTTAATCCCTATATATATTTAGACAAATGGAGGTCATTTAGTTACTTCAATGGCCATTGGAGGGAATGCCCGCCTGCCAACATCATGGCAGACCCCCCTAAGCGGGTCCTACACTGATCCTTCACCTTGCTTCCTCTGACAAAGATATCTCTAATGAGACAGAGAGGGGTATTTTTTATATACGCCCCTATATACTTATTAACCCTTAATAGGGAACACATGGGATGGGCGGCAGCATTGAACCCTAGCTGTATGATACAAAAAGTGAATACAAATACAAAAGATAAGTCCTGTGCTCACTCCCATCACTCCTGGGCGGCATCAATGACCACAGTACACTTTGTCAAAAATAATTGACAAAGGGAAACAGAAACAGACTGTCTGTAACCAAGCACAAATATGTAGGATTGGTAGAAAGCTGTCACATTGCACAGGGAGGGGTGTTTAAAACCTGAAAAATTGATTTGAAACATGTCAGTGTCAAACTAACTTCAATTGATTTTAATATAGTTTTGTGTTAGAGATGCTGCTGAGTTTGCTGAAAACTGAAACCGCCATACCACCATATGTCTATAGTTGACCGCTTTCAACATATATCAATTTAGTACGTCTTGGGTTGAGGTTAAACTGAACAGTCCACGTCCCCTAGATGCAATGCACTGAGGATGGGATAGGATTATGGATAGTGGTTTCAGTTGTATTAAGGATGATTTGAATAGTAATCATAGAAGAAATAAAGGAGGTTAGTAATGCATACTTTTCTGCTAAATTATATTCCCAGTGCAAGGCTGAGACACATGTAGTCTGTATTAGATTTGGAGAATTGGAATTAGAAATGACACTATGGGCACCAAGACCAATACATCTCAATAAAGTGGTCTGGGTGCCATGTATCTGTCTGTTTAAGTCTGCAATGTAAAATGTTTACATTCCAGGGTTTTAATGCCTCTAGTGCCTCACACTGACAGCCAGTAGAGACACTCCCACATAACTGACAGCCAGTAGAGACACTTCCACATAACTGACAGCCAATAGAGGCACTTCCACAGAACTGACAGCCAATAGAGGCACTTCCACAGAACTGACAGCCAATAGAGGCACTTCCACAGAACTGACAGCCAATAGAGGCACTTCCACAGAACTGACAGCCAGTAGAGACACTCCCGCATAACTGACAGCCAGTAGAGACACTCCCACATAACTGACAGCCAATAGAGGCACTTCCACAGAACTGACAGCCAATAGAGGCACTTCCACAGAACTGACAGCCAATAGAGGCACTTCCACATAACTGACAGCCAATAGAGGCACTTCCACAGAACTGACAGTCAATAGAGGCACTTCCACAGAACTGACAGCCAATAGAGGCACTTCCACAGAACTGAAAGTCAATAGAGACACTTCCACAGAACTGACAGCCAGTAGAGACACTCCCACATAACTGACAGCCAATAGAGGCACTTCCACATAACTGACAGCCAATAGAGGCACTTCCACATAACTGACAGCCTATAGAGGCACTTCCACATAACTGACAGCCAATAGAGGCACTTCCACAGAACTGACAGCCAGTAGAGGCACTTCCACAGAACTGACAGCCAATAGAGGCACTTCCACATAACTGACAGCCAGTAGAGACACTCCCACATAACTGACAGCCAATAGAGGCACTTCCACATAACTGACAGCCAATAGAGGCACTTCCACATAACTGACAGCCAATAGAGGCACTTCCACATAACTGACAGCCAATAGAGGCACTTCCACAGAACTGACAGCCAATAGAGGCACTTCCACATAACTGACAGCCAATAGAGGCACTTCCACAGAACTGACAGCCAATAGAGGCACTTCCACAGAACTGACAGCCAGTAGAGACACTCCCGCATAACTGACAGCCAGTAGAGACACTCCCACATAACTGACAGCCAATAGAGGCACTTCCACAGAACTGACAGCCAATAGAGGCACTTCCACAGAACTGACAGCCAATAGAGGCACTTCCACATAACTGACAGCCAATAGAGGCACTTCCACAGAACTGACAGTCAATAGAGGCACTTCCACAGAACTGACAGCCAATAGAGGCACTTCCACAGAACTGACAGTCAATAGAGACACTTCCACAGAACTGACAGCCAGTAGAGACACTCCCACATAACTGACAGCCAATAGAGGCACTTCCACATAACTGACAGCCAGTAGAGGCACTTCCACATAACTGACAGCCAGTAGAGACACTCCCACATAACTGACAGCCAATAGAGGCACTTCCACATAACTGACAGCCAATAGAGGCACTTCCACATAACTGACAGCCAATAGAGACACTTCCACATAACTGACAGCCAATAGAGGCACTTCCACAGAACTGACAGCCAATAGAGGCACTTCCACAGAACTGACAGCCAATAGAGACACTTCCACAAAACTGACAGCCAGTAGAGGCACTTCCACAGAACTGACAGCCAGTAGAGGCACTTCCACAGAACTGACAGCCAATAGAGACACTTCCACAAAACTGACAGCCAGTATAGACACTTCCACAGAACTGACAGCCAATAGAGGCACTTCCACAGAACTGACAGCCAATAGAGACACTTCAACAAAACTGACAGCCAGTAGAGGCACTTCCACAGAACTGACAGCCAATAGAGGCACTTCCACAGAACTGACAGCCAATAGAGGCACTTCCACAGAACTGACAGCCAATAGAGACACTTCAACAAAACTGACAGCCAGTAGAGGCACTTCCACAGAACTGACAGCCAGTAGAGACACTCCCACATAACTGACAGCCAATAGAGGCACTTCCACATAACTGACAGCCAGTAGAGGCACTTCCACATAACTGACAGCCAATAGAGGCACTTCCACATAACTGACAGCCAATAGAGGCACTTCCACAGAACTGACAGCCAGTAGAGACACTTCCACAAAACTGACAGCCAGTAGAGGCACTTCCACAGAACTGACAGCCAGTAGAGGCACTTCCACAGAACTGACAGCCAATAGAGACACTTCCACAAAACTGACAGCCAGTAGAGACACTTCCACAGAACTGACAGCAAATAGAGGCACTTCCACAGAACTGACAGCCAATAGAGACACTTCAACAAAACTGACAGCCAGTAGAGGCACTTCCACAGAACTGACAGCCAATAGAGGCACTTCCACAGAACTGACAGCCAGTAGAGACACTCCCACATAACTGACAGCCAATAGAGGCACTTCCACATAACTGACAGCCAGTAGAGGCACTTCCACATAACTGACAGCCAATAGAGGCACTTCCACATAACTGACAGCCAATAGAGGCACTTCCACAGAACTGACAGCCAGTAGAGACACTTCCACATAACTGACAGCCAATAGAGGCACTTCCACAGAACTGACAGCCAATAGAGACACTTCCACAAAACTGACAGCCAGTAGAGGCACTTCCACAGAACTGACAGCCAATAGAGACACTTCCACAAAACTGACAGCCAGTAGAGGCACTTCCACAGAACTGACAGCCAATAGAGGCACTTCCACAGAACTGACAGCCAGTAGAGACACTTCCACAGAACTGACAGCCAGTAGAGACACTTCCACATAACTGACAGCCAATAGAGGCACTTCCACATAACTGACAGCCAGTAGAGACACTCCCACATAACTGACAGCCAATAGAGGCACTTCCACATAACTGACAGCCAGTAGAGGCACTTCCACATAACTGACAGCCAGTAGAGACACTTCCACATAACTGACAGCCAATAGAGGCACTTCCACAGAACTGACAGCCAATAGAGACACTTCCACAAAACTGACAGCCAGTAGAGGCACTTCCACAGAACTGACAGCCAGTAGAGGCACTTCCACAGAACTGACAGCCAATAGAGACACTCCCACAAAACTGACAGCCAGTAGAGGCACTTCCACAGAACTGACAGCCAGTAGAGGCACTTCCACAGAACTGACAGCCAGTAGAGGCACTTCCACAGAACTGACAGCCAGTAGAGGCACTTCCACAGAACTGACAGCCAATAGAGGCACTTCCACAAAACTGACAGCCAATAGAGGCACTTCCACAGAACTGACAGTCAATAGAGGCACTTCCACAGAACTGACAGCCAATAGAGGCACTTCCACAGAACTGACAGCCAGTAGAGGCACTTCCACATAACTGAAAGCCAATAGAGGCACTTCCACAGAACTGACAGCCAGTAGAGACACTTCCACCTAACTGACAGCCAATAGAGGCACTTCCACATAACTGACAGCCAGTAGAGGCACTTCCACATAACTGACAGCTAGTAGAGGCACTTCCACAGAACTGACTGCCAATAGAGGCACTTCCACAGAACTGACAGCCAGTAGAGACACTTCCACATAACTGACAGCCAATAGAGGCACTTCCACATAACTGACACCAATAGAGGCACTTCCACATAACTGACAGCCAGTAGAGGCACTTCCACATAACTGACAGCCAATAGAGGCACTTCCACATAACTGACAGCCAATAGAGGCACTTCCACAGAACTGATAGTGATTTGTCCCCTTGGTGATATAATAGTAGGAATACAAGAAGGGTACTGCAGGAGATGTATTGAGAGTTAATATAAAAGGAGATCTGGCTGAACAGATGAGACTGGATAACTGAAGAGCTGGCAGAATGTGGTACACTAACTATGAGTTCAGCTAAGTGCTGAACACCTCCAAGACAGAGGGAAAGTTGACCTCATGGATGACCTTATACTTTTTGACAGAAATTTCCTAAAGTTAATGGGCAGACATAGGTAAAATGCGAAAGAGGGAGAAGGGAAAAAAAAGAGTTAAAAAAAACTTTACCATTCAAGCTTGGTCATTACTCGACATACCAGTATGTACGTTTTAGAACTCATAACGGTCAACCACTCCCACAATGATAGGCTCACACGGTAGGCACTAAACCTGCTTCATCTTGTTAAAGTGGTTATAGTACCTAGAGGGCCTTGCAACAATTCTTTTTTTTCCGTGTTAAACCGCTTTTGAATTATTTGATACTGAATGAGTGGCCATGAAATTTTACAGTCTAACATTTAGAGTTACAGAATTCTCACGATCCTCGCACTATTCCTCTCCCTCTGTATTCCCTACTGAGCCTCACTTATCTCCCTGAGCCTGCTAACCTAGCAGCCGTACAGTTTTCCCATTCCCCATTCCTCTTTCTGTCCACACACTTCACTCACATTAATTCCCACTCACTGAGTTTTCCCTGGGCTAGGGTAACTGCTACTTTATTCGTTTTTTCTTGATTTCTCTCTCCCCTCCTGTTTTTTGCCACTATCCTCTGCTTCGTAGCCCTGTGATCTATGGTTTTGTTGGGTTTGACTAATATGAGTATGAAAATTACCAGATTTTACTATTTACATGACGTAAAGTCATGATTTTATTAAGGACACGGAGGCAAATATTATGCTTTATCTCTTTCTTTATTCCTCAGCAGCAAAGAAAGGATATATAGATATTCATAGAAAAAACAAAACAAATACCCTCAGAGGGTTAACCATATAACATCTTAGCCAATGAGAGCAGTCCACATTCCATATACTCCCATATGACCCTAAGCCACTCCTCTTTCTTGGTGATGCCAAAGCCAATAGTCAACGAGAAGACCTGAAAACGAAATGACTGACTCAACACAACCAAACAGTCGAACAGTCGTTGTCAGTGAGGCGACATCTTCAGAGGGAACAGATCCTTTCGAACACATCCGTTGTAACTGTGGAAGACATCGGTCCTGATGAGAGCCATCATAAAGTTTAAAGCTGTAAAGAACAGAGAGAACAAATGGTAAAATATGCTCCAATAGAATATCACCCAAGTTATCATAGTAGTGATTAAACTGAATAAAATAATTTACTATGTTAAGTTAATCATATTGTAGGTAACTAAGTCTGGAAACAAAGTAACAACCAATTAGTAAAGCAATCCAGACATTTAAAATCACTACCCACAGTGTACCTAGGGTGGGAAAAAAGTAAGACATACCTGTATCGGGTGGGCTAATATTCGCCTCGGTGTCCTTAATAAAATCATGACTTTACATCATGTAAAAATCATGTAAAATTTGGTAATTTTATTAAAGGACACGGAGGCTCATATTATGCTAGTTCAAAGCTGTGAAATAACCATAGAGGAGACATGTTCTGTAGGGCAAAAGTAATATTCCTTAAATGTTGATTCACTAGACCAATTAGCCGTTCGAAGGAGGTCTTCCAATTTACAACCCAAGTTGAAAGCTTTTGAAGCCATGACCCCTCTAGTAGAATGTGCGCCATAGACGGATGTATCTATTTGAGCTAAAGAGATTATCCATTTCACCCAGCGGGCTAGCGCCACCGCAAAAACGGGGTGATGGAGGTAGTCTTATAGCCAAGAAAAACTCATGACACACTGGATCCCTGAACGACTGAGTTTGTGTTTCATATTCCTGGAGAAAGACCACTGGGCAGAGGTTAACATTGTGAGGAAACGAGGGGTAGAAAACTGAAGTAATAGATGATTTGGTACGTCTGGAAATATGGAAAGAGCCTACTGAAGGAGTAAAGGAACGTGCGTCAACGTCCAGTGATTGGATATCTGAGACCTGTTTGCATGATATCAAACAGAGGAGCATGGCCAATTATTCCGACAGCAGTTTAAGCGTGAGTTCTGCATTCCATGGCCAGGTTTCCAACAGGTTAAGAACCAGATATACATCCCATAATGAAGTGTATCGAGGTTGAGGTGGTCGTGCAAATCTAATGCCCCATAGGAGTCGACATATCAATAGATGTTTACCAGCCGGGGAACCATCAAGTCCACAATGACCTGCAGAGATTGCCAATCTATAGACATTAATAGTGCGATAGGCCAAACCTGAGCGAAGGGAACCAAGGTTGGCAGTTCAGAATGGGGCTATGAGAACCAAGAAGAGGTTGCTCAAAAACCCAGGAGTGGATATTGGAACCGGGTAGATTGTGCCCTTTCCCACTAGTGTGTGATTTTCCTCCACTACCAGGTTCCTGTCTTGTGGGGAAAAAACAATCTGGCGTGGCACAGAGGTTTGGACTAGGTGCTGCACAAACTCGATGCGATCACCTAGAACGGTGTTTAGGAACAAACATCTGAGGTAGTCTGTGCCAAGCATTGAAAAATTGGGACAGACTGCCCCCCACATAAGACATACAAGGTAGAGGGGATGGTAGAACACTCATCATTACTGCCACGATCTGCCTCTGACTGGGAAAAAAGGTGAAGGGGACTTGGTCTATGTGCGCTGGAATCTAGTCATGGCAGAGCCTCGGTAACCCTGGGAGGAACGGCCGGGCAGACGGCCCCGATGTCTCCCGGCCCAACCAAAAAGCTTGTGAGAGAAAACTTGTTTGTGCCTTGTTCAGTGCCGTGAAGGTACTGACATAGTTACCCAGTTCTTAAACAAAATTGTCCCAGAATAGGAGACCTTTTGCCTGTGGCCCAGGCTCAAGTATTGCCAGATTGACAAGCTTAGACTCAATTTTCATGAGGATGGATTTGTGCCTCTCGGTGGTCAACGCGGTGTTAGCGTTGCCTATCAGACAAATGGATTGCTGGACCCAGCCCCTGATGGCCAATAGATCTACTGGTGCATCATCGGTTAAGGTTGCTTTGATCATATCGAAGATTCTGGTGCTAGGCCCCAATACATTTAGCTCTTTGTCTTGGCAGTGACATAGGGAATAGTCAAGCCCTTTTTTGGCGTTCCAGCTGGACTTGCCCAGGAACTGGGCGACCTTAGGGTCTAGGTCCGGTGTGGCACAGGCCATATCAGGGACTGTAGGGCGTGGGGACTCCACCCTAAGCTTATTTCTTGTGGCCTTATCTAGGGGTTTCTGAATCCTGGCTGTAATGTACTTGGCCACGTAGTCGGTGGGGTACCATTCAGTTGGCCTTGGGTTTTGCAGTGCATCGGGGTCAAACAGGGGTTCCCCCTGTGGGTCGAGGATGGCGGAGTTGTCTGCAACCTCCTTGGCATTAATTACTGGCTTTGCAGACAAACTGAGGTCAGGAGATGAGTTTTCTGAGTCAATAGAGCCGATCACATCGGACTCATCAGAAACCTCCTCAGAATCCAAACCAGAGTCAGATGAATCAGTCAGGGCTTTATCCCTCTTCCATGTCCGCACTGCTTTTGCCCAGCAGGTGGCTCTTTTACGTGGGGGCACCACGTCTTCAATGGTAACAGGACGCAACCTGTCTGTTTGTACCGTTTTGGAGGTATTTTTTGTAGCCTTACGGCCGCTAGGGACCATCAGCTTATCGTCAGAGGCCTTAAGTAGTGTCAAGCCAGGAGCGTGGCTAGATGCCATGATAGCAGTTCTAATAGAGTGGGACAAATTGTCTGACATAGCTCCCATAGCAGTGTAATGCGCCTACTCCACTCTTTCTAAGGACTGTCCCCTAGCACTCGCTGGTCCACTTGTCTCCTTATCATCTTACTAGCAGGCAGAAGTTCCTAGTATATAGTCAGACAGAGAAAAGGTGTATGTAGTGAGTGTAGAAGAAAGGGGACATGCCACCGTATTAGAGAGACCAAAGTCTGCATTATCTAAACTTATTTTATTGTCATCCAGTCCGCACAGGTTTTGTTCTCATTCATCCCTCTTAAGCTTCCAAACTTAAAGGGACACTATAGTCACCAGAACAACTACAGCTTATTGTATTTGTTCTAGTAAGTAGAATCATTCCCTTCAGCCTTTTTGCAGTAAACACGGTCTTTTCAGAGAAAATAACTCTGATGGCCACTCCTTAGATGGCTGCTAGAGGTGCCTCCTGGGGCAGTACTGCCTAGTGTGCAGCACCGCCATTCAGTGTCTCTACCCTCTGCATGCAGACACTGAACTTTCCTCATAGAGATGCATTGAATCAGTTTATCTTCATGAGGAGATGCTGATTGGCCAGAGCTATGTTTGACTTGTGCTGGCTCTGCCCCTGATCTGCCTAGTTGACAGTCTCAGCCAATCCTATGGGGAAGCATTGTAATTTGCACAGACCACCACTTCTGATGATGTCAGCAGGCAGAGTCAGTTTAGAGGCAGACAGGGACAGAGCCAGCAGCTGCATACATACTTGAATACAAGTAAGAGTTTACTATATTTAGGGAGGCAAGAGAGGGCCAGGGGTGCTTAATTGTGGTTTTAGCATAATAAGGTCAGAAATACATGATTTTGTTCCTGACCCTCTAGTGTTCCTTTAAGCAAGAGCATGTGAAGAGTAGTTAGGGTTGCTACCTTTCTTGGAAAAAAATACCAGCCTTATACATTTGAATAATTAATTAGTTATGTGTGACATCACATGATCTAAATCACAAGGAGTGACATAAGAGAAAATTCTGTAAAATCACCAACAAACTACTCACAGTTTGATTCTGCTGTATAGATGATTGCTCCCAGTGTCTCTGTCTCCCAGTGTCTCAGTCTCGCAAGTCACCCTGTCTCTCAGTGTCCCTATGTATCACAGTGTCAGTGTCCCCATGTCACCCAGTCCCCTAGTCTCCCAGTGTCTCAGTGTTCCCATTTCTCCCAGTGTTCCCATGTCTCACTGTGTCCCCATGTCACTGAGAGACCCGGGGACACTGAGACACTTGGGGACACTGGGAGACATGGGGCACTGAGACACTTGGGGACACTGGGAGTCATGGAGACACTGAGTTACTAGGGACACTGGGAGACATGGGGGAACAGACACTGGGAGACTAGGGGACACTGAGACACTAGGGACACTGAGACATGGGGACACAGACATTGGGAGACTAGGGGACACTGGAAGACATGGGGACACTGTGTCCCTAGTGTCTCCATGTCCCAAATGTCTCAGTGTCTTCCAATGTCCCTATGTCTCACAGTGTCCCCATGTGTCTCAGTGTCCCTATTTCTCTCAGTGTCCCCGTGTTTTCCAGTGTCCCCAAGTGTCTGTGTCCCCAGGTCTCCCAGTATCCCCTAGTGTCTGTGCCCCCATGTGTTCCCTAGTTTATCAGTGTCCCCTAGTGTCTCAGTGTCCCCATGTCTCCCTGCTGCCTTTCCCCCATCCCTCACTTACCTGAGCTGAAGAGCTCCTGTCTGGACTCTCTGTGCTGTGTAGCTGCTCCCCCACGGATCAGTGAGTAGTAGAGAAAGGCAGGGAGGGATATGCTGTAACTTCCTATCCCTGCCTCTCTCCACACACAGTGGCCGGTGCTGGTATTGCAGAGTAATTTCCGTTTATACTGAGAAAATACCTGCATTTGTATTGCCTGTATAACTGCAATACTGACACTGGCCAGGCAGCTTCAAATACCAGCTGTGCCAGTAAAATACCAGTCAGGTGGCAAGCCTAAGAGTAGTGTGTAAAAAAAAATGTAAAAAAAACATTTTTTTTTTTTTTTTTAAAGTGGGTCTATTCCATGGGCCTGGGCCTGTGCCTGTGCCTGGAGCTGCAGCTCCATCAGCCCCTATGTTAATCCGGCCCTGTAGGGATGAACTAAAAGAAAAATAATCCTGTCACAGAAAAGAGGATTGGGCTGAAACAGGGGCTGTCAGGCACAATAATAATACACAGGGACAAAGCACAACGTATACCTGCTAGCTCACCGAGTGTTCTCTCAGGAATAGCCTCAGGGAAGCACTGGCAAGCTGCCCAGCAACTCGGGCAGCAAATCAGCTTGAGCGGCACAAGCCAGAAAGAAAGCACAACAAATGTTTGCCACACGCAAGATTGCCGCCGCGATGCGGAAGCCGCGAACGGCACATGCGTTCATGACGCTGGTCCCGGTATAGGCCGCAAAATGGATGGCAGTGATGGAGACATGCCCTGAGGCCAGAGGGAGACCCCAGGATGTCGGGGTTGCCGAGGCTTGGCCGAAAACGGGTAATAAACTACTTATAGAGGTGAAAGGGATGAGGGATAGCTGTGGGGAGGAGGGAGGGTCTGGAATCCCTGAAAGAAAAACAGCAAAAACAAAAGGAGAGGGCCAGAAACAGAGGGCCCTACCCCAAATACACAGTGAAATCAAATATACAAATAAACACAAGTAATTAACAAGTAATTAATAGCAAAATACAGAAAAACATTGACAGAGCAAAAATTCTATGGTACTTAGCATAGGCAGCAGCAAAGAAAGAGAGAAGTGGCTTAGGGTCACATGGGAATATATGGAATGTGGACTGCTTTCATTGGCTAAGATGTGATATGGTTAAGTATTTGTTTTGTTTTTTTCTATAAATATCTATATACCTTGTCTTCCCTGAGAGCTCCGTACCGGCCAGGGAATAGAGACTCAAGCCAACGAAAAAGAAAGAAATTCTACAAGAAAGACAGAGACCCCCCCAAAGCAGAGAACATGGGGCGCAAAAATAAAAAGCCTCACCGACAAGAACCGTCTAGACAGCCGGATATACGGCTCTCCTTCGAACGGCCGAGGCCGCAACAGCCGCCCAAGATGGCGCCCGAGGCCCAATATGACACGGAGGATTCAGATGCCTCGCAGGCTGAAGCAGCAACCTCACCCCCACCCTCCTCAGAGGAGGCTTCCATTGTGTCGGGGTCTGAAGAAGACGAGTCACCCTCAACCAAAGGTGACATAAAACGCCTCCTAATAGACCTCAGGAAAGTATGGAAGCAGGACCTGCGGGAAGTACAGGCCGAAATAGGGGTAATCCACCAAAAAGTGCGGGAACTGGAACTAAAAGAGACCGTTGGGGAGGAGAAGTCTCAGGCTACAGACCGTAGGCTAACAGAACTCACCTAATAGGTACAGCAACTACATAGTGTGGTGACCACCATGGAAGTCCGACACAGGAGAAAAAACCTGCGACTTAGGGGCATCCTGGAGTCAGTCGAGAACACAAAGCTCCTGCTGTGGGTCCACACTATGCTGACAGCCATGGGCGCCAAAAGCAACACTGACTCTCCACCGATCGCTTCAGTGTTCAGAGTGAGAAAAGCTGCCGCAGCACCTAAGGAAGCACCCAGGGACGTCATAGCGGTGACCAGGGACATAGTGGTAAAATCCGAAATACTGCAGCGCTCCAGAGAGATGGGGACGGTGCCACACGAAGGCCACAGAATATCGATTTTTGCTGATATCCCATTCTCGGCTCTAGCAGAGAGAAAAAGGCTTGCACCAGTGGCCAGGAGGCTAAGGGACTCGTCCATCAGGTACCGGTGGGGCACAGAGGGATCAATACTAGCGGAGAAGCGAGGAGAAAGCTTCACGCTAACGTCCCGAGACGACCCCGACCAATTCCTGCAAAAATTAAACCTGGCACCTCAGAAGCAGCTGGAGGATACACCAACCTCACCAAGCAAGGCAGTCTGTGGAGACAACGCCAAGCGCGTCTTTAAAAGCTTAACAAAACTTACCACCAAGAAGCAGAAGCCGTGATAGAGGCTTGGATACCAGCCCTTACCCTCACTGGCCTAACACCAATCCACTGATACCGGACTGCTCCAAAATACCTGTGGCCCACAAAAGTTTAGCACCACTACGACCTCTGGCAAAAGCACTTGAAAGGGAGAGTTGGACATATGCACAGGACAAATATGCAAATATGCACCCCTCTGTCCTAGAATAGTCCCATTATTGTTTGATTCCTTTGTTTCGTTTTTCTTATAACACATATATTGGAAAAGTTGTATAATGCTGAGAATAACTCAATAAAATACAAATTTAAAAAAAAAAAAATTATACGTTTGATGCTTGATAACTGCAAGGTCATCTTCATGTTAGGTGTTTTTCTTTTGATGCTTAATTTATTTCCATTGGCTTAAAGGGACTCTCCAGTGCCAGGAATACAAACCAGTTTTTCTGGCACAGCAGAATCCTGCAGTGCCCCCCTCCCCTCTACTCCATAACATGTTGCTGAAGGGGTTAAAACCCCTTCAGTGACTTACCTGAATCCATCACCGATGTCCCTCAGTGCTGGGTCAGGCTTCGCCCACGCTCCTCCCCCGCCAACGTCAGCTGGAACACTGGAACAGTGATTAAAGAGTAGCCCTTTAGTAGCCCCCAGTAACCAGACGAGACAGTTCTGGGAGTACAAGCTGGAATACATTTATTGGCAGCCACAACTGGCCTTATATGCAGGTCTCCATGCAAGGGGCACTCCCCCTAGACCTGAGAGTAGACTACAGTAAAAACATACACACAATTACAATGGTTCTCAGGTCCAGGACACTCCCATAAAAAATAAGATAAGCCCTCCCCTGTTCCTGGGAGATAATTGAGTCAAGCACTGTAATAAACTCAATTATCTCAAGGCACAAAAAACACACATTTCCTAAACACCCAAAAAGTACCTTAAAAATACATAAAACCCCACAAATCCCCTGATAGCCCCGATTTGGGTGACCAACATATCCAAAAATCACCCAGATTGGTTCAGGAATTTCCTGGAAGTCATAATTTGACCGACCGCATGTATGGTCCCATGCCCAAAACAGTTCCAGAGAATCAGGGTTTGCGGTCGATCTAGTTCGGTAGTTTAAAAAACGAACAAACTATCGAATATAGTCAATGTTCTAACCCTGGAGCTTGTTTCCCTTGTTCATGAGAACGTGTCCATCGAACAGTGTCTTTCTAAGTGTTGTAGAATCGAACACAGGCGATCATGGAAGTCCAGCGGTGTTCGGGAGTTTCAGTGTCCAAAAATAGTTCCATGAACTCTATGAACAAACACTGCTGCCTGTGTTCATGCGAACAAGATGGCCACCACCTCTTAGAACACACTTAGAACACTGCGGTGGAAATTGCTACAAAGTATCAAGTAGGTTTAACGAGCTCCAGGGTGGTCTCCTGTTTGTGCGGCTGTTTGGTTCCAAATACACGAATGGAGACTTTTACATTACATTTTATAGTCTCCATAGTCTGTGGGGAGGAGGCTGGCAAGCAGGCTCTTCCCGGAGCTCATGCAAACTCATTTGGAAAAGGGAGTTTGTCACAATGACATTAAAAGATCAGTACTACCATGTGTACTGCATTGGTTATATTTGCATTTTTCCTTTAGGAAAAGGAAATCTGGTCACCTTAGATTAAATGTCACCTTGACCATCCAGATGTTATCGGACTGTAGTTCCCAGAATTATGGTAGATGCAGTCCTACAACTGTTAAAGGCAGAGACTGGACACCTGTGTTGTAAAGTATTTGTTTAGCATCTTGGGAAGAGAGTTTAGAACTAATGGCAGTGTCAACGGGCGTGAAGAATATGATTTAAAGATGAAGTTTCTATGTTCTAGATTAATGCAACAAACCTTCGAAGCGTAGCAACTATCCCATTTATTATGCCTAGGCTGTCAAAGTTTTTACTTGCACCATAAGGCTTTGAAACGTACTTGTATTGGGTGAGTGAATAACATCATTCACATAACCTACTGCTCTGAGTCTCTCACATTGTGATTTGAACCAAACAATGTAGATTATAAAAAATGACATTAACCAGCAGTAATATCTCACTTTCCCAAATTTCCATTGTGGTCCTGTATTATAATTATATAAGATGCCAATATAATTCCCAACATATTTTGCATCTGGCCAGTAAACTGGGGACTCATCATGGAATTAAAGGCCAACATAGCTGAATAGTCTCCAACTAACCTATACATCCAGTTCAGCAATTTATTATAAAATGTGCATTTTCCAGTTCTGTTCCTGGCATTACACAGCTTGATAATGAATAACTCTCCCAAGACACCTGGCAAATAGTATTCCTCTATTGTGGTACGCTTGTTATGATGTGAACTATTCTTCTATTCTTATTATTTACCTATTCAGGTTTGGGAATATAAATTATCTAGAAAAGCAGCTTTACTTCAATTACAGGTTTTCTTGTTGTGATTCCCATATTTATCATCAAGTTCTCAAGCAAGAAATAGAAGAAATTATCTCTCTATTTTCCTACTAGAGATGTGGACATCTTGATATCTTCTTTTGCTTATTGTATTGTAGAGCGTGCAAGGACCCATCTTGATGAGAGACCACTTATAGCTGATGTATAAGTACAAATGGTGGATCCCCCCCGCTACCCTTCTTTTGGGCAAGAGAGGTGGGGTAAGCAGGGCCGTATTGACATAGGGGCTGATGGAGCTGCAGCTCCAGGCCCAGGCCCAGGCCCAGGCCCATGGAATAGGCCCATTTAAAAAAAAAAAAAGAAAATGTGTTTTTATTTTACACACTACTCTTAGGTTTTCCACCTGACTGATATTTTAAGGCACAGCCGGTATATGAGGCTGCCTGGCCATGATGGTATTGCAGTAATACCGGCAATACAAATGCAAATATTTTTTTCAGTATAAAAACGGAGATTACTCTGCAATACCAGCACCGGCCAGTAGGGGTTACTGTGTATGGAGAGAGGCAGGGATGGGAAATTACAGTATATCCTTCACTGCCTCTCTCTACTCACTGATATGCAGGGGAGCAGCTACACAGCACAGATAGCTTAGACAGCAACTCCCAGCCTGCAGAGACAGCCTACAGCCCAGGGAAGTGAGGGATGAGGGGAAAGGCAGCAGGGAGACATGGGGACACTGAGACACTAGGGGACACATGGGGACACTGAGACACTAGGGGACACTGGGAGACGTGGGGACACTAAGACACTTGGGGACACTGTGAGACATGGGGACACTGAGACACATGGGGACGCTGTGAGACATAGGTAGACACATTGGGACACGGAGACACTAGGGACACAGTGTCTCCATGTCTCCCAGTGTCCCCATGTCTCCCAGCCAGTGTCCCTAGTGTCTCAGTGTTCCCTAGTGTCTCAGTGTCCCCTAGTTTCCCAGTGTCCCCTAGTCTCCCAGTGTCCCCAAATGTTTGTGTCCCCATGTCTCCCAGGCAGTGTCTCAGTGTCCCCATGTCTCCCAGTGTCCCCATGTCTCCCAGCCAGTGTCCCTAGTGTCCCCATGTCTCCCAGTGTCCCCAAATGTCTCAGTGTCCCCATGTCTCCCAAGTCCCCCATGTCTCCCAGTGTCCCCAAGTGTCTGTGTCCCCATGCCTCCCAGCCAGTGTCCCTAGTGTCTCAGTGACCCCTAGTGTCTCAGTGTCCCCTAGTTTCCCAGTGTCCCCTAGTCTCCCAGTGTCTGTGTCCCCATGTCTCCCAGTGTCCCCAAATGTTTGTGTCCCTATGTCTCCCTGCCAGTGTCTCAGTGTCCCTAGTGTCTCAGTGTCCCCATGTCTCCCAGTGTATGTGTCCCTAGTGTCCCCATATCTCCCAGTGTCCCCATGTCACCCAGTGTCCCCATGTCTATGTCCACAAGTGCCCCTATGTCTCCAAGTGTCCCCAAGTGTCTGTGTCCCCATGCCTCCCAGGCAGTGTCCCTAGTGTTTGTGTCACCATGTCTCCCAGTGTCCCGTAGTCTCCCAGTGTCTGTGTTCCCATGTCTCTCAGTGTCCCTAGTGTCTTAGTTTCCCCACATGTCTGTGTCCCCATGTCTCCCAGTGTCTGTGTACCAATGTCTCTGTGTCCCTAGTGAATGTGACCCCATGTCTCCCAGTGTCCCCAAATATCTCAGTGTCCCCATGTCTCCATGTCTCCTAGTGTCCCGATGTCTGTATCCACAAGTGCCCCCATGTCCCCCAGTGTCCCCAAGTGTCTCAGTGCCCCCATGTATCCCAGTGTCCCCATGTCTCTGAGTGTCCCCTAGTATCCTAGTAACACGGGACACACTGAGACATGGGGACACTGGGAGAAATGGGGACACAGACACTGGGAGACTAGGGGACTGGACTTCCAATTCTTTGGACACACATATCCCCTTTTTGGGCATGTTCGCCCATTTTGGCACTTCTGGTTACGTGAGTCGCATCAGTGGCCCACTCTTTTACCCCGCCCTTTGACTTCCTGCTTTACTGGACACTGCTGTTGGGGGGTATGGATTTACTTGAAAGATGAAAGCATAAATTATATGAAGAGATTAGCATAGAGTATGTGTTTTCTTATAGCTGCATCCTTTGAGTTTCCCTCCAACACCAACTCCATCAGATACATGACGCTTGAGAGGTATGATTGTTTTAGTGTTTTTGGTCAATAAGATTCTGTAATTAGGCCCCATCATAATTGTCAGCACCAGGCCCACTGGGCTCTTAATCTGGCCCTGGGGGTAATCCATGAGAAGATAGAACCACATTGCAGGATAGAGGAAGAAGAGACAGAACTACCAGGTATTTTGTTAAGCAAAGAGCAGATGTTGCTGCCAGTTATATGCTAATATTCTTGGTTATCTGTTATTGGCTGTCTACCAGTGATTTGTTATTGCGAAGCACTTCGCTCACTATATAATCCTGTAAAGAGCTGCATAAAATGATGTGTGTATACTGGCAATTATAGGACAGTCAATCATACAACAAATCTAAACCGTGATTTAATGATCTTTAAGTAATTTCACACTTGGATGCAATTTAATCACAAAATGACATATGTCTTCAAGGTGTAGAAACGAATTTGGAATGTAGTGGCCCATATGAAACCTGTGGTACACAGAATTAGTTCTCTCTATTTTCCTTTGTAAGAGGGCTCTGCTTTCCACTTGCTCTGGACAGGTTTCCAGGTACATATCTGGAATTTACTGTGAGTTAAGTGTGTCTCTACCCACTTGGCACGGCCAAATCGATAGATTGGCTCTGGATAGGGCAAATTCTGGAGTAATGTTAACTTGTGCCATTTAAGAATGAAGTGACAGGTGCAGCAGGAGGTGACAAATAGCAGAGACAGGATACAAATGTCATTGTCAACCTTAGTGTCCCAAATGTTACTGAACTTTAGTTCCAATTAGGGCTGAAAAATTGATTGTTCCTTATTTAAACATTTCCAAATACACATCCATTTATTTTTGTTTTTCTTTGAAAACCATTGCTCTTTGTTTAAATTACATTTTTGCAGCCACAGATAAATCCAAGTTTCATGTAACTATGAACACACCAATGGCAGGGGAAATTTTATTTTTTTTCGGTACTGATTTATACTGCATGGACAGAACACCAGTCGGTTGGATTGTTAATAGGATGAAGGGTTTATGTTGGATAAAGAAAGTCTAGAATTGAGAATGTAGATTTATCTTCAGAGACATAACTCTGGAGGAAGAGGTTCTATTTGAACTGTCAAAAGTAAAGACAAATAAGTCGATGGGGCCGGATGCGATAAACCCAAAGTTATTAAAATAACTTAGTGGTGTACTAGCAAAACCATTAACAGATTTTTTTTTAACTAATCATTGTTAACAGGAGTAGTACCAGAAGATTGGAAATTCGCGAATGTTGTACCCATTCACAAGAAAGGTAGTAGGGAGGAGTCGGGCAACTATAGGCCAGTAAGCCTTACTTCGGTAGTGGGGAAGGTGATGGAAACCATGTTAAAGGATAGGATTGTTGAACATCTAAAATCACATGGATTTCAAGATCAGAGACACATAGGTTTACTTCAGGGAGATCATGCAAAAACTAATCTTATTGACTTTTTTGATTAGGTAACTAAAATAATAGATCAGGGTGGTGCAGTAGAAATTGCCTACCTAGATTTCAGTAAGGCTTTTGACACTGCTCCACATAATAGGCTCATCAATAAACTGCAATCTTTAAGTTTGGATTGCAATATTGTTGAATGGATTAGGCCGTGGCTAAATGCCAGGCAACAGAGAGAGGGTTGTTGTCAACGGAGTATATTCAAAGCAAGGTCTAGTTACCTCAGGGATCTGTACTTGGACTCATTCTCTTTAATATATTTATTATAGATATATTGCAGAAGGTCTTGATGGTAAGGTATGTCTTTTTGCTGATGATACTAAGATATGTAACAGGGTTGATGTTCCAGAAGGGATAAGTCAAATGACAAATGACTTAGGTAAACTAGAAAAATGTGGCAACTGACATTTAATGTGGATAAGTGCAAGATAAGGTTTAAAAATAATATCAGGAAGTATTACTTTACTGAGAATGTAGTGGATGGATGGAATAGCCTTCTATCTGAAGTGGTAGAGGTTAACACAGTGAGGGAGGTTAAGCATGCATGGGATAGGCATAAGGCATAAGGCTATCCTAGACTTAAGATAAGGTCAGGGACTAATTAAAAGTATTTTGAAATATTGGGCAGACTGGATGGGCCGAATGGTTCTCATCTGCCGTCACATTCTATCTTTCTATGGGTCTGTGCACTGAGAACTTAGCAGGTCCTCCGAACTACCTATGGTAAAACTTTGTCAGGGTTTCTTTGCTGTTTTAAACAGCAACCCTTTCTGTTTCAGTGACTGAGTTTTCAGCTGTAATTACTATCAGCTCCTTCAGTATGTTGCCACGGTTACTCACCTGAGAATAGTAATCAACCCTGCTGCTAATCAGTTCAGCCTATTTAAGCAGCAAATCCCAGAACCTCCTTGCCCTTCCGTGTTCCTGATCCTGGCTTGTCTGACTACCCGCTCTGGTGACTGACCCCTGCTTGATTCCTGGACTTTGCTTTTGGTTATTTATTTGTTATTTATTAAAAAAGGTGTTTTTGCATCTAGTTCTGTAGCTGTCTGGTTCCTGGTCCCTGACATTACGCAAGGGCCATGAATACAGACGGTGTGCACTTCCTGTCAGTCGGGCTGGGAACAGGAAACTGAATCTCCTGTACCGCGCGGTACCCGGCCAGACTGATGAGGTGAGAAGAACATAGGGAGGGAGGGGGGAGTAAAAAGAACATAGGGAGGGAGGGAGGGGGAGTAAAAAGAACATAGGGGGAAGTAAAAATAACATAGGCAGGGATGGGGGGAGTAAAAATAACATAGGGAGGGTGAGGGGGGAGTAAGAAGGACACAGGGAGATGGAGGAGGGGAGTAACAAGGACACAGGGAGAGGGAGGAGGGGAGTAAGAAGGACACAGGGAGGGGGTGGGGGAGTAAGAAGGATACAGGGAGGGGGGAGTAAGAAGGACACGGGGAGGGGGGAGTAAGAAGGACACGGGGAGGGGGGAGTAAGAAGGACACAGGGGGGAGGGGAGTAAGACGGATACAGGGGGAGGGGAGTAAGAAGGACACGGGGGGGGGGGGGGGGGGGTGAGAAGAGACCGGTAGGGGAGGGTGGGGGGAGAGGAAAGACCACACACCACACACACACACACGGAATGCATTCCTATACATACACAGAAACACACAATGCATCCCTACACACACAGAACCACAACATACTTCCCTTACACACAGAGAAACACACAATGCATCCATTAAACACACACACAATGCAACCCTTACACATAAAGACAATGCATCCTTTGCACACATACAGAGAAACACACAATGCATCCCTTACACACATGCAAACACACACTGCTTCTCTTACATACACACAGAAACACAATGCATCTCTTACACACACTCAATACACCCATTACAGACACACACTGCATCCCTAACATACACAGATTCACACAATGCATCCCTTACACACAACCAGAAACACACAATATATCCCTTATACACAAACACACACTGCTTTATATCCCTTACACAAAAACACACTGCTTCCACTACACACAAACACACTGCATCACCTACACAAACTGGTATCCCTATACACTACATTCCATAAGCACACACATTAGATCCTCTACAATGACACAACACATCCCCTACACACTCCACTCCCTGTAAGCAAACTCATGCGTGGAACATGTAGGTGGACTTATGGGTGGGCCTTATGGGCATACTCACCGTCAGGCCATGTGGCCCAGACCTTGAGCTGTGTAAGGGTCCCCCAAAAAAATGGAGCTGCTTCCCGTTCTCCCAGAACATTGAATTTTGTGACCACAGTTACAAACAGCCTCCAGAGATCCTGTTCTACACCAGACCAGTGGAGCCAAACTGCAGCCGTCATCATCCTCATCTGGTTGTAAGTAGGCAATATAGTATATTATTAGTGACACTAATCTCTAATTTACCTCACATTAAAGCGACACTATAGTCCCCAGAACCACTGCAGCTTAATGAAGTGGTTCTGGTGTCTATAGCCTGTTCCTACAGGCTTCTTAATGTAAACACACACTGTGTGCAGCACTGGCGTTCATATGGCAGATGATATGGGTGGGGCATTGTGATGTTACGGGGAGGGGGGGGGGCGGCAAATTTTTATTTTGCCAAGGGCGGCAAAAATCCTTGCACCGCCCCTGGCTCAGATTTATGGGAGTGAGTGCAGTTCCACACACACTACTAAAGATAATAAAAATAAGTCTGGCATATAGATCTCCTACTTTACAGTAACTGACAAACCACAATGTACTTGAAAACTGGTCACACCTGATGACATGTTTCCTGATACTAGTGCATGTCCTTATCAGTTTTATAAAAAAATAGGTAAGAACCTGGAGTCTTTAACCCCTAAATATCGTGTGGTGACTTGGACATATCAGAGGAGGATAAGCAGTAGGCATTGTGGAATATTATCCTGTCGTTGGTGGAAACAAATTTATGTTTAAGTGTAAGTTTTAATTTGTGAAATTGTTAACAATTTTGTTAGTTCAGTGTCTAGGTTAATGTTTTTAATTTTGTGTGTGACAGGTGTATAAATCTAATAACAAAAGCATCAACTGTTTTTATAAACTATATCATAACATCAAATGGATTCATTATGCACTAGGTTTAGGATAGACTGTGCTAGGTCCTTATTTTTTTTTTTTTGTTCCTTGACTTGACAGCTCTGAAAACTAATGACCAATTTTACAAAAAATATGGGTTCGGGATTCACAAATCACAAGACCGAAGGTCGAGAGTTCTATAAATGCCTATAGAACCCCTAAATACCGAGATGGTATTATTTTACTCCAACACGTTTCATATTTATGTATCGTTTTATATTTTCCATTTTTTCTAGTGTCACAACGTCATTCACTTAAGTAAGAATTCAAGGTGAATTCAAAGTTAATTTCAGATTTAAGGTGAAAATAGCCAAACTGGAAAAATTCTCTAAATCAACTGTTAGCAGTCCAGCTACTCTGGCCTTAAATTTTAAAATCACTTTCTATTCACTTTGAATAACAATGTTAGACTTAGTGCTAGTTGTAAGGATATTGTTAGGGTTCAATTAATCTAATGGCAGCATTGGTCTTCATTGTTACACGTTAACAGCACAGTCATGCTAGATTCACCAAGGAGTCCAATGTCCTGTTAAGGTAAACAAGCTGCTTCATGTCCTGCCAGGTAAACCAAGCTGCTTAATTGTCTTTTACATGGGCCTGCATTTGCTCAAATTCTAAATCCATTCACCAGGATGCTCATAGTGCTGCTGAGTTCACCAATATGCTCAAAGTCCTGCTGTGATCAAAATCTTGATAATATCATTTGATTGCTCAAGGGATGCCAAAGTTAGATGGAACAATATCACAATATCTTATTATACACTTACAATACTGATATAGTTCAAAGGCAGCTTAATCACCAAAAATGGAGTCTCTTTTTTTTTTTTACAAACACCTTTGATAAAGCCTGTGCAAGGAGAAATGCGTTAATTGTACTGTCATATTGTTCTATATAATTATTTTACCTTTTATCTTTGATTTTATTTATTTATTTTTTTAAATAAAAGTACTTTTTTATTGGACCTGACCTTCTGCTGCTGAATCCTATGTTATATATCATTGGTGGGGATAATACCACCTAAGCCAACCGGATTGAGCAAACCTCATTTTGGTCTGAAGCATGTGCGTAGATTTGTATTACTTTTTTTTTTCAATTTTTCTTTTATTAAGGCATGTAGAATGGGGTACAGAAGAAAAATTGGGGGAAACATTCAATAGATTTACAGCATAGGGTTGTTACATCAATCAGAGAGTAGATAATGTTTCCAGGATTGCGATGCCTCATTTTTAAAAAATTTTGTTGTTAAACTTTAGTTTGAAAATACAGGCTAAGGACCATAAGATCCGATTGGTAAGTCGCAGAAATATTATAACCAGACCTCTGGAGAAACCCGGTTAGACAGTATACGCTCAATTTAGGATTAACAGAACAAGCTTAACTTAAGTGGTACAAATTAAAGTAAAGATGTCAGGGTGAGGATCAATATAGGTGATATACACGGCTTAATAGCGCAGAATCTTGGCAGTAACAGGCTAATAATTGGTCTAGTAAAACATGGGTAGAAACACGTTGGGAATTTGCGCCAGGCTTAAGAACAAGAAAATCTTAATCATCATGAGGATAATTATCCGATCCCAAGAGTGTTATAGAGTAAGAGACAGCAGGGTGGCATGCATAGTGGTAACGAGAACTGCAAAACTATATGCACTTATTATATCGTAAAGAGCACAGTAAGGCTAATTTGTTTAATGTAAAGAGACAGGTAAAACATCATGCTGTGTAAGTTCCTTGCAGGTTATGGTTATAAAAGAAGCTAATAGGTTAATCCAGCTTGTCTACAGCAGCATCGGCTAAGCAGAGATATGACAGTATGCGATCAGCTGAGAATTTACTCTCTGAGCTGACACTATGTTAGAGCTGTACATACTAGGTAGCAGGATACAGTGTAAAACTGAAATGATATGGTACAGTTCAGTTATAGACATGCAAATATATACATAATAACTGTAGCATAACCTTATTGTTGTGCAATTGGTTCGGGTAATCCGTTAGTGCTTCTCGTTAGTACCACTGCACATTTTATCACACTTAAAAAACCCGAGCAAAGCTCTCTGCTCTATGTCAGGGTATATGGCCACTATGTTTGCTAAGACAGAGCTAGAATCCGTACTGTATCATGCTGATATGAGTTATTAGATGCTTAAAGTCCATAGTTTGGTTGGTCAAATTGCAGTTACTGCGTCGCGGGCTGGATTGTTAGATGGGGGCCGCAACCTGCAGGTTCCTGGATTACCTCACCCGATGCCTGTTCTGGTAGCTCTGCTTGCGTGACCGGGTAGACGTGGGTCGCGCCAGCTCCCTCTGGGCAGTATCGCCGGCAGCGACTGCAGGTGGGTCAGCGAGGAATGGAAGTGGTTGCTGCAGGGGGCTTCTCCCTTCCTCCGGGCATAGTGTGGGGTTGGCATCTTATGTCCACAGACTCGGTTGCCTCTCGGGGCCGGGTCTTTCCCATTATGGGCGCTGAAGAGGGTCTTGTTGGTCATCCGCCGCCTGCGGCGGGCGGCTCTCCGGCGATGTGGTAGGTGTATAGGAGGGAGTCTCCTAGCGTACCCCTGCCCGGGTGGGTGTACCGCCCGTCGGTGCGTGGCGGTTGTTCCTGGGGTCTGCTCACTCTGCCTCGCAGTTTGGGGCTGCCTTGACTCTTCCATGCAGTTAGAGGTTTGGAGTGCCATCCGCTCCTCCAACATCTTCCAGAAACGGTTGAGCAGAGCGTCAAGCCGCTCATGCAGAGGCTGGGTGGAGGTTTGGTCTATAATTGGGCCATTTTAGGTGCGGTCGCTTGGTCTCTCGTTTCGCGCTCTCGGCTGTTCTCACCCATTACGCTTAGTTCAGGTTTCGGGTACACGCTTGTGTGGACCAGGATAACCCCCGCTGGTCCTGGGGGGGGGGGGGGTTGGAAGGCCCGATGCTGCGGGTGCTGCTTGTTTTGGCGGGTCAGGAGAGCGGCCGTCTCTCCCATCCCCCATGCGTGGTAGGCCCAAAGTTCCCGGCCCGGTTTCTCAGCATATGTGCAGGCTTGTAAGGTGTCATTCTGTGCCTCAGTTTGCATGGTGCCGGTTGCTGTGTTGGCAGGACCGATTCAGGCAAGATTTCCTCAGTTTATCGCCGAAAATCGGGCCCAGGCTCGGGAGCTCGCTGAAAGCGTGTCTGCTCAGCTCCCCGGTCAGGCCCCGCCCCCGATTTGTATTACTTTTACTGTGCTTTACACTCTAGTTTTATGGTACACACTAGTGTTTTTTAAAATGTATTTTTATATAGTCATGGAGGAAAATCCACATCGCCTATATCCTAGAGTGGGGATCATTCCATGCATTACTTCTGGAGCCAATACTTAGGTTCCATAATATGTAAGTGTACACCTATCTACATACCCACTGCTTATTAGCTCAACATACTACACTATATACTTTTATTTTGTCTCTTATATTTTTATGAGGATACCCATCACTACAACTTGTTCCAAATTATTATGCAAATGATATTTTTCTAATTTACTTAAATAATTGATGTAAATAACAGTCAGCATAATTCTCAGGTTATCAACTATTAAGAGTACAATTCAAGTTTTATTGAACAAACCTCCTAATGATAACAGTATTTTTTTAAACCTAAAAAACTTACAATGCACTGTTCCAAATTATTACGCACAGTAAGTTTCAAAACACTTTATAGGTTGTAAAGAACTGAAAATTGTAATTTGTTGTGTTTGCAGCATATTTACTGAAATCAAAAGCTATTTCAATCAAACTTCTAACAACATTTTAACTTTTTAAACATTTTAACAGGTCACGTTACATTTTAACATAGGACCCCTTATTTGATAGCAGCTTCACAAGTCTTGCATCCATTTAACTTGTGAGTTTTTGGACAGTTTCTGCTTGAATTTGTTTGCAAGATGTCAGAATAGCCTCCCAGAGCTGCTGTTTGGATGTAAACTGCCTCCCACCCTCATAGATCTTTTGCTTGAGGATGCTCCAAAGGTTCTCAATAAGATTGAGGTCAGGGGAGGATGGAGGCCACACCATGACTTTCTGTTCTTTTATCCCAATAGCAGCCATTGATGCAGAGGTATTCTTTGCAGCATGAGATGGTGCATTGTCATGCATGAAGATGATTTTATTACGGAAAGCATAGTTCTTCCTTCTGTACCAGGGAAGAAAGTGG
The DNA here is from genome assembly GCF_036172605.1 of Pelobates fuscus. Classification (NCBI taxonomy): domain Eukaryota; kingdom Metazoa; phylum Chordata; class Amphibia; order Anura; family Pelobatidae; genus Pelobates; species Pelobates fuscus. The sequence goes on from NC_086321.1 coordinate 57,676,787, forward strand.
TCAGCCAGAAACTCCACATACTTTGCAGAGGTCATCTTTACACCTTCGGGGAACCTAAAGTGGCCGACCAGCTCTATTCCCATGATTCCGGCCAAAACATGACTCCACCACCGCCTTGCTGACGTCGCAGCCTTGTTGGAACAGGGTGGCCGTTCACCAACCATCCACTACTCCATCCATCTGGACCATCCAGGGTTACACGGCACTCATCAGTGAACAGGACTGTTTGAAAATTAGTCTTCATGTATTTTTCTGCCCAATGCGGCCGTTTCTGCTTGTGAGCATTGGTGAGTGGTGGCCGAATAGAAGGTTTATGCACAGTTGCAAGACTCTGGAGGACTCTACACCTTGATGTCCGTAGGACTCCAGAGGCACCAGCAGCTTCAAATATCTGTCTGCTGCTATGTAATGGTATTTTAGCAGCTGCTCTCTTGATCCGATGCATGGATCTGGCAGAAATCTTCCTCAATGTGCCTTTATCTGCACGAACCCATCTGTGCTCTGAATCATCCACAAATCTCTTACTAGTGCGATGATCACGCTTAAGTTTTTGTGAAATATCTAATGTTTTCATACCTCGTCCAAGGCATTGAACTATTTCACTCTTTTCGGCAGCAGAGAGATCCTTTTTCTTCCCCATATTGCATGAAAATGGTGCTCTGCTTAATAATGTGGAACACACCCCTTTAGTAGTTTTTCCTTAAATTGGACTCACCTGGCAATCTAATTATCACAGGTGTCCGAGATTGTTTTCAAAAGAGCCCTGAGACACAATGTCATCCATGAGTTAAACTGAAAAACAAAATATTTAATCTTTGTGACACTTAAATAGAATTTGCATAATAATTTGGAACAGGGTGTATAAGGACAACTTGAAGAATCTGTACCACAATATATCCATAGGCTGGGATCATACCGCCCATGCGTGCAAGCCAAAGCTGTATTTGAGCTCCCTAAAAGTGTGAGTGTACACTTTTTAATTTACCTTACCACGTCAAGATGTTTTTAACTTACTACAATATCAGTCTTTTTTGTTTTTCTTTGTTTTTCTCCTTACATATATTCCCTTAAAGGACACTTCAGGTGGTTCACCTTCTTTTTCTGTTTTACACATTAGTTTATACCAAACCAAATAGGGAGTGTGTGTGTTGTTAGATGAATTGGAAAATACATATGACATAAGCTGACTGTTTTCTTATCCTATGTTGCACAGATAGAGGTCACCTTTCAGTATGATCACGCAGGCACTGATGGAACATACATTTCCCAGTCTACCTGATCTTATTGATTGTCATGCTCCTTGAAGGTAGCTGAGGTGAATTAATGGCAGCAGCTGAAGATACCAGCTTGGTAAATTTGTCAGAACTTTGAGCAGTCGGATGACGTTGCCATAGATTGGAGCTTTGTGAATCTGTATTACCACACTGCCCATCCAACCTCCTCTGACACCAGGGACCACTTTACCAGGGTTTGGTCTTACTGTCTACCGATTGGACTGACAGGCATCATCCCCACTGCCAAATCCTTCTTCCAGGCAAGTGTCAGCCCCTTCAGCCCAAACCATCTTATATGGATAGGACAAAGCATTCCCTCTGCTGAGACATCTCCCAGTACACTCTTTACAAGGATGCATTTAGCTCCCAGGCCTACAAGCTGAGTTACACCACTTCCAAAATAATGAAAACTCTGAAATGCTTTATTTAACACAAGGACTAATCTTAGAGAACTCTGCAATCAACTCTAAGTGGTACAACCAAAATAATACACAACGTAGAACAATGCATAGGGAACTAGTATCAAACATTAAAATAGCACTGTGTAAGAGTGGAAAAAGCAGGGGAACACCAAACCAGGACGTGACTCAGACATTTTGCTCTTTTTATGTCCTTTGTTCATGCTGAGTTTATCTAATAAATCCCTGCACAGTACTCCTTTATAGGCTTTCATAAATGCATGTGTGGACATAAACAACTCAAACAGTAATGCAGCTAAACGTTTATGCAGTTCAAGGAAAGCTGTTTCAAAACTAAGACAAGGACCTTTTGCAGACATTAAGATCAATCATTGATTTGTCTTGCATTGCACAATTGAACAATTGCACATTAGCAGAAACATTTATGCATAATCAGGTAGAGACTATTTTTGGTCTTTGGCTTTTGCTTAATAATCAAGTTGTGAAGTTATATTGAGCTTGAAGTGATACCAAACATATCAGGTATTTAAATAGCATATATATGGATGAGGCATGGCAGCTGCACTATAAACATGGCCTGTGAATGTAAAACTTTAGTGATACGCCATAAACTTGTAGAGTATCGAATAGCTCTTTCTAAAGAGTACAGCTATATAAAACATTTGTCTCTCTAGGACTTTTCTTATGGGAAGCTGACAGGTTTTTTTTTTGCTTTTTTTAATAAAATACTGTAATAATCTGTGTATTTATTTGTTTGTTTGCTTATTTTTTTTATATTTCTTAGTACATTTTAATAACTACTTCATAATATATGTTGACCTACAACACTGTACAGTATTGGGAGGTGGCACTGGCTTGTTGGTATGGCATGGCCTATATAAAGTGTATATCATACTGGGACATCATCTACCTTTGCTGACCTGTACAGATGGCAGATAACGCATAGTTCAGTACTTTCTTAATTTAACCAATACTGCAATGGAATATGTAATTTTCTGAATAGGCTTATAATATGGAAAGCACACATCCATACTGATGCACGTTACATGTATACAAGGCTGTTCAAACATTGTGAAATGCATTAATAATGTAAAATAATATTTTAACTCAGTGGACAATGCCATTGGCCACAAATAATGACGTGCGGTTCCGCCACCATCTTAGCTGGCAGCTGTTTCACCTTCACGCCGACAGCGAACTAGCCACCTGATCAAATCTAGCCACGCATATTTGCCCACAAGTAGTTGATATCACCCCTACAAACACTGCACTACCGATTGCTATGCCTTTGGAGCCCGGGAGCACTTGATAACACCCAAAGCACTGCTGACTGGAAGTCAAGGCCTATTAAATGGGCTGCAAAAACCTACCCTGGCATTGATTGCCACACTACCACACTGAGCCAGACTTGACAGAGAGCTCCAGATACCTATAACCAAAGAGAGTGGTGGTGACCGCATCAGGTACCACACTACAGAAATCTCACAGCACTGCTCACGGTCCCTAAAACATCTAGATCTAGATCACAACAGGCCATACAGGCCATACTCCAACACAGGCTCTACCTCAGCACTCGAGGCCTCTCCCTAAAACTCTTAATTATATAACAAGGCAGGAGGCTCATATTATGCATTAACTTTCTTTACTAAACTCCAGCAGCAAAGAATATTTCAATAAAGTTTAGTGAAACAAGAAAAAAACAGTCAAGTAACTGCAATGGAATATCCAATAGTCAATCAGCATCCGGTATAGTCTATATATAGGGAATGACCCAAAATCCTCTTCCTCTTTCTTTGCTGCTCCAGTGGAGATAAGTAACATATATGCATATGTTACAGTTATTCTATATTCTATTTAATCTTTACTTTTGGCATATTTAGATTTTAATATGTATTGTTTTATTCATACTATTATTGTAAACACAAATATTTATTTCGGATATTTTTCTAATGATATTTTCTAATTTCTGAGGAATATATATTTCAGTTATTGCTACTGGCAAATGTTAATTTGCGAGGTTGTTCGCGGCAAAACTCACAAAAGATATTACAATTATACTCTTATTATTTTCGTTTGCGAACAGTTCGGTCATTTTGTGTATCTTTTGTGCATTTCTAACTGAACGCTATTCGCAGTTCTATTACTTTTCGCAAATACCCCTTTCACAATTTTAAGCTATTCAGTTCGTTTCAATTCTGCATTTTGTTCCTCTCATTCGCAGCGCAAACGGGTTTAACCGTTCGGTTGTTTCATACATTCAATTTACCTCAGATTCAATCTGACGTCATTCCCGGGCCCGTAATTCCCTGGGCTTTTTTCACAGCTGGTTGTCAGTTAGCTGTGTCCCGCCCCTTTTTACCCACCCATTACCGCGTACTTTTCCTCAGCAGATCCCTTCAGCTGAAATTGTTTCTTCTCTGAGAAAGAATACATTGACACAATTTGGATCCAGTTCAGGTTATTTTACCAATTAATACTAATACTATTGTAATTTTATTGCAATTTGTCAAGCAATATTTACTTTATTGCAGACTACTAGAATTTGATTATTATTATGAATTCTAAAGAGTCTAAGAAAACTCTTCCACAGTCACCAATTACTGGTGTTAATGCTGAATGTGAAATCCTCACTGAGGACTCCTTACAGAATATTGTTGATTTATCCGTCAACAAATCAGTACCATCTGCAATATTTTCTGCTATGTCCTCTATGCAAGAAGCAATTGCAAAATCTGTGGCTCATGTTATCAGCCAATCTAACAAACCATCGCAACAGACTGATGTAATTAATACTCCCTCTGACCAATTTTGGTCATCTGTAGAGTCTGAAAGGAATTTAGCACAAAGTTTCAGAAGGTCTGGGAAGGCCACCCAAAAGCGTAAGCATTGTTTTGACGGTCCTTATGATTCCAAAAGCATCTAAAAAAGGGAAGGACCAAGACCATAATGAAATGCGTATGTCATGCAAATTTGATGAGAGTAACTTACTCAAAAGACCCTCTGCTCGTGAGGAAGACAAACAAGTTCGGAAGGCCATTCACAGGAGCAAACCTCCTCCTATAAAACCTCCTCTGCTAATTCATCTTCTGAAGATGAAGAATCTGATGCGGATTCTGATTATTCTGCATACTCTGAGGTACCTAAATATGTATAAAAATCTGATTATGAAAACTTTATTATGGATACTGCAGGAAAACCTTTATTTAATCCAGATAATATACAACATCCCCGTTCAGCCAAATGGGTTCCGATGGCTCATGTAGCCAAATACCTTGAATATTGGTTAAGGAAACCCCTTGACCAGGCAGCTAGGAATAAGCTGCGGGCTGAATGCCCTAGACCAACTTTAGCTAAAAAAAAGTCACACAGACCCCTGACTTAGATCCTACTTTAACACAGTGTCTAACAAAATCAGGAAAGAATCCTAACAAAGGACTTGACAGGTCACTAAAATCCTGTCAGGACAAACTAATGGATATTTCTGGTCCCTTGGCAAAAATATTTGAAGTCCTAGAACAAACTTCTGCTTCAGATAGTTCCCCCAATATTGACATCCTTAGAGGATGGACAGAACAAATTGTATGTTTTCTAGGAAAACGCTAATACAGACCGAGCTAACCTAGCCACTACAGAACCAGCACCAGCGGCAGAAGGACTCCTGTTTGGAGACTCATTCATTAAGGACATTAATACAATGTTAATGTTCACCTATCTAGTTCCTTAGACAAAGTTCAAACTTCACTGCAGAGAGTTTTAATCCCTAAGGTTTTTCGGAAGGGCTGAAAGAGGACGGACCGCTCTTCCAGACGCTTCTCTCAAAACATACAGGTTCCAAGAAGCTCATTCCAGGCAAACAGATCCTCATTTATCACACAACAGACATCTCCATTTTTTTCCACTTTGTTGCAGACCATGGAGATCCAGAGGTCATCGAGGAATGTCTCGATTCAGACAATTGTCTGGTGAGTACGACAATTCCTCTTTCTTCCCCAGAAAAATTGGGAGGCATACCTTTTCACTATTTCCTGGTCTGGAGTCAGATTACAAACAATGCCTGGATCTTAAGTACAGTTCTGGGATACAAAATAGATTTCATTTCAAATCCCATTCAAAGACAGATACCTTTCCCAATAACATTTTTGAGTCAAGACCAGACTGGTACATTAAGAAATAATACATTTGTTTTAAAAAAAATGCCATTATCCAAGTTCCCATGAACAGTCCAGGTTTCATAAGCAATATATTCCTTGTAAAAAAGAAAGATGCTGAAAGATACCTAAACAATTTTGTCAGATACCATCATTTCAAGATGGAAGCCATTTATTATCTCAAAGATTTGTTAATACTCAACGACTGGTTGATAAAAATAGACTTGGGGGCGGGGCCTGACAGCCAAGATGGCCGGCCGCACAATCTGCATGCTCCCGCCATAACGGGCATAATCCCGACAATCCCGATGGAATTGTAAAACGTTGGCGGCACAAGGTGGCCGGGGACCGACTCACAACGACAAGAGCCACAGAATGGTACCTCCCCGGAGCCAAAACGCTACAGAAAGCCCAATGCCGACCATGCGGCCTAAACCAGAGCGGGGCCCGAGGTCCGGGGGAGGCGGACGATCCCCCGGCGCGGGCTGTGCTTCCAATCATGAGCACAACACAGCCCTGCTTCCCCCCCCTTTGGACCGGTGGGGGACATCCCGGTCCAAGCTGGGGATGAATGCCCCTGCATTAAAACCTGATCAAGCGAAAAAAACAACGATCAAACTGGACTACGAAGGCCAAACCAAGATGGCAACTCAAACACAGCTTAAGAAAAACAGCATATTTACCAAGCCTCCCACGCACATATGGGAGTTCTGCGATCGGTTCCGTGCCAGCCTCTGGAAGCAGCTAAACACCCGGAGACAGGCCTTCAAGCTGGCGATGAAAGAGGCGATGGCTTGGATCCGCCCGGCAATACGGCGCCACCTGGATGGGAAACCCCCACGCGGCTCCGATGCGGCCCCCCGAGGGGAGCAAAGCAGAAGACCGGCACGGCAGGGAGCGGCGCCGGGGTTCCTGGGCATTAACACTCGTGCCCCCACGCTCCAAAGCGGGAACCGCCAGCGTGCACGACCTGCATCCCTGTCGACTGCCCAGGCAATCCCTATCAAGCACAGCGCAACACAGCACACAGCAGCCCACAACACAGGTCACAGCGGACTGTCCACGGACCTATGCAGCTTACGGTTCGACCGACTCTCACCCTGGCGGGAAAATCTTGGACATGACACACAAGGAAGGTGGAATCCCAGCCAGGGAATCGGATGACTGATTACCTACGGGAGCTGGATGCTAGCCGTGAATTGTCTCTGGACAGGGTCCTTAACCGAGGCTACAAACAACCCGGCGACGCAACTGTAAAAATGACAGCGAGTTTAAGAAGTTTTATATGTTATGTTATTTGTTTCACTTACGATTAGCTGAGTCTCTTTAACTTTATATATAATATATAAGAGTCTTAACTAATACCATGGCAGTGACGTCTCAGATGCATGCATATTAGTCCACATAATGAACATTAGACGGCACCAGAGCATATCGTGAGCTACTAAACAGCGGGTTGATAACTGTGAGTTAATGAGCATATAGGGTCTCTGAAAGAGAAGCCTAGATTAAACGTGTCACGTGTTTGCATTATGGTGCCCTGCTCAGCAGGCACGTCAGTTAGACTCACTAATAGAATAATCACGTTAAAGCAATGCCCACGGAGGCACACCTATCGTAGATATACATGTTGTAAGCCTACACAGTTTAACATACACACAGGCACGTTGTCATCACAAAGGCAGGACATACACGTCACCAGCATTTTTATTTTATTTTTTCTCAATATTGTGTATCTTAATTACAGTTAAGCATGTTTAACACGCAAGGCCGAGCAAATCAGCAACCTGCATTATGTTACAAAATTGTCTTATGTAATGACTTAAAAATTGTGCATTCCCTCGGGATGCTGTACAACAGTTGCTTGATAACTTACATATTACAGTTCATGCTGGCTATAGCTGTTGATTATGGCTTGTTAACATTATTACTGGTTTAAATATAAAAAAAAAGTGCATGTATATTCAACTACCCCATTACTACATATGTCTTAATAGCGCATGAGGATTGCCGTTGGGGTACCTCACATGCGTCTGTTTACCTGATATGCACTGCAAAAATAAAGAATTAAAAAAAAAAGATAAAAAATAGACCTGAAAGATGCGTACCTCACAGTACCTATTCACCACTCTTATCAGAGTTACTTACAATTTATATGGGAAGGGAAGAAATGGCAATTCAAATCATTGCCTTTTGGTTTATCCTCTGCACCTTGGTGTTTCACCAAATTACTCAAACCAATAGTATCCTTTCTTTGGAGCAGAGGTGTGAGAATGATAATATACTTAGACAATATTTTAATCATGCCACAGAGTTTACATACTCTTCAGATACATTCTCAATGGACATTGAATCTATTAACATGCCTCGGTTTCGAAATGGAACAGGAAAGCCATTTTCACATAGTTTCCGGATCTAATAATACAATCCGATGCGAGTCAGGTGGGTTGGGGTGCCCATTGCGGAGGAAATTCCACGGGGGGCAAATGGTCTCTGACAGAGACACACATGCATATAAATTGCCTGGAACTCATGTCAGGATTCTTTGCCTTGCGCAGTTTTGTGAAAGAACAATCCAATTGTTGCGTCCTTCTCAAGATGGACAATATTTCAGTGGTTCAATATGTGAATCGATTAGGAGGCACGAGATCCAAACAACTAGCAGACATTGCCAATTCATTTTGCCATTTTTGTCTCGATCGCAACATAGTTTTACGAGCATATCTTCCCGGCCTGTCCAATGCGATAGCAGATTGGAACTCACGTTTCTTAGTAGATTACAGCGACTGGATGCTGGATCCCAGCATTTTTTAATACCTTTGTTCCCTGTGGGGCCCATTGCAATACAACCTTTTTGTGTCAAGTCTCAATCACCAGTTGGGAATAATTTTCAGCTGGCATCCAGACCCAAAAGCAATAGATCAAGATGCATTTCTTCTTGAGTTCTGTTGAAAGCGTGGTCTCAAAGATCAACCCTAGTGTTAGTGACTCCTCATTGGCCATCACAGCCGTGGTTCCCTCAACTTCTCAGCATGCTGATAGATTATTCGAGACTCACACGAATGCGTTGAGATTCTCTTAGCGATCTGAAAGGGAACCTCCATCCACTTGTGGTGTCAGACTAATTACCACTAATAGCATCACTTATCTTGGGTCACACGACTCTAATAGAGAATTTTCAGATTTAACTAGAAACATTCTCTCAGAAGCATGGGCACCAGGTACCCGTGCAAGTTACGGATCAGCCTGGAAAATTTGGCTTAATTGGTGTATGGAATGGGCTGTGGATCCCATAGATTCCAATTTAGGAAATGTACTTAATTTTTTGTCTTCCGCTTTTGACTCAGGGAACGCATACCGAACCATTAATATGTATCGTTCAGATTTATAAGCGAACCAAAATCCGATTGAATCCTTTCCAGTGGGCAAACACCCTTTAGTCGGTAGACTTATGAAGGGCATTAGATTCAAATGCCCTTCCTGCCCTAAATATAGTTCTACATGGGATGTTAACCTGGTCCTCTAGTTATTAGAATCTTGGGGTGATAATGACTCATAATCTTTAAAATTACTATAATTTAAACTTACCGTTTTACTTTGTCTCATCTCTTTTAAAAGAGTTTCTGATGTTAAGGCTTTGGGCCTCAATAAATTGTTAGACGTACTAAAACTAACCTACACTCTGTTTTCCATTCTTCTTTTTCCGATCACCCTCTTTTATGTGGGGTTAACTTTCTTCAGACGTACAAGCTTGAAACCGCTTCCTTAAGACATTACAATTAATCTGTAAACGAAAATAGAAAATACAGGGTGCCACAGTCACTATATGGGTAATCCAATGAATGGGGAAAAAGGTAGGATAAATATAACAAAGTTTATTGAAGATATAAAACAGTCTAAGCACACAATATGTGCAATAGATAAAAGATATATATATATATATATATATATATATATATATATTTATATATATATATATATATATATATAAAAAGCCACAATAGGCTTTAGGACCCTTAGGTGTAGCAGCTCAATATAACATAGTACAAAGGTACATAAAAAAATCTAAAAAGTGCAAATGCTAGAGTGCAAAACCATCCTGTTCCACAATTTTTTTTGGTTTGAGGGGTCATATTACCTCCAAACATGTGGGAATGCGATGGGCACCAGGTTCGCACCGAGTTATGCTAATATTTTTGTGGCAGATTGGGAATCCAATAGTATTTGGCATAATAACCCATTCGGTGCGGACCTGGTGCAGTGGAGATGCTATATGACGATGTTTTAATTATCTGGAAAGGAAGCAGGAGTCTTTTAGATGAATTTTTAAGTTATATTAATTCGAATACATATGGCCTTAGATTTACAGAAGAAATTCATGACACTTGTATTTTTAGATCTCACTTTGTTTGTAAAAGATGGGAAAATCCATAGTAAGACCTTTTTTAAACCAACGGATGGAAATGGTTTTATAGAGTTCTCAAGTTGCCACCATCGTAAGTGGTTAACTAATATCCCTAAAGGACAACATATGAGGATTTTTAAGAACTGCATGGAGAAAGAGGATTTTAGAGAGCAGGTTCAGATTTTAAATAAAAAATTTTCAGATAGGAATTACCCCAAATAACTTTTACTTAACACACAGAGAGAAATAGAGAGCCTTCAAAGAGAGGACCTTCTAACAAATGTTAACAAAAAGAAGAAGGATGAAAAGAATTGTTCGGAATTCGCTTTTTTAACAAAATTTAATAATAAAGCTAATTTAATAGAGAAATCGATTCAAAAAAACTGGCCTATTTTATTACAAGATACATTTTTAAAAAAGATTTTACCAAAGAGACCCAAAGTAGTATATAAGAGATCTAATAATTTGAGGAATATTTAGCCCCGAGCATTTTACCTAAGAAAGAGGCTGCTAAAGAGAGAGTTAATTTTTTATCAGAGAAACCTAATGGGTTTTTTAGATGCGGAAGGTGCACTACATGCAAATTCCAGAAAAATAAAGTTATGGATTTTTGCAATACAGTGACCAAAGAAACCTTTAAAATTAAGCACTTTATTAATTGCCAAAGCAGATTTGTAGTTTATATGTTACAGTGTAAATGCGGGGTTCAATATGTAGGACGCACTATTAGAAAACTGCACGTAAGATTACTAGAACATTTTAATGGAATTAAAAATAAGAACATGAAGCACAGTGTACCTAAACATTGTAATGCTTGTAAAGAGTTTGATTTTAAAGATTGTATCTGCATTGGGATTGACATGATTATACCACATTGGAGGGGTGGAGATACTGAAAAAATGTTGGCCATGAGGAATGGATATACAAAATGAAATCCTCTGTCCCCTCAGGACTCAACACGGATTTGGATATATTGGCTTTCATGGATTGATCGATTTTGTACTAATCCCTCTCTCTTTTTTATCTCTCATTTTTTATCTCTCATTATTATATTTTATATATTTTTTATCTCTTATTATTACATAATATTGCACATATTTTCATCTCTCATTACTATATGGTGTATTTTGTATTATTGTATTTTTTACTCCTGTGTACTCTTGATCTTCTCTGATTTTTTTTTCTCTTCCAGTGTATTTTAGTGTATTTCAATGTATTTTTTACATTTTTAATATATATTTCGATATATGTCATCCATTAATAATTATATATATATATATTTTATGATATTCTATGCCTCCACTGTTTAATTTTAATATTATTATTTATTTATATATAAGTATGCATTGTAATATGATCCTTGATACTTTGATATTTTTATATTTACATATTTATATATATTCGTTATTGTGTAACTATATATATATATTTGATTTCATGATAGATATACTCCCACTATTGATACTTCTCAAGTCCTCTGATATATAGCTAGATTACTACTATTATGTATAGATAGCCATTATATATGTAATTTATGTATTACTTATATTTTATGCTTGAAATATAAATGGACTTATTGTTATACCATTTCTACAACATATGCTTATTTTTCCCTATACTTTTTTCCATTTCTTTCATATAATTTTTAAATTTATTTTTATTTTTACTTATATATTTTTATATTTTCTACTTCTTTATATATATATTTTTTCATATATATATATATTTTTTTTATCTTTTTTTCTTTAACCCATCCTCCATCTATTTAACATACCCCATCAGTCCTATTTATATTTAATTTGTGGCGGATAGTAATTGATGTTAGGGGTTAGCTGGGAGTCAGGTAGGTCTGTACACACATACTGCATAAAATGTGAACGTCTTTGTTGTAGGACGTTCTTAATGCAGATGTGTATAGGACCAATAAAGTGTTTTGGCGTTCCAGCGTGGTCGCGCATGCGCGGGTTGGTCACGCATGCGTCATGACGTATGACGGCGTGCGTGGCGTGATGTGCGCATGCGCGATTACGGCAATGGAGTGACAGACCGACGGACCGGCAGAATTTAAAAAGGAGAGAAGATGGGAAGAAGGAAGAAGCTCCTGAGGAAGTCGCACAGACGAAACGCGTTAAGCAACAGCTGGCACCCTGCAATTTGGTATTAGCAGTATTTTTTCCCATGTACTTTGGTTACAATTTTTGTGCTGCGAAAGTACTTGACCGAGTGCTGTTTTATCTATACCAGTGATTGGGTTTTTGCCTTTTCACTTTGTTGGTTTTGCACTCTAGCATTTGCACTTTTTAGATTCTTTATGTACCTTTGTACTGTTATTTGAGCCCTGTATTTTCTATTTTCGTTTACATGTTATAATTAGGGTTGAAGTGACCTTTTTACAGAGGCTTGCCTGCACTTGGGTCTCACTACCTTTCACCTACCTTTTTATTTCTTTTTTATATTACAATTTATCTCAATTGCTAATTTCTTTTCGAAAACCTTTTCTCCCTGTCACTTCTACATCTTTAGCCACATGGGTAAGACAAACTATGTTCATGGCAGGTATTGATATTTCTATATTTGGAGCTCACTCCTACAGAGGAGTGATGTCTACCAACGTTTTCCAAGCAGGAGGCTCTTTATCAGATTTATTAAAAGCTGCAGATTGGTCTTTGGAATCTACATTTAAAAAGTTTTACTTTAGACCTAACATGCATGTTTCAAAAGTAATTCTGTAATTTGCTTAGATATATATTATATGTTATCATTATTTAGCTTTTAACATGCATAATATGAGCCTCCTATCGTGCTATGAAATTCAAGATTTTAATAGTCTTTTTTTTTAAATTCTTTATTTTGAGTGTGCAAGGAATAACAAAGCATCAAACAATGCCACAACAGCATGAATAAGTGCGTAAGAAACACATAAGGTTACATATGTGGCTCCTAGGTAAGGCACATTTTAAAATATTGTTATGCAGGGCAACATTATACATTACAGTAGCGTCATTTTAAGCATGTAGTACAAGCGTATTCAAGCTTAATTAGCAAGCATTCGAGTTAACCTAATCAGTAGGGTTACGTTCAGATTGCTAGTACAATGGCTGTAACGTTAAAATTATGGTAGGACATTCAATGACAAATAAAAATAATAACAATAAATTCTAAATTCGAATCGTGCTCCGGCTGCAGTCTTGGGTGCTATCTTAAGCATGCTAAATCAGCTGGCCTTTAGTTTAATTTAGGCGAGGTTAAGGAGGTAAAATATGTGAGTGTTACTTGCTACCTTGAAGGTTTAGCGAGTGCCCTGTGGTCGTCTGTATGTTCGAGCTTAAGCGTGCTATCTTAGTGGGTGTTGGGTTACATGAAGCCCGGAAAGTATGTTCAGACCATAAGCTTAACGTGCGTACTGGCTGAATCTATTAAGTCCTGCATGGAATCCGCGACTCCTCTCACCTTGAGATTGTTGCGGCGGTACCTGTCTTCTTGGGTAGCCATTAAGGTTTCTTGCTGTATGGTTTTGTGTTGCAGATCTTTGATCGCTTTCTGCAGATCCGTGATTTGGCCGGAGTTGCTGGCAGAGGAGGTCTCCACCCTGCTCAGCCTGTCTGTAATGCCTTTGATGTCCTCCCTGATTAGGGCCACATCGGCTGAGATCTTCTTATGGTGAGCTGCCATGAGGTCTCCGATTGCCTCCATGGTTACTGGGGTGGGGGCCTTATTGTGTGGCGGTCCCCTTGGTTGTGAGGGGGTCAGCATGGAGTCTCCCCCTTCTTCGTCCGAGGACCCCTCCGTGAAGTCCGAGCATCCACCGTGTAGGGACTCCATTTTGGCGCCTCCTGCCTCGTGTGCCTGCCGCCATAGTTCCCCTATGTCCATTCCCTGGCGGGGTCTGTCGGGCTTTGCCTTTTTAGTTTTCCGCCCCATTTGACTCTCCTCCATCTCAGGGTGGTCTCCGGGCTTGGTTTTGTGCGGATTTAGGTTTTGTAAATGTCGTTTTTAGTTGGTTTTTCAGTTGTTTGCCCTGGAGCTCTGTGGCCATGCGACCGTTCGCTTTGGGCGCTTAGCTCCACCTCTCAAGATTTTAATAGTCTTAATGTCAGAATATATAGATTTTATTAAAGTAGCCTATTAAAGAAGCCTATCAGGCGAAACGCGTTAAGTGGGACTTTCTTTTATATTTTATACCTTTTATTGGTTTTCTATTTGTTTGTTTATATTAAAGTATACTTTTTATTAGTTACTTTTTATATTCATTCATTTCCTACTTCCTAGATCCTGAATATCCTTGGTGGGGATTATACCACCTAAGCTGTTTATACTGGAGCAAGTTTTATGCTCTAGCAATTGTAAGTACAATACCATTTATTATTTATTTTATTATTAGTACTTACTTCACCATTGGCTGCTATTTCCTTTTTATATTTACCACGCATACTGCACTTTGGAAATATTTGTGTCAACTACAACTACATATCCTGAGACGGGGATCGTACCATCCAAGCGCATCACAGCTGAGCTCTGTTATAGCTCATATAAATGTGAGTGGACTGTACATAGCTATATTCACTACTTCAAGATAAAGTTTACTGTGTTGCACTATTATTTTTATCTCAATTTTTTTTTTCCGAGGTTCTGAACTTATTGGAATATTCAAGAATATATGTATGTATATTTTGTATATATAAATTACTAGGCGCGGTATACGTTCTTTCCTGTTTTCTGTTATCTATTCACAAGGTTTTGGGAATCCTTGTTTTGTATACTGCTGCCTGTTCACAATCTACTAAAGTGAGTGCCTATTACCCCTTTTCTTTTTGTTGTCATTACAGCTGGTTTGACAAGCCGGTCTACAGCAGTGTGTGTATGGCTTTACTTGCTGAGCTTAAACGTTAAACCTCGCAAAATAAAACAGCGCTGTTAGGCTTAATTATGCATAGGGGAGAGATACGCATTTTATATACTAGCGACAGGGCTGATTTGTAATAACACAGATTAGGTATAGCATTAAGGCTCATAATATGTGTGAATAGTCTCATTGCTGGATTTACATACATGAGATACAGCCCAGTTATAGTGATGTATGGCATGGGAGACTTAATGCAATGCTAAATTAATGTGAGAAAAAATGTGAGAGAAATTGGTGAAAAAAAGAAAAGAAAAAGCTTGAGCGATGCCAGTAGTGGTATCTGTTTGGAGTATAGAGAGAACGTCTCTGCTTGAATAGATGGCAGGAGGGACAGGAGCCATCCCCACCAAACGCAGCCCAGTCCAGTCTCCTGGAGAGTCCCCCAGGCAGTTCATGCTTATCCAACCCCCGATCTGCTAAGCCTTTGGCATGACAGGAGTGAGACCAGCAGAATGCATGGGAGTGAGTCCAGCATAGTGTGTGGTGAGAGGGGTGAGTGTGCTATCCGCGTGTAATCCCTTGCCACTGCCCAGTCCTCCACGGGAGATAGCTGAAGTGCAGGAGTGTCAGATATGGCGGCAGGGTTGCGTGGTGAAGGATCAGGTAGCAGGTACTGACTGCATGTCGCCGCAGGATCCAGGATTCCCACATGTTTGCAGGTCGGTAAGCAGAGGTGTAGCTGTGAGGAGCCCCTCTGCCTCTCCATCATCCGTGTTTCCCCAAGAGTTCTGGCCTGCTGTGCCCTGGTGGTTCCTGGCTTGGCCGCCATTACAGATTTGCCCGCCATGACCGCCATTTTGGTAGTGGAGGGTCTTCCTTGATCCGGACACCTCGGGTCGCGGGGCCAGTCTCCTGGGACCGGGATGACCCCCACCGGTCCAAAGGGGGGGGGGGAACGGGGCCCTTACCGCGTTGCGTCAGAGTTCTGAGAGGAAACCACAGGGCAGAATAGAGAGGCGGCGGCCGTCCACCTCACTCACCACCCGGGTAGGCCTCAGATGTGGCTGTGCTGATGTACCCTTTCAGAGGTCGGAACGCTTGTGGTCAGATTGGCCTGAGCACCAGCGCCTCTTTGCCCGCAGGACCGCTGCTTCCAGACTGCAGATGAGTAGTTTTGTGCTTTTTACAGGCTTCAAGGTTGTTTTTCTGCAGGACCTCTCAGCATGGCGGTCCGGCCCCGCCCCCCTCTTATTTGTATTTCAGCTTGAACCAGTTTGGAGTTTTTTCCAGTATTTGCGTGTTTTAGGAATTTATTTGTTGGAATTACTTCTCTAAAGTCGCAGCTTGAAAGAGGAAGAAGATTGGGGGTCATTCCCTATGCATATACTACGCTGGGTGCTGATTGGCTATTGGATATTTCATTGCAGTTACTTCACTGTTTTTTTCTTATATTGTTTCACTAAACTTTATTGAAATATTCTTTGCTTCTGGAGTTTAGTAAAGAAAGTTAAGCCATAATACTCGCCTCCTATATTTAATAAAATCAATATTTTCTGACGTTAAGACAATCTTGAATTACTACCTGGACAATACTACCAACAGATGAAGTCATATTACAAACGAGGCCACTATAGGCCAACTCTGACACTTCTAATTATTGCCCGGACAAGTCTAAGGCTCTTGACAGGGATCTTTGCAACCAGAATCTTATGCTACTAGCCAGACCTTTAAAATTCCAAAAACTATTTTTTTAAACAAATTTGCCGTTTATATACGTTTTAAGTGCATCACACTTTTCTGGTCGTAATAGGTCTCGAATGTAACTTGCCACTACAAGCCTGAACGGTTACATGGCACGTTCAAAAGGGGTGAATTTATACTCTCAATGAAAAGAATTTCACTTGGTTAGTGGCAAGTAAAAATTTTGAGCCCTGCATAACTCCCTCTCCCCTGCAGCCCCTTCCATGTGTCTCCCCCATCCCATGCAGCCCCTTCCATGTGTCTCCTCCCTCCCCTGCAGCCCCTTCCATGTGTCCATTTGTCTCCTCCCCTCCCCTACAACCCCTCCGTTTGTCTCTCCCCCCTGCAGCCCCTACATGTGTCTCTCTCCACCCTCATGTATTTCTCCCCCTCCCATGCAGCTCCTCCATGTGTCTCCCCCTATCCCTACAATGCCTTCCATGTGTCTCCCCCCTACCCTGCAGTGGCCTCTTCCCCTGTACCTGTTTGCTACAGTTGTGGTACCCATCTGTCAGAAAGTGCTCTCTCAATGAGCACTTACTGTCATAATGAGCACTTACTGTCAGACCACATGGGCAGGAGAGGAGCAGCACAGCACATCGCAACCCTCCTGCTGGTCGGCCTGTGACCGCAGGCCCCGGTGCAGGTATGCCAGCGGCCCATGGTCGCAGCGGCAGCCAGGCCCCCTGAAGTGACGGGTCCAGTCACCACTGCGACCCCTACATCCGTGGTAGTTATGCCACTATGATAAAAAATGGTATGTGAGCGCTCCAAAAATAAAATAATGACCACTGTAACACTGTACACCAAAGCAGCAGCCGTAATTGGGGATCAGACTAAATCTAATACCAGCACTGGGTTAGTACAAATGAATGAAAATTACAAAAAATATATACAAAGTATATAAAACATAATTTATTAAACATAAAAAAATAATAATAACATATGAATCAACATTGTAGCAGTAAAATTGATCACATAAATAAAAACACCAAAAGTCCAGAGCAAATGTCAAAGAAGTAAGCACAGTGTAGGGCCCCTTACACTGCTTAAATAGCAACTAGAACTAGGAATGTGCACATGTAAAAAAATATATTGTGTAAAAACAAGATGAAAAATAGAAAAACCGAACACAGATTAATACACTATCTCTACTGGAGGGAGCTCATAAACCAGCCAAACCACCCGGTCAGGACTAAGGGAGTTGCAGTGAGAATATCCCAGAGTAAAAAAATACTCTATGGGTCAGCAAAAGCAACTTACCCTGTTCGTCCGACCTTCGAGTAAGGTAATGGGAGCACGCCAACTCCTAGAAGTGAGAAGTGCAGAGGATGCTGATGCCGCCAAACCAGCAGCCGAAAATCACTGCAGGACCGTAAATGAATACCGGGTTGGAGATACAGCAAAGAAGATGGGATAGAAACACGTCTACGCGTTTCGTTCTTACTAGAGGTCTTTCTTAAGACAAGGGGCTATCCAGGGGCAGGGTATATATACAGCCCCTCTCTCTCTCTTAAAGTGGTCATAAATGATCAATTAACAAATTAGTTCTAGCGACATTCCAATCAAACTGAAAAAAAAAAGTTTAATTAGATCATTACTATGTCAACCAGATATCAAAAAAACAAATAACAAATGAAAAATAAAATTACACATATGTGTTAAATAACTACTTCCTTTCCTCCTGTCATAAGCCATTTTGCCAAAGCTATGGCATACATCTTGGAACCTTGGCAAGTGTCTCATCCTGATGTAGTTCTTTTACAATATGTGGATGATCTTCTTCTTTGTGCTGATGATCTCCCCATTGCTGAACGTACTTCTGAAGTCCTGCTTTGCTTCCTAGCTGCTCAAGGTTGTAAGGCCTCAAGGAAGAAATTGCAGTGGTGTCGACCCTCGGTGGTTTTTTTTGGGTCACTGCCTTTCACATGGTACCCGTCATCTTACAAGAGACAGAGTACGTGGTATTATGGCTATTTGTCCTCCTATAGCCCATAAACCACTACATGCATTTCTGGGTCTTATATCCTATTGCAGAGCCTGGATTCCGGAAGCTTCCATTTATATGCAGCCTCTTTATGATGCTCTCAAGACTGAACCTTTCCTATTATCTGCTGAAGCACTTTCCAGTTTTTACGCCCTGCAACGTGCTATTTCCACTGCTCCTGCACTGGGACTACCTGACTACAGGAAACCTTTCAAGTTGTTTGTTTCAGAACGGATGGGACATGCCTTTGGAGTTTTGACACAATCTCATGGGTCTCGTCAACGCCCCATTGGTTATTACTCTTGCCAATTGGATCCCGTGGCCAGGGGGGGCCTTCTTGTCTACGTGCGGTGTTTGCAGCAAGCGTTCTTCTGGATAAAACGAATGATCTTATACTTGGTCACAAACTCACCATCCTTGCTCCCCATGACATCTCTGCGATTCTCAGTCAAGTTCAGCCCAGACATCTCTCCTCTCAGAGGCATCTTCGATTACAGACGTCTCTACTTTTACCTGACAATGTTACTTTACGACGGTGTTATTCTTTGAATCCGGCCACTCTTCTGCCACTTCCTGGGGGGGAGTATCACAGTATTGGTACAGTCTAGATATAGATCCTGATGTCATTTTGGATCTAGATATTCCTATGCCTAGTGATCCACATGATGAGCAACCATTTCCTTTACTACACTGTACGTTGTGGTTTAAGGAAAGCCCAGGACCCGATTCCCAAACAAAGATAACCTGTTCAAATTAGTAGACGCACGTCTCAATCTGATAGAGATGTTTTGTGATACAAAAGGTAATACTGTGTTGTCAGTTCTATTACCTACAGAAGTAACTCATATGTATCATCACTGGGATACAGCAGTTCCTCATGTTTCTATTACAAAATCTCCAGACATTGCATGGAAAGAACTTGGCTCATTAGCAAAGACATAGAGCACAGTAGATGAAGAATATCTCCGAACAGAAGGGATCATTAAACGAACTATAAATTGTAAGACCACTGGTTACCCACAATATCACACAGAGATACGAGAAGAAGCTCTCCCTGTAGATCTTGATCTAGATGCACCACTTGACTGTTTTGAACAAATGAAGATGGAAACGACCCATCTTCCTACAGTGCATGAAGTAGCTTTGGTAAACCCTGATTTTACCTTGTTTGTGGATGGTTCCAGATATGCGGATGAACGAGGAAAGTATCACACTGGATTCGCAGTGACTACAGTGGACCAGATACTTCAAGCATCTCCACTTCCTTCATCCATGTCTGCTCAAGAAGCTGAGTTGACAGCCCTTACAGTAGCATGTCAATTGTCAGAAGGGAAACGTGTTAATATCTACACTGACTCAAGGTATGCTTTAGGTGTAGCACATGACTTTGGATCGATCTGGAAGACAAGAGGGTTTTTGACAGCAACTGGTACGCCAGTTAAACATGGAACTTCTATCAAGAATTTAATGGATGCCTTACTCCTCCCTGAAGAGGTGGCTATACTGAAAGTGAAAGCCCATGGTAAACTGAATTGAGAAGAGGCACGTGGTAATTGCAAAGCCGATCAAGCCGCTAAAGATGCAGCTCGTGAGTCAAGAGAAGTGGACAGAAGAGTGTCCGAAGAATAGATTCCAATTTGTACCATACAAACTCTGCCGACAGATTTGAAACTTCTAAAGGAACAACAAGCAGCGGTAAGCCCAGAAGAAAAAGAAGGTTGGAAGAAGAAAGGAGCTACACTACAAGATGGGGTGTACATGAACAACCTTAAATTTTGCTTACCGAAAAGCATGTATCCAGCAGTGGTCCAATGGGCCCATGGAGTAGCACATCTATCTAAGACTCTCATGAATTCTCTGATTAACAAATATTTTGAAGCTCCAGGTATCACCTCTTTGACTAAGAAATATTGCAGATCATGTGTTATGCGTGCTAAGTGTAATCCAGGGAAAATGGAGAAAGTGTCTCCCAAACATTTAGCAAAGACTCAATTTCCATTTCAAAGAATTCAAATCGATCACATTCAGATGCCAAAGAGTGGACCATATGAATATGCTTTAGTCATAGTGGACATATTTTCAGGGTGGCCAGAAGCTTTTCCCATTACTAATATGACTGCCAAGACCACGGCTAAGCGTCTACTTACTGAAATTGTCTGTAGATATGGTGTTCCCGAAGTAATTGAGAGTAACCAGGGCCCGGCCTGTACTGCGTTGTTGACTAAGGAAGTCTGGGCAGCCCTGGGAGTGACCCTTGCATTTCATACCCCCTATCACCCACAGAGTAGTGGAAAGGTAGAACGTATGAATGGTACCTTAAAGGCAAGAATGCTTAAGATGGCCCAAGAGACTAATATGCCCTGGCCGGAAAGCCTTCCAATAGCTTTGTTTAGTGTAAGATATACACTGAGAGGGAAGTTTAGTTTGTCCCCTTATGAAATTCTGTTTGGTTCAGCCCCCAGAGTAGGTTGTTATACTCCCCAACAACTTCGGTTACAGTCAGATGCTATGGTTAAATATGTGACAGTTCTCTCTCAAGTGTTAAACAAAATACATGCCCAAGTGTTTTCTTCCATTCCAGATCCAGATTCAGACACAGGCACTCATAATCTACTCCCTGGTGATTGGGTCTTGGTCAAGATGTTTTTGAGAAAACGTACTCTTGAACCAAGATATGATGGTCCCTTCCAAGTGCTTCTAGTTACATCTACTTCCGTGAAGTTGGCTGGGAAAAACACTTGGATACACACATCACACTGCAAGAAGGTTCCAGCTCCAGAAGACACAGATCTTGCCATACCATGATTTTTATGTGTTTGATTTTGATGTTGGGTCAGATGAAGGCCCAACAAGTTGTTATAACCAAAGACAATAATATCTTCACATTTTGGTATAATTCTTCAAGTACACATTTACATTTGATTATTGTGATGTTGTAAATTGTACATTTCCACCAACACTATTGTCAACAGTATATAAAGACATACCTAAGAGCAAAGATCCATACATATGCGTGACAGATGACTATTGGGAATATAATACACAGGGCCGGAATACAGGGCCGGCCTGGGGATATAAACCACAGAGTGCCTTAGATAGATTGGAAAAGAATGGAGAATCACTATTGAGTAGGATGACATTTAGGAAACCAGGGGGTGCAACACCTATGAAATTAGCACTAAATATAGAACATCCTAGTCCTGGAGATACTGGAAGGTATGTAATGGGTATGTATTGGAAAGGAGGTGGATCATATAACAAACAAGGAACCTTTTATTTGCGAGATATGTATGAATCATCAGAATGGGTAGGTGCCGTACACATGACTACTAATCCTTTCAAACCACATATTAAGACACTGAAAGATATGATGGCCATAGCTAATCCTACATTTGAAGATACAATGGCGGTAGAAACAGGATTTTCTGATGTTAATTTATGGCTTGAATGGATGAGGTACAATGCTAACAAACACAATAGATCTGATTGTTATGTTTGTGGGGGGGCAAGGCCCCATTTAGGTACTGTTCCTTTATATGTGCCACCAGAAATAGAGATGTGTGTCTTAAGTCTTTATAGTATAGCGAAGACTGATCGGAGAGAGTGTGAGGCATGGACCAAGGAATACCCAATTATCCTCAAGGATATCAAGCCAGACAATAGTATTGTAATATATCCAGGAAACTATACTTGCTTTGGTATATATGATGGTGTAGGTGAGTTCGTAGGGAATTTTACAGGTAAATACTGTGCTATGTATAGTCCAATACCACCAGCTTTTATCCAGCAGCAAGTGAGATCTCTTGGAGATATATACTGGATTTGTGGAGATATGAAGGTAAGAACGAGGTTAGAAGGAATATGGTGGGGAGAATGCGCTATGGCTAAGGTAATCATGCCCATACACATAATTTCTGATAAATACCACGACCCTTTAAGTGCATTATATCCACCCATTAGAGCAAAAAGAGAGACTACTGTAAAGGGTAGTTTTGATCCACATATTTATATAGATTCTATAGGAGTACCAAGGGGGGTGCCAGACGAATTTAAGGCCAGAGATGAAGTATCCGCAGGATTTGAATCTATAATCCCGATTATAACGGCTAATAAAAATGTGAATTGGATTAATTATATATATTATAACCAACAACGGTTTGTAAATTATACCAGAGATGCCCTCCAAGGATTAGCAGAACAGCTACAAGCCACTTCCCAAATGACATTCCAGAATAGGATAGCCTTAGATATGATTTTGGCAGAGAAAAGAGGGGTATGTAAAATACTTCCGGATACTATGACCTGTTGTACGTATATACAGGGCCGGCGCTACCATAAGGCGGCCCAGGCGGCCGCCTTAGGGCGCACCGGCCCTGGGCGCGCAAAATCAGGCTGACCGGAAGGAGGGAAGCGCACTGCGCTCCCCACCAACCGACGACCTATTGTAGCGTGGCCGAGCACCCGGTTCTGCGGCGCGCGAGGGAGCACTCTCCCATGTGTGCTTCCTCTTCAGCTCCCTCGCGCGCCGCATACTGATACCGGAGCCGGAAGATGACGTCATCTTCCGGCTCCGGCATCCCTACGCGGTGAGCGAGGGAGCTGAAGAGGAAGCACACATGGGAGAGTGCTCCCTCGCGCCCGCCCGGGAGCCAGCCAGCCAGCCACCAAGGGAGCCAGCCAGCCACCAAGGGAGCCAGCCAGCCAGGGAGCCAGCCAAGGAGCCCAGGAGCCCAGCAGCACCAATGGACCCCAGGGAATCCCTTCAGCACTCCAAAAAGGTAAGGAGGCTGGGGGATTAAATAAAAAAAAAAAAAACATGTGTTAGTGTGAGTGTTAGTGTGTGTGTGTGTGTGTGTGTCTGCTAGTGAGTGTCAGTGTGTGTGTCTGCTAGTGAGTGTCAGTGAGTGTGTCTGCTAGTGAGTGTCAGTGTGTGTGTCTGCTAGTGAGTGTCAGTGAGTGTGTCTGCTAGTGAGTGTCAGTGAGTGTGTCTGCTAGTGAGTGTCAGTGTGTGTGTCTGCTAGTGAGTGTCAGTGTGTGTGTCTGCTAGTGAGTGTCAGTGTGTGTGTCTGCTAGTGAGTGTCAATGAGTGTCTGCTAGTGAGTGTCAGTGTGTGTATCTGCTAGTGTCAGTGAGTGTGTCTGCTAGTGTCAGTGAGTGTGTCTGCTAGTGTCAGTGAGTGTGTCTGTTGTGTCAGTGAGTGTGTCTGCTAGTGTCAGTGAGTGTGTCTGCTAGTGAGTGTCAGTGAGTGTGTCTGCTAGTGTGTCAGTGAGTGTGTCTGCTAGTGAGTGTCAGTGAGTGTGACTGCTAGTGAGTGTCAGTGAGTGTGTCTGCTAGTGAGTGTCAGTAAGTGTGTTACTGTGTGTCTCTTACTGAGTGTGTTTGTGTGTGTATTAGTGAGTCTGTTTGATGTCTGTTAGTGAGTGTGTTTGTCAGTGAGAGTGTATGTTTTGTAAGTGAGTGTGTATGTATGTCTGTCACTGAGTGTGTCTGTCAGTAAATGTGTGTGTCTGTTAGCTGGTGTGTATGCATCTGTTCGTGAGAGTGTGTGTGTGTGTGTCTTCAGCACTTACCTTTCTCTAGCGCCGGACTCCCTTGGCGCTGGGGATCCCTCCGCCTCTCAGCTCCGAATGCTCTTGCCGCGCACGCATTCAAACCGCCCATAGGAAAGCATTACTCAATGCTTTCCTATGGACGTTCAGTGTTTTAGAATAGCGGAAGCTCCTCTAGCGGCTGCCAGTGAGACATCCACTAGAGGCTGGATTAACCCTCGGTGAAACATAGCAGTTTCTCTGAAACTGCTATGTTTTCAGCTGCAGGGTTAAAACTAGAGGGACCTGACACCCAGACCACTTCATTGAGCTGATGTGATCTGGGTGTCTGTAGTGGTCCTTTAATTGTGTGTGCATCTGCATGCAGTGGCGTACATACCGCGGTCGCAGGGGTCACATCCCTGCAACCCCTGCGACCAGGTGCCCGTCGCCATGAGTTGCGGCCCCGGCCCGCGCAGAGTAAGTGCGAGGGGGGGGAGGGGCACGGATCAGTTTGCGCACTGGGGCCCCCATGGGTCATGTGTACGCCACTGCACCTACCCTGGTGTCTGCCGCAGGCTGTGTGGAGGGGTCGAGGATATGAATGACATCATATCCCTGCTCCCTGTGTACCACACAGCGCGGCTGGCGCCCTGTGATGGGGCTGGGCTGCAGGACAGGACTCCAAGGAGCCAGACAGCATGCATCCAGGGGACAAGATTGAACTGATGTAAGTATGTAATTGTGTATGTCTCTGTATGTGTGTATGTCTCTGTATGTATGTATGTATGTATGTATGTATGTCTCTGTATGTCTTTGTATGTATGTTTCTGTATGCCTGTATGTCTCTGTATGTACAAATGTATGTGTCTGTATGCCTGTATGTCTTTGTACGTATGTGTCTGTATGCCTGTATGTCTCTGTATACCTGTATATATGTATGTGTCTGTATGACGGTATGTCTCTGTATGCGTGTATGTCTTTGTATGCCTGTATGTATGTATGTGTCTGTATGCCTGGATGTCTCTGTATGTATGTTTCTGTATGTCTATGTATGTATGTATGTATGTATGTATGTGTCTGTATGACGGTATGCCTCTGTATGTATGTCTATATGCCTGCATGTATGTCTCTGTCTGTGTCTGTATGTCTCTGTATGATTATTTCTGTGTTTGTATGAACCTTATTTTAAACGAGGGTGGGGGGCACCAAAATGCATCTTCGCCTGTGTAACTAAAAATCCTAGCACCGGTCCTGCGTATATACCAGATAATACAGGCCCTAACGGTAAGGTAACTCTGGCAATAGAAAAATTAAAAACCCTGTCGGATGAGTTAAAAAATAATTCTGGAGCTAAAGGTCCATGGGATAGATGGTTTGGATGGATGACTGGATGGCAAGGTGTCTTGGCAAAAATAGGTGTAGCAATTTTAATCACTATATTAATTTTGGCCTTCCTTGTTTGTTGTGTGCTACCCTGCTTCAAGAAATGTGTGCAGAAGACAGTAGACCAGACGATTGATCAGACTACTCCAACCTTTTTACATCAAGAGGTAGATGACGCAGATCGTGATACTCCACATACACCTTTACAATCACACCGTATTAAAAACTAAAGTTTTTGCTTAGGGATATTTAGGGGCAGCGTCTGTCCGAACATGTAAAAACTGTGGGGAAGAAGTGGTAGATAAGCTACCAGCTGGCCAACCTCACAGAGAAGCGATGGAGGCCTACTTTGGACAGATGTGCGTGATAGCCGTTTGTTATTTTTCTCTAGGGACAGTATAAGGGATAGAAATGATTATTACTTGTGTAAATAGCCATTTTAAGGGGGGACTGTTATGGACAAGAATTTATATCGCTAAAATGCCTATTTACTATATTCCAATATCACCTAAAATGGTCGCTGGAGACGATGAGATCGCCACATGTACAAAATGGCGACGGGCTGTAAAGGAATGTAGTAATGTGACGTTTAGGCCACGCCCAGTGGGATGGTGCTAAGACCCCCTTAAACTATGTAGCCAATTGTTGAACTATACTTTTTTTACCTTGTGTATGACTACGTCTGTGACGTATTATCGCTTTATAAGGACCTTCCCTTGATCATCAATAAACCAGTTTCCTGAAGTTTTTCGTTGACAAGCAACTTGTGTGAATTACTTGCAGGAAAAGCGTGCACGCATTTGGTGACGATTTGGAAGCGGCAGATATTAAAATATTCAGACGTTTGTTCTGATCCATTACAAGACTTTGCCAACTGCCAACCATAAAAGTCAACTCTCTAAGCTAGGGAAGAGCTAGTGTAACTCATTTAAATCTGTGCCATCTTTGGTAAGGATAAACTAGCTGGCAGAGAATTACGTGCGCAAAAGGTAAAATCACTAGGGATATCTGCTTCAAACCTTTTCTAGTTAAGGTTGAGCAAGGTACACACAGTATGAGCTGATGTGCATAATCTTGAGCAGAGCACATGTTAGTAAATTATAGACATAAGCAGCAAGCATGCCTCAATAAAAAATAAAGTACAATAACATCTTGCATGCATATTTAAACACTTTAAGCAGCAATGCTGTTGTTTTATGTCATCACAAAATGGTCAATAAAGACCCTATTCCATCATGAAATGTCCTGATTATTTACTATCTTATTTTGCACTGCTAACATTAAATTAATTAAGCATTCTTATTTATGGGGACTCTTCAAGGGCTAGATTTTTTTATGTTTTTAAAAGTATTTAAAGAGGTAACATTTTGCATCCTTGAAGGGGCTTATAAACCCCCTGCTACTGCGTCTAGCAGTATGAAATCTGCCTTTTCGATTTCACGTATTATTCTTTTACATATAAGCCCCGACATACTTGGCCTCCTTTAGATATTAATATTTAGATATTAAATGTTTAATATCCATAAAGAAACACAGCTGTATTCCTAACACTATTATTATTATGGGCATCTATATAGCGCCAACAAATTCCATAGCGCTTTACAATATTATAAGAGGGGGAGATTTAGCAATAAATGAGGCAATTATAAAAAACTTACAGGAACAATAGGATGAAGAGGACCCTGCTCAAACGAGCTTACAGTCTATAGGAGGTGGGGTATAAGACACATTAGCACAGGAAATAGCAATCAAACAAGGTGGGAGTGAAGCAGAGCTGGAGGAGAGAATAGAGTGCTGCCCTTTAGGAGAGAGGAAAGGACAGGTATGTGAGGTAGAGGTTATGTGTTTTAAGGCACTTCTAGGGGAGAGTCTGAGGGTGGTAGGCAGGCTATTACATAGGAAGGGAGCAGCCCGCAAGAAGTCCTGCAAGCGTGAGTTGTCCATATGGGTGCGAGCAGCGGACAGGAGGTAGTCACGAGCAGAGAGACTGAGAAGGGGCATACCTATGGATCTGTGAGGAGATGTAAAATTGTTCTACAATTGTTCAGTGATTTATAGGTATGGATAAGTACTTTGAATTGACTCCTATAGAATACAGGAAGCCAATGTAAGGACTGACAGAGGGGTGAGGTGTGAGAGGACTGACAGGAGAGAAAAATCAGTCTGGCGGCAGCATTCATTACAGGAGTGTGCTTTTATGTAATGTTTGTGTTTGTTTGCAAGGGTGTGTTTGCATGTAGTGTTGGTGTTTGGTTGCTGGCATGTATGCACATATACACATACGCACTGACACATACATCCATATTTACATAGTTATACATACACACTGACCCACAGATAAACACACTGACATTGACTCACACAGAAGCACACTCTTCTAGCATGGGTGGCCGAGCTCCTCTCCAGTCAGCAGTAGAGGAGCTTCTGTTTCCTGTACCTGGCCGGACTGAAAGAAAGTGCACACTGAGTGTGCACTTCCTATCAGTCCGGCCGGGTACAGGAAACGCATGTTCCTGTACCGCGGACCGAAGAGGAGCTCGGCCACCCACGCTACACAGGGAAGGGGAGGTGAGGAGAGAGAGGCAGTGCTGCAGCCGCCTGAGGCTCTCTATAGAGCGCTCAGGCGGCTGCAGCATTAGGGCTGGCGATGAGGGCGCAGGGAGCCCCCTCCTATATGGCACCTTAGGCGGCTGCCTGGGGTCTCCTTATAGGAAGCGCCGGTCCTGCCTGCACCTGGGCGCCCATGATATCCTCGCGGAGGAAATCTCTGCTCTCCGAGTCTCTTCTCCCTGGGCTACGGCATCTCCACCTCTCACCGCCAAGGTCTGCGGAGAGCATGCCGTCGCTGCAAGATGGCGGCCGCCATGTGGACCAGGCGTTTCAGACAAGAAGGAGGGGAGGAGTTGTGGTTCTGATGAGGGAAGGCAGGTCAGGGACTGTGAGGAAAGCCAAGATGACTCTGAGTCCCTGACCTTTTTTATAGATCCTGTTTGCTCTGCCTACTGGGGAGAAGGTGGCCGGTCATGTGATCCTGGCTCCCTATTCAAACCAAGCACGCCTTTCAGTCAATGCTTGATTATTTTCCTTGCTCCTGTATCCTAGCCTTGTGACCTGATTCTCTGTTTGCCTTTCTGGTTCCTGATCCTTGGACTCCTGATCGACTACTCTTCCCTGATTGCCTTCCTGGTTCCTGATCCTTGGACTCTTCATCGACTACTTTTGCCTGCTGTCTGACCTGACTCCGGTTTGTCTGACTACGCCTTCTGATTCACCCCTTCCTGGATGCCTCACTTGACTTCTTCCCAATAAAGACCTCCGTGCCACCACAGACAATTCAGGACCCTGTACCCACTCTTAGGTGCTCCTAAGGGTCGTGATTGTAAGGGAGAGCTGTTCTGCTGCAATTGGGTTCCGTCACCACTACAAAACTCCAGGTGGGTGTGACACTGTTCAGTGATATATAATTAATACCCATTGGGTGGCCCTAATACATGAGCTACCCGATTAGCCCCCTAAATGTGCACCAGCGGTAGTTCTGCCACTGTACTATATTATATGAGACTTTGATCATTCTATTGTCTATAAACAAAACTAGGTGAAACGGAATTTACAATCCATGTTAAATGCCTTAATAGAAAATTGTATGAGCATTACAAACATTAGTAGCTCACAAACATCACAGCTATTCATATCTAACCATCTTACATGCCATATTTTGAATGGGAACTCACATAGGTTTAATCCTGAACCCAAGGACAGATCCAGAGCCTAATCTCGGGAGGGGCACTGGTACATTATTTAAAGAAATAATCGAGGCACAATAATCACTTCAGTTCTATGTAGTGGTTATGGTGCCAGGAGTGCCATGAGGGGGCAGTGTGTGTGTGTTTGGAGGGCAGTGTGCATATGGGAGATGGGGGGGGGGCAGTGTGTGTGTGTGTGTGTGAGGGATGCAGTGTGTGTGAGGGACAGATTGTGTGCGTGTGAAGGGTGCAGTGTGTGCATGTGTGGGGCAGTATGTGTTGGGGGTGTAGTGTGTGTGTATGTAAGGTGCAGTGTGTGTATGGCGGGGCAGTGTATGCATATGGGTCAGTGTGTGCGTGTGGGGGGTCAGTGTGTGAATGTGTAGGGAGTTATTGTGTGTGTGGGGGGGGGGAGATTAAAGCAAATATAACTATATAAAAGTTTTTTTTAAAGTCAAATAAATATATTGGATATTCCTCCTCCTGTCTTACCTGTGGCCAGGGAGAAGGGACATTGCTTTCCATCCCTGGTGGTTCAGTGGGGAAGCCCTGGTGTTCCTAGTGCTGAGTGAAATCTAGCCTGTAGCTCCTGGGGGCTAGAGTTCACTCCCACGGGAATGGAGCATTGCTATGGTAAGCGCAGCAACACTTCAAGGTCGGGAGAGGAAAACCCTGCGTAGTTCCTGTGTCCTCTCTCCTTCCCATTCCTGCTGCCCAGCAAGGTGAGATCTCCCCTTTGGTCTGTGAAGGCACACAGCAGGGATGGCGCTTGGATAGAGCCGACCCTTTTTGGCCGGCAGGAAACAGCTTCGGACTGCACTATTTTCTGGGCGGTGGCAATTGCCCCCACCCCCTGGATCTGCCACTGCTTGAACCCAACTGTTTTATGGATAGCATTGGGTGGGGGTTCAATGTTTTCTCTTGGGGTTTTCTACTGGCTTCTATCACTTATCTGGAGATTTCTGAAGAAGCAGGTCATTGTATACTGGAGCAATGCTTCCATGTGAAACATTGCTGCAAATTCAAATCCTCAAAATGTCATAATTAGATTCGCTCATTGTGGAGTTGGGTTTGTTTGTGTTTTACAACACCTTTAATATAATGGTTATCTATTATTATGCTTTAATGTTGCTTAAATCTCTGTCTTTCTTACAGAAAATTAATTGTTCATGCAGATTGCGTTGCAGTCAACATGGAACTGATTATATCATCTTCTTTACTTGTCTATATCCTCTCACCATTCATTATATTAAACACCCTCATGAGCATGTTAGCAAGTAGGATGGAGCTAAGACTGATTAATAATTATAGTTTACAGAGTGAGATGGTTCTCCAGCGAGGCAGGGAGTACATAATATCACATAAGTGCTGCAATCAATGCTGACTTTAATGTTCATTGTACTTATAAGTATAACTCATATGACTGGCTCTTGTCTGTCGTTTTTGTTTTTGTTTTTTTTATAGCAGTCACTTGCCTGAATTTACAATGCATTAAATAGTTCAGAACTAGTACGGGCTGACAACTCACAGGGGCCCTAGGCAATAGGAGATCAAGGGCCCTCATGCTTCGCCCATGAAGAAACACCTCACGCATACATGTACTGCAATGCAGGGCAATCAGCTGACAGTCGCAGCCAACTAGGTAACCCTACATTGCAGGGTTTATTTCAGGAGTGCTAGTTCATTCTTGGAAATTCCAGCTTTACCCTATGCCCACCACATGTTCCTTCTCCTATCCAATGTATCCACTCATCTGTCCTTCTATCCCATGAACTACACTTGTCCTTCTGTCCCAAAAAACGTGAGTAAAACTACCTTTTCACTCCTTAGTGAGGGGCATGGACCTAAATAGGTAGTAGTCCAACGCTATAGTGTTAGGAATACAAGTTTGTATTTTTAACACTATAGTGTTCCCTTAAAGGGACACTCCAGGCACCCAGACCACTTCTGCTCATTGGAGTGGTCTGGGTGCCAACTCCCACTACTCTTAACCCTGCAACTGTAATTATTGCAGTTTTTTATAAACTGCAATAATTACATTGCAGGGTTAACTCCACCTCTAGTGGCTGTCTATTAGATTACATTGCCGCGCATGCACTTTAGGTCCCCTCTGCCGGTGGGCGAGAACAGTCTCGCCCACCGGCCGACGCAATGAAGAGGAGGAGCGTCGCGGAGGCGGAGACAGCGGCGAGGGACATCGCCGCTGCCTCAGGTAAGTGACTGAAGGGGTTTTCACCCCTTCAGTAACCGGGGATTGGTGGGTGGGAGGGAGAGGGACCCTCCAGTGCCAGGAAAACAGATTGTTTTCCTGGCACTGGAGTTTCCCTTTAAACAGTAATTTCACAAATAAAATGAAGCCAACAGAACCATTAGGGGACAAGGTTTTTGCTTAATTTAATTTCACATTACACCCTGTGAGTTTATCAGTATATCGTCCTGTTTTCCCCTCTGTATTCATTTTATTTATCTAACTCTGTAGAAATTGCAATATATATTTGTTGTAGCTAATTTATATTAGTGTTGATCGTAGCAATGTTCAATGGACTACTTAAGAAAATAAATGTAAAGTCTATTTTCTTTAGATGTTTAGGTTGCACAGACTTTGAGAATTATGAAAGGAACGGGAGAAGCGGCATGCCAGAAGGATAGCAAATAAATTACGTAAAAGTAGAAGACTATCAAGAGCAGCAGGTAAGAACGCAAAGTGGCATATTTTAGATTTTTTAGATTTTTCAGAGGTTCATTGATTTAACTAAATAAGATAATATATTCCTTCTCAGATATAGGAATGATACAGGAATGCACAACTAATAAGAGCAGCAGCAGCAGTAATAACTCCATAGCATCCATAACACAGGACCAGCCGTGCAATGACATCGACGTACAACAGCCGAAAAGGAAATCAGGAAGGCAAGACACTTTTTGAACTGATTGAGGTCCTTATTCTGCTGTTGTTCGACGCCTGTGGTCAGTCCCCAAAAACACTCCCCAATATCAATAAATTAAGTACCTGATGACCAACGTCCATTGACTGTGAAAGCTGAATCAGGAACAGATTTTTGGGGGTAGTTATTTCAGCAGCCATATATTGAGAAATGTATTCGTGAAATAAAAAAAAGTGTTATATCAGACTTCTTTTAATTGTGACAGATTACTTTATTGTATGCATTAAACTGAGTCAAAATAATAACTAAAAGCAGGAAATGGAACTAAAGTTCATAGAGATGTACAATTCATAGCTTCAACATATTAAATACACAGAAAACTTAACATATTAAAAACTTTAAATGGTATAATGGTATAACCATCAACCTGAGAGGACCTATGGGAAAGTATTGATTGGCTTTGAATAACACTTCTGATGATGTCAGTCAAGCAGGCAGGTCATCAGCAGACTTGAATAAAGGTAAGATTTTACTATATTTAGAAGGGGACGGGGAAATCAGGGGGGGCTAGATGGTGTTTTTAACACTATAGAGTCAGGAATACATGTTTGGGTTCCTGACCCTGTAGTGTTCCTTTAAGGTTAAAAGGTTAAAGTAGCCAAATTAGAAAAATTCTTTAAGTCATCTATCTTTTCATTTTGGCTACTTTGGCCTCAAATTTAAAATTCAGTTTGCATTTATCTTGAATTTTCACTTTAGTAACTCACCATGTAAAAAATGTTTTTTAAAAAACAAACATGTTAATTTGGTTAATAGACATTATGAGATGTATATGTTTCTTAACAGGAGAAGTTTACATTCATTATGACTATAATTAAATGTGTTGCTTAGCCTCCTACTTCTTTTGAAAATTGGCTGTCACAGTGCTCTGATTGGTTGGTGGGGATAGGGTCAAACTGGCCCAGCAGGATAACGGCAAATTTCCCGGTGGGCTGCGGCATCTGGGACCGGGCAAACAGCCTAAGTTATTAAGCTAATGCCCTGTAAATGATTTTTCCCTCTGACAGTCACAGACTGTGTCAGTCTGAAGGAATTATGGACCAAGGTGCTGGGGGCTGGTGCGGCCGCATTTAGGTGACGGGAGCACTGTGAGACTCCCTTCACAATTCCCGGCATTTCGGTGTCGCATGCTCCACCCCCACAAGCGAGACTCACCTTATTTACGCAAACTCCGCCTCACAAGCACATGAGCTGCTGACCTTGCCAGCAAGAAGGGGACAGAGAATGACATCTTCACCTTCAAGTGCTCCTACAGCCTTCAGTGCCATGTAGGCTTCAGTCCATGACAGTTATTTTGTGTGTGTGTATGTGCCAGGTAGTGAGTGAGCTTGTATGTTTGAGTGTCAGTGAGCTTGTCTGTAGTGAGCATGTGTATGTGTGTCGGTGAGTTTGTCTGTAGTAAGCATGTGTATGTGCAGTGAGCTTGTCTGTAGTAAGCATGTGTGTGTCTTGTGTCTCTGAGATTTTCTGTAGTGTGTGTGTGTTAGTGAGCTTGTCGATAGTGAGCATGTGTATGTCAGTGAGCTTGTCTGTAATGAGCATGTGTATGTGTGTGTGTGTGTGAGAGAGAGACAGTAAGCTTCTGTTTGTATACCACTGAGTTTGTCTGTAGTAAGCTTCTGTGCTTCTGTGTGCATACAAGAGTTTGTCTGTACCAAGTTTGTGAGTGTGCCAGTAATCTTGTCTGTGTGTCAGTGAGATTAGTGAGTTATTTGTGTATATCAGTGAGCTTGTGTTTTTATGTCAGTGAGCTTATGTGTATCAACGAGCTTGAGTGCTTGTGTCAGTGATAAATTATTATTACATTTCAAATATGGCTATGACTTGCAACCTGAGATAATTGAGTAATCTATAAACATCAATTTTATATATATATATATATATATATATATATATATATATATATATATACACACATACACACACACGACACAATTACTTATGGGGCTGACATACATTTTTTTTCCAGGGCTGTTTTGTATCGCCAGTTCCCAGATTTAAAAACTCCCTTATAATAATGGTCTTACTGACCCAAATGTGTTTTTTATTTTTCTTTACTTTTTTAATGTGGTGGTTGGCACGTAAGGTAGGGGTAATGCTGTCTGCCTGTCACCTGCTTATACAGCTAGTACTTTAGCCAAGTGCCAGCACAGTTTTTTTTCATAGTTGCAGAACAACAACATTGAACAGCACTGAGACGGTGAACTAACAGCACTGGATTGGATTGTTGTTTGATTGGGTTCTGTTTTCTGACGGTGAGCACAGTCTTACTATTGAGAGAAATTGAGCTAGCTGGTGGTAAATATATTATTTTTTTTCAGTGGTTTTCCACTGGAGATTTATACTCTCCATTCTCTAACATTTTTGTTATTAGTATATATTTTTATATAGTAGCAGAAGCAAGCGTGGTGCTCCATGCCAATGTTGACCATGATCAGTGAGCTGTGAAAGCTTTAGGCGGTGGCAGAGTCACTGTAGTATAAATCAGCCGGCACAAAATTGCAGTCCATGGAAAATGACCTCTGGTACCAAGGAAGTGTTGTAGCGTATGAATCTACCTGTTTGTGTTTGGCCAGAACTGAGTAGCTCAATGCGAGCATAATCCTTTGATTGACAAACATCTGACTATGTATTTGCCGATAAAATAATAGCTGTCCAAGGGACAATGTAAACTATTAAAAGCTAGATAGCTTTTTGAACAAAACGTATTGCTGCAGGAATGGATCCTTTATTTCACTTGATAACTGTTTGGCTTGGTACCTCTCCTGATCTTATAACTGGATATTTGCTTTATAGACCAGTTTTATTTCAGCAGTTGAATATATAAATATAAATAAATGAAACCAAGGATGGCTAGGTCTGCACTCACCTGAACATGCATACATTATAGGGTGCTGCTAAGGGCAATGTATGTATGCATGTTCAGGTGAGTGCAGCCCCAGCCATCCTTGGTTTAATTTATTTATATGTTTGGGAGTCCAGGCCAACTCCTTGGTTTTGCACCCCTCCCTGTCACAGGTGGCTCATTCCAGGATCCTATTTAGCCTTGACCTGCACAGAGTCCCAAGAGGAAGGGTTTCCCAAGTAAGTGGATTAATTTCATGAAAGCAGACATTAGGCTGCTAGAGTAGGACCTGCCAAGAATGGGGTACATTGGCGTTGTGGCAGGCTTATGCAATATATGATCATATAATGTAACTAAACCCTCATTATTTTTTGCCAAGGTGAGGTGTTTTTAAATAAAACTATAACAGTCTGTGGGACCTGAAATCGCTGTTTAGAGAATGAGTGATGAGAATGTGTTTTGTATGTTTTATATATATATATATACAATATATATTGATCCTGAAGAAAGTCCCATATAGAGGACTGAAACGTTGATTGTGATATTTAATATGATATTTAAACTCTGTGAGTGCTGCTACCTCTTTGGATATCTATCTATATATCTATATATATATATATATATATATATATACATATATATATATAGATATATAGATATAGATAGATATCCAAAGAGGTAGCAGCACTCACAGAGTTTAAATATCATATTAAATATCACAATCAACGTTTCAGTCCTCTATATGGGACTGATAGATATATATATATATAGATATATATTGGTCAACCCGGAAATTGTAAGCTAATGACTGCGTACAAGTACTTTAATTTGCATTGGCTGTTTTGTTCTGGTCCTATGAGCAATTGTCATAATTGCAGATCTGCTTTTTTGATGATTCCTATTTGAAAATGTGGATACACTGGTATCTCTTAAAACAAATATGATGATATCCTGAAAGAGATTATACCTGATAGATCAAATATTGTTTTTAGAGGAGTCCCAAATTTTAAATCCATCCTAACCTCAAATTTTACTAGTAAAAGGACCCACAAACATCAATCACCCCCCTCCTTTCTGTCCGAGCCCAACGGTTTTTACAAGTATAAGCGATGCAAAGTATGCAAAAGCACAAAATCAAAAAATCACCCAGTTTAAGTTTAATATAACTCAAAAGACGTACACTATTAAATATTTTATCAGTTGCAATACTAGAAATGTGATCTATCTTGGAACGACCACAAGGAGCCTCAAGATAAGAGTAGGCGAACACTGTTGCAACATTTTAAATGGATACCCAAACCACTTGGTATCTAAACATTTTATTACACACAATAAAGATCCCAGATAACTGAAATGCATTGGTATAAACATTTTTTATTACCCTATGGAGAGGGGGTGACATAAAAAATATCCTTGGGAAATGCGAAATGGAATAGGTTTTTAATTTATAGACTCTAACCCCCAACCTTTATCCTCTTATACATACCTTTCTTCTTTTGTGTTTAATCTAACGAATCCTTGTTTTACTTTCCTTTACTCATGTGTGTATCTAAAAAATGTTTTGTCCCCTTTTTTTTACTGACTGTGCTATTTTCTCTTCTGTGTGTGATTTTGAAGCTCTTATAACTTTCTTAGCCTCTTTCTGCCTAATCTTAGAGATCTGTCTGTCTTCCTCACTCTGTTTTTTTTTTATAATTACTAAATGCTAACTTTTAGTTTTTTATTATTTTGGCCACATCTACGTAGTACCACAATGGTTTCTTGAATTTTTTGCTTTTACTGACAAGCCTAATGATATTTCCTGTTGCCTTCAGGAGTGCAACTTTTAAATAATCCCATTTCTCTTGGACTCCATTTAAATTGCTCCAGTCTGATAATGACTCCTTTACACATATTCTAATTTTAGAAAAGTCTGTTTTTCTAAAGTCTAAAACTTTTGTTTTTGTGTGGTGTGACTCAGTCACTGTTCTTATATTAAACCACACTGACTGATGAACACTGGATCCTAAACTTTCACCTACAGTAATATCTGATACCAAATCTCCATTTGTTATTATCCTCAAAGGTTTTGAAGGAAACCCATGTATAGGGTTGCTGCCTTACTTAATTTGTTATATTCTGGTTCATTAGCGCTGACCCCTAGTGTTTCTATTTTTATTGGCATTTTTAAATCAAAAGTTAATAATTGTGTATTGCAATTTTCTGCTCCTGTTTGTTGGTCGCTGGTAATAGTAATCTTCATAATCGTAAAGCAGCACATAATCTTTAAGACCTTTAAATTAAGAGGCATAAGGCGGCTCTGGATATTTTCATGCTTAGTTACTTAAATTGCAGTTGCATTACCCCTATTTTGAATACATTTCACATTAAAAAAAAGTAAAGCCGGTAAAGATGACATTTACAATGAAAAAAATTTAGCGGCTATAGTGGAAACTTCACAAGAATCAACTGTTGAACAGTCTAAATTAGTATGTTAGAAGTGTAAAGGAAAAAAATACCAGCCTTGTTTATACAATAAACTTGATATGAAACTGGGATTTACATTTTCTGGTGATAAAAACAATCTTTGTCCCCAGTGTTTAGTTTGTGGAGATATACTTGCAAATGTAAATATGGTACCAAATAAATGAAAGTGTCATTTTACAGAAAAAACAGTAGAATACTTTATTGAGCTTTCAAAATCAATAAAGAAGCAGTCTGCATCATTCACAAAGAGAATGAAGACATTGGAGAAAGCTTACCAGACAAGTTACTTGGTTGCTCAAATAATTGCCAAAAACAAGGAACCACACACTATTGCCGAAACCACCATAAAATAATCTTTCCGTGCTATTGATCGAACAATGTTTGGGCCAGAATTTGAGATAAAAGTTAATAAGACCCATTTGGCAGATAACATGATTGGAAAACATATTCAAGACATGTCTGATAACATTAACCTGCAAATGAAGGATATATTTGAAGACGATAATATGATCGTTACATTGCAATTAGATGAGTCAACAGACGCCAGTGGGTTCGCACAATTAATGGTTTTTATACATTTCATTCATACTGACAGAATTCTTGAGCAAATCTTGTGTCGCCTAGAACTTCCAATGAAAACTAGAGGTGAAGATATATATAAAACTTTAGACTGCTTCATGAAGAAAAATAATTTGCAATGGATAAATTGTGTAGGAATATGGACATATAGCGCACCCTCAATGGTTGGTTCAATAAAAGGTTTTATAGCTTTAGCAAAGAAAGAGAATGAAAATATTATAATTACTCATTGCTTTTTTGCACTAGTCCCACAAATCATTGGAAATTACGGTAATTAAGAAACATTATGGACAAAGTGGTTCAAATGGTCAATTACATTAAAAGTAGACCTCTTAAATCAAGATTATATGCTCATATTTGTGAACAAATGTTTAAAAAGTGTCTACTACACACAGACATTCATTGGCTCTCAAGAGATCGATGCTTTGCCTTGTATATGAATTGAGGGACATGTCGCTTAATCGTTTTGAGGAAAAACAGCAAAAGGAATGCTATGGTCCAATGCAATACAAACTTTGTTGCACCAAATTGGCATATCTTGCTGACATAGTTGAACATTTGAATAAATGTAACACCAGTATGGAAGAAAAATTAGAAAATATCTTAATAGAGGGAGATAATATTTGTGCTACGAGAGACAAAATAGACAAAATAGCATTTTGGAAAAGGAAAGTGAAAGAAGGAACTTTTTAAGTGTTTTCCAAAACTGCTGAGTGCAAGCTAAAATGTAATATCAGCTCACTAATTGCTGACCACTCGGAGAGAAAGTTCATCATCACTTCCCAAATGTTGAAATCCAAAACTATGGTTGGATCAGAAATCCACTTCTCTTAACTGCAATGGGAACTTTTCACTTATTGAATAAGAAGTATTACGGTAGCTGAAATTAAAATTGATCAAAGTATTTTAATGTTGTATGAAGAGGGTGACTTAGACAGTTTTTTGGATTCGCATATCAAAAATGCATTCAAACATAAGTAAAAAGGTATTAAAAATTCTTCTGCAGTTTCCTACTACTTACATTTGTGAAATATCATTTTCAACAATGACAAACTTAAAGACGCTGAAATGTGGACCCTTAAAAATACTTGATGATGAAATGCGAGTGACCTTTTCTCATATTTCACCAAATATTGAAAAGCTGTGTACATCCTATCAACCTCATACA
Organism: Pelobates fuscus; assembly: GCF_036172605.1. Lineage (NCBI taxonomy): Eukaryota > Metazoa > Chordata > Amphibia > Anura > Pelobatidae > Pelobates > Pelobates fuscus. Next base: position 57,716,263 of record NC_086321.1, read on the forward strand.
GCTCATTAAAATGGTTTTATTACATTTTTTAAAATTCTTGGTTGTCACTTTCATCAGATTGCCTCATCACTACATGCAAGTGCCTTCTTATTGGTCCGACACTTAGTATTTTTAATAAACATCGCTAAGTTGCATATTTCCTTCCGTTCATCACCTTTGTTTCCCCTATCCCATAATCCAGCATTTTCTTCTGGAATTCTGAACTTTGTATATAACTTCTTCGAGATTTCCCCCGTGCATTGTTAGGGCCTTTTACCTGCTCCCACAGGGTGCCCCTCCTGGGTTGGGGACATCCGTGTATACTAAAAAAAGGTCCTTTGTGAGTGTTGCTAGTTAATAGGTGTCTGGAGTCGGGATGTACCTCCAACTGAGAACACTTGATGTAAGTAAATGTGTGTACATTTCTCATCACTAGAGTTGAGCGGACACCTGGATGTTTGGGTTCTGCCGAACTTCGGAAAAAAGTTCGAGTTCGGGACTCGAACTTGACCCGAACTTGACCCCGAACACAAACCCCATTGAAGTAAATGGGGAACCGAAACATTTGGGTACTAAAATGCCTCTAAAAAAGTCATAGAAAGGGCTAGAGGGCTGCAAAAGGAAGGAAAATGGGGGTAAGAGTAGGACAAGTGACTCCCCCCTGGCGCCCAACCCTGAGCGGTGGGTGGGGGCCCTAAATAAGAATGAGGGGGGCCTACTGTCCTCCCCACCGGCCCCCACCCCTGTGCGGCGGGTGGGAGACCTACATAACAATGAGGGGGGGACCTACTGTCCTCCCCCCCACGGCCCCCACCCCTGCACGGCGGGTGGGGGACCTACATAACAATGAGGGGGGGACCTACTGTCCTCCCTCCTGGGCCCCACCCCTGCACGGCGGGTGGGGACCCTACATAACAATGAGGGGGGGCCTACTGTCCTCCCCTCCCCGGCCCCCACCCATGAGCGGTGTGTAGGGGCCCTAAATAAGAATGAGCGGGGGGGACCTACTGTCCTCTCCCCGGCCCCCACCCCTGCACAGCGGGTGGGGGCGCTACATAACAATGAGGGGGGGACCTACTGTCCTCCCCCCCACGGCCCCCACCCCTGTGCGGCGGGTGGGTGACCTACATAACAATGAGGGGGGGACCTACTGTCCTCCCCCCCACGGCCCCCACCCCTGAGCAGTGGGTGGGGGCCCTAAATAAGAATGAGGTGGGGGACCTACTGTCCTCCCTCTTGGGCCCCACCACTGCACGGTGGGTGGGGGCCCTACATAACAATGAGGGTGGGACCTACTGTCCTCCCCTCCCCGGCCCCCACCCATGAGCGGTGTGTGGGGGCCCTAAATAACAATGAGCGGGGGGGACCTACTGTCCTCCCCCCCATCCCCCACCCTTGAGCGGCGGGTGGGGGCCCTAAATGAAATCCACCCCTTCCAAGGTGACTAGGGTTCCCCAAGCCCCTAGTCATCCCCCCCCCCACCTACCCTCTCACCCTAAAAATAACTAACCTGTAAATAAAAAATAAAACTTACCATTTGATGTCTTCTTTCTTCTAAAATCTTAATTTTTCAACCCCAAAACGGCTAAATAAAAAAACATAATACCCGTCAAACTTAAAATAAAATAAAAAAATCCGAGCGCAAAAAAAAAAACGAACGAAAAAGTAAAAAACACAACGCTAACAAAAATAATCCATCTTCACCCATGGAGGGCTCCGCGCAGACTGAGCTCTTGCCCTGCCCTGCAATTAGGCTAAGAACACTCTTATTGGTTGGTTTAAGCCAATCAGAGTGCTCTTTGCCATTTTACACAGCTGGGAAAGTTCTTTGGAATTTTCCCACGCTGTGTAATTTGACTCATAACACTCTGATTGGTGGGCTTGGAATCTAACCAATCAGAGTGCTCTGTGTCATTTTACACAGCGTGGGAAAGTTCTTTGGAATTTTCCCACGCTGTGTAATTTGACTCACAGCACTCTGATTGGTGGGCTTGGAATCTAACCAATCAGAGTTGTCATGTTACTATTATATCGTTTATTATAACATACTGCTTCTTTAATGTTCATCTTAAGTTTGTCTCTTGTGCCACTCTGTAGTTTGCATGCTGTATTAGTCCTTTTTATGCTGTACTTTCAATGTGACTTGTTATATCTCTCCTAACCTGTATGGAAGAATCATTCTTTAACCTGTCGTAAATGCACATTATACAGATCATACGACGAATAAACATCGCCAGATCTTCTTTCATGTGAGTTGCGACTGAGTAAACTATCTGGGAAGGTGATTTGGTATGGATAATCTCATCAGGGCAATGAGCGTTATGTGCTCCTGAAAACCACATTCATAGCCTTTGCAGCCGTTCCAGAGTAAGAGTGCTCTGTGTCATTTTACACAGCGTGGGAAAGTTCTTTGGAATGTTCCCACGCTGTGTAATTTGACTCATAACACTCTGATTGGTGGACTTGGAATCTAACGAACCAGCGTGCTCTGTGTCATTTTACACAGCGTGGGAAAGTTCTTTGTAACTTTCCCACGCTGTGTAAAATGACACAGAGCACTCTGATTGTCTTAAACCAACCAGTCAGAGTGTTCTTAGTCTAATTGCAGGGCGGAGCCCTCCATTGGTGAAGATGGATTTTTTTTGGGGGGGGTTCCTTATTTGTTGGGTATTTTTTGCGCTCAGATTTTTTTTTATTTTATTTTAAATTCGACGGGTTTTCTGTTTTTTTTTTGCCTTTTTTGGGGCTGAAAAATGAAGATTTTAGAAGAAAGAAGACATCAAATGGTAAGTTTTATTTTAATTTACAGGTTAGTTATTTTATTCCCCCCTCACTATTTTTAGGGTGGGGGGGTAGGTAGGGGATAACTTTTATTTGGGGGGGTGTGACTATGGGCTTGGGGACCCCTAGTCACCTTGGAAGGGGGGGAGGATTTTCATTTAGGGCCCCCATCCACCGCACAGGGGTGGGGGCCGGGCGGGGAGGACAGTAGGTCCCCCCCTCATTCTTATTTAGGGCCCCCACCCACCGCTTTTTTAATTTATTTTTTACAGTGAGCAGCCACTGGCTGCTCACTGTTTACTAGACATGTTTAATAAGAGCTCATGTGACTTCAGCTTATATAGAGGCTGGGTCACATGCTGCACTGGCCAATCACAGTAGGCATGGCTGTGATGGCTTCTAAGGGCACACGAGTCAAACGCTTGTTGATTGGCTGCCCTGCAGATTTCAAAACGCGCCATTAAATCACCGAAGTCGAACCTGAACTGTTACTGAAATGTCCGGGTTCGGGTCAAAAAATCGTAATGTTCGGTACGAACCCGAACTTTACAGTTCGAGTTCGCTCAACTCTACTCACCACCCGTAAGGGAACTGAACAATTTTTCAAACTGCAGTAAAGGATATTGATCAACAATTGACAATTTTTCAGTTTTATGTGTCATTACATTTTGGAATAGCGTTTGCCTTTAAGTGAAGCCAATTTTGCTTGCCTTAACCCAGTGGCTTAATGTTTAATTCCAAGTAGAATTAGAACTGTTATTTTGGTCTATTATGTTATTAAGATGTAACTGTTGTGGTAACTTTGGTATGCCAACAGGTTTGTTCCATGATCTAACAAAAATTACTTTTAAGTAAAATGTAGAGTTGTAGTGGTTTAGTTAAACATCATAGTAGGTGATAGACACCCAATAGGTTTTATTATGTGACTTGAATACTCTTGTATGGTGACAGCTGTTGGAACAAATGGGTGTTCTAGTCCCAGTCTGTCTCAGTCACTATATGAAATGATAGAAACTACTGCTCCTGCATCTATTTCCATAGCGAGAGAATTACTATCTATATAAACCTTTGCTTGCAGTTCTGGAATTCTCTTTGCAAGACTGTAGACTAGTAATTTGTATAATGGTAAGTCTTCATCAAAATGTTTGGTTTGAACATTTTAGCTTTATTTCTAACTTCTGCATAGTCTTTTTGTATGACCAATATTTCCACAACCAGAGCAGGTGATATTCTTGAATGTGCTGGTAGTTGCTATATAGCTTTGTCAGCACATCTGTAACATGCCGTCTAAGGCACTTGTTGTCAAGGTGGGTATTGAATAATTGGGTACTGACCGGTGTGAAAAAAATCCACTTCCTAATCACAAGCTGCTTCAGCCGAGTTCAGCAATGTCTATAGCACACTTGAATGTCAAATCATCCTCTATTAACACTCTCTTTTGTAAGGTAGAGACCGGAAGTCCAATCACAAACATATCACGCAAGGCAGTGTTTAAACAATCTACAAATTTGCAGGTAATTGCTAGTTTCTTTAAACTTATTAAATTAGTTTTGATGTTCTCATTCTGCAGTTGTTTGTATTTGTAACATTTAAACCATTCTGCTGTCTCTGATGGTAGTGGTCAGAAAACAAAGATATTAGGTCAGCCAGGGGTTTAACCATGAGCTTTGTCTGGTGAGAGAATGTCCCCTGATGTGCTGTAAGCTGCTGGTTATATGAAATCTGCCACTTGTTTATCAGCTTCTATGCTATTTGTACAATATAATATAACTAAATAAGCTCAACCCATTTGTCCCATTTTTCTGTGTCTGGTGCAAACACATGCACGGTACCAATGACAGCTAATATATGGTCCAATCACAGATTCTCGCCATCAACTGTTATGTTTCCTGTGTGGTCACGATGGGTCAGTAACTGACCCTAAATATCACTGAGACTTGGATTTCAGTCAACCTTTTATTCAACCTCAACACATATCTATTTCACTATCTGATTCCCAGGAACTACTCAAAATGACCTGCAAATGTCACACAGAGACCTAGACGTTATAGGGGACATGTACTGCTGTTCTTAAAGCTGCAGTTATCTCAACAAGCACTGACATTGATCAATATCACCTATGGAATGAAGAACATTTTACCCTAATCTAATAAGGTTATGGTCACTTCTTATAATTATGCTGGTTGATATCGGTTTTTAAATACCTTATATGTTAAATTGAGAGCAGCTGGGCATGTTTTCCTTATATGGTGATATGAGATCTCTAGCCACGCTCTCCTTTGGTGATGTCAAGGTCTGATCATGATGTCACTGGAACTAAGCTCATTTGCCAGTGTATATTCAGCAGTGGCAGCAACTACACCTGGTATTCATAACAATTATCTGTGTATATTCTGAATTGGCAATGATTAAACGTGGCATTCATACCAATTAGACTATTTACAGTTAAAAAAACACTTTTTTTCAGTCGTGGAGCTTGGAATGGTAAGTTATCTTATTCTGTTTTGATAAATAAATTCTTAGTTATAAAGTGAGTGGCAATTGAATTTGGGCTAGGGGTGAAAGGGTAAATAAAAATGATTATTTTTCTTTTTCTTATATGTTTAATGAATAGAGATAATGGTACTCCCTAGCTAGGAAACCTAGCAGGAGGTACAAAAGGAGATGGGTTATCGGGGTGGCAACAAGGGCATAAACAACGAGCCTTGAAAACCCTACAAGATGACGCCGACATCATCATTAAACCCGCCGATAAGGGGGGAAATATTGTAGTGATGGATGTGGACAAATACTTGGGAATGGCCGAACGGGTCTTGTGAGACACCGAGACATACGCAGTCCTTAAATATGATCCTACGGACAAATTTCTGTCCAGGTATAAGGAAATATTGGAAGACGGTCGCAGTGGAGGGTTGCTATCGGGGGACGAGTTTGAATTTATTCTCACTCGCCACCCCAAAGTAGCAACCTTCTACTGCCTACCCAAAGTTCACAAGAACTTGGAGACACCC